>NC_083702.1:18730000-19355000 GCF_033118175.1 Dama dama
AACTGTGGAAAATTCTTCAAGAGATGGGAATACCAGACCACCTGACCTGCCTCTTGAGAAATCTGTATGCAGGTCAGGAAGCAACAGTTAGAACTGGACATGGAACAACAGACTGGTTCCAAATAGGAAAAGGAATACGTCAAGGCTGTATATTGTCACCCTGCTTATTTAACTTATATGCAAAGTACATCATGAGAAACGCTGGGCTGGATGAAGCACAAGCTGGAATTAAGATTGCCGGGAGAAATATCAGTAACCTCAGATATGCAAAGGAAACCACCCTTATAGCAGAAAGTGAAGAAGAACTAAAGAGCCTCTTGATGAAAGTGAAAGAGGAGAGTGAAAAAGTTGGCTTAAAGCTCAACATTCAGAAAACTAAGATCATGGCATCTGGTCCCATCACTTCATGGCAAATGACGGGAAAACAGTGGAAACAGTGACAGTTAATTTTTTGGGGCTCCAAAATACTGCAGATGATGACTGCAGCCATGAAATTAAAAGACGCTTACTCCTTGGAAGAAAAACTGTGACCAACCTAGAGACAGAATATTAAAAAGCAGAAACATTTCTTTGCCAACATAAGTCTAGTCAAGGCTATGGTTTTTCCAGTAATCATGTATGGATGTGAGAGTGGGACTATAAAGAAAGCTGAGCACAGAAGAATTGATGCTTTTGAACTGTGGTGTTAGAGAAGACTCTTGAGAGTCCCTTGGACTGCAAGGAGATCCAACCAGCCCATCCTAAAGGAAATCAGTCCTGAATATTCATTGGAAGGACTGATGTTGAAGCTGAAACTCCAATACTTTGGCAACCTGATGCAAAGAGCTGACTCATTTGAAAAGACCCTGATGTTGGGAAAGATTGATGAAGGCAGGAGGAGCAGGGGACAACAGAGGATGAGATGGTTGGATGACACCACTGACTCAGTGGACATGAGTTTGAGTAAACTCCGAGAGTTGGTGATGGACAGGGAGGCCTGGCATGCAGGAGTCCATGGGGTCACAAAGAGTCGGACACGACTGAGCGACTGAACTGAAGTAAACTGAGGGCATATTATGTTAAATAAAGTATAATTTTAAAGGGGGCCACTTTTTTCATTTTTTATATATGGCTACTGGAAAATTTTTAATTTCATA
Source organism: Dama dama (assembly GCF_033118175.1). Taxonomy (NCBI): domain Eukaryota; kingdom Metazoa; phylum Chordata; class Mammalia; order Artiodactyla; family Cervidae; genus Dama; species Dama dama. The sequence goes on from NC_083702.1 coordinate 18,731,137, forward strand.
TGTGACTCACATTATATTCCTGATAGCACTGATCTAGACTTTATTCAATAACTTGTTGAGGTGACTTGATTAGGAGATGATGTGATTATATTTTGGTTTGTGTGCATGCTAGCCTCTTTGTGTGAAGCTAAGTCACTTCAGTCGTGTCCGACATTTTTTACTTAAGGTAATTCATCTAGCACTGGCATGTGATAGATTAACTTTTGAAGATAGTGAAGGAGCAGAAGAAAATAGTAAGGATCTGGGAGATGGGATTAGGTCCTTCAGAATCAATTGGAATGATGAATGGTTGAAACCCTGTTTAGACAGGAAAGTCAACATTTCTCAAATTTTTTCTTTCTTCACCATGAGAGTTTTATTTTCTACTCTGAAAATAAGTGGTGTTTTAAGATTCACAATCAACTCTATCTAAACCTAGCCTAATAAAAGAAGATTAATAAATAACATCCTGTGCAAAAGTTGTTCTTTAGGAAGAATATTACAAATACTAGCAAAGAGTATAATTAACTTTGGATATCTTCAAAGTAGTTGCTAGCTTTTTTGTTGCGCCTTGAAATACCATTTTTACATTGTTCTCTTGAAGAGGTAGTTTTCCCTGTCTTTATCTTGACAAGGTAAATGTGTTTACAGCCCTTTGTTTCCAGGCTTTAGGATTTGGGATCTGTTTGTTTTCCTGCTTGGTTATCACATTTCCAAACATCTTCCCACAAAGGAACCCGAAACAGGGATTGAGATTCTCGGTGGCAAATACCTGCATTTGGATCTAAGAGATTTCAGGTCATGATCCCCATTCTTCTAAACTGACCTCCCTTAAACCATTAAGCAGGGATTTCATGCCAATTCCTCCCCAACGGATTCCATTTTTAAATTTATCCACCCCATTGCCTCTTCCTGTTTTCAGTAAAGATGGAAGAACATCACACAGGAATTAAATGACACAGGAGACCCACTGTAGGACAGTTTTCTGGCCTCCCTGGCTTACTTCCTGGAGGCTGGTTGCTTGAGCTGTGGCTCCTGACTGCATGGAGCTTGGAAGCTAGTGCTGCCTGCTTCCAAAGTGCCCCCAAGACCCCAGCCCCCCCCCCCCCCCCAACCAATCTCCCCAACACGTCAGCAAACAGTCATCTTGAGCAACTGTTATCTGTGGCCCAGGATGAAGATTGCCTAACTGGGAGGTCCCTGTCCCCTTGGGGACAAGTCAGGTTCCTGATCTGGTTTCTGAGAAACCCACTTGCTCAAGGAGCATTGTCTCAACATGCTCGGCCTAGTCTTAAATTCTTGAGATCCCGTTGAATTCCAGTTTTTACCGTTTAAAAATACCATTTAAAAAAAGAGTTTTCTCTGTCCCTCTCAGCCACTTAGCCACTTTTTTAAAGGCAGTTTGAGTTTAGCCACTGCAAGCAGGTTTCAGATCTCCCTCCCTTTCATCCTCCCTCCTCTTCTAGCAAGAAGGAAAAACCTACAGATTTCAAACATCTAAAGCTTGACCCTGGGAATTGTTACACTACCCTGATTTTACACAAATCATTTGAGACAGATATAATTCTAGGCCTTTACAATGATTTCATCTGTCCTTTCATTAAATATGGGGAAAATAAATCTTCTGGAATCACATTGCAGCCTGCTCTGAGTGGATGAAGGGGTCCGAAAGACCTACTTTTTTCTTTCACTGGTGCCATTTTCTCTTGCAAAACAGTAAAGAAAAAATCATTCTAAAGCAAAGGAAAATGAGAAATAAAAGACAAAGTGATTTACAGCCAAGAATGACATGGTGAGGGAATTCCCTGGTTAGGACTCTGCGCTTTCACTGCTGAAGGTACGGGTTCAATCGCTGGTCAAGGAACTAGGATCCCACAAGCTGTGCGGCCAAAAAAAAAGAATGATATTCTGACACAAATAATAAATAAAAATCAAAGATTCAAAAAGAATGAAGAAAAAGACGCGCATCTCTGTGTGAACCTTCAGGGTCCAGCCTCCAGCCTCCTGGTGCCGATGAGCACGTAGGAGGCTGGCAGGACTGAGGAGGGACTGAGGACCCGAACTGCTTATTTTAGTACATTTAAAATTGAAGCAGTTGAAAATATTTTCCCATCAAACACAGCTTTGTTGTTTTGATTAGAACGACTTATTACTGTAGTTGTAGAAAACAGAGTCTACGATGGAGATGTGTTGTAAACGAAATGTATACACTGGATTTCAAAGACCGACTAGGAAGAAAAAAGTAAACTATCTTAATATATATTAATATATGTACATAAATTATTTGTTCAAATAGTATTATTTTGGCTATCAGGTCAAATAAAATAATTATGAAAATCAATTCTTCTTTCTAATGTTTTTCTTTTAAAAATGTTAATGTGGTCACTTAGAAAACTTATATAAATGGGTCAGATTGAATTTCTGCTGGCAGTGCTGCCATACAGGATATTCTTTGTCCTTAGGCTGCTAAACTCAGTTGCTGTGGTAACTAAAGGGGCCTCCTGGCTCAGGGTTTCCTGGAATACAGGGGGGTGACGCGGGGGAGGGGAGGGAGGACTTATGGGAAGGTTTTTTTGGAAGTCACGTTTCACTCATCGCCAGTTTTCTCCACTAACAACCAGACTGAATAATACCTTCATTTAGTGGTGGTAATTTTGTAACGTATATAAATATCAAATCATGTGTAACTGTGTTCCCTTCTCTGTCCACCTGAAACTATCGTAACATTGTTAATCAGCTATACTCCAATATAGAAGAAAAAGTTTAAAAAATAAACATAAAAAACTTTTACTCCCCCAAAATAATAATAAATACCGAGTCGGTATGTTGTACACCTAAAACTAATATAAAAATGTCAGTCAGTTATACTTCAGTTTTTGTTTTTTTTTTTTTTTTTTAATCCTCATTTAAGGACAGACCACATGATGTAGTTTGTTTAAGGCCCAGTAGTACCAGTTTGGATTCCAGGCACCCAACCAAAACCCCAAAGGAGGATGCGCTATCATCAATGACTCCTCCAGCCAAATTCAACCTCTTCACCTGCTTCTGCCACCCCACCACCACCCCCCCCTTCCCCTGCTGGGGTTGCTAGGCTACAGATTGATAGGCATTGGGAACTTGACTATTGATAATTTCCCACCATTAAAGGCCTCATATAATTGCTCACCCAACTCTTTAACTACAACTAGACTGAAGTGGGAGCCACTTCTCTGGCCTTTTATTTTCCTTCATCTTCCTCTGCTCTCATTTTCCTTCTATCTTTTTCCTCCTCATTTGGCTCACTTCTCTTGTATGGCTTGGAAATCAGATGTGTAGCTCACACTTTTCTCTCACAGCCCAGAAGGAATAGGACGTTGGCAGTTCTCTCCAGTTGTATAAGAAGCAGTTGCCGTGGTCCCTCTCGAATGTTTTAAGTGGAAGAGGGGGAGCACCGTTGACTGCTGAGGGCCTGGACTTTTTGATCCTCTCTACTGATGAATCCCCAACTTCTTTCTGATACACAGTTTGTACTCTGCAAATAAAACACATGTTTCGTGGAACCTTACAATTGTTCTCTCTCTAGATGCCGTCAACATGAGACTAGGGGCAAAACGCTGCAGAGTGAGTAGGATTCAGCTGGGTGGGAAGCTGGTGAACGGCATTTACAGGAGTTTGGATTGTGTCCCAGGCCAGCTGATTCTCTGCTTCCTGGAACCCAGGAAGAGTTGGTTTGGCTCCTGGATATTCAGGTTTTCTCCCAGGAGAGACTATGCTAAGTCAGAGGACAAGTGGAGCCAAAACCTCTTCCAATTCTTCCTTCTTTGGCTTTCCTTCTCTCAGACTGTCCTTCCCTCTCCTCCAAGGCTGTAGACACAGCTTGAAATCAAAGAGCAGCTGATAAAGTCATAGGATTATGAATGTCTTCTGTTTACATCCAACGACCTTTGCCAAATATGGATAGCCTTTGTTCTCATCTTTTTACAGATTGAATCAATTCTGAACACTTGCGAGAGCAAAAAATAAAGTGTATCTGCCCTCCCTCTAAGCGTTTCTCGGAGTATTTTGTCTGTGAAACAAGGAGGAGAGGCTTAAAAAAAAATGAGTAGGGTGGGGGCAGGATGTGGTTTCGAAAAGGGGTTGGGGGTGTTGCCTAGGGAGGGGGCCGTGTTTGAGGTCCACCCGTCTGAGGAGCTCCAAAGATTGGAGGCGGGTAGGGTGGGGCTGGGGGCTTGTCTGCCGGGCTCCGCCCTCTCCGAAGCTTATATAGGCGCGTGAGCTATAGGCTCGCTACTGAGAACCTGGAGGAAAACTTGCCGCCTAGAGAGGACATTTTGGAGGTTTGGCCGCCTGGAAGAGGGGTCTCTGGAGTCCCACTCCTAGATCTTTATCGAAGAATTGAAGAGAATTAAATTGGGGCCATGGGGACCACGAAGGTAAGAGCGATACGGTTACTGGCTGCTTTTGCCGGCTTGGGATGCACTCGGAAAGGCAAGCCGTGCCGGCGTTGGCTGAGCTGTTACGCGGAGTCACCTAGCAATCTGGAAGCCTTTCCCATTGCTCTCCCAGCCTGCGGTGCCGCACTTCCACAGTCCACAGTTCTTTTCGGATGTCATGTTCTATAAAGGATTTATCCCAGTTCCATTCACCTTCTTGGGGTGGGAAAAGTCACCTGGAGAAGTTGTGCTTGTATAACACACATGAGTGTGTGTGTGTGTGTGTGTGTGTGTGTGTGTGTGTGTGTTTTCTTTAATACAATTACATGCTTTTGAGGATGTGAAGTTGAGTGTTCAGGGGACCGGGGGCGGTATGGTGGTGTTGATGCTTTAGACCTTGAAAAGACCTGAGGGTGTTTTGGGAGTGCCGGGTCGGTGCCCAGCCATCATCTGTTCTATGACTTATGGGATTCCCTGGATTACCTGAAGAGAGAATTCTATGCTTGTGAGTGCACAGTATATTAATATATTATTGTGTGTTGTGGATGCGGTATTTGTAGGGAGAAAGGCATTTTCACTAAGGTAATTTATCTGAAAATAAAAGATGAGAGAAGGGATGAAAAAGTGGGAAGGCCCTCAAGGAGTATAAATGATGAGAGAAAATAAGAGGTTTCTACTAAAAGGAGTGGATGAAGCAGAAAGCGCTGCCCCTGCGGGCCTCGGGGATACTTAGATGCCGGTGGAGGCAAGGTCAATTTGGGGAACTGTTAACTCCAGGCCTGCCACTGCCTGACTTGAAAGGGAAGGAGTTTAAGATGAGAAGGGTTCTCGGGGGCGGGGAGCTCTCAGGCATAAAAATTGAGCTCTCTTGGGGTAGAAATTAAGATCACACCTACTAGAATTATCCCCGACAAGGTGAGTGATGACTGGGTTGATTTCAGCACAGCCCCCTCACAAAATGTCTCCATTTTGGATTGGGAGTCAGCTTTTTCTCGCCCCCTGGTGGGTGGGTGGGGGATAGCAGTACCTCTTCAAGTGAACGGGAAGAATTTCAGATGGGACCAAAGGTACGGTGGTACGGTGGGTGGATCCTGCAGATTCTGTGACCCAGAGTTTCAAGCAGCCTGGTGATGACGACATATCACTAGCACTCGTGCCTTTGTGGAATTTGGGGTGCGGGTGAGCCTACACTGGCTCTAGCTGTTCGCAGAATAATCTGTTCTCAGCAGTCCTAAGGGTTTTCAGTCTGCCTCACAGTTTTTTCTATCCCTGAGCACAATTCTGTGATTGCCTGGGGATTTGCCTGGGGCAGCTGTTAGGATACTTCCAAACGGACTAACCACAGTTCTCCTAACTTGTCCCTTCTCAAATTTTCTTGCCAGAATTTCCCTAGGTTTACTCTTCATGCTCATCTATATCACCGTATAAGCTCTTCAGTTCTTTTGTGTTCCTTATTCACTACCTAAATGGTTGTTGTTTTCATACCACCAACTGGCTGAGTTCTAGTACATACATCTTCTCTTTTATTTTCTTTAATTTTATCTTCATGGTATTTCTCTTTTTTAAATTATGAAAGTATAATAACACATTTACAGGAGACTTGGCAAATACAGAACAAAGTTACGTATAGTTCCACTGTACATTACAATTTTTTAAGTAGATATATCAAGATTTTTAGTTGGCACTTTCAATGTCAAACTCAAAAATTAATAGAGTGAATATACAGAAAAGTAGAAGAATGTGGTAGACCTGAAAAGCACTATGAACCAATTCAACCTAATTAAGATTTATACAATTTTTAGACAGCAGCAGAATACAAATTCAAGTTCCCAGAGACTATAAACTGGGAGGCACTGGAACATATCCAGGGACATAAAACAAGGTGCAAAAATTTCATGATGCGTTCTCCTTAATAAGAGCCAGTCATGGATCAAGGCTTTTAAGGAATGTTCTTCTCTACCCTCCCCCCAGGTCACCGCACCTCTGATCTTCGCCATCTCAGTTGCTACCATAGGCTCTTTCCAGTATGGCTACAACACTGGAGTCATCAATGCTCCTGAGGCGGTGAGTGCCAGGCAACAAGAGTTTAAGTTTGGAGTGGGGAAAGTATCCCTTTAGGTAGGGTTTCCAGAGTTATCATGCTTAGACAGACTTGGTAGCTCACTTGGCTAAGACTGAGATGGGGCATGATATTGGTGGGGATCTAATTGAATCATTGATCAAAGCAAGAGGCTCAGGGCAGGGGCCCCCTGCACCCTGGACTGGGCCGGTTCATCCTCTCACCCTCTGGTGACACACTTCCCTTATTGTCCCCTAGAGGTTGGTTGCAAAGTTGGGGTACAGGGGGGGCAGTGTGAGGTCATCCCTGAACAGAAGTACATCAGTACTACTACCTACTGGCCTTTTCAGGACAACTAAGTTATTATTTTCAGATCTGGTAACATGAACTCCAGTGTTACCTGTCTCTTCCATTGCCATCTATTTATTCCCTCAACTCTCTACCTAGAAAGTAACTGGAACACTGTTCTCTTAGGGAGGGGAAGATCCTGAGTGTTTGTCTCTTTTCTCATCCAACTGTAATGGTCTTTTCTCCCACCACCCATTTTAATTGGCAGATCATAAAAGACTTTCTCAATTACACTTTGGAAGAGCGGTCAGAAACCCCCCCGTCCAGCGTGCTCCTCACATCCCTGTGGTCCTTGTCCGTGGCCATCTTCTCCGTGGGTGGTATGATTGGTTCCTTCTCCGTGGGACTCTTTGTCAACCGATTTGGCAGGTATTGACCAGAAACTGTGCAAGGAAGGGGGCTATAGTGGTTGCATTGAAGATAAGCATTGAGGCTTAGAGCAGGGAGGTGACGGTGCATTTGAATGGAAAGCATGTCACATTCCCATCAAGGGAAAACCAATTCCACAGACCAGTCTCCATCCCCCTCCCCCGCCCCCCAGCCACATCCAGGCCTAATGATGAGTCTGGGGTTGAGTGGGACAATTTTAATTTCTAGCAAATTTCTAGCTGATGGATGCTGTTAGTTTGTAGACAACTTTGAGAACAAATGGCCTTAAAGTGCTTGCTAAAATCCTACCCTATAGCTAGGATGTAGAGGAGAAAATCTGCAATAAGTTCTCTAGGTGAGTCTTATGTAGGCCGAGGTGTAGGAACCGTTAGTCCTGATTATCCCAATCTGATATGTTCTGATACTAGAAAGTGGAAAAGTTAGACCAAAAGATTTATGAGCCTGGAGAATGGTAGAGTGACTAGGAAAGAAGGGGAGAGGTGGACTGTTTTGCAAATTTCCCTTATCTTTGTTTAATCTTCCAGGCGCAATTCAATGCTTATTGTCAACCTGTTGGCCATAGCTGGTGGCTGCCTTATGGGATTCTGCAAAATAGCACAGTCAGTTGAAATGCTGATCTTGGGTCGACTGATTATCGGCCTCTTCTGTGGACTCTGCACAGGATTCGTGCCCATGTACATTGGAGAGATCTCCCCTACTGCCCTGCGGGGCGCCTTTGGCACTCTCAACCAGCTGGGCATTGTTATCGGAATTCTGGTGGCCCAGGTACTCTAGAACTTATTGAGTGTTCATTCATGGCTCGTTAAATGAATTTACACAGATAAAGTCACCAAAAAAAATGTGTGGCACAGGGAACTATATTCAATATTCTATGATAAACACAATGGAAAATAATATTTTTTAAAAGTTCTGTATAACTATATATATATATATATACAAACTATATATCTGTATATCTGTATAACTGAATCACTTTGCTGTACATCGGTACTTAAATCAACCATGCTTCAATTTTTACAAACAAAAAATGTCTGGCACTTATTCAACTACATATGTTTCAGATATTAATATTATTAGAGCTCATAGATGGCTAAGGAAACATTTAGGGTAGAAAAAGAAAAAGCTATCTTTCCCTGTGATAGAAGGCCAGATGATTTTCTGAACTATTTTTTTTTTTAATCAATTTGTGGCTTCCCTGATGGCTCAGTGGATAAAGAATCCACCTGCAATGCAGGAGACACAGGAGACTCCAGTTTGACCCCTGGATTGGGAAGCTCCCCTGGAGGAGGAAATGACAACCCACTCCAGTATTCTTGCCTGGAGAATCCCATGGATAGAGGAGCCTGGGGGGCTACAGTCCAAACAGTCACAACGAGTCAGACATGACTGAGCAACTAAGCATATGGCCTATAAAGTATGGAATTTTTAGTATTGTCTTTGGTTTCTAGATCTTTGGTCTAAAAGTCATCTTGGGGACTGAAGATCTCTGGCCTCTGCTCCTGGGCTTCACCATCTTACCAGCCATCATCCAGTGTGCTGCCCTTCCATTTTGCCCTGAAAGTCCTAGATTCTTGCTCATTAACAGAAAGGAGGAGGAGAAGGCAAAGGACAGTGAGTATCCTTCATGCTTTCACTATAGGAACCTCAGGACTGTGGTTTGTTTTAAGATGAGGGTTTTGGATCTGGTTCTTGTCATCTCCTTTCCCTGCCCTCTAAAACCTGAGCAGAAAATTGTCTGATTACTCTGAAGTCACATGGGGTGAGGGATGAGAAGGCAAGTTAAGGCCAGATACAGGACTCCTCAGAGTGGTGTTTTCCCAGCTGTCTCATGGGTGTAAGGCATTAGCCAGCACCTTATCAATGACCTCTCCTCTTTCCCAGTCCTCCAGAAACTCTGGGGCACCGAGGACGTGGCTCAGGACATCCAGGAGATGAAGGATGAGAGTATGCGGATGTCGCAGGAGAAGCATGTCACAGTGCTAGAGCTCTTCCGCGCCCCCAACTACCGGCAACCCATCATTATCTCCATCATGCTCCAGCTCTCCCAGCAGCTCTCTGGGATCAACGCGGTAAGTGTCCATTTGGGGCAGATGTGTCCTACACATTTCACTGGAATCACCTGACCAGCTTCCCTGAGACTCAGTGGTGAAGAATCACCTGCCAATTCAGGAAAATGAGGGTTCGATCCCTAGGTCAGGAAGATTCCCTGGAGGAGGAAGTGGCAACCCACTCCAGTATTCTTGCCTGGAAAATCCCATGGACAGAGGAGCCTGGTGGGCTACAGTCCATGGCATCACTAAGATTCGGACATGACTTAGTGACTAAACAACAACACACCTGAACAGAGGCGAATCGCACTGGCCACTGCTCACCTTCTGACATACCCAGGGTCTCTCACAATGTTTGCCTGGTATTGGTTTCTCAGAAAATGTGCATAATCCAGGTTTAGACTTGCCTTTGTATTTATCTTCTAAAGTTATGTCTATAATACACGTTTGTGTGGCAAGATGAGAGAATGAAAAATTTCTCATCCTTAGTCTTAGAACTTGTTGTGAACATTTGTCCTCGTCCAGATTTCTTTTAACGTTATGGAGCATCACAATTTATCTAATTTTTATTCATCCTCGGTTTTGGACTGCTTTTTTTCTTTTTTGACTGTGCCTCTCAGCTTGCAGGATCTTACTTCTCCAACAGGGGATCAAACCCGTGCCCCCTGCATTGGAAGTGAGGAGTTACCAGGCACCACAGTGAAACTGCGAAGTCCTGGTCACTGGACCACCAGGGAATTCCCAGCCACTCATTTTTTAAATATCTAGTTCTCTTTAACTCTGATCTGTCTTGGATGATGTCATCAATGATAACATAGGCCATGTAATCCAAGCAGATCTGAGAATTAACATACCTTGGGGTTTTTTTCCCAGGACTTTACAACCTGAAATCAGTGCAAAGCCCTAGGGAGCAATTAGGAGGTGTGTGGGTACCCAGACAGAGCTGGTCTTACCATTGTGTATATTTTTTACAACTTAGACTAGTGACTGTGATTGTTTAACGTGTGGGGCCAAATGGAAGCTAGCATCGGGCAGGTAGCCATAGTATTCTGTGCAAAAGTCTAGTTCCTTCTTTTGAGTCCTGGGTGTGAGCAGAGAAGGTATTCCTACACCTCTGTCCTTTTGCAGATAAAATATATTTGGATATATTTGGATATGGAGAACACTCCAGACCTAAGTACCAATTCATGAGCTGAGGATTTGCCATCATAATATGATCAGTGTGATCAAACCATTTTATGACAAGGCAATTTTGCAAAAAAATACATGATAACTTAAAATAGTAAGTTGGTCCTTAGCCTCTCTCCCTAATGCACCACAAGGAAACTCATGTTTGTGCTTCCCCTGAGGGATTAGAGGCTGTTATATTAGAACCTGGGAGGGAAGATAGTCTGAAAAGTCCTCTTGGGTGGTTCCGATGGATCTCAGTCTCAAATTTCCTCATTTCAAAAAACACTAATAAAATGTACATTTAGGACTTTCCAGAACAGTGAGACTGGGACTAGAGGGAGGTGTCCAGGTATAAGACGGTCCTGAGAAGGCCACCTTCTTTAATTCTGCACCCCAGGTACCTGCTTGCCTCCAAGTCTGATCCCTGCAGAACAGGATCAGAGAAAGACCACCCTGGGAAAGTTAACAGATGATAGATGAGTGCTCTGCAGGCAGGACCCTTCCCCCTTCCCTCCTCCACTTCAGTAAATGGTGGGTGAAAGTCACTTTTCCAACCTACCTTTAAACAGACTGTGTTTTTTAATCTCCCTTAAAGGCAGAAGGGTAAGAGGCTGAACAGTGTTTACCCAGCAAAGTAAAACCGGCTTTCGGTAAAATGATGTAACGGTGAGCGTAACCTGGCTCCAAGGTTCCAGGCAGCATGACTTTATTATAAGAAGTTTGCTTGAGGTGTGTATGTTTGAGTTAGGTTTTTGATATGTGTGCTTTTATATAAGAAAGAGAATTAGCATAATTATTCATCTCTAGTTTTAACTGTTCAAATGTCTTTCCTTACAAGCTTTATGTTATTAAATATTCTTGGAATTTAAAAAAAAAAAAACAAGTTTTAATTAGCTCACCCTTGCTTCTCTCCCAGAGCAGCAGTTTTTAATGAGGATGACCCTACTTACCTCAGTTTCCAAGAGCATAGCCTGAATCTTATTCTGGAAAATATACATGGTTTCTATCTTAGGCTATAGGGCTTTGAAGACTTGTTTCTGCAGACAGTCACTAACAGAATGTACCACAGTAAATTTTTTTTTTTTTTTTTTTAAAGTTTGCTTGCTGAATAGGGGCTGCCATGGAGGCAGATATTCTGGGTGAAATCATAAACTCCCAAACCAAGCCTAAGGGCCTGAGCAACCTAGATCCTGTTGCCTTGTTATCTTCAGGTCTGAGTCCAATGTTTCCATATCTCTTAAGTTATGGTAGTTGTGGCAGCCCTATGTATTAGCACAGTGTTGACCAAATAATAAGAATAGTATTAACTGTAGCTTATTTAATAGTGTGCATTCAATTAAAATAATCACTGGTGTTATTTACTAAAACACTTGCAAAGATCCAGTACCTGGAATTCCAGCCCACGTTCTAAAACAAGCAGGCTGAGGTTATCCTTCTTCACTATCAAGTTGATCCATCAATGCCTATCATTGTCGGTGGGGGTGACAGTTGGGGTAAGAGTCTATCAGTAAAGCAGAATTGAAAAACTTAACAGGACTTAAGCCATTCTATCTAAGTTACTAAAGCAGACTTGAGGAAGAGACTAAATGGAGCAGTAAGAAAGAGCATAGTTTGGAGGGAAAAAAATTGGAACTAAGTAGCTAGAATTGAAAACAACTAAGAAGAAAATAAATTACAAAAGATCATTTGTTTGCAGAAAAGATACCGTGATTGAACAACAACAACAAATTGCTGGAAGGAACTCCTGAACTTCTGGGACTTTTGAGTTGATTTTTTGAGGGTTCAGTGCAGCTGCTATGCATAACTGTATTTCATAGTTGCACCTTTTGTTCCCTTTTAGGTGTTCTACTACTCAACAGGAATCTTCAAAGATGCAGGTGTCCAGGAGCCGGTCTATGCCACTATCGGCGCAGGTGTGGTCAACACCATCTTCACCGTGGTGTCTGTAAGTCAGATGATTTGATCATTTTCAAGCAGGGTGGGGAATTCTTGCTACACATATTCAAGTATAGGTGGCGTGTCCTTCCATCTCACTGCTGCCTTTTAGTTAGACCTTTTTTGTTCTAATTCCCTGTGGGGGAAAAGAGCTATTGAATGATGGGTGAATGAACAGATGGGCAAAGGGGAGCACAGAGGAGACCGTGTAAGATGCTCTTGACTCAGAGTTAGAAGAGAGACAGCATGACTATCTCAGGTACCCTGCTGCTGGTCAGGCAGCTTCCAGTAGCTCTTAGTGTCTTCATGAAAAAGAAAGTGACATTGTTTCATGGGTACTTTTTCTAAATCATTTTTTAGGTGTTCTTGGTGGAAAGGGCTGGGAGGAGGACACTACACCTGATTGGCCTTGGAGGGATGGCTTTTTGTTCCATCCTCATGACGATTTCTTTGTTACTAAAGGTGAGTACTCTTTGTAAAGGAAAGGGAGGAGTGGGGAATGGTGAGGGGGTGGGTCGTCGAGGTTTGGTGATTATACAAGTGAACTTTGGGAGAAGCAATATGCGCAGTTTTAAGAAAAGTGGATTTTCAGAGATAGATAATTAAATTGCTGTCATCCCTATAGCTATATGACATATAGCTTGTAAAATACATGGTCTCATTTCATTCTTAAAGAGATATTAAGGTCATTAATCTGGTTTTATGGCTGATGAAATGGTCTTAGAATACTGCTAAGATTCCAAGACCCAAGGCTGCTAGGACTTCTTGACAGTCCAGTGGTTAAGAATCTGCCTTCCAGCACAGGGAGTGAGGGTTCAATCCCTGGTCCAGAAACTAAGATCCCACATTCTGCATAGCGCAGCCAAAGCAAAAACAAGAACAACAACAAAGCCCAGGGGTTCTAGGTCCAATAACGCCTTTATATCATGGGATAGAAAGAACTTTTCATTATTCCATCAGTCCTCATCTGTGGGAAGCTGGCGCCTACCTGGTCATGCTGTCTTTAATACTAACTTTCCTCTGTTCCTTTCTTGTAGGATCATTATAGCTGGATGAGCTTTATCTGTATTGGGGCCATCCTGGTCTTCGTGGCCTTCTTTGAAATTGGCCCAGGCCCCATTCCCTGGTTTATTGTGGCTGAACTCTTTGGCCAGGGACCCCGCCCAGCTGCCATGGCAGTGGCTGGTTGTTCCAACTGGACCTCCAACTTTTTGGTTGGACTACTCTTCCCCTCGGCCGCAGTAAGTAACTTAAAACTCACCCAACCCATGTTGAAACCAGCTAATACATAGTTCTGCTTAGGAACAGAATGGCAACGATAGGCCTTAGGATTCCAAATCAATATTTAAAATCCATCATTTGGTGTAGCATTAATGGCCTGATCCAAAAGGCTCCCTGAGGATAGGATGTTAATGATGAGGTAGGTCCTATTGTAAAATGGCCTAGAGTTGATTTGTTAAATAAAGGAACTAGCAGTGGACATCTAGGATGTATTTACAATTTCTGTGAATCTTTTAGAAACCCAGATTTTAAAAAATAATTGAAAGGACTTTTCTGGTGGCCCTTTGGTTAAGAATTCACCTGCCAAAGCAGAAGACAGGGGTTCGATCCCTGGTTTGGGAAGACTTCATCTGCCACATGCTTCGCAATAAGAGAAGCCCACACACTAAAACTAAAGAGTAGCCCTCAAGAAAAAAAAGAGTAGCCCTCACTCACAGCAACTAGAGAAAGCCCAACCACAGCAGCAAAGACCTGGTGCAGCCAAAAATAAATAAATAAATAAAATAATGATATTAATCAAGTCCTAAAAACTCAATAGGTATTTGGAAATGGCTAACTTTAATGACTAGGAAAAGGAATGACACAAAATTGCAGAGAAATCTAGGAAGTTACCAATCAAATCATGAGCAAGTCTCTGAAGAGACCGCACTGCTTTGATGAAGTCTAGGGGGGTTATGCCTTCAAGGCTATTGGAAATATGATTGTGAGGGAACTGACTCTTGTGTTCTGTATTTCTTCACCAGTTCTACTTAGGTGCCTACGTTTTCATCGTCTTCACTGCCTTCCTCGTTATCTTCTGGGTCTTCACCTTCTTCAAAGTTCCTGAGACCCGTGGCAGGACTTTTGAGGAAATTACACGAGCCTTTGAAGGGCAGGTGCAGACAGGAACCCGCGGTGAGAAAGGCCCCATCATGGAGATGAACAGCATCCAGCCCACGAAGGACACCAATGCCTAAGACATGCCTCCTACCCACCTCCCTCCCGTCACGAAAAGCAACCTCCCCCTGAGCAAGTGGGGAGACCTCATCAGGTTGTAACCCAGGACTGTTTCTGAATGCTGCTACTCCATTCCTTTCTCATCCACATACTCGATGGGCACTCAGAGGATCCCAAGGCTGGGGTTAGTCGTTGTCTTCAATGGCTTTTAAATTTTTCATTTCTTGGACATTCTCTTCAGCTCAGGAGAGACCAAGTAAACCTACCTTCATTTCAGGAGGGATTGGCCGCTTGGTATGTGACAACTTGGCCAGTTCCTGCTCCCTTAGGTTCTAAAATTGCCTCAAGGCATTCTGGGGAATGGGCTAGAAGGTGCCATTCCTCCAGCCTCAGACTCACCAGGAAGCAGGTACACTTAAGAGTGGAGGGCAGAGAGGGATTCCATAAGAGCTCCTTCTTCACTTCTGTACAGCTCTGCTGAGCAAATTAACTTGAGTTTTATTTATTTTATCTTCTGGTTTTATTGCATAAATATTTATTTTTTTAAATATAAAGTAATTTTACCAAATAATGAAAGCATAAGGAAATTGAGGTTAGAGGGAGGTGCTTCAAGAGAGGTTATAGGGTGGAAGATTGGATACCGAAGAGGTTAAGGTGCAATAAGAAGGGAAAGATTTAGGGAGAAAGGTCATGCATGATTGGAGAATGCATGATGTGGTGTGTGAGGTTTGCACATTGCCTTGCCTCTTAACAATTTCTATCCTTCAGATAAAAACTCTCAACTTTCTCAGAAAAGTCATGTGCCTATATAAAGAAGCTATTGGTTTCCTTTGGAACTTTTTTCTTCTTTTAAGATTATATGTAGTATTACTTGAAATCTAGGATTATTGCTAAGGTGGGCATTTTAGTTAATAGGGGTTTATGGGTTCTAATTTTGGATGGAGTCCAGAGAAGGGATGGTTTTTTCTACAGATCCTCTCTCCCCTCACTGGACCAAGCAGCTTCTTTCTCTGTAGTGAACTCACTTTAAAAAAAAAAAAAAATTCCTATCACCCATCTGGTGGGAGAGCCTCCCAAGTGAGCAACCAAAAATCTTGGTTCTTGGTAGAGGTTCATTATTTCTTCAGTTTGTTGTTTAGAGGATTTTAGATGTTGATTTTTATTTTGCTTTAAGCCATAGCTTTAAAAGAACTTAGAGATGTTTATAGCTAACTTGGAATTTGTAACCTCAGCGCTGGAAGACGGTTCTTTTCCCTGAACGATTATTATCCAGTTGACATGTGTTATTACATGAGGGTCATCTCATGCTTGTTTATGTCTGTAACCATGTCAAGTTACCCTTGTTACCATGTTGCCATTGTGTTATGTCAGGTGCCCCCTGAGGGACTTGAACTTTCCTGTAGACCACACGTGACAGTCTGTGTGGATATGCGGCAAGGCCCACACGTGAGCGTGAACGTGTGTGCACCATCACGAAGCAGTTGCTGGTTATCTTGTTAGGTTCCTAAGGCTCCTATTGGGTATAATGTGTTCAGACTCGTGTATATGTAAACAAAACTGCCTCTGCTGGGTGGAATCTGCATCAATGGTTTTCTTTGAAACTTCAGAGTTCCATCTCATCTGGCTGCCTTTCCTTGTTGGAGAGGATAGAGAGAACTCCCTAAATGTTGAGACAGAGTGGACGACTCACTCCCCACTCAGACAGCAGGAGAAGACAGGAGAGAGTGTGAGACCAGGATATGATGCCTCCTGGGTGTGCTGGAAGGGCGTCATGGGGGAGAGGGAGGCATTCTTCAGGGGACAATAAGCTTCTAGATCTGGGGTGGCCAGAGGGTTTGCTGAGATGGAGGGATTACATTTGCCACAGCCCACAGCCACCTCCAGGATCATCCAGTATTTATAGAAGTGGAGACTGTGCTCTTCATCCCTCCTTCATATGTTACTTGATCTCCCTTTCCCTCTTTGGTGCTTACATATTTCAAGCCCTTCAGTCAAACCCTTGTCTATGACAGTATTTTGGTTCTAAGTTCTTACCATTCCCTCTGGTTGCTGAGGCTTTGGGTACAAAACTCGCAGAGCCTTGGGACAGGGCTTTGCCGTGACAGGGGACTGGCCTCCAACTGCACCTCTGCTCCAACTCCTTAGACCAGTGGGTTGGCAGGGGTGCAGCATGGAATTTTTCCCAGTTCTCAGTGACCAGGTTGTGGATGATTTCCAAATGGATTTTTTCTATTATTGTTACTACGGTTCTTTGTTTTGAAATAAAATTCTGAATGTACATATATAACATCACAGGCTTGGTTTTTTGTGTGTCGGGGGGCGGGGGTGGGGGGACCTTCCTCTGTAACAAGTCAGCTTTAAACACTGTGTGGCTGCTTAGTACTTGTTGTAACCTAAATAAGTTTCTTATACAAGAGTTTTGTACAAATGAAAATAGCCATACTCATTTATGCGCAGATGAAATGGAAAAGCCTTAGTGCATTGCCTTGCATACTTAATAAATTATGTTGCTTGCTTTCACCGGTGAGAATTTTTCTGATTTTTCTCTTATGCTCTTTTCTATTTCCTTTCTCCTCCAGTCTTTGATTTCTGAAATTCATCCTACATTAATGTCATGGTATTCATATATATACACATAATATATGTGTATTATATGTTTTTCCAATGGCTCAGCAGTAAAGAACCTGCCTGCAGTGCAGGAGATGTAAGACGCAGTTTCAATTCCTGGGAGGGGAAGATATTCCCTGGAATAGGAAACAGCAACCCACTCAAGTATTTTGCCTGGAAAATCCCACGGACAGAGGATCCTGGTAGGCCACAGTCCATGGAATCAGAGTTGGACACAATTGAGCAAGCACATTGTATATATATCACACAGATACATTTATATCACATCTATATATATGTATACACATGTAACATACATGTTTCTATCACTGTACTGCTGAAAAATTCAATAGCTTCCAATCAATTACTACCCTGGCTTAACACAACCCCTCCATGGGCAGGGTCCCTGCTACCTCTCCATTTGATTCAGTGTTTTTTTTTTTTTTTAAATTTCTATTTTACATTCAGCTACAGCTGATTTTGTGAAGATAAGTGAAGGACAGGAAAGCATGGCGTGCTGCAGTCCAGGGGTTTGCAAAGAGTTGGACACGACTTAGGGACTAAACAACAAAAACAGCTAATTTACATGTTAGTTTCAGGTGTATAGCAAAGTGAGTCAGTTACACACACACATTCATTCTTTTTAAGATTCTTTTCCCATATAGGTTACTACTGAATATTGAGTAGAGTTTCCTGTGTTATACAGTAGATCCTTGTTGATTATTTTATATATGGTAGTGTGTGTATGTTAACCGCAAACTCCTAATTTATCCCTCCCCCCGCCCCATGTTGGTTACCCTTTGGTTAACCATAGATTTGTTTTTCAAGTCTGTGAGTCTGTTTCTGTTTTGTAAATAAGCTCATTTGTATCTTTTTTTTTTTTTTTTTTGAGGTCATATATATAAGTGACATATTCGTCTTCCTCTGTCTGACTTACTTCACTTACTATGATAATCTCTAGGTCCATCCTGATTCAACACTTCTTAACTTATGTAAGAAAACACCTCATACCCATGATGGGCGCTCAACATTTTGATGCTTTCCTTCATGTAGTTATGAAACTCCCTTGTCCAGTTTCCATTCATTTACTACAGATATCTGAAAGGCTACTCTCTTATTTCTACAAGGGCCAAGCAGGAGTTCCATAAAGCCTTCCTTGCTCCCAACATAACCTTACTCTGTGGTTCTCTGTGTGTTAGGGGTAGAATGAAAGGATGGAATACCTGGCCGTCAGTGAGTGCATCATATTCTCCAAAACTGGTTGCTTTAGCTCCTTTTTTCCACCTTTGCTTCCTTATAATTCATTCTCCACATGACTAGAGTGATCTTTTAAAATCAGATCATGTTGGGACTTCACTGGTGGTCCAGTGGTTAGGCATTCACACCTCCACTGGAGAGGTGGGCACGGGTTTGATCCCAGCTTGGGGAACAAAGTTCCTATATGCTGCCTGGTGTGGCCAAAAGATAATTAAAAAAAAAAAATCAGAACATGTCAAGGGTCAAAATCAGAACAAGGGTTCAAAGCCTTCCAGTTCCACTTAAAGCAGTCACGCTTAAAATAGTATCCAGGCTCTTCAGGGGATGGTATCTAGAGGATTTCAGAATGGCCCAGGGTTCGACCTACATAGTTGGCTGTCCTACAGCACAACCTCTAACAAAACTAGGCTGTCTGGGACTCCTGATGATAGAATTACAAGAAGGTTGGGGAAGCATCAAAGCCTACAGATGGTAGGGGGCTCATGCTATGAGATGTGAAGATCTAATGAGGTGATCTGAAATGAAAAAGCATGACAGCAGGACCAATGGTGGGTCAACGGGAGCCAAATGTGTCCTCGACAGGATCAAACAGGATTTCCTTCTTGAGGAGCAGAAAATCATGAAAGTGTTGAAGGCAAAAGAAAAGCACAACACTTAAGAGTCAGAAAGCTAAATTTAAAAAAGAGATTTCTAGGGACTTTCCTGGTGGTCCGGTGGTTAAGACTTGGAGCTTCCAATGTTCTTGGATTCAATCCCTGGTCGAGGAACTAAGATCCCCACATACCATACACCCAAAAAATAAAAACGGAGGTTTTTGGGGTTTTTTTTTGTGGTGGTGGCGATGTGGAATTCCCTGGTGTCTAGTGGTTTGGATTCCTTCGGTGCTTTCACTGCAGAGGCCTGGGTTAGATCCCAGGTTGGGGAACAGATCCCACAAGCCAAGGGGTGCAGCCAAAATAAATAAATGAAATGGAAATGTTTGAGCAGTAAAAAAAAAAGAAAGAAAAAAATAGTATCCAGACTCCTTTGCTATGGCCTGTAAACTGGGTGACCATACATCCTAGTTTATTCCTATTACCCTGGTGCAACTTTTCTATTTGCTTTCATTCATTCTTATAACTATCCTGACACTAAGTTCTGCTTCCCTTACCTAAAAAGTTGGCTTCTTCAGCTTCATTTCTTGTACTCTCTTTGCTCACTGAAGTCTAGCCCCACTGGTCTTTCCAGTTCTCCTATACATAAGTTCATGATCTCTTAGGCTCTTGTCACTTCTCTTGTGCTTGAAATATCCTGCCTCATAATTTTGCAATGCTGAGTCTATTTGTGCATGAGGATTTGGTGACACTCTGCAGAGAATAAACTCAAAAAAAGCAAGTACCTTGTCTTGTTATGCCAAGCACACTGCTTGACATAGAATTTTTATTAAGTATATCAATCTGACTTTTATCAAGACCAAAACTTTTACAACTAAAAACATAAAGAAGGGCTTCCTGGCAGCTCAGTGGTAAAGAATCCAATTGCCAATACAGGAGACACAGGTTCAATCCCTGATCCGGGAAGATCCCACATGCCTTGGAGCAACAAAGCCCATGTGCCACAACCACTGAGCCTGTGTTCTAGAGCCCGTGCTCTGCAACAAGAGAAGCCACCTCAATGGGAAGTCTGCACTGTAACTAGAGAATAGCCCCCACTTGCTGCAATTAGACAAAAGGCTGTGCAGCAATGAAGACCCAACAGAGCCATAAATAAATTGGTTAATTAAAAAAATAACATAAAGAAGACTGAAACCACACATTGACTTAAACAGGGAAAGTTGAATTTAAAAAAAAAAAAAAAAAAGCTATGATAACAAATGAAAAAAGGATGTAAGAGAACTCAGTATAGTATCCCAGGGCTGAAGGAGTATATCCCAGGGCTGAAGGAGTGTATCCAAGGAAGTTCAAATTTGGGAGGCCACCTCCCCAAAGCTGAGGTTCAGAGCTCACTGGAAAAGGCACAGTCACAGTCTACCTGCTAGCAGAGGATTGTGCAGGCCAGCGCTGGTGCGCGTTCCCCAGGCAAGTAGGAGACAAACTCTCCACAGCTGGAGGCCAGATACCTGAGTGTTTAGAGGATGTGAGGCCAACAACACGTGAGAGGACTGGGGCCTGGTGAAGACTGATTGCTCAGGGCCGGGGGTGGGGGTTGCTGTGAGATGGCTGAGGGAGCTTGCATCCCGCCTGCATGGCTGGGGCTGGGACACCATCAGATGTTCTGTCATCCACCCTGTTGGTCTGCGCTGGTTCAGCGGGTAAAGAACCTGCCTGCCCCCTGCAGGAGATCCAGGAGACCTGGGTTCAATCACTGGGTCAGGAAGATCCCCTAGAGAAAGATGTCACAACCCACTCTAGTATTCTTGCCTGGGAAATTCCATGGACAGAGGAGCCTGGTGGGCTACAGTCCATGGGGTGGCAAAAAATCAGACACGACTCAAGTGACAGCATAGGCACTGACGGGCAGAAGCCCTCTTCCCTATACAGTATCCGCCTAGCACCATCTTCTGAAAAAACTTCACTGGCTCAACACGCCAACGAGACGGTTTATAGAGAATTCCAAGCATCACAAGACAGGTCTTGAAGGATGAATTTGGAGCTGAGGCAGCAGATTGACAACTGGCAGGATTCATGTTAGATGGCGAGCTGAAGCGGTACCTTGATGGACAGAATCGCCTCCTTCCACAGCTCCCAAAGCCGCCAGATTCCAGATGCATTTCAGGTTGAAACGTGCCTTTGTGGGGAACTCGGGGGTAGGGGTGGGGGGACCCAAATGTGTTTACTGCAGAAGTTTGGCCAAGGTTCAACTGGGTGGTCCCACCTGAGGCTGGGCCAGAAGGCCCTTCCCTAGAGCCGGGCAAGTGAGACAGAGGAGATGCCGAGGAAGCCGCCCTGAGTCCCGCCTCTGAGCCGCGGGATGACGTTCGGGGCGGGGCTGCAGGTGAGGCCTCGGCCCACGTGCTCTGGCTCTACGCTCCGGGTCTTTACCGCGCCTTCCTTTTGGATTCCCGAAGAGCGGCACCAACGACACTAGCAGCATCAGTGTCCGTGACCCCGGCCTCGTGGCGGCGGCACCGCTGAAACTACGGGTCCCGCCCCGGGTCCCTCTTCCTCCGGCAGTGGCCGCCCTGCTCCCTCAGCTCCCTCCGCTCCAGCCCAAGGAGCTGTCCGGCGCCCGCGTCCGTCGCCTCCCCAGCGCCGCTCTCACCCGAGGCAGCGTTGCGCTGGACCAAACCGCGGAGCCTGCAGGAGGCGGGGCTTTTGGCCGCGCGGGATCAGAGGGGTGTGTGTGTGGCTGGGGGGGGGGGGGGGGGGGGGGGGGCTGGCTGCCCTCCCGCGAGCCTTCACTGCGCAGGCGCGGGCGGCCTCGGAAACCTGTTGGATTCGGTTCGGTTCAGTTCCAGTCTTTTCTGGCTAAAATCCTGGCCATTCTTGGAAACTAGCAGACGTTCAAAGGCCTGTACTTCCCGCTTTTCTTATGCCGAAGAAAGCTACCCTTTCTGGATTGTTCAGGGTTTGGTGATTTAATTGATGGACTGAGTCTCCGAAATTGGATCGGTTTCAGAGATTAAATTCAGATCTCACTTTTTAAAAATCGAATGAATCTTTAAAATTGGAACTGTGCCCTGTCGGTTAAGTGCTTAAGAACTGGACTAAGGTTAAATACCCAACAAGGTGTAAGGGTGCCAGTTTTTGTGTTTTTTTTTTTTAAGCACCAAAATAATTTATTGTGAGAAGTTTAATCTTTATCAACCTGAAGTGAGAAAGGGGTCCTGTATTTTAAATCTTCATTTTTATTATGAGATTGAGCCAAGAAGTGGAAGCGACACAAACGTCCAGCAGTGAGTGAATGAATAAACACAATGTAGAGTATGCACCAAGGGAATATTATACAGGCTGGAAAAGGACGGAAATCCTACATATCCTTATGCATGGACGAACCTCGAGGCCATGATATTAAGTGAAATAAGCCAGTCACAGAGAGACAAGTACTGTGTAAGTCTACTTGTATGAGGTATCTAAAGCAGTCAAATTCACAGAAGCAAAGTAGAGTGTTGGTTACCAGGAACTGGGGAAGGGGAAATTAGAGTTGTTTGTTTCATATTGAAAGTGAAAGTCGCTGAGCCATGTCCAACTCTTTGCGACCCCGTGGACTGTCCATGGAATTCTCCAGGCCAGAATAGTGGAGTGGGTAGCCTATCCCTTCTCCAGGGGGATCTTCCCGGCCCAGGAATTGAACCGGGGTCTGTTTGGTTAAGCGAGGGCAAGGGCCATCTTGCAGACTTCTTTTTTGGGTAGGGGTAGGAGTTGGGGGTTGCAAACTTTTTGTATTCTTTCACGGCAGAAAGGGCAAGAGCTTTCTTGCAGGTTTGGGGGTTTTTTTATGTGGTAGTAATTCTTCTATGTCTTACTTTTACTCATTTCCCAATGTGCTTTGGACATTACCCCATATTAGTAACTAAAGAAGAGTCTTCCGTCTTTTTAGGTTCTCCATCATAGTGTGGATACCACAATGGATCCAACCATCCCCCTCATGGATTGGCATTTAAAATGTTTCTCATTTTTTGCCATTTCAACAAAAAGTACAGCAGTAAAGAACTCTGTAAGTGTATCATGTCACACACATGCGAGTACATATGCTAAATAGGGAGTTGATTGATGGGTCAAAGGGTATGGATATTTGCAATTTTGGTAGATTGGGCTAAATTGCTTTCCATAGAGGTTGTTCTGTGGGTTTTGTTTTGTTTTTTATAAATGCACTAGTCCCATTCGTGAGCAGTCCACCCTCATGTCCTAATCAGCTCCCAAAGGACCCAACAAACTAATGTCATCACATTGGTTATTAGGATTTCAACATATGAGTTGGAAGGACACAAACATTCAGACCACAACAGTTAAGATAGTCTATAAAAGTTTTAATTTTTAAGTTGAGTCCATTCACCATTTTATTTGGTGCCCTGCTCTGCAGGAGTTTGCCAGTTATTTGAGGCCTTTTCCTTTAGAGAAAAGAGACAGGAAAAATAACCTATTGCAGTCTGTGCTCATTCTGTAGAAGAACTTGGGATAGAAGTGAGTCCTTGAAAATAAGACTGCAGTGTGCCCCCTAGGTGTTAAAGGAGAGCTGCTGGAATCTTCCTGGAATCAAGGAGGATTTCCTGTGGGTTGCACTCCACAATTCATTAACTTGCAGTTCACAGGATGCTCATGATAATAAGAAGCATCTAATGACTTTTTTTTTTTTTTTTTTTTTGCCACACTGCCTGGCATTCGGGATCTTAGCTCCCAATCAGGAATGGAACCTGTGTTCCCTAGAATGGAGGTGGAGACTTTTTTTTTTTTTAATTCATTTTTGGCTGCATTAGATCATCGTTGCTGAGCACGAGTTTTCTCTATTTGTGGCAGGTGGGGCTGCTCTTTAGTTGTGGTGCACTGGCTTCTCACTGCAGTGGCTTCTCTTGTTTTGGAGCACAGGTTTTAGACTTGCAGACTCAGTTGTGGCCGACACGCTTAGTTGTTCCACGGCATGTGGAATCTTCCCAGACCAGGAATGGAACCCAGACCCCCTGCCTTGGAGGTGGATTCTCAACCACTGGACCAGGAGGGAAGTCCCTCTAATTACTCTTAAAGTACATTTTGTTCCTAAATTGCTACATGTTTGCTTAGCAGCATAGTGTACATTCTACCTGATTGAAGCTCTGAGAGTTGAAATTTGGTTAGAGCTTTATAAACATGTTGGAAAACTTGCCAAAACAAGAACAAAACTCACCAATTTTATTTTTTCTGGTGCACCGATTTCAAATTAGGCAGAAAGGAAAATACATAGTTTACAATGAACTAGGTAGGAGTCGACTCCCATCCTGACACTTGGGCTAATTATATTAATACAAAGTAGATCCATTCTAAATCCAAAAAGAGTAGACTAGTTTTCTGGGGGCCAAATAAGCAGCAATAACAAAGAAGCTACATAAAGATAGGTAAGCAGACAGACTGGGTCAGTGTGTGATCCCTGCCTGAAAACAGATCAATTTCAGGAAACTCCTGAAAAGGGAGTTTCCGTGGTACCTGATAGATGTAGGGCACCTTGCTTTTTGACCATATGCATGCCTGGTCAAACCCTGGAGCCCCACCTCCACTGACCTCAACATCTGAGTGGCTCCAGATTCATCCAAGAATGCATCAATTTTCTTCGGACAAAAGTCACAGAAGCTAAGTATAAATAAAACACTGTCACCTATGAGAACTGTAGCATAGGAGGTGGGCTTCCCTGGTGATTCAGTCCAGTAAAGAATCCCCTGCAGTGTGGGAGACCTGGGTTCGATCCCTGGGTTGGGACAACCCCCTGGAGAAGGGAACGGCTACCCACTCCGATATTCTGGCCTGGAGAATTCCATGGACGGAGGAGCCTGGCAGGCTGCAGTCCATGGGATCAAAAAGAGTTGGACACTACTGAGTGACTAAGCACAGCACAGTATCAAATGTAAGTTAAATGCTTATCAGAAATGACTTAGGTACCAGCACTCAAAGTTTTAAATTAAAATTATAGGACTTCCCTGGTGGTCCAGTGTTTGAGAATCTGCCTGACAATGCAGAGGACATAGGTTTGACCCCTCGTTTCAGGAAGATTCCACATGCCACGGGGTACATAAGTTCATCCGCTGCAACTACTGAAGCCCAAGGGCCCTAGAACCCCTGCTCCGCTACAAGAGAAACCACCGCAGTAAGAAGCCCATTCACAACAACCAGAGAGCAACTCCCACTCACTGCAACGAGAAAAAGCCTGTGCAGCAACAAAGACCCAGTGTAGCCATAACTTTAAAAAAGCAGTTTAAAAAATAATAAAAAATAAAAGTATAGGCACACCTTTATATACATGAATACACTGAAGACATACTCCAAGGTTTGCTTAATGGCAGATAGAAAAAGAGGGGCTTCATGACATGAGTGTGGAACATTAGACAATTAGGGGCTTCCCTGGGGGCCCAGTGGTTAAGACTCCATGCTCCCAATGCAGGGTGAAGTGAAGTGAAGTCACTCAGTCATGTCAGACTCTTTGCAACCCCATGGACTGTAGCCCATCAGGCCCCTCTGTCCATTGGACTTTCCAGACAAGAGTACTGGAGTGGGTTGCCATTTCCTTCTCCAGGGAATCTTCCCGACCCAGGGTTCGAACTTGGGTCTCCCGCATTGCAGGGTGTACAGGTTCAAACCCTGGTTTGGGAACTAAGATCCCATATACCTCACGGTTGGGTAAAAAAAAATGTCAAGTTTAACTACCACAGCTCAGTAACAGATTGAGCAGCTATTCAAAAAAAGCCAGCAAGTATATAGTCAATTTGAATAATATCACCAGCCACTTTTACTCAGGCTGCGTTTATACCTTGTTACACCCAATGACTGAAGAATTCCATTATTTTCAAGTGCACATGGAGTAGTCATTAAGATAAACAATATACTGGACTGTAAAACTGGTCTTGAGAAATTTCAAAACACAACTCTTACAGAATATATTCTTTGAGCATAATAGAATTGAATTAGAAATCAATAATGACATTATGACTGGAAAAGCACAAAGTACTTAGAATTTGAAAACAGACTTGTAAGTAAGTAATCTATTGGTTAAAAAATAAGTCATGGGACTTCCCTGGTGGTCTGTTAGCTAGTACTTCGCCTTCTAATGCAAGGGGTGTAGGTTCGATTCCTGGTGAAGGAGCTAAGATTCCACATGCCTTGCGGTCAAAAAACCAAAACATAAAACCGAAGCAATATTATAACAAATTCAATAAACACTTTAAATAATGGTTCATGTCAAAATAAAAAAAATCACAAAGAAAATTGGAAAGTATTTCCAAATGGATGATTAAAGAATGCAATATATCAAAATTTGTGAAATGCAGCTAAATCAGTGCTTTAAGAGAAATGTATAGCTCTACATAATATTTAAAAAGAAAGATATTTTTTTTTAAAGACTTAAATCAATTAAACTTTTTTCTCCTTTTTTGTTGTTGAGTTGCTAAGTCATGTCCGACTCTTTGTGACCCCATGGACTGCAACATGCCAGGCTCCTCTGTCCTCTGTTGTCTCTGGGAATTTGCTCAAATTCATGTCCATTTAGTCAGTGATGCTACCTAGCCATATCATCCTCTGTCACCCCCTTATCCTTTTGCCTTCAATCTTTCCTAGCATTAGGATCTTTTCCAACGTGTCAGGTCTTCACACCAGGTGGTCAGTTGGAGCTTCAGCTTCTTCCAATGAAAATTCAAGGTTGATTTCCTTTAGGATTGACTGGTTTGATCTTGCAGTGCAAAGGACTCTCAAGAGTCTTCTCCAGCAACACAATTCAAAAGCATCAATTCTTCGATGCTCTGCCCTCTTTATGGTCCAACTCTCACATCCATGCATGACCACTGGAAAAACTTCAGCTTTAAAAAAAAAAAAAATTTCAGCTTTGACTGCAAGGACGTTGATCGGCAGAGTGATGTCTCTGCCTTTAATACACTGTCCAGGCTTGTCATAGCTTTTCTTCCAAGGAGCAAACGTCTTGTAATTTCATGGCTGCAGTGATTTTGGAGCCCAAAACAATAAAGTCTGTCACTGCTTCCACTTTCCCCCCTTTTCTTTGCCTTGAAGTGATGGGACCAGATGCCAGAATCTTAAGTTTTTGAATGTCTGAGTTTCAAGCCAGCTTTTTCACTCTCCTGTTTCACCCTCATCAAGAGGCTCTTTAGTTCCTCTTCCCTTTCTTCCATTAGAATGGTATGATCTGCATATCTGAGGTTGTTGATATTTCTATTGGGCCACCTGGGAAGCCCTGTTTTTTCCTTACAAAACTCGAAGAGACAAACAAACACAAAGTTAGTAGAAGTAAGAAAATAACAGAAATCAATGAAATAGAAAACAGGCTAGAGAAAAAAATTCAGTCAGAATTTGTTCTTTGAAGAGTAATAAACTTGATAAATCAATAAGAAGACCGAACAGAAACAAAAAGAGGAAACACAATTTATCAATATTGGAAATGTTTAAATGGGATAGCCTACTGACATCAGAAGGGAAATATAGAGTTAGTATGAATACCTTTATACCAAAACTCAGCAATTTGATGAAATGGAAAAAAAAAAATTCTTGAAAGGCATAAATTACCAAAACAGACATGAGGTTACAGAAAATCTGATTAACCTTTCATGTGTCAAATAAATTAGTTAGCAAAAATTACTCCACAAAAATCTCCAGGTCCAGAAGATTCCCATCATGGATTCTGTCAGGTATTTAAGGAAGAAATAATGCTGATCTCACACAAGCTCTTTCAGAAAGTAGAAGAGGAAGGGCCACCCAAGGCGTACAGTCCATGGTGGAGAGTTCTGACAAAATGGCGAAGGGAATGGCAAACTACTTCAGTATTCTTGCCTCGAGAACCCTGTGAACACTATGGGAATGAAAAAAAAAAAAAAAAAAAGCCTGGTCTTACCTATTACTAATTGCATCTTCCAAGACCCTTCTAAAAAAGATTGTAAACAAAGGTTCTCAGTGAATTTGCACTTCGGAGGAGAGAATATTCAACCTTGTGCAGAGGGAAGGCGTAACTCCCCATTCCTTAAGTGAGGCAGTGAAGGAGGAAACAGAACAGGATCCATCTTGAAAGCAGGACTCCCTCTTGGGCCGGACTGTGGACTTTGAGCCCAGTATCTATGGAAAGGACATACCAACTGGAAGACCAGACCCCCTGATGGAAGAGCCCCAGGGCTCGTACCTAGACTCTCTGTCGCCTAAAAGAATACCCTGATTGTCTGTGTAACCAAATAGAACCATAAATTCTACTATGCTTATTTGGGTATGACCACAGGCCTACTGATAATTGTCCACTGTTAACTACCTAGACCTAAGGCATATGAATCACAGGTTATCTTTGATTGTATCTTTCTTTTCCTTTATTCAGACTAGTTTCAGGAAATTTGGGGAGGTGGGTTTGGGCACGTACACTTAGGGTATATAAGGTTTTCACAAAAACTGGTAGGGGTCCTTGGTTAAGAGGAGATTCTGCCTTGGGCCCTGTGTAATAAACCACACTCCACTATCTGCATTGTGCTTGTGAGTGAGTTTGTTTCCGCAATGGGTGGCTACAACAGCTGTAGACATTGACTTCCTTCCCCAAAGTACTATACGGGAAAGGCGGGAAAAGAACAACTTCAGAGTGGAGAAACCTGATACACTGAATAGAGTTCCCTCCGTGGACATTTTGAAATAGAAGGCTTGCTTCTGTTTTTTCCAGTACTTCTTATTGGACCCCCGCCCCAGTCTCGCTGCTGATACACTCAAACAATATGAAGGAGATTGATAATGCTGTCAGTTAAAACCCTTAGCAGCAGCAGATCTCATTTCTGCTTGTCCTCAGCAATTCGTACGTCCATTACAATACCTCATCACTCTCAGCCAAGAATGTTTGCGTGTTTCCTTCACTACTCACTACTATGAGTCACTTTTCAAACAAGTGTCCTTTACTCTGATAAGCTTTCTCATTTTTTGTTAATTTAAAAAAAAAAGAATTTTTTTTTTTTTGGTCATACAGCATGTAGAATCTTAATTCCCAGACCAAAGATCAAACTCACATCCCCTTGATTGGAAGTGCAGAGTCTTAACCACTGGGCCACCAGAGAACTCGATCCCTCTTTTGCCCCCTCTCATGGTCTCCACTTTCACTTTCATGGTTTCCAGTTAGTTCCCTTTAGGACCTTCCCCCAGTTCATCATGCATATCTATGTGTATCTTTACCATCATACGTAGATCACACGCAATTGAGGGACAAGTCTAGACAAATATTTCCTTGTCCTGGAAGATTTGGTGATAAGAAAGAAACTTCCCAAGGTTCTAAAGCAGGCAGCTGGTGAGCCAGAACAGGTAGTGGACCCCTGGGGGGAGGTGTGACCCTCCAAGTGAGCATAATGCTACCTCTGGTGGCTTTGCCTAAAGCAGTCTTGTCTGATCTGTGGTTTAGAACCCAGAGTTCCAGGATTCTACTCTAAAGGTAATAAGACAAATACATGACCTATTTTCATGTTTCAAAAAAGTTATTTTTACTGGTAATTATTTATTCCCATACATGCTACTCCTGTTCTTTCCAAATGGAGATATTTATTATTTTTGTCTGATAATATATGCTCTAAAAAAATTCCAGTAGTAACAAGTGAAAATTCCTTAAAATTTTCCTTCCTTAAATATTGCTTTTTGGTCTATCTCTTTCCACATTATATTTATGTCTCTCCATTAGAAAATTGTCTAGCAAAGAAACATCTGGGGCTTTGGAGTCAGGTAATTAAGGGTTTGAGTCTAGATTTTGACCATCCCCACTGGGTACCATCTTTGATATGTTGCTTAGGCTCTTGGCTTCTTTTTTTATGTGCAAAATTGATTTTAATAATCTCTTCCTCATATGAATATTTGGGGGAGTGTGGAAAAACCTGATTACCCACTAGTTCTTCAGTAGTAACAGCTAATATGGAAACCTGTTAATTGGTTTGAAAAATATTAAAGAGATAGACTTAACTAGTGATTATTTGTGCAGCAAAATGGATGGGCCTAGAGATTATCATACTAAGTGAAATAAGTCAGAAAGATAAATACCATTACGATAGCACTTATATGTGAACTATAAAAATGATACAAATTAACTTATTTACAAAACAGAAATAGACCCACCGACATTGAAAACAAGCTTATGGTTGGGGGGGAAAGTCAGGGGGAGGGATAAATTAGGAATTTGGGATTAACATATGTGTGTGCATACATGCTAAATCACTTCAGTTGTGTCTGACTCTCAACCCCATGGACTGTAGCCTGCCAGGCTCCTCTGTCTATGGGGATTCTCCAGGCAAGAATACTGGAGTGGGTTGCCATGTCCTCCTCCAGGGGATCTTCCCACCGAGGGATCAAACCCATGTTTCTTATGTCTCCTGAATTGACAGACGGATTCTTTACCACTAGTGCCACCTAGGAAGCCTGGGATTAACATATACACACTACTATATAGGAAATAGATAACCAGCAAGGACCTGCTGTGTAGCACAGTGAACTCTACTCAATATTTTGTAGTAACCTATAAGGGAAAAGAATCTGAAAAAGAATATATATATCATTGAGTCACTTTGCTGTATACCCGAAACTAACATAACATTGTAAATCAATGTTAAATCAAAGTATAATTTAATTTAAAAAACCCTCCCAAAAGAGTAACTGTTTGGATATGGTAGGTGAAAGAAAATATCCTAGGATAATGATCGGGCTTCTAGCTATGATAATAGGGTGGATTATAGTGCTATGAGCCAGCATAAGTGTGAAATACATTTATAAGTATTTTCTTCCAAGTTGAAACTTGATTTTTTCACAGTTTTTTGGAAATTGCAAACAGCATAAGGAAAGGCACAGCACAGAGCCAGTCATGGAGTTAGGAATAATAGTCATTTTTCTCTTATCCTGACAAAGACTGATACAGCAGATATTTACACAAGGGCTTTTTCTCTATAGAGGGTAGTCTCAATAGATAAAGGGAACCATTTTTATTGACTTAATGAGATAGAAATTGATCAGGGAATCTGTGGGAATGACTGCACTTGTGTTTAATGGTTTATCAGACAACACTGAAGGAATCCACCAAGTCTTACACAATTTGGGGAATGTTAAGTATGACTGTAGGGTCAAGTGACTGAGGACGGATAAGAGACCTGAAAAATGAGAACTAGGATCTGGGGGAAGCTAAGAATGAATGAAGGAATTGCAGAAGGGCAGGAATTGGGTGACTCATCAAGTATAAAGTGCATTTACTGTATTGTCTGAGAATGTTCACTTTGACAGTGGAAAACAAATGTAATTTATGTAACCTATGTGTGCATGAGTGCTCAGTCATGTCTAACTCTTTGCGACTCTGTGGACTGTAGCCTGCCAGGTTCCTCTGTTCGTGGTATTCCAGGCAAGAATAGTGGACTGGGTTGCCCTTTCCTGCTTCAGGGGACCTCCCCGACCTTGGGATTTAACTTGAGTCTCTTGCGTCGCCTGCATTGGCAGGTGGATTCTTTACCGCTGAGCCACCTGGGAATCCCTATATAGCACATTAAGTGTAGCTAAGTAAGTATGACTGATTTGGATAGGCAGAGTACAGGTACACAGAACACAGAATGGGACCAGAGGAGCAAGAGGCATCAGTACTCTCATTTAGTCCAACACTAAATATCCTTATGTACCAGAGGCATCCAACATCCATAGCTTTTACCTATGTACTTATTTTCTGGAGCAGAGAAAGGTTTATTGCAAAGCCATGCAAGGAGACAGGTTCCTCATGCCCTAAAGAGTCAGAAGCTCCCCAGAGGGTTTCGGAGAAGCACTTTTAAAAGCCAGGTGACGGAGGGGGATCACAGGATTTGTGATCAACTTGTGCACAATTCTCTGATCAGATTGTGCCACCATCCATAGCTTTTAAATTGGTGGTCCATTGGTAACACCCATTCCAACGCCACTTGTATTCTACCCAAGTGGTGAAAATAAATTCCACAGCTGCTCATCAAGCTAAAAGCTATACTTATGGCCAGGAGTACCTGCCCTCAATGTCCCCATGGAGAAAGCCTGGGTGACTGTGTCCAGCTACATTTTTTTCTGCAAAGCTGTGGCCCTAATTCAGTCTGACCACATCCTTAGTCCCTGTCACATCTTGCACCCAAGACACGGGTTGTATGAACACTGTCAACCTTTCTATAATTCCCCCTTGAGACCCTAAGTGCATGAGCCTGTCCCAGTTTAATTCATTCAATAGGCTTCTAGCATCTTGATTTCATCTGTGAGATTTTTCTTTTCAATACCTTGCTTGGTCGTTATACTTTGGAGGTAGAGCTACTTTGCATTCATTTCCCAAGCTTTTAACCTTTTTAAATTCTCAAGGACACTTTCTCCCAGGCCACGTCAAACACCCAGAAACCGGGAACCCCTTAAGGTAGAGCTCGCCACCAGCTGCTGTTGCTTTCAGTCTGGTTTCACCTCAGCCTCACACCAAGGCATCTATTCAAATGCCTACATTTCGGTCTCCACAGTCGGACTCACTTCCTGTGCCAGAAGCTTTTGTCGGCCCCAACTGCTTCTTTATTTAACAAATTCCCTTTATCTCCCACTTTAGGCAGCTCCTTGGGCCCCGGGGGGCCAGCAGTATTTACTGAGGGCCCTCCCCCTTTCCTGCCCCGTCTGGCGGTTGTCTGCCATTACCTTTGGGTCTCAAATCATGGCTTCCCACCTCCCCCCACCCCACCCTAGACACCAAGTTTTCTGAATAGTAGGATTATTCCTAACAGGATGATATTTGTCCTTTACCCTGAGAATTGGGTGCTTGAAATTCAGTAAGCAAGGCCTCTATTCCTCCCACTCTTGGGCTTTGAATCCAGGCTGTGGAATTCAGAAGACTTAGGCAAATTCAGCCCGGTGTGCTTCTCGTTCAGGCATGAACTGAAATGGAGAGGCAAGCTGAAAATCAAGACAAAGCTAGAATATAATGCAGTAAAATGACATTGGAAGTGACATCCACCTCCTTTAGGGAGGAGGATGGAGAGATCAAGATTTTCTAAAGAGAAGGGATGTGGAAAGATGGGAGAGGCTGGCAGGTGACTTAATAATCTCCTTTTTTGCCTGTCTCCTTCTGTTATACTAGTTTATATTCTTGGTAATCCTATGACCCAAAGCAAACATTTAAAGTCTTTAAACTGCTGTTGTTAATAGCAACTTGATTTGTAATGGCAAATGACCAAAACGGAAGCAAATTAATGTATTTGCAATATGTATTGCAGTATTTAGTATGTGTCAATACAGCATTTAAATTCATTGATATGGAGATTTTTATTTTTAGTTAGAAAAAGTGAGTTGCAGAAAATGCATATAATTTATCTGGATAGGAAAAGTGAGTTATGTTTATGTCAGGTGTATGCATGAAAATGTCAGGAAAGATGTCAGAGTTAAAGTTAAGTAACAATCTTTCTTTTTTAAGGAAATGACAAAGTCACACTGAGATATTAGGAAACACCAAAAAACTTAAAATCTTTCCCTGGTTCGACTAACTTGAATTTCACTTTTCATTAACAGAAATATTTTGAGAGAACATTTGAGGAAGAAACCATCTCAACGCTAACTACTATGTTTAATAAGGAAAATAGGGACTCTGTTCTTGAATGTAATTGTCAATTTTTATTATTTATCTAAATTACCTCAGATCTCTCAATTTTGACGTGCAAAGAGGCTGAAAAATGTAAAGTGGATAAAAGTCTTTCAGCAGAGAATGTATGGTATAATCCTCTTACAATGGAATAAGTCTATTAAAATCAACATATAGAAACCACCCATATTACATATACTAAAACACCTGTAGAAATATATGCTATCTTGTTAATATTGTTTACTAGACTCACTTCATTATGTATTTCTCTATTGCTTAGTTTTTAATGATTCTTGCAATGAGTTTTGCAACCAAAAGCTCCAGTCTTTAAATAGATGAATGGCATTTCTGTAAAATGGCTGATTTTCAAAAGCTAGTGAAGTGGCTCAGTCGTGTCTGACTCTTTGCGACCCCGTGGACTGTAGCCTACCAAGCTCCTCCATCCATGGGATTCTCCAGGCAAGAACACTGGAGTGGGTTGCCATTTAGTGATCATCAAAATTTGATCTATTTTCTGCTTCCCCCTTTTCCTCCAGTCTTGCTTCCCTTCTTCTCCATTATCTAACATGATGTTTTAAACATAATAGGTGCTCCTATCCTTTCTGGCACTAATAAATCTTCCTAAATTAGCTGTTCCTTACCTATTCCCAATGTTTTATAGCTACACTTAATCCAAAGAACAAAGTTGTGTAAAAAAAAAAATTGTAACAGTGGTTCATCTCAGTACTGGAAAACTAAATTTAGTGTTTCCTGGGTTCTACCACTTTACTTGGAATATAACAAAGTTACAATGTTGTGTTTTTGTACAACATGAATAAGCTATGTGTATACATATATCCCCTCCCTCTTGAGCCTCCTCCCACCCCCAATAACACTTTACAGTAACTATTTTCCCATTTTCCAGGTTCTGGTTCATCATTTAGTGCTTTTTTCAAATTTGTCAGTTCATCTTGTGCACTTGTTTAGAGCCAAGAATTTTGTAAATATTAAAGTGACTGATGATACAATCAATCAGTGCTTTCTATTTCCATTATCTACTCGGTTAAATATGCTGCTTGGCACAAAATCCACAGATCTGCCAGTCAAAAAGAATATAGCACTGAACTTTGGTATTGATAGAAATTTTCACTGACTTCCTCTTTTAGTCAAATGTCTAAACTAATTGGGTTGGACAGTATGAATAGATAAAAATTGGAAAACTAGGGGAACCACGAGGAAAAGAAGAAAACCACTCTGGTTATTCCCATCAATGCTCTGTGGTAACCTAAATAGGAAGGAAATGCAAAAAGAAAAAAAAGTGGGGGGGGACATATATAGAGCTGATTCACCTTGCTAGTACAGCAGAAGCAACATTGTAAAGCAGCTATACTCTAAATAACTTTTATTGATTTTAAAGAATCATTCTGAATTTCACATAAAAAATAAGAATAAATAAGATTAAGCTGAACCCTAACAGTTGTTTCTGGCAGAAGAGCAGTCACAGACCCTGTCCTGTGCTACAGGAGAGCTCCCTCACTCCCTCCATTGCCCACCACTTCGCTTCTTTACAAACCTTTGCTCCAGATCTTCCAGACGTGGCATTCTTCTTTAACTGTAAACCACAGATTTTATGGTTTCAATATTACACAGAAAGAAAGTTAAGTTTGTTCAGGTTTAATTAATCCATCACCTAATATTGTGTATCTGGTTACCTTTCCTTTACTCACTTCTAGTTTCCTGGATGCCTAGAGATTAGTTTATTCCCTTCCATATCAAAAAATATTCCCATGTTGACCTCCCTGATGGTCCAGTGGCTAAGACTGCCAGCTACCAAGGCAGGAGGACTTGGATTCAGTTTCTGGTCATGGAACTAGATCCCACATGCCACAACTAAGACCCAACACAGCCAAATAAATTAAAAAAAAAAAAAAAGTTTTCCATGTTTAGTCAGATTTTTAACCCTTTGAATCACTGCGTGAAATCGAGGAGAGACAACTAAATGTAAAATGGCTATTTTTTATTTATTTGTACTTAAACAACAAACCCGCCAAACTGGCACTACTATGATGTGGCAAAATACAAAACATCGTTCTCCAAAAATAGTGATGAACAAATTAGGGGCTGTAGTAAAATAGCTAAAAGGGGTGGAGGAAATCAGTAAAGCACCCTTCATCTTAAGGACTGAGATTCTTACCAAGTAAAGCCTTCCCATCCCAGAAAATATGAATAATCCTCATCATATGTCTTTGTACTTTTGCTCCCTGTGCTTGAAGTTAGATTCTAGATCCTAAAAGTTTCGAAAATATTATATATTATATCCAAAATACTATAATCGGGTTATCTATAGCCAGACACCTTTTGTCATGTTGTACAATGCTTCTGAAACCTCTTATTGGACTCATTATCCTCCCTTCCAATTGACACAGAAGATATAGTGAAAAGCAGCTTCCTAAGGGGAAGCGGTACAGAATTCTAAAACGAGAGAAATTCTAGAGAATATACAGTCTCTGCTCAGGTTAAGATTGCATACAACAGCCGTCACAAAGAGCCGTTACAAATCTTCAGGCTGTATGTTGAGAGGGTAGTTTGGGAATAAATCCGTGATTTGCTGCTGGGAACTAAAATACTTGACAGTTTGCTGTAGTACATTATAATTTTCCCCAGCAGTTCCCAGGGTGGCCTCCAGATCACAGACAGGAGAATTCTGCTGGAGCTGGATCCCAGGCTGCAGGAATTCCTCCATGTAGTTGTTGAACTGATCGTTCCAAGGCTGGTTATTCCAGGCTTGGGGGCTCCAGGCCTGATTGTTCCAGGGGTGGTTGCTCCAAGACTGACTGTTCCAGCTCTGGTTGGTCCACGTGGGGTTATTCCAGGTCTGGTTACCCCACATGGGCAGGTTTCCAGGAGAGTTCAAATACCCTTGGTGGTAGGAATAGAAGCCCGGGTATTCTGCTGCTGCTGGGCCCTTTTGAAAAAAGAAGAATGAATTAACTGAAAAAGTACTTGGAAGTTCAGAATTGCCCATGGTTGGGATTGCATGCTGCAGCAACAGACAGAACAAAAAAGTCTTTGTTAGGAAAAAAGCAGAAAAATTTAAATTTTCTGTCATTACCTGAGGCATGCCATTGCTATTCCTTGGCCAGTTGTTTTTCTGCCATTTCTTACATTTCATTCTCTGGTTCTGGAACCAGGTCTTCACCTGACAAGGAAAAGACAACCAGAAAAAATTTAGGGTATTAGTAGGGACCTCCGATATTCCAGTGCAGGAGGCGTGGGTTCAATCTCTAGTCAGGGAACTAAGATCCCATGTGCTACATGGCCAAAAGTCAAGTCGTTCAATCGTATCCAACTCTTTACTACCCCATGGACTATAGCCTACCAGGCTCCCCTGTCCATGGGATTTTCCAGGCAAGAATACTGGAGTGGGTTTCCATTTCCTTCTCCAGGAGATCTTCCCGATCCAGGGATTGAATCCGGGTCTTCTGCATTGTAGGCAGACACTTTACTGTCTGATCCACCAGGGAAGTCCATTAAAAAACCCCCCAAAAACCCACAAATAAATTTAAAAATAAAATATTAGTAATGCAGGATGTGTTGATAGTGGGAATCAAAGAATATTAAGATTTGGTTTTTTTTCTGATAACTACACTATCTCAAACTTGATCTTGAATCTGTGAGTGAATTTCAAGCCTTTCAAGTCAATTGGCTTTTTTAGTAAACTTATGTTTAATAAACTTAACCAGTTAGATACACTGTGAGTATGGCTACCAACTAGGAGGTTCCCATTTAAATGTCTACCCATACTGTTCATTAGTCACAGTTAAAAGTAACTTGTTTGCAATAATAAGCCCCTTCTTTCATATTAGCACATTTTCATTTAATATAATGGTATTTTAATTCAAGAATTATGAAACATACTTCACAAGGACAACTATACATAAAGATCATTTGATAGAGGACTTTCCAAGTATGGTACCAGAGTTAGAAAACCATTTGCCTGAATAAACTAACCAATAAATATACGAAAAATGACTAACTTCATCAGTAATCAGATGTATACAGATAAAACATGCAACTTTAATTTTAATGAGAACCAGTGGTTGGCTAAGACTCTTCTAACTCAAGATGATAGGAGTGTATTTTTCCTTTGTTTAAGGAAAAATTGGAAATGTTTTCACAATTTTGGCTTGTTTAACAAGGGAAATGGTTTAATAAATTATGACACATTTGCAATAGATATTTAGTGAAAGAAAGATGGTCACAAAACACATTACAGAAAGATTCCATTTTCATTATTAAAAATTGACTTATTTGTAGGGGTGCATAAACATTCTTTTATTTTTCAAAAAATTTATTTGGCTGTGGTGGATCTTAGTTGTGACATGTGGGATCTAGTTCCCTGACCAGGGATAGAACCCAGGCCCCCTTCATTGGCAGTGCTGAGTCTTAGCCACTGGACCACCAGGGAAATCCCTTATTTTTTATTTCTTATTGCACAGACAACAAAACAACTGTACCTGCTTGTAGCTGAGGTTCAAGATGTTGGAAAGTTCTTGCATTTGCTGGAGGCTGAGGTATTTCTGCCTCTGAAATCTGTCATTGAGCACACACAACTGGGTCTGTGAGAACACAGTTCTGATCTTTTGTTTCTTGACTGGGATGTTCTCTTCCTTCTCTGTGCTCTCCTCAGCAGACGGAGGCAGTGGTTTCACTCTAGGGCTTGTGGAAGAATCAGGACTGTCCTGAATAAGCAGATCCATGGAGGAAGGAAGAGGAGAGACTGTTGGGAATAAAACAACACTTTTCTCTAAAATTTCAAATATTAAAAATACATTGTTTTCAAAGCACTACTAAAAGTCCTCAGAGTGAGATAGTAGGTAATAACTTTATTCTTGAGTGATCCTGAACACTCTGCCAAGTTTGCACAAAAAACATTTTACATGTAATAGACATGGTTAATATCACGTGTTGCTGGGAAGCAGTTTTTGTTCAGTGGCTAAGGCCTGTCCAGACTGTGACCCCGTGGACTGCAGCTCACCAGTTTCCCCTGTCCTGGGTGGGAAGCAAAGGGGGACTCAAACCTCTGATAAAACAGATGATCCAGATTCTTGGGGACCCTATAGAATTAACAGTTTACTACCCAGTCTTAATACCAGGACTGTCAGAAAATGTGAATTCCAATAAACTCCTATTGAAAATGTGAATTCCAATAAACTCCTACTGTAACCCAGACCTTGGTTAGCTC
Organism: Dama dama; assembly: GCF_033118175.1. Classification (NCBI taxonomy): domain Eukaryota; kingdom Metazoa; phylum Chordata; class Mammalia; order Artiodactyla; family Cervidae; genus Dama; species Dama dama. The sequence continues at coordinate 18,769,987 of NC_083702.1, forward strand.
TGTGGTCTCATTTCCAGGATTATCCCTTCCTCATGGAGTTTTTTTTGTTGTTGTTTGGTTTGGCAATTGGGCTGAGCTTATCATAAGTTTGTTTGGTTTTTTTTTAAATGAAATATGCTTGCTGTATAATATGTAAATTGCAGGTGTACAATATAGTTATTTACAATTTGTAAAGGTTATACTCCATGTATAATTGTAAAATATTTGTTATCTTTCCCATGTTGTATATCTCATGGAGGTCTTCCATTGATTAGTATGATGCAACAGACAAAATTTAGAAGTAACAAAACAAGGTAACAGACAAAAATTGTCTAGCACAGGGCTTGACATATATTATTGACTTTGTAACTGAGACTTTATTTCCTGTATTAGATTTATTTGTACAGAGGTATTCCCAGTGCTCAACTTGACTTCTACGCTTGTCATGGAATAAATAGGCCCTTAAACAGCAACAACTAAAAAAAAAGATCACAATTTCACAAGTAGGAAAGTCTTCAATTCATGACTAGAGGTGAGGTGTGTCTTAAAAATTGTCTAGGATTCCCTGGTGCTCCAGTGGTTAAGACTCTGTGCTCTTCCAATGCGGATGCACGGCTACAAATGTGCAGTTAGGTTGCTAGGAGGACATGTCCACTTGCTTGTATTAAGTGCTGTATTTTCAACATGTGAAATATAAAAGGATACTAACACAAAATTTAGGTAAATGGGGTTCACATTAAAATCCAACACTCAAATATCTCAGTTGGGGCATCTTGCCTCAAACACAGCAGTTGTTCTGTTTAATTATTCCCTTCTCCACAACCGAGTCCTACAGTTGTAATCATAAATAGTTCTTTGGCCGTCTTACACCATAAATGTTAAAAATCACATTCCTGGGCAAATGGCTAGTGTACCTTTTTATTTTTAATAATGACTGCCAAATTGATTTCCCAAAAAAGGTGGTGCTGTCTTTACAGTATTCTGAGCATCTCTTACATTCACAGTTACCAGTTAGAAGCTTAAGTACTAGAGCATAGATATATATATATATACACATATATTAAGTTTTTATTAAAGTATAAAGGAGATAGAGAAAGCTTCTGACATAGGCATCAGAAGCGGGCAGAAAGAGTACCCGAGAGCATAGATTTTGAAGCCAAACTGGATTTCAGATCTGAGCTCTTACCCACTTAGGCAGCCTTATTAAACCTTCTGCAACCATCCACCATAAGGTGAGGTGAACACTTACTTCCCCTGAATTTAGGAGGCCTGAGCATACCAGATGCTTGCTTACAAACTACCCAGTAATATCCAAACATCCACAGGTTAGGAGAAGACACGACAGCTACTTGTATAGTAGAAAGGTGAAATATTTCCAAAAGGTGCGTTTCGGATCATTAATGATGCCATCTCTAGCACACCTTGAATAGACCAAAAAGGTGATGCTAACCCATACCAAGCGGTGATGTTCTGACTTCTAGCTTAGCAGTAACATTTACTGATACCGGGTGCTACGCATGACGCTAAGATTTTACACATCAGTGTATCACATCGTGTTTGCCTGTGCACGTAAACTCTCAAATACACCGTATACATTTGAACTGCTCCTCCCGGGTCCCCCGTCTCTCGGTCCACAGGTCCTGACGCCTGAGACACCAGGGAAAGCGCACGACCCCATCAGATTATCGTTGGAAAAGAGGTGTCGAGAGGATTAACAGATAATGACACCGGCTTATATTGATGGGCTCAAGAGGGAGACAAATGACCTTCAGTCCCTTTCTTCTTTCTCTTTCCCTGAAGGAACTTAGCCCCTCAAGGATTCAGTATTTTCTTACCAGTGTCCGTGTCGAGGGTGTCAGCAGATGACATTTGCAAGGATGCGTAACTTTCTTCAGGCATGGGTGAAGATTCCCTAGAGTTGGACGCTTCGGAGCCAAGCAGGCTTTGGGGACAAGCTGGATCCACACTCATGTTGTTGAGTTGAAGAAGATGGGAAAAAGCCTAAGAGCTAGATGCTAGATGCTAGGAAAAGTCCAGGCTGAAGAATCTAGGTAGAAGAACTTAGAGAAAGGTGACGATCTCCAGGTGTGAAAGTATTTACTTAAAAAAAAAAAAGACGGAATGAAAGGAGTCACCTGCAAGATAAGAGCCAACCAGTCCAATCTAGGAAAATGAAAAAAAAAATTAGAGGCGCTACATTTATAAGTAAGGCTCAACCATACTTGGCCCCGCCCCTCCTGGCAACCCCACGCCCACACACACCCTTGCGAATTCCCAGTTAATCCCGTCTGCCAGTCTCACCAAGGCCATTGTAATGCAAAAGAGAGTTGCAGAGTAACCCAGAGCCGGTGGGGAACTGGAAAACTAGGACCTCGGAAATGGGAAACACAATGAATCCAGCAATGAGGTACTCCTAGCTTCACCTTATTTCCACCTTTTAAAAGTCAAAGATGCACCTCCGATTCCTGTGGCCACCTAAGGTGATTGAAACTCTCACTGGGACAATTAATTCCCTTGATTTGAGACCCCCTTAGGGTCTCGAAATCAGGCTAGTTTATGGCAAAAACTGCAACTAACTCCATTTTCCTCATCGGTTCACTCTAAGGTCACAGTAAAACACATGGAATGTTAAGGCATCAGCTGATGTTAGAAATTGGTACTTGTTTTCAACCCCCACCTAACTTCTGTCTTGGTTTTTGGCTTTCAGAAAAACCACCAAGTCTTTTCAGCAGGGCAAAAGCCAGAGGAAAGGACCTGCAGACCTAGGATCCTGGGAGCCTGGTTAGTCATCAAACATAAACCATGACTGTGGAGGATTTTTAATTGGTTTTTAAAAACACATAAACACGTAAGTGCTTGGCTTAGCCACTTTACTAAGTCTTGGTTTCCTCATCTACAAACAAGGGCAAAAGTACCTTATGTGTACCTTCTCTGTGTTATTGTAAGAATCAAGGAAATTAAAATGCTGGTAACATTTGACATGTCCATGATCTATACCCATGGCTGTTAATAGAAATTCTTTCAGGACCCTATGCCCATGACCTCTAAGTCTGACAATACTTGATGAGATTTTTGTTCTAATCCAGTGAACATGATGTTGCATCCAGTTGCATGATAGAATGAAAGCACCACCTTCTTTACCTGGGACATTACTAGATGTAAAATAATAAAATTTATTGACCTGTGAAAAGAAAAGTGAAAGTGTTCCTTGTTCAGTCCTGTCCCGCTCCGTGCAACCCCAGGGACTGTAGCCCATCAGGCGTCTCTGTCCATGGGATTTCCCAGGCAAGAATACTGGAGTGGATTGCCATTTCCTCCTCCAGGGGATCTTCCCAACCCAGGTAGGGAACCTGGGTCTCCTGTGTCTCCTGCATTGGAAACAAGGAAAAAAGAACATTACCTAGGCAATTGATATTCTTGGAACAGACTTGCCAGAGCAAATGTGATAGATTTATTTTAGAACCAACATTTGCCCTCCTGACTATTTCTCCTTCCTAAGCAGTCATCTTTATCTTGCCTTTTTTTGCTTCATCTGGCTCTTTCTTTGAATAGCTTTTCCTTCTCTGGCATGGAAATCCTGTCTGGTCCTTAAACCCCACACCATCCTCTTTCTTCTTCTTCTTTTGGTTTATTTCCCAAAGAAGCAGTTTTTAGAGTTGAATTCCAGCACTAACATATTTATGGACAAAAGATAACCATCTGCGCCTTCAATTTTCCTTCTCATTCCCAAATTCAGCATTCAAGAATCTTAAGATTTCTTCGTTTCCAATCTCCCAAATCTAAAAGTAAACCCTTGGCAAATTGCAATTATATGTTTTTCTAAAATACAATTCTTGACTAATCCTCCCATCCACTCTGCCGCTCAGGTCTCCACCTGCTGGCTTAGCTCCCACACGAGCTGAGTTTGACTCAATACAAAGATGCCAACTTGCAAGAGTAGGATTATTGCTGGGTCCAAACAAGGGGATGAAATTCTGTGTAATCTTTGTTTTCTTGGACCACCATCCTGGAGGGAAAAAGAGTCTGGAAGAGAGGCCTCAAGGAGAGGGTGGGTGGAATACATTGTGTTTCAGGCAGAGAGCTTCTGTCTCATTAGAAATAGAAGATAATTTCTTTAAAAAAAAAAAAAAAAGGAATGTCAGGGACTTCCCTAGCAGTCCAGTGTTTAAGACTGTGTGCTTCCACTGCTGGGGGCGTGTGTTCCATCCGCAGTCGGGGAACTGAGATCCCAAATGCCCCGCAGCATGGCCAAAGTGGGGGGGGTGGGGAGAATGTGAGGTGATGGATGTTATCTAAACTTATTATTGTGGTGATCATTTTGCAACACATCAGTCAATCAGTTCAGTCACTCAGTCGTGTCCGACTCTTTGTGACCCCATGAGCTACAGCACGCCAGGCCTCCCTGTCTAACACCAGCTCCCGGAGCCCACCCAAACTCATGTGCATTGAGTCAGTGATGTATTTGCAACACATATGTATATCAAGTTATTACATTGTACACTTTGAACTAGTACGATATTGTATTAATATATCAATTACATTTCAATAAAAAGGGGAAAGTAAGTTTAAATGGGGGAAAACTAGACTTCCAGGCTCTCAATTAGCACTGTTTGGTAGTTGAGGGCAGTCAAGGCCACCAGGTACGTTGGTTTGCCTGCAGCTCTCTAAACTGCTGGTACGCGAAGTTTTGTTCTTTGCTGGTGGGGGTCTTTGAATGAAAGCCTGAGATGAATTCACCCCATCCCCCTACCTGTGTCCCATTGTGTCTAAAGGAAGAGCCTCCGGAGAGAAAGACCAAAGGGCAGGGGGCTGATAGCTGGAAGGTAGGCTTACTACATTCCTTGACCTGGAAAGCAATTTGAATGAGGCTGAGAATGCCTCGGAAGCTGTCAGAGACCGTGGGTTTGTTGGGGTGGGCTGTGTGGGTGGAGGAAGGGTATGTGATAATGTGCTGGAGTCCAGAGCCCCAAATGCAAAAATGGTCAGTGAAATCATGATTTTAAATTAAATTTGATAGTTCTAAGAGCAACATCTGGGAAGGAGAAGGGGAAAAAAAAGCTAAATACTAGAAAGGAGAAATATTTTACGGCTATGATTTATTCCTTATTTATAGACAAGAAGTGCACTTTGTGGGACTTCCCTGATGGTCCAGTGGCTAAGACTTCACACTCCCAATGCAGGAGGTCTGTGTTCAATCCCTGGTCAGAGAACTAATCCCAAATGCTGCAACTAAGACCTGGCACAGCCCATAAAATAAATTTTTTAAAAAAGAAAGAAAGAAATGTACTTTGGGCTACACAGCCTTTTAGGAGAGCTGGTCCTGTTAACTTTTCATTGGGTTTTGTTGATTTGCCAAGGATAAGGGAATGGCAACCCACTCCGATATTCTTACCTGGGAAATCCCATGGACAGAGAAGCCTGGTGGGCTACAGTCCATGGGGTTGCAAAAGAGTCGAATACGTCTGAGTGACTAACACTAACAGTCATCACAAGTATTTTTTTTAATATATATTTATCTTAGTTACTTGGCTGTGGCGGGTTTTAGTTGCGGCATGTGGGATCTAGTTCCCTGACCAGAGGTTGAACTCCCAGCCCCCTGCACTGGGAGTGTGGAGTCTTAGCCACTGGACCACCAAGGAAGTTCCATCACAAGTGTTAATACAGACTTTACCTCCCCTCAAATCTCAGGCATGGCATATACATCAAACGTGGAATTATTCAATGCACTGCTGATTTATTACTGGTGGAACTATTGAATATATTATTAATATATTATTGCTTTTAGGCTTCACCCCTTTGTCCACTTGAGTTTGCTTGAGTATGCCCAAACTGGTAAGCCTTCACTTTTTTTTTTTTAATTCTCATGTAAATTTTTGTTACTATTTCTTTCCTCTTCACATTGTTTCACTCTGCCTAATAAGCCCATTCTATTAGTAACAGTTTCCTGTCAGTGTACATACATGTGTATACATTTAGTGATTTAACAGTTGATTGGCCAGGAAATATTTATTTGTTGCTGTTTCAGCTCATAGTAAAAGAGGTGCCTAGCATGAGCCTGAGAGGAAACAAGTAAGTAAATATGATCTCTACTTTTGAGGAGCTAACCATTTCATAGAGTAGATTAAATGTGTGATAAAGATTGAAAACAAATCAACCAAACAGCACCAGGATGTAGACAAGAGATACTGGGGGTGAATAAACAAGGAAGGTAGAGTCGAGGAAGGGAGTCAGAGAAGACTTCTTAGAGGATCTTAAGTTGAATTGAGATAGGAAAATGTTGAGAGACTAAGGAAGGGAATTCCAGTAAATACACAATTTGGGCAAAGGCATTAGGGAAAATGATGGATTCCAGTACAGTCACTTAACATGGCTCATAGGCAGGGTGCAGTGGAAGGGGTTGTGAGAGAAAATGACTGGAACTCATCTATAGTGAGTTCTATTTTTTTGTCCTCTGAGGCACTTTATTTGCATGCATATGTATTGTTGTTCAGTCACTAAGTTGTGTCCAACTCTTTGGAACCCCATGGACTGCAGCATGCCAGGCCTCTGTGTCCCTCACCATCTCCTAGAGTTTGCCCAAGTTCATGTCCATTGAATCAGTGATGTTGTCCAACTGTCTCATCCTTTTGCCTTCCATCTTTCCCAGCATCAGGGTTTTTCCCAACAAGTCAGCTGTATTGTATTGTATTGTATGTATATTACATTCTTGGACAAAGAGTCCAAGGATTTTCCCTCCTATGTGTTTTCATCTTACTTCTTTACGGTCCCTGATACCTGCTGAGGTTGTCAGTACAATGAAACCAAACCAACAGGACAAGAGCAGGTTATTCTGCTATTTTTCCAGATCGTTTACATCCAATCTGGGACTGATCACGCCGCACTTATTTAGCCTGCCTGTGAGGTTCACAACAGTTTTCCCAGCCTTGTGGTCCTCAATGATTTAAAACTCGCCTGTATAAAACCATGCTTCATCATCACAGTTAGAAATATGACAAGGACTTTGGAGCACAGCCTGGTGTTTGCCTCTCTTTTCAGCATTGTTGATACTCTTGAGAGCATCAGCCAGGACATGTGTGGGCACCGTTAAGGTGATTCTGGAAGATGGCAGAAAGAGTACAAGTGAGCTCTTGCTGTGTATAAGGCACTGTTGTGTCTGTGTTGTAGGCACCTTGATTAGCATCTAGCCCAGCATCTGATGTGCAGTATATGCTCAAGCTTTGTGCTTTTAATAAATAAATACAGATGGAGATGTTTAATAGGTCTTTGGAAATTAGAATTGAGAAACCTAAGAGGTGAAAAGTGATCACAGGAATAGTAAAAGAAAAAAACAAAACTGAGTTTTGAATTAAATCCCCTCCTCTTATTAGTTTGCACTTTCCTGGTGTTCCTCTTACTAACCTGGTGATTCTGTCTCCTTTCTGGTTCTTCCTCACTCCTATATCTAAAAATTAGGATGTACCCAAGTTTCGTTCTCCGGCTTCCCTGGTGGCTCAGACAGTAAAGAAACCTCCTGCAATGCCTGAGACTGGGTTTGATCCCTGGGTTGGGAAGATCCCTTGGGCGAGGGCATGGCAACTCACTCCAGTTATTCTTGCCTGGAGAATCTGCATAGACAAGAGGAGCCTGGTGGGCTATAGTCCATGAGGTCACAAAGAGTTGGACACAACTGAAAGACTAAGCAAAGCACACAGCAAATTTAGTTCTGAAATCTCTACCTATAGTCACTGCTAGTTATTTCAGCCTATCTTATAACTTTTTTTTCGGTCACATGGCTTGTGGAATCTTAGTTCACTCAGTAGGGATTGAACACTCACCCTGGGCAGTGAAAGTGTACAGTCTTAACCACGGGACTGCCAGATAATTCTATCTTATGACTTTAAATACCATCTATATGCTTTTGTTTTTCACATGTATGTCTTTATCCCAGATATGTTTCCGAGCCTTAAGTCTCTTATATCCGACTCCCTTCTTAACGTCTCCACTTGAAGTTCTAGTAGGCATCACAAAATTAATATTTCCCAAACCAATCTTTCAATGTTCCTTCCTACACAGGCTCCTCTTATAGTCTTCTCCATCTTGGTATATAAGAATTCCATCTTTCTGGTTGCTTAGGGCAAAATTCTAAGGCCATCTTTGTTGATGAATACCATCAAAATTTAGCAGAATCCAATTTGTCATTGTTTTAGTCATTAAGTTAAGTCTGACCCTTTGGACTGTAGCCTGTCAGCTCGTCTGTGTCTGTGGGATTTCTCAGGCAAAAATACTGGAGTAGGTAGCCATTTCCTTCTCCAGGGATCTTTGTGAACCAGCCCAGAATCCCAATTATTTCTTTCTTCTAATTTTTTTTCTCTCCATGTTTCCTTTTCCCACTGTTTTTGATCATCATACAGACTAGGGCATAGAAAATCAATGGATAGCAAGAAATGGTTATTTTTTTAAACAAAGAACATGTATTTATTTTGTTACTGTTCATGTCATAAAAGAGCTGGGGGCTTGAAATTACCTGTGTCCTGTGTCCTCTGGGAAAAGAGAAAGCTCAGGGCTTCCTTTGGTGGCTCAGTGGTAAAGAATCCGCCTGCCAATGCAGGGGACATAGGGTTGATCCCTGATCCAGGATGATCCCACGTGCCACGGAGCAACTAATCCGGTGCATCACAACTACTGAGCTTGTGCTCTAGAGCCCAGGAGCCGCATCTACTGAAAGCCTATGCACGCTAGAGTCTGTGCTCCACAAGAGAAGCCAGCACAGTGAGAAGCTTGAACACCACAGCTAGAGAGTAGCCCCTCGCCGCAATTAGAGAAAAGCCTGTACAGCTACTGAGACCCAGCACAGACAAACATAAATGCTTTTTTCTTAAAAAGAGAGAGACATAGGGCTGCACTTGACCTTTTCTAAGTATCTCCAAGGCTATGGTCCTCACCAAACCACCATCTATATTGCTTGGATTAGGCCAATAGCCTCTCAACTCATCTTTGAAAAAAAATTTTAAAGACATATCACTTGAAGCTATTCCTTTGCTCACAACCCTCCTTTAGTTTTCGCACATTCAGAGTAACAAGTCAGTACACTGAATTACAGAAGCTCTCTTCTGGCCGTATACTTGACTTCTGTCTTGTGTCCTTGTGTTTTCCATCATCTCCGTGAAGCTGGCCTCCCTGCTGATCCTGGAATGAGCCAGGAAACCTCTAGAATCAGGGCTTTTGTGTCCTTACTTTTCTCTCTGATCAGTTCCCTGCCCTTCCCCGCGCCACCCCCTCCCCAGAATTACAACCAACTTGATCTCTCCCTTCCTTTAAATCTTTAATTTTCCTCTTCAGTAATGCCTCCTCTTCCCAGTCCTTCTCTACTTTTCTTCTTAGCACTTCTCATCATGTTGCATAATATATATTTTTTCTATTGTATCCACCTATCACCATCTTCTGTTCCCCATTACCACTAAAAGATAAATTTTGTGAGGGCATTATTTTAATTTTTGTCTGTTTTGTTTAGTGTAGTATTTCCAGCCCTAGAAGAGTGTGGTCCACAAGCCAGCATCATCAGTATCTCCTGGGAGTTATTAGGGACATAAGTGGATGGGCTTTACCACAGAATTGCTGAGTATGACTCTCTGGTGCGGGTGACTGGAACCTGTGAATCTGTGTTTAAAAGTTCTTCAGGTGTATCTTTGACAAGTGGTTGTTTGAGAAGTACTGTTATAGAACAGTCAAGGGCAATAGTAGGGATGCTCTCAATCATTGTTTGTTGATGAAGGAGTGGGTTTCAAAAGATCTAGAACTTTGTAAGTAAATAGAAGGTAGAGCCATTTCCTAACATTTAAATATTAAATTGCCCTTCAATGTGAAATACAAAATAGCACTTAAAAAAACAAACAAACAACAATGCTCTTGGCCTCAGGTTCCCTAAAATGAATTACATGAGCCTGGAACTCTTGGGAAAGAGCTGACTTTAATTTGCAACAAATTAGCTCTTTCTAGGTCCTCTGAGAGATAGATTACTCTTAAATTGCTTGTGTTGTAAAAATAAACCACACAACCAGCCAAACTGCCATTTCAGAGGCTACTAATGGAATTTCACAGTATGTTCTCCACTGACTTTGCCTATTATAAGAGCATTAACACACTTTTATCCACCCACCCCACAAAGAAGCTTCTTACTTAGTAGACAATATGATAAGCCCTCAAAAAGTACCTGTCATCCAACTTTAGTAAGTTCCTCATGGCCAATTTTGTTTCATCAGTGACCTTACCATGAAAACAAGCTTGGACATCCAATAAAAGATTCACCTAGCAGGAAAATAGGTGACATGTCACTGACACCTTTTTCCAATATCTGAACCTTTATATAATTAATATTAACTTTTGTGATCATTTTGTCTCCTAATACTTCACTAGTCTGTCCCTTGGATGTTTGGTGTTCTTGTTGTTTGTTTGCTAGGTCTTGTCCGACCCTTTGGGATCCTGTGGACTGTAGCCCACCAGGGTCCCCGTCCATGGGATTTTCCAGGCAAGAATGCTAGACTGGCTTACCGTTTCCTTCTCCAGGGAATCTTTCTGACCCAGGGATTGAAGCCCCGTCTTCTGCTCGACAGGTGGATTCTTTACCACTGAGCCACCTGGGAAGCCTGGATGTCCAGTACCACCCCGTTTGCCCTCATTCAGGCATCATCTCTTGCCCAGACCTCCACAGACCTCCAGTTAACCTTACATAGGTGGAACCCACTGTGTGCCGGAGTGATTGCCCTTCAAATCAACCATAATCTCCTTTGGCTGAACTCTTCTCTAAAGAAGACCACAGCCTGCTCTCTGCCTGCCTCTTCAGCTTTGGCAGGTTGCTTTCCCCAACCAGTCCTTTCGGTCCTGATGCTTTTCTCCTCTCTCTTTGCTTGGCTGCATTTTTAGTTTTTCAAGATGCAGATCAGGTGTCACCTGCTATAATATCCTTTCTCTCGGTGACTTAGGTGTCCCTCTTCTGTACCTAACTCCTCCCATGGCAGTTGTCTCTGCATTTATTTTTTAATTTAAAAACATTTTGGTGGGGGGTAAGTAGTCTGTGTTGCAAGGCTTTTGGGGGTCTTAGTTCCCTGACCAAGGATTGAACCTGCGTCCCCTTCATTGGAGGTTTGGAGTCAACCACTGGACCACTAGGAGACTCCCAACATTTTGCATTTTAGTTACAGTTTTTTTTTTTTTTTTGTATTTGGATTCTGGCTGGAATAATAACTCATTGAGAGTCTGCTTTGTTACTATAGCCTAGTGCAATACTAGTCAGAGAACGGCCCTGCTTTCAGATCACTTCAGCATCACCTGGGAGCTTGTAAGAAAAGCAAATTCTTGAACTGGGTTTTACCCAGATTTACTGGATCAGAATCTGGGAGTGGAGCCCAGGAATCTGTCTTTTAAGAATCTCTGAAAAAATTTTTAAAAAAAGAAAAGAAAAGAATCTCTGATTTTTGTGTGCTCTAGAGTTTGAGGAGCACTGGCTTAGAACACAGTGCTTGGCAGTAGGGGAAAATCTCAGTTAATATTTAAAGAATATGCCTGCAACGCGGGAGACCTGGGTTTGATCCCTGGGTCGGGAAGATCCCCTAAAGGAAATGGCAACCCACTCCAGTATTCTTGCCTGGAGAATCCCATGGACAGAGTCCATGGGGTCACAGAGTCAGACACAACTGAGCATATACAACACATATTTATTAAGTTAATAAATCAGTTCCAGTGGCTATAACACTGGTATTCAGAAAGCTGGAGAATTAAGAGAACTCTCAAAAAACAAAGCAAAACAAATCAAATTTCTTCCTTGGGGTTCTGATTCGGATTTGTCAGATCTTGCTCTCACTAAAGGGTTTTGATACGTAAGGACTAAAATACTCTGTCTCCCAAACTGTAAAGTCTCCTAGTGTCAAGTTCTAAAGGGTAAACCATCAAGTTGAATTGTCAGAATCCTGACCCTATGCAACACTATTGACGGCATAATCCCCTTTCCGCCCTACCCTCAGGGGATCCTTCACCTATAGTAGAAATGGATTTTTTTCCTTTTTTTCCATCCAGATTAGGTCTAGCCCCCAGGGAAAGGAGGAATCTACAGGAATGTCTACCAAAGTTTAGCAAATGTATACAGTTGCTCTGGAACTTGGCCATATTATTGGCCCAGAAGAGAAGAAGCTTCTCAGTTTCTCAGTAGGTTTTAGAGAAAGAGGAAGAAGTTAGAAAAGTAGGTCTTTGTGGAAGGAGTAAAGTGATGGTGGTGGTGGTGATGATGGTGATGGTGGAGGGAGTGTGGAGTAAAAGAAACAACCACCTTAGTTGTTGCTCTAGTTGACTGGTGTTGGGATGAAATAAAGCTGTTAACCCTAATAACACTACACCTAAATATTGTACTTAGAATATTTCAAGACACAAGGGTATTCCAATATTATATAGAGATGAGAGGAAAAGGGAACAAGAGATTCCTGCCTCCCAGGAGTAAATAAATTCAATCCCAGAAAGAGAGAAGTCAAAGCTAAGGCAAATAGCAGGATGTGGGGAAAGAATTCAAATTTAAGGAAGCTTTTTTTTTTTTTTTTTTTTTTTAAGTATAAGAGGGAATTTATTAGCAGAATACAGTTTCTTGCAGGGACTCCAACAGCTAAGATGAGTTATGAACTAGAAGCAGGCCCTTCTGCAGGTCACATTGTGCTGTCACCACAATGTTTTACTTCTGGGTTTCGCCAAGAGCACATACAGAATATCCTAGACTCAGTTCTCCCTGTATGGTGTGTGAGGGACTAGAATGTGGCTTCGTTTCTGCTGGCCTCTTGATCTTTATATTCCTTTATGCTGGCCTCGAACTTGTCAAGCACATGCTGGCAGACATTCATGAGCTCAGTCAGGCCTCTCTGAAAGGGCTGGACCGCGGGGAGGGCACCTCGGGTCTGTATGCGCAAGTTAATTTTGCTCTCTGAAGGATGGGTTGTAGTGTAACCACAGAATTCCACTTCCGGGTTCTTCATGATCATGTACCGGAGAGAATTTCCTAGGGTATGGTCCTCCTCGTGCAACACAAATGTCACACAGTGTCTATCTGGCCCAGCCGCCTGGACCATCTCCAGGGCTGTCTTCCTCTCGCCTTCAGCCATTGAGGTCTTCACTCCAGACATTTTTCTCTCCAGCTCCTGGTCCTCTTCCATGGCGGGGGCGGCTTCCGGGATCCTCAGGTGGCGCGGGCGGGCCGGAGGCTCTGCCCCATGCCTCGAAACGTGCGGGCGCGGCAGGCAGGCAGGCGGGCGAAGCTTTTTTTTTTTTTTAACTTTTCTTTTTTTAGTGATGTATAGTTAATTTATAATGTGTTAGTTTCAGGTGTATGGCAAAGTGATTCAGTTTTACATATATATCTGTCCTTTTTCACATTCTTTTCCATTATGGATTTTTATAAGATATTGAATATAGCTCCCTGTGGTATACAGTAGGACCTTGTTGTTTATCTGTTTTATATATAGTAGGCTTCCCTGGTAGCTCAACTGATAAAGAGTCTGCCTGCAATGCAGGAGACCCCAGTTCGATTCCAGGGTCAGGAAGATCCACTGGAGAAGGGATAGGCTACCCACTCCAGTATTCTTGGGCTTCCCTAGTGGCTCAGTCAGTAGGGAATCCGCCTGCAATGTGGGAGACCTGGGTTTGATCCCTGGATGGGGAAGATCCCCTGGAGGAGGGCATGGCAACCCACTCCAATATTCTTGCCTGGAGAATCCCATGGACAGAGGAGTCTGGTGAGCTGCAGTCCATGGGGTCGCAAAGAGTCCGACATGACTGAGCAGCTAAACACAGAACAGCACAGCGTGTATATATTAATCCCAAACATTAGCCCTGTTTAGTGACCATGTCTGTTTTCTATGTCTGTGACTCTATTACATAACCAGTAGTTTCACATTTCTCTGCCTCAATTTCATGAAGGTACATGAAAAAAAGGACATAATATACAGAAACTGATCAGACAGGTGTGTTGGGTCCCAGGGTGGGCTGCCTCTAAAATGTACCTGAATGGCACATTGGTTATTTTGAATTAAAGCTGCTTAAGACAGGATCTTTGTGTTGCACTCAATATGCCAGCAAACTTGGAAAACTCAGCAGTGGCCACAGGACTGGAAAAGGTCAGTTTTCATTCCAATTCCAAAGAAATGCAATGCCAAAGAATGTTCAAACTACTGCACAATTGCACTTATCTCCCACGCTAGCAAAGTAATGCTCACAATTCTCCAAGCTAGGCTTCAACAGTAGGTGAATTGAGAACTTCCAGATGTTCAAGCTGGATTTAGAAAAGGCAGAGAAAAAAACTACAGACTTCCTTTTCTTGGGCTCCAAAATCACTGCAGATAGCTGGCAAAGGTCCATCTAGCCAAAGCTATGGTTATTCCAGTAATCATGTATGGATGTGAAAGTTGTACTATAAAGAAAGCTGAGCGCCGAAGAAAACTGTGGTGTTGGAGAAGACTCTTGAGAGTCCCTTGCACTGCAAGGAGATCCAACCAGTCCATCCTAAAGGAAATCAGTCCTGAGTGTTCATTGGAAGGTCTGATGCTGAAGCTGAAACTCCAATACTTTGGCCACCTGTTGGGAAGAACTGACTCATTGAAAAAGACCCTGGTGCTGGGAAAGAGTGAAGGCAGGAAGAGAAGGAGACGACAGAGGATGAAATGGTTGGATAGCATCATCCACACAATGGACATGAGTTTGAGCAAGCTCTGGGAGTTGGTGGTGGACGGGGGAGTCTGATGTGCTGAGTCCATGGGGTCACAAAGAGTCAACACAACTGAGCGACTGAACTGATCAATGCAAGAGGGGTACTCTGACTCTCCTCTCTTGTCTCCCTGAAAGCAGGAAATAGATCTCTTCTGTGAAACAGGGACTCCCCCGTGTGGAGGGAGAAGTCCACCTTTATCCCCAGTGACAGCGAATTCTGGCCAAGAAGTCTGGGTAAGCAAAACTTGTTGCTTCTTTAATTTATTACCCTAGGCTCTAACTCTGTTTAGATTTTTCACTAGTTTACTCCAAAGTTAGAGTTTCTTGGTCCTGTCAATTCTTTGTAAATCTATTGTTTCTTGGTTTAAAAGTATAAACGCTGCTTGCTTTGACCACCTCTTAGGTCCTATTTCTATGAGATAGTCACTATTAAAATTTACTTTTTTCTTTTTTTTTTTAAGAAAAAGCATTATTAGTATTACAAGAACTTGTAATACATATTATAAGTATTACAAGAATACATATTACACGTATTCTTTGTATACATATTACAAGAACTCAAGAGCATGAGAGGGGGAAATTCCCTTGCCCCACCTCCAGAGGTATATGTTGTAAGTGCTCAGTCAGTGTTAACTATTATTTTTTTCTCTCTGTGTGCTATATTTTGGGGCTTCCCTGGTGGCTCAGTGATAAAGAATCCGCCTGCCTTGCCAGGAGATACAGGAGACATGGGTCCCATCCCTGGGTCAGAAAGATCCCCTGGAGAAAAGCATGACTACTCATTTCAGGGTTCTCACCTGGAGAATCCCATGGTCTGAGGAGCCTGGTGGGCTGCAGTCCATGGGGTCACAAAGAGTCAAACACGACTGAAGCAATTGAGCATAGACTAGCGCATGCTCTGTTTTGGGAAGTCCATGAATTCATTCACTCAGCGAATACTATGAAGCATCTCTGAAGGGTCAGGTGCTGGAATAAAGAAGTGGATTATGCATGCTTCCCAGTGGGCTTTCCAGGTAGCGTAGTGGTAAAGAACCCACCTGCCAATGCAGGAGTCTGGGGTTTGATCCCTGGGTAGGGAAGATCCCCTGGAGAAAGAGAATGGCCAACTACTCCAGTACTCTTGCCTGGAGAATTCCATGGACAGAGAAGCCTGGTGGGCTATAGTCCGTGGGGTCGCAAATAGTCGGACATGACTAAGTGACTAACACTTTCACTTTCAGTATCAATGAACCATTCCATGAACAAAAATAACTATTACTTCTGTCAGTGTACTAACTAGATTACATGTACTCTGGCAGCCACAGATTTTTATCTTCTATTGCACATTTGAAATCTATTTCCATCCTTAAAGAGACATGTCAAGAATGGAGGTACGTAAAAAAAAAAAAAAAAAAAAGAATGGAGGTAGTTGAATTTGAGGAGAACATAATTCATTCCATAAGAGTTGTAAGTGTGTGTGTGTGTGTGTAGCAAATCCTTTTGTTTGCATCCTTCTCTGATCCCTGTACCAGCTAACATAAGATGTATAGATAATAATTAACTTACATCAGTGTATTTAAGATACAGTGTATCAAGGAGATCTCTGATAGCTCAGTTGGTAAAGAATCTGCCTGCAATGCAGGAGACCCTGCTTTGATACCTGGGTCAGGAAGATCTGCTGCAGAGGGGGTAGGCTACCCACTCCAGTATTCTTGGGTTTCCCTGGTGGCTCAGCTGGTAAAGAATCCACCTGCAATGTGGGAGAACTGGGTTCGATCTCTGGGTTGGGAAGATCCCCTGGAGAAGGGAAAGGCTACCCACTCCAGTATTCTGGTCTAGAGAATTCCATGGACTGTATAGTCCATGGCCTCACAAATAGTCAGACATGACTGAGTGACTTTCATATCAAGAAAAGTGACCATCACCCAGATTTTGTATTATCTTGTTGGGAAAGAGCACATTTTTGGTTGTACACACAATAGTTTTATTATGTTAGGTAGAAATAAGACTTTGCTATTTTCTTTATTTGTAGGTTAAATATGGCTTAAGGAGATGTATATGGGTGCCATGTTCACAAGGGATGAGCTATGATGCTTAATTTTATGTGTCAACCTGGCTAGTCAGCAGTACCCAGGTATTAAATTAAACATTAGTCTGAGTGTTGTTGTGAAAGTATTTTTGTAGATGTCGTTAACATCTACCATCAACTGACTTTAAGTAAAAGAACATTATCCTTACTAATCTGGGTGGGCCTCAGCTAATCAGTTGAAAGTCCTTGAACAAAAAAAAAGAAAGTCCTTGAACAAAATAGAGGCTTCCCCGAAGAAAAAATTTTACTTCTGGACTGCAGCTTTAGCTCCTGTCTGAGAATTTCTAGCCAGCTGGCCTGCTCTCTGGATTTTGGGTTTATTGGATCCACAGAGCCACATAGCCGATTCCTTGAAATAAATATCTATATACAGATGTATAACCTACTGATTCTGTTTCTATGGTAAAGTCTGGATTGATTTAGCTGTTTTGTATATTACCTATGAATAAAGTCAAAGTTAATACCTAGGTGTTGAAAGTGGCAGTTAACATATTTGGTTTGTTTAATTTGGTGTTCATTATTAACAAAGTTCTTTTCATCTGGCCTATATGGGCTTCCCTTGTGGCTCAGCTGGTAAAGAATCCACCAGCAATATGGGAGACCTGGGTTCAATCCCTGGTCTGGAAGATCCCCTGGAGAAGGGAAAGTCTACCCACTCCAGTATTCTGCCCTGAGTCAGACACAACTGAGTGATTTTCACTTTCATCTGGCCTATATAAGTTATTTCTTGATTAAAAAAAAAATACATTAAAAACTCGCTTTTGATATTGAGTGATATAGGCAAACATACATTGATAAAAACATAAAAAACTTTGCAAGGTATATTTTATTTATTTGGGGGTACATTTAAAAAATAAACTATTTTATTAAATAGAATAGTTTAAGATTTACAGAAAAGTAAATGGTACAGATTATTCTCATATACTCCATATCTAATTCCCCCTAATATTAAATCTTAGATTAGTATGGTATAATTGTCATAACTAATGAACTGACATTGGTACACTGTCATTAACAAAAACCCATACTTCATATTTTTAAAAATTTTACCTTTGGGGTGGGGTGGGGTGGGGAACTGTGCCCTGCAGCTGTGGGATCTTATTTCCCACACCAGAGATCCAACCAGAGCCCTTGGGAGTGAGAGCTCAGAGTCCTAACCACTGGACTGCCAGGGAATTCCCCTTTCTTTTTCATTTTAAGACATTTTATTATAAATGTAATATAAGCATTTATTATAAATGCAATTTAAAGTAGTAAATTGAAATATTGAAGAGAGACAAAGTCATTCATTTACGTCCCTGCCATAGTTAGTAATTTATTTTATCTTTTTATTATATACTTGGCATGTTATTTACAGCTGTGATCATACCACTCATACATTCTGTGTCTTGCTTTATTTTTTAAATTTAATATAGCATTTTCTCAGGTCTTTCATTATACTCATTCAGTTCAGTTCACTTCAGACGTTCAGTCGTGTCCAACTCTTTGTGACCCCATGAACCGCAGCACACCAGGCCTCCCTGTCCATCACCAACTCCCAGAGTTTACCCAAACTCATGTCCATTGAGTCGGTGATGCCATCCAATCATCTCATCCTTTGTCGTCCCCTTCCCCTCCTGCCCTCAATCTTTCCCAGCATTTCAGGATCTTTTCCAATGAGTCAGCTCTTCCTATCAGGTGGCCAAAGTATTGGAGTTTCAGCTTCAACATCAGTCCTTCCAATGAACACCCAGGACTGATCTCCTTTCGGATGGACTGATTGGATCTCCTTGCAGTCCAAGGGACTCTCAAGAGTCTTCTCTAACACCACGGTTAAAAAGCATCAATTCTTTGGTGCTCAGCTTTCTTTCTTTATAGTCCAATTCTCACATCCATACATGACCACTGGAAAAATCATAGCCTTGACTAGACGGACATTTGTTGACAAAGTAATGTCTTTGCTTTTTAATACGCTGTCTAGATTCGTCATAAATTTCCTTCCAAGGAGTAAGGGTCTTTTAATTTCATGGCTGCAATCACCATCTGCAGTGATTTTGGAGCCCCAAAAAATAAAGTCAGCCACTGTTTCCCCATCTATGTCCCATGAAGTGATGGGACCAGATGCTGTGATCTTAGTTTTATGAATGTTGAACTTTAAGCCAACTTTTTTTTTTTAAGCCAACTTTTTGACTCTCTTCTTTCACTTTCATCAAGAGGCTCTTTAGTTTTTCTTCACTTTCTGCCCTAAGGGTGGTGTCATCTGCATATCTGAGGTTATTGATATTTCTTCCAGCAATCTTGATTCCAGCTTGTGCTTCCTTCAGCCCAGTGTTTCTCATGATGTACTCTGCATATGAGTTAAACAAGCAGGGTGACAATACACAGCCTTGACGTACTCCTTTTCCTATTTGGAACCAGTCTGTTGTTCCATGTCCAGTTCTAACTGTTGCTTCCTGATCTGCATATAGGTTTCTCAAGAGGCAGGTCAGGTGGTCTGGTATGCCCATCTCTTTCAGAATTTTCCACAGCTTATTGTGATCCACATAGTCAAAGGCTTTGGCATAGTCAATAAAGCAGAAATAGATGTTTTTTCTGGAACTCTCTTGCTTTTTCAATGATCCAGTGGATGTTGGCAATTTGATCTCTGGTTCTTCTGCCTTTTCTGAATCCAGCTTGAACATTTGGAAGTTCACGGTTTATGTATTGCTGAAGCCTGGCTTGGAGAATTTGGAGCACTACTTTACTAGCATGTGAGATGAGTGCAGTTGTGTGGTAGTTTGAGCATTCTTTGGCATTGCCTTTCTTTGGAATTGGAATGAAAACTGACCTTTTCCAGTCCTGTGGCCACTGCTGAGTTTTCCAAATTTGCTGGCATACTGAGTGCAGCACTTTCACAGCATCATCTTTTAGGATTTGAAATAGCTCAACTGAAATTCCATCACCTCCTCTAGCTTTGTTCATAGTGATGGTTCCTAAGCCCACTTGACTTCACATTTCAGGATGTCTGGCTCTAGGTGAGTGATCACACCACTATGATTATCTGGATCATGAAGATCTTTTTTGTACAGTTCTTCTGTGTATTCTTGCCACCTCTTCTTAGTATCTTCTGCTTCTGTTAGGTCCCTACCATTTCTGTTGAGCCTATCTTTGCATGAAATGTTCCCTTGGTATTTCTAATTTTCTTGAAGAGGTCTCTAGTCTTTCCCATTCTATTGTTTTCCTCTATTTCTTTGCATTGATCACTGAGGAAGGCTTTCTTATCTCTCATTGCTATTCTCTGGAACTCTGGATTCAGATGGGTATATCTTCCCTTTTCTCCTTTCCTTTTCACTTCTCTTCTTTTCACAGCTATTTCTAAGGCCTCCTCAGACAGCCATTTTGCTTTTTTGCATTTCTTTTTCTTGGGAATGGTCTTGATCCATGTCTCCTGTACAATGTCATGAACCTCTGTGCATAGTTCATCAGGCACTCTGTCTATCAGATCTAGTCCCTTAAATCTATTTCTCACTTCCACTGTATAGTCATAAGGGATTTGATTTAGGTCATATGTTAATGGTCTAGTGGTTTTCCCCACTTTCTTCAATTTAAGTCTGAATTTGGCAATAAGGAGTTCATGATCTGAGTCACAGCTCCTGGTCTTGTTTTTGCTGACTGTATGGAGCTTCTCCATTTTTGGCTGCAAAGAATATAATCAATCTGATTTCGGTGTTGACCATCTGGTGATGTCCCTGTGTAAAGTCTTCTCTTGTGTTGTTGGAAGAAGGTGTTTGCTATGACCAGTGAGATCTCTTGGAAAAACTCTATTAGCCTTTGACCTGCTTCATTCTGTATTCCAAGGCCAAATTTGCCTGTTACTCCAGGTGTTTCTTGACCTCCTACGTTTGCATCCCAGTCCCCTATAATGAAAAGGACATTTTTTTGGGGGGGTGTTATTTCTAAAAGGTCTTGTAAACCTTCATAAAACCGTTCAACTTCAGCTTCTTCTCCGTTACTGGTTGGGGCATAGACTTGGATTACTGTGATATTGAATGGTTTGCCTTGGAAATGAACAGAGATCATTCAGTTGGTTTTGAGATTGTATCCAAGTACTGCATTTTGGACTCTTTTCTTGACTATGATGGCTACTCCATTTCTTCTAAGGGATTCCTGCCCATAGTAGTAGATATAATTGTCATCTGAGTTAAATTTACCCATTCCAGTCCATTTTAGTTCACTGATTCCTAGAACTTTTATTTATTTATTTATTTTCCTAGAACTTTTAATGAATACATAACATACCATTCATTGGCTATATATTTATATTTTTGGGTTATTTCCTTAGACCAGAGGTTGGCAAACTATGCCAGTGTTGTTCTCTATGAGTCCCTGGAAAACAAAGAATGCTATACTCTTGAGTGGCATCTCCTGTATCTAAATCCATCACTTTTAAGTACTTAAGGTAGGTGCTGGAGAAGGGAAAGGTTACCCACTCCAGTATTCTGGTCTGGAGAATTCCATGGGCTGTATAGACCATGGGGTCGCAAAGAGTCAGACGCCACTCAGCAACTTTCACTTTCAAGGTAGGTGCCCATCCATCCGTCCTCAGGAGCTAACGCCATCTAGGCAAAGACGCAGCCTCCATACCAGGGCAGGCAGCTCTGCATGGGCTCTGAATTGCAGGCTCCTCTGAGCCCGGCAGAGCGGTGCACCATGCTGGTATCTCACCGGCCACCGTGGGCAGGAAGCAGGGCTTCCAGCGTCTAGGTTCCGACTTTCTGTTGCCCGATCTCAGGGTCAGGAGGGCTCACCTCTATTTTCTTTTTTCTTCCAGAATACTGCCCAGGATACCACGTTACATTTGGTCATAATGCCTCCCAAGGCTGCTCTTGATTGTCACAGTTGGTCTATTTCATTTTAAGGATGCCCATTTCACCCATGTTCTCATCTGTTCTAGATTGCTTCCCTTTTTCCTACCCCTTTTTCCCCCTTGTATTTTTTTTCTCTACTTGTATTTTATACCTACTCTTTTTTTTTTTTTTTTTGTATTTTATACCTACTCTTTGAACACGTGATTTGTTTCATACTCACTGCTTTTAAAGGCATTATCTTCCTTTAAGATTTTTAAAAATCTTAAGAATGGCAGGGTGTTCTCCAAAATGTCAAAGGTTATAGCTAAAAAAGATGACGATTCTATGGTCACAGTAGATAGCTAGCATTTTTAGGATTTTGCTAAATTCAGCTTCATTTCATTCTTCCATCCTTGCTTCGGCAAATTATAGACAGTGTGGTATGGCTTGGGGGAACTTGGAAAGGCAAGTTTTAGCTTTGAGGTTAACCAGACCAGGGTTTGAATCCCAGAGCCATTTAGATCGTGGCCAAGTTCATTTAACCTGATTTTCTAGTTCTTTTATCTGTAAAGGAGCTGTAGGGAATGCAAAACTTCACCTCTACTCTTATGTGGTCCCTGACTGGGCTCAAGAATTAAGCTGACACAAAACAGATTAAAAAGAGAAAAGTATTTCACTTTATTAATGATTTTACATATGGGATTCTTCACAGGAAAATGAAGACTCCAAAAGCAGTATAACATTTTTTATGGCTTGATTTTCTGTGCTGACCACTTATTCTAACGTAGGTTGCTAATATGACACCAAAATATAGGGATAAATAATAATTGCCCAGGATAACTTGAAAATTAAGAAACTGGACAAATGATTTACATATTCCCCATGGACACCTCAATCATGAAAATGCCATGATAGCAAGACTTTTGTCCACTTCGCTCATCTGGCACCTAGAATCATGTCAATTATATAGAAAGAAGTTCAGTAAATATCTTAATAAGTATTAAGTGAATGTATATAAGAGTGTGTGTGTGTGTGTGTGTGAGAGAGAGAGAGCGAGAGAATGGAGAATTAAAGATCAGAGGGGGAAGTAATGAGTTATTTAATAAATGCTGCTAGAAAAGATTGATAAAATTTATATAAAAATTGAGAACTGCTATTCAAAGATTTCATGGAAAGAAAAGCCATAAATCTACAGAAAATGCATGTAACATAAAATGACAAATTTTTGGTATCTATAACACAGAATTTCCATAAATCATAATCAATAAAGCTCTGTCCACCTTGAAAGGCCTTCTTCTCAGGGCTCCCAGGACACAATCCTTTTCTGAGATTCTTTCTGTGTCGATGCACATTCCAAGTTTTCTTTGATTCTTATTACTCCTCTCTCCCTATCTCTGACTGAGGACCTACTGTGTATCTCCTGACTGAGGACCTACTGTGTATCTCAAAACTACATCTCTATATCTCTGAGTTCCTATGTATATTGTCCAGGCACAAAAATCTAATCATAATGATTTTGTTACCACCCACACAGTGATTAGGTTAGGATTTGAATCTCCAGAGTTATATATCCAAATTTCCCATTCAGTATCTCTGATTGGATGTCTATCAGGTATTTTAAGTCAAACATGAAACTCCCTACCTCAACCCTGATGCCCTCCTGACCCCTGACCCTGTAAGTCCTTCCCATTTTACTAAAGCCAGATCCATTCGTCCAGTTGATGGGGTCAGAAATCTTGGCATCTGGGATGCCTCTCTTTTTCTTCTAGTCTAAACTCAATCTGTCAGAAAATCTACTTTGCTTTCTTCAAAATATACCCCAAATTCTTCAACTTCTGACCACCTTTACCTCTAAACTAGAAAGATTTCCTGGTGTCTGGTTCTATCTCATCTTCCCATCCCATGGTCTATTTCCAATCGAGCAGAGTAGTTCTTTTAAAATGTAGATTACACAATATCATGCCATGACTGAAACCTTGACAGTGGCTTTCAATATCTTACAGAGGAAAAGCCAGAGATTTGTAAACTTCTAAAGGATTTGGCCCCTTGCTCCATTTCTTATGTCTTAACCCTTCCCTTCTCATTTACCTCCATCCCTTCTGCTTGGCTTGCTTTTCAGTAAATGAACCTAGCATGGTTGCAGTTTCAGCCTTTGCATTTGCTGTTTGCTGTGCCTAGAAATTTATATTTCCATATAAAAACAAGAGTCTTTTTTCTTTTTTCCTTCTTTTTTGTTTTATTTGGTCATGCGCCATGGCTTGCAGGATCTCAGTTCCCTGCTGGGAGATTGAACCCCGGCCCGGCAGTGCAAGTGCTGAGTTCTAACCCCTAGACTGCCAGCGAATTCCCAAGACTTATTTTCCAAAAGTATTTTTTAAATTGAAATATAGTTGATTTACATTGTTGTGTTTCTGTTGTACAGCAAAGTGATTCAGTTATACATATGTGTGTATGTATAGCAGAATCATATAGCTATACAGCTGAATATGTTTATATATATATACACTTTTTCATACTCCTCTACTATGGTTTATTATAGGTGACTGAATATAACCTATAATACTGGATATAATATAGTTCCCTGTACTCTACAGCAGGACCTTCTCATTTATTCATTTCATTTCTAGTAGTTTGCATCTGCTAATTCCAAGCTCCCACCCACTTTACCATTTGGTAACTATAAGTTTGTTTTCTATCAGATAATTTTTCTCACCTTCCTCCCATTTTTCTCTAAATATATTTGTTGACAAGGCAGTGTCCAGAAGTAAGATTTAAATCTGTACCTGAGAAAACCATTCGAATTTGTGATTTAGAGCTTGAGGGTTAATGGAAGGTTCTGGGAAATGTTGTTTGAACTTGTGATCAGGTAAAATGTTAAAACACAGCATTTCTACCAGAGAGATGAAAGTACAAATTCAGGCTCAGACATTTAGGAACTGGTACTTGTTGATGAAATCACATTTTTTATTTTTAATTAAAAAGTTTAATTGTTTTCAATTGCACTGGGTCTTCGATGCTGCCGGCAGGCTTTCCCTGGGTTTGGAGAGCAGGGCTGCTCTCGCTGTGGTGCCCGGGCTTCTTATTGCAGTGGCTTCTCTTGTTTCAGGGCAAAGCTCCAGGCGCACAGACTTCAGTGGTTGCAGCACGCAGCCTCAGTAGTTGCGATGTACTGGCTCTAAGGTGGGCAGGCTTCAGTCCTTGTGGTGCCCGGGCTCAGTAGTTGCAACGGTCAGGCTCTAGAGTCCTGGCTCAGTAGTTGTGGCTCACCGGCTTAGTTGCTCCCTGGCATGTGGAATCCTCCCAGACCAGCGATGGACCCTTTTCCCCTGCATTAGCAGGTGGGTTCTTATCCACTGCACCATCCAGAAAGTCCTCACATTCTTTCCCAACAATTTTAAAAGTGTTGATGTTGTTTTTATCTTTATCTTCCTTCCCATCACATGAGATTTTTTCCAAACAACAGAGAGGAAAGACGAGCACCAAATGTATTCAACGTCTAAGAAACAAAGAAAAGACAAAATTACTTAGTCAATAAAAATCCAATGGCTGCCATTCTGTGTCTGGTAATGTGATTACATGATAAATGGTGGCATGACCACAGGTGTATTTATGTGTGTCGAGGGGACTGAAAAATAGGACAGAAAGTTGATGGGATATTCAACAACTGTGGGAACACAATGTGTCTCCAGAGGTCAATGTATTTTTTCCATTTTATGTTCTACATGTCAGACATCCTTACCTCTTCTGTTTTGTTTTGTATGCCCTCCAGTGTATTTCTTTTTTGTATATCTTCCTCTTTGTACAAAACCATCGATTTATCTGCAAAAAAAAAGAAAAAAAAAGGGTTGGGAGGTGATTCATCCAGAAATAAGGATAATGGTTTATATGGGTAAGAGTTGTACACCAGGGACTCTGTCAGTAAACAAATATGTGGTCATACCTGAGTCTCTGTCATGCTAAATTCAAATGCAAGTGATGAAATATCCGGAAATGTGGGGTTTTTTTTTAATTTAAACATTGCCCAGAGAGTGTCCATGAGGGGTCTGCTGACAAATTTTTTCTTCTGGTATTGATTCTTATTTTTCTTTTCTTTCTCGTCCTCCTCCTTGTCCTGTTCCTTTTCCAACTTCTCTTCTACGACTTCTTCCTTTTCTCCTCCTCCTTCTCTCTTTCTCTTCTTTGTCTTCCTTTCAACTTCAAGATGATTTTGATCACAGGACATCACTGGTGGTTTCTGTGCACCAGAATCTGTGGAATAAAATCAAGTTGCAGCTAAACTGGATATTCAGATCATAGTATTCTTCAGTGTGAGAATATATTTGATTTTCATAAGATAGCAGTGTCAGACATTGTTGGAAAGCAGAGGAAAGGAAAAGTCAAGTTGTCTAAACCAGTGAAGATTTTCATGAAAAGAATGGCCTGAAAAAATTTTTCTTTTGAATGTTAAGTAGTGATAAATAAATACTTCCTAAGGAAAGGCTATTTATTGAAGTTGAAACATCTGTATGTGATGTTAAGTACTCAAAAATAAGTGAACTTGAAATGAAATAAGCTATGACTGACCTTCCTTAAAGGACTATGCATGCTAAGTCACTTCAGTCGTGTCTGACTCTTTTTGACCCTATGGACCATAGCCCTCCAGGCTCCTCTGTCCATAGAATTCTCCAGGCAAGAATACTGGGGTTAAAAAAGAAAAAAAAAGAATACCAGAGTGGGTTGCCATGCCCTTCTTCAGGGGATCTCCTGCATTAGCAGGCAAGTTAAGGACTATACAGGCTTCCTATTTCTATTTCAGAAAATTTTGCTAAGTTTTAGAAATTTGTCCTTATACTTCACTTTTCCCAGGATCTTCCTGGCATATGTTCATGTCCTGACATAATTACTAATATCACCACTTTTACCTTAAAGTACTCTGGCTTAAACTATATATTGTGTGATTCCATCACTTACACTATTTAAGAAACCAAGTAGCCAAGACACATCAGAAGAGTTTAATTAGGAACATAATGAACAGCAATAGTTATTGAAACAGAAAAGAATGACCGTACAAATGGACAAGTTCACCACTGAAAAAGAAAGGGGGGCTAAAATTAGACCCTAGTAGATAATCAAAAATTGATGTATGATAATGGAGAATATCTGATCAGTGGGGGGAAGCAATGAGCTATTTAATCAGTGCTGCTAGATAAGACTGATCAAATTTATATAAAAATTGACAACTGCTATTCATCAAAGATTTCATGAATAAAGTGGAGAGAAAAGCCATAAATTGGCAGAAAGTATATGTAACAGAAAACTGACAAATTTTTGGTATCTAGAGCAAAGAGCTCCCATAAATCTATAAGGAAAAAAAGATCCAAGAGAGAAAACAAAAGCTGTGTGTGTGTGTGAGAGCTGGGAGTCAGAAGTAGATCTGAATGGCTAATATTTTGAAAAGAATAATCAAGATGAAGATAAGAATGAGCTGCCTTTTTATAGTTACTTGATAGACAGAAATGAAGAAATCAAATAACACCAAATGTGAGACAGTGGTAGGTTGACAAGAACTTGCAGGTATTTTTGTTAGAAGTGTGAGTTGATTGAACTCCTTTGGAAAACAATTTTGCACTCTCTTGTAAAATTATAGATTCTCTTATCCTTGATTTAACCCTAGAGACTTACTTGCATATGTTGAAGAGGAGACACAAATAAAATTCTGGTAGCGTTCATGATCTGAAACATCAGAAGGAGAAATAATTCAATGTCTGTCGTCAGAATGACAGTATTTTGGCCACCTGATGGGAAGAGCCGACTCATTGGAAAAGACCCTGATGCTGGGAAAGATTGACGGCAGGAGGAGAAGGGGGCAGGAGAGGATAAGATGGTTAGGTGGCATCACCAACTTGATGGACATGGGTTTGAGCAAACTCTGAGAGACAGTGAAGGACAGGGAAGCCTGGTGTGTTGCAGTCCATGGGGGTCTCAAAGAGTCGGACACAACTTAATAACTGAACAGCATTATCAGAATGAAGTTAATGATTAAAGCTAATTTGAGAATTTGGTGAACTTTAGAATTATAATTCTGAGTAAAAAGAGCAAATCTCATATCCTCCAATTAAAAATAAACCAAAAAAGAACAATTCTCCAAAGTACATAGTGTCCAAAAACCAAATAATATTATTGAAGGGTACATATGTATGTGATAAAAAAATATAAAACTAAGCAAATGATAAAGGAGTTTCAGAAGATGGTTGGAAGAACACAGTAGGATAGAAGAGGCTTACAGAAAAGCCAATGAAATACATCAATAAAGTTATACCTAGATCAGTAATGTTATATGACATCTGTAATATATGTTGTACTTAGGACTGTCGAGTTATTCTGTGACCTAGATGTATCCATGTAGCCTGAAAATTAAGAGGCCATTAGGAATGAGCTTCTGTGATTCGGTTATTGGTGCCACAACAATTAGACTTCCCAGGTGACACTAGTGGTAAAAACCCTATCTGCCAATGCAGAAGACATAAGAGACTCCAGTTCAGTCCCTGGGTCAGGAAGATCCCCTGGAGGAGGAAATGGCAACCCACTCCAGTATTCTTGCCTGGACAATCTCACGGACAGAGGAACCTGGTGGGCTGCAGTCCATGGGGTCATACTGAAGTGACTTAGCACACAGGCACGCCACAACAATTAAGAATGGAGTGACAGATAAGAGGCAGTGCATTTGCTTATTTGATTTCCATTGAATTCGTACTTACTCCAGCTTTCTGATTTTGTGAAGTTGCCACTCATTTCCAGCCCTTGTTGACATAGGTCCATGATTGTCTTCCTTTGGGTCTTCTGTACTAGATGTTGTCCTTGACTTTCAGAGATCAAATAGATTGACCTAAGAAAAATCCAGAGAAAGTTTGTTATAGAAATACATTCAAAAGCTCTTATGGGGGCTTCCCTGGTGGCTCAGTGGTAAAGAATCTGCCTGCCACTGCAGGGGACATCTTCCCTAATCCAGGAAGATCCCACATGCCTTGGAACAACAAAGCCCATGAGCCACAGCTATTGAGCCCACATACCACAATTAACGAAGCCCTTATGTCCTAGAGCCTGTGCTCCGAAACAAGAAAAGTCACCGCTCCGAAACAAGAAAAGTCACCGCGGTGAGAAGCCCACTCGCTGCAATGAAGTGTAGCCCTGCTTGCCACAACTAGAGAAAAAGCTGGTACAGCAACCAAGACCCAGCACAACCAAAAATAAAAAATTTTTTTTATAAAAAGCTCATATGGGACTTCCCTGCCAGTGGTTAAGAATCTGCCTGCCAGTGGAAGGGACATGGGTTTGATTCCTGCTCTGAGAAGATTACACACCGTGGGGGCAGCTAAGCCCATGCACATCAACTACTGTACCCATGCTCTAGAGTCCAAAAGTCTCTATTGCTACCGTGTGTTTATTTTCTTGTACGAAAACTGCTTTTAAAGAGTCCTATTTGTGTTTGCATGTTGGTGATCTATTTCCTGCTCATTGTCTCTTGAATTGACTCCAGTCAGTCTTTTACAAACAACTCCACAGACATCTCTCTTGTCAAAGTCACCAATCAATGATCTTAGCATTGCAAAAATCCAGTGATCAATTCCCAGCCCTCTCTTACTTGGAGTATTTGGAGCTCTGTCCATCTTGAAAGGCTTTTCTCTCAGGGCTCTCAGGACCCAATCCTCTCCTGAGATTCCGTTTATGTCAGTGATGCTCCTTTCAAGTTTCTTTACTTCTTCCTTTTTCTCTCCTTGTCTTCCAGACCTACTGCGACTCTCAAGTCTATGTCTCTAGAACTCTGAGTTCCTATATATACTGTCCAAGCCTGGAAATCTAATCATAATGACATCGTTACCACCCAGGCGGTGATTAGGTTAGGATTTGAATCTCCAGGCTTGTGTATCCAAAGTTCCAGCTCTGTATCTCTGCTTGAATGTCTCATTAGTCATAAGTCAAACTTAAAACTCCCAACCTCAACCTCAAAGCCCCACATTGACCCCTGACCCCCTCTCAGGCCTCCCTGTTTAAGTGAAGGCAGTTCCATTGATCCAGTTGATTGAGTCAAGAACCTCAGCTTCTGCAATTGCTGTCTTTTCTCTTGGGCCAAAAATCAATCTGTCAAAAAAAAATTTCGACTTGGTCCCTTGCTAGGTTTCTGACTTCTGTTAACCCTTTCCTGTATTGCTCTGGTGGTCTAGTGGTTAAGAATCTGCCTGCTAATGAAGACATGGGTTCACTCCCTGGTCCAGAGGATTTCCCTTGCCTCGGGGGAACTGCCCCCTGTGTGCCACAACTACTGAAGCCCAGGTGTTCTAGAGCCCGTGCTCCACAAGAGAAACCCCTGCAATGAAAAACCCACTCATTGCAACTGGAAAATAGCCCCTGATCGACAAAACTAGAGAAAGCTAGCGTGCAAGAAAGAAAGAACTGCAAGTTCTTGGAAAAAAAGCACTTTGCTGCACCCACTTTGCTCCATCCCTCAGATTGCCTTGCTTTTCAGTTAACAAGCCAGTGTGGCGCCCTGTTGAAGCCTCTGCACTTGCTGTTCATTCTGCCTATAAAGTATTTTGTCCAGAGAAATGCAAGACTTGTTCTCTTACTCTCTTCTGATTTCTTTTCAAGTACTTTTATTGACAAGGCAGTGACCAGAAATGAGACCATAGTAGGCAGTGCATGGAGACGACAGTTAAGGATTTGGGATTAGAATGTGAGGGTTAATAGACTCTTCTGGGAAGTTTGAACTTGAGCTGTGATCAAGAAAAATTTAAATTAGAGAATTGATGAGAACTCTTCAAAACTGGAGGCCAGCCAGGAACCTGAAGATGTTCCATTTCAGGCTAAGGATTTAGTGAAAAGAAAGAAAGTGAAAGTGGCATGTGACTTTTTGTAACCCCTTGGACTATATAGTCCATGGAATTCTCCAGGCCAAAATGCTGGAGTGGGTAGCCTTTCCCTTCTCGAGGGGATCTTCCCAACCCAGGGATTGAACTCAGGTTGATCTGCCGAATTGCAGGCAGATTCTTTACCAGCTGAATCATAAGGGAAGCCCAAGAATACTGGAGTGGATAGCCTATCCCTTCTCCAGGGGCTCTTCCTGACCCTGGAATCGAATCGGGGTCTCATGCATTGCAGGAGGATTCTTTACCAACTGAGCTAAATATTTAAGGCTATTGGGCATCCCTGATGGTTTGTAAATGATGAGGTAAACTGTGGTGAAGACAGATTGGATGAAGGAGATTAAGGGACT
Source organism: Dama dama (assembly GCF_033118175.1). Lineage (NCBI taxonomy): Eukaryota > Metazoa > Chordata > Mammalia > Artiodactyla > Cervidae > Dama > Dama dama. The sequence continues at coordinate 18,800,804 of NC_083702.1, forward strand.
AATAATTTGCTTGTTGCAGAGGTTACAGAGATGACAGTGCCTAGAACTAAGGTAGCTGTCTTTCCCGTCTTGGATATTAGTGGACCACAAAAATGAGCCCCAGTGGTGAAGTGTGCAAAGTGTATAAACAACAACAAAAAACCCCAAAAGAATACATTTCCATCAGGCATATGAAACATACTCAATTTATTTTTTTAATTTTTTTTTCATTTATTTTTATTAGTTGGAGGCTAATTACTTTACAATATTGTAGTGGGTTTTGTCATACATTGACATGCATCAGCCATGGATTTACATGTATTCCCCATCCCGATCCCCCCTCCCACCTCCCTCTCTACCCAATCCCTCTGGGTCTTCCCAGTGCACCAGGCCCGAGCACTTGTCTCATGCATCCCACCTGGGCTGGTGATCTGTTTCACCCTAAATAATATACATGTTTGGATGCTGTTCTCTCAGAACATCCCACCCTCGCCTTCTCCCACAGAGTCCAAAAGTCTGTTCTGTACATCTGTGTCTCTTTTTCTGTTTTGCATATAGGGTTATCATTACCATCTTTCTAAATTCCATATATATGTGTTAGTATGCTGTAATGTTCTTTATCTTTCTGGCTTACGTCACTCTGTATAATGGGCTCCAGTTTCATCCATCTCATTAGAACTGATTCAAATGAATTCTTTTTAATGGCTGAGTAATATTCCATGGTGTATATGTACCACAGCTTCCTTATCCATTCGTCTGCTGATGGGCATCTAGGTTGCTTCCATGTCCTGGCTATTATAAGCAGTGCTGCGATGAACATTGGGGTGCACGTGTCTCTTTCAGATCTGGTTTCCTCGGTGTGTATGCCCAGAAGTGGTATTGCTGGGTCATATGGCAGTTCTATTTCCAGTTTTTTAAGAAATCTCCACACTGTTCTCCATAGCGGCTGTACTAGTTTGCATTCCCACCAACAGTGTAAGAGGGTTCCCTTTTCTCCACACCCTCTCCAGCATTTATTGCTTGTAGACTTTTGGATAGCAGCCATCGTGACTGGCGTGTAATGGTACCTCACTGTGGTTTTGATTTGCATTTCTCTGACAATGAGTGATGTTGAGCATCTTTTCATGTGTTTGTTAGCCATCTGTATGTCTTCTTTGGAGAAATGTCTGTTTAGTTCTTTGGTCCATTTTTTGATTGGGTCATTTATTTTTCTGAAATTGAGCTGCAGGAGTTGCTTGTATATTTTTGAGATTAATCCTTTGTCTGTTGCTTCGTGAAACATATTCAATTTAATCAAGATGCAGAGAAACAAAACCTTAAATAAGGAGATACACATACACAAAAATTATTTCTATTATGATACAATATTTACAATAATTTATAATCCATAAGTATGTCTACAAGCAGATCCAAGTGTATAATCTAATTTCAATGTATGATAATGGAGAATTACACACCAGTGTGGCAAGTAATGAATAATATAATAAATGCTGCTGGAAAAGATTCACCAATTTTATATAAAAATTGAAAACTGGTATTTATCAAAGATCCCAGGAATGAAGTGGAAAGAAAAGTCATGAATCTGTAAAAAATATATTGACAAATTTTTAGTATGTGAAACAAGATTCCCAGAAATCAATAAGGAAAACAATCCTTATTAAAAGATGTGTAGAAGATGTGTGTGTGAGGCCTAGGAGTCAGAAGAATACCTGAATGGCTAATATTTTAAGAAGTATTTCAACCTTAGTAAAAATCAAGATGAAGACAAGAATGAGCTACCATGTTATACCCACTTGATAGGCAGAAATGAAGAAGTCAAGCAGTGCTGCATGTTAGAGAGTTAGATTGACAAGAACTCTCGTGTGTTTTTGGTGGAAGTGTAAATTGATTCAACTGTTTGGCAAACAATTTTCTTTTTTTTTTATTTTAACAATTTCTTTTTCTAAACAATTGTTTCCTGTGCTTCACATTAATTAAAGGAGAGAGTTATTTTTCTTTAAAAAAAAATTGTTTTTTTTACTTGGTTGTAGCAGGTCTTTGGGCTTCCCAGGTGGCACTAGTGGTAAACACTCCCCTCTCCACCCCCTGAACAATGTAGGAGATGTAGGGGATGCAGGTTTGACCCCTGGGTTGGGAAGATCCCCTGGAGGAGGAAATGCCCACCCACTCCAGTCTTCTTGTCTGGAGAATCCCATGGACAGGGGAGCCTGGTGGGCTACAGTCCATAGGGTCACACAGAGTTGGACATGACTGAAGTGACTTAGCACCCACACATGCAGTGGGTCTTTAGTTGTGGCATGGGTGGTCTGGTTCCCTGACCAGGGATCAAACCCAGGCCCCCTGCATTAGGAGTGCAAGTATTAATTATTGGGCCATCAAGAAAATCCTTTGACAAGTTTCCACAGTCTTGTAAAATTATACATTCTCTTATCCTTCATTTATACATGGAGACCTTCTTCCATACGTGTTCCATACGTGTATCAGGAGACATGAGTAAGAATGTGGTAGCATTCATGGTCTGAAACATCAGAAGGGGAAATAATATAGTCAGAAGGAAGCTAATGAATTAAAGTTATTTGGGTTCTTGGTTGGGGCTTCCCTGGTAGCTCAGCTGTTAAAGCTGAGCTGCAATGCAGGAGACCCCAGTTCATTCCCTGGATCAGGAAGATTCCCTGGAGAAGGGAACAGCTACCCACTCCAGTATTCTTGCCTGGAGAAGCCCCATGGACAGAGGAGCCTGGCATGGGGTCACAAAGAGTTGGACATGACTGAGCGACTCTCACGTTCAAGTACTTGGTTGATTTCAGAAGCATCATTTTGGGTAAAAAGAGCAAGTCTCGAAATACATAATCTTCAAAAATCAAATAATATTATTGAAGGGTGCATAAACATGTGATTTAAAAAGCTATAAAACTAAGGAAAGGATAAAGGAAATTCAGGAAGATGGTTGGAAAAACAGACTAAGATAAAGGAGACATACAGATGAGCTGATGAAATGTGTAGGTAACAATATGTGTTGGTAATGTTATAGGACTTCTATTTTAGATTCACCTTTTTTTTTTTTTTTACTGACATGTAATTCTGGATAAGCTGAACATTTTTTGTGGGCTCCAGAGCACAGGCTCAGTAGTTATAGTACACGGGCTTGGTGGCTCTGCAGCATGTGGTATTCTCCTGAGGATCGAACATGTTCCCTGCATTGGCAGATTCTTATCCTTATTCACTGTGCCACCAGGGAAGTCCACCCATTTTACTTTGATTGGATTTAATATATTCATAAAAATTACTTGAAAGCATAAATCTTTTGAGATGGCATGTTTTTAAAATTGTGTGCTAAGTCACCCCAGTAGTGTCTGACTCTTTGTGACCCTATGGACTGTAGCTTGCCAGGCTCCTCTGTCCGTGGGATTCTCCAGGCAAAAATACTGGGATGGGTTGTCATGCTCTCCTCCAGGGGATCTTCCTGAGCCAGGGATCGAACCCATGTCTCTTATGTCTCCTGCATTACCACTAGTGCCATTTTAAGTAATTTATTTTCCTGTCTACACCAAGTGACTTGCTGAATCTTAGTTCTCTGACCAGGGATTGAACCTGTGGCCTTGCCAGTGAGAGAAGGGAGTCCTAACCACTGGACTCCCAAGGAATTCCTGAGGCCACACCTCTTATACTTTGTTTGTGAGAGTCCAAACTACTTACAGGTGTAGAAACACATTCAAACTCTCTTATAAGTAAATGATTGAATTTTCCATTTCCTAGAATGTCTCTAAGTTGAAAAAAAAGACATTAAAGTTATTGAATTTGTAACTTGAACTTCATTGTTCTGATTTTGTTCAAAATATAGAGAATAAAATAAGTATTACTTATGATAAACATGTTGCCAAGTAATGATGCTTATGACAAAAATCAACAGGTAAAAAATGTAAAGTACAAAGAATTTTTATTACTAAAATTTTGATGATCACTATGCCAGCACAGGACTGGTCGAAATGACTCTAATTTCCATGTATTTGAAAGCATTGTTTTCCCACATTATCTTTCCAGTTATCAAATAGAGTCATATAATTATTTTCTGATAATTCACAATAGAGACAGTAGATGCTTCCTTGAAAATCTTTGTTTACCTGCCCGAAGACTTGAGTGTTTGGGTGCCTTTGTGGGTTCAATGGCACGTACTCAGTTTTACATGTAGAGTTTCTGATGCTGGTGGTGGACTTACATTTAATCCTGCCTCTTGAATCTGGGGTGACAGTATTTCTTGAAAACTTGGAAAGTCGTTTGACTTTTTATTTGTTATTTATTTTTTGGACCCAAGTGCTTTATTTACACAGTAAAAAGCCAACAACCAGAATGTACACTTTCCAACTGTAGAAAGACTTTTATTTGTTCTTGGAAAATTAAAGCAATTACAATAATATGAAGTAACCAATCAGGTCGTGTGAAAAAAGCTAAGTCAACTTTACAAATAATTCATCTTAGTGCCTCAGTTTCTGAACTTCCACCATTTGGGGGCTCACAGTTTGGTGGAAGAAGTAAGGGGAACCTGTTTCTAATATTGGGGGAATGAATATGGTAAACAGGATTTAAGGGCAGCCCTGGGTTTACCAGGAGTGGGGACTGTTCAGAAGAGCAGCTTTCCACTTAAGATTGCTAACATTCTTTTTTTTTTTTTTAAACAAAAGTCCTCCACCACCTCCCACCAGAACCCATTTCCAAGGTGTTGACTGGGCCTCTATTCACCAGTAGCTTCTACAAAAGGGTTCTCCACAGTGGGTCTGCTGGAATGTTCTGCTGTGGGTTTGGCGTTGCTCTGACTCAGTTCAGCAGCATAAAGTTAGATTGGCAGTGAGCTATGAACTCCATCACAGGGTCATGTTCACCCGCCCTTTTCAGGGTGCTGGCAATGCTGTCGTTTTCCAGGATGGGCAGGAAAAGCTGCACAAAATCAGAGGTGTAGGGAGGGCTGATCATATCCAGCACCTCAGTCACAAAATAGCGGATGAGAGACAGGTCGATGTCCAGCTTCTCCAGACACCTGCGGATGTAGGCAACCACAGGGAGCACATGGCCACAACTCAGCAGGTGCACCATCCTGTCCAAGAGGGTCTTCTTCACCTCGAGCTGCTTCAAGGCATCCAGCTCGGGGTACTCAGTCTCCAAGAGCTTGATCAGCAGCTGCAAGATGTGGGGGTGCAGGAGGGGATGGCAGGTGCTGACCTCGTCTAGCAGGGCCAGGGGCACCGGAGTGGGGTGGGTGTGCCGCTCGAAGAACTTGGGCTTTGACACGGTCCAGTCCACCCATGTCAGCACACCCACCGCCACCACTGGAAATCTGATGCACCTATAGAGGGTGCCCAGCTCGGCCAGGAGCTCACTCGCCCCTATGTTCTCAGCGCAGCACCAACTGTGAACAGTTTCAATAGCCTTCGCCGTTGCCTTCAGCTCATCTTGTTTGATGCTCAGGCGCTTGTTCCTCTTCCAGATCTCCACCACGCTGGCCGCATAGGCCAAGAGATGGATATACTTGTGCTTGTGGTCTGGGTTGATCCTGGCCCCGGGTTTAAAGAGCGATTGCATGAACAGGTCCAGGAAGGCGGGCGCCCGGATGAGCTCGACAGGAGGCGGGTCACTGCTGGTAACAAACAGGTTGTAGAGGACGGTGATGTCGGCTGGATTCAGGGCCCCCTTGGACAGCATGGCCCCCAGGGCCTGGCACAGCTGGGGGTAGGAGGCAGCTCTGCCCAGGGCAAGCGGGATGCGACTGCCATCGTGGCCACTCTCCCGGGCGAAGCGCTGGACCTCCTGGGCGACCCTGCGCACCACTCCGCCCCGCTGGCCTTCCTGGGCCAGCACGGCCAGCAGGACCTGAGCCAGCAGGTACATGTGCTCCCCGTAGCACACCATCTTAGCAAACTGAGGCAGGTTTTCCGCGAGGTTGGCTTCTCCTCCATCCAAAATGGTAGCTAGAGAGCTCCCGAGAACTCTAGAGAACACTTCCAGCTGCTGGCAGGCTGCCACCACGCCAGTGATCTCACCTTGGTATCCTGCGTCAGAAATGAGCTTGACCGTGAATTTCAGCATCAAACAGTCTGGATGTGCTTCCATCAGCCGGTAAACAAGATCCCTCCAGGTGGGATGTGCAATCATTTCTTCCAGCCAGGCGGGGGTCGCCCCTTCATTTGTAAAGATAGAATCTGCTTTGCGGGGGTCGAAGTGTTGCATCACTAAGTTCTTCAAATGGTTTTCCACAGTTTCCTGAACCTGCACTGGTTCCACCCCGGTCTGAATGAGCCACTGGGCCAGCAGGTTGATGGTCTGGGCCACAGCTGTGTAGTTGTCTGATAAGAGGCAGATCACCTCCTCTGGAGATCCTCCTGCCTGGAAATATCTCATTAGAGTGTTGAAGACAGAGGGCTCCATGATATAATCTGGGGTAGAAAATTTCTGCAGGCATTCTTGCTGGATCTGGGCGTCTTCTTCTCCCAGCACACCGTCTTCTGGCTGCTGGTCACCCCACTCGGCAGGGCTCCCAAAGTCATCCTGGTCCGTGTCCATGGTGGCACCAGGTGTGGTCCCCACTGGACTCTTTCGAAGCTGCCTGTTTAGGAAGGAATAACAGGATTGTGGTCACCTCTCTCTTCTTTTCAAGGCTTTGGTATGAAAAATTGATGTTTCTTTCTTTTTCAAAAATATTTGTTAGTTTTATTTATTTGGCCGTACCGGGTCTTAGTTGGGGCATGCAGGACCTAGTTCCCTCACCAGGTAATGAACCCTGGCCCCCTGAGTTGGGAGCATGGAGTCTTAGCCACTGGACCATCACGGAGTCACAAAATGGATGTTTCTTGATAGGAATATGAATTTACTGATTAGATCATAGGAGGGCAAGTTTCTTCTGTCTACCCTTAGAATTGCAGTCTGATGTTCCAGAGGTCATTTCATTGGCCAGCTGAGGTGCTTCTCTATCATGATCATGTGTTAAATTTATACTCCAGTAAAATTATTACTATTTTCAAAAATTTGGAAAAACTTTACTTTCTCCAGACAACTAATATATTCTCTCAAAAATTAATCAACTGTGTCTTTTAGCTCTGACACTCTAGAGACCCAAATCAGTAATCCTTAATCAACTTTTGACTCAAAACTAGTTACTATGCTCAAATAGTTCTTATTTTTTATACTACTGCTATGCCTTTTCTTTCAGTGAACCTTCCATTCAATTTGGACTTTTAAAATCAATTTTATTATTTTTGTTTTCTTTGTATTACATATTTATTCACTTCACTATAATTTGAGCACTTTTCGGTGTGCTAGGCAATTGTCTGTATATACAGTGAAAGGTTTAGGTTTTTTGCTAAAAACAAAGGTAAGTTTGCATAAGGTTTTAAGTGGAAAAGTAACAGAAAATGGTTTTCTTTGAAAGAGATTGCGGCTGCTGAGGGAGAATGGCTAGATGGGAGCCACTGTGGACAAGGGGGTACTAGGTGGATAGGTGTTAGTTAGGCTGTTAGTGGATGTGGGCTTTAGGGAGTGGGAAGTGGGGGGAAATAGAGGACTGAGTGAGTGTTTCATTCACTTTTCTTCAACAGATTTCCAAAGATGAAGGTTTACCTGAGGGGAGACAGAAAGAAGAAAACAAAAAACAGAAGGCTTGGTAACTTACAGGGATAAGGCCTTTGGGGAACAGGAGGACCACAGAGAGCACACAGTCACAGGTTGATCCACTGTCTGTCCCAATTCTTGAAAAATAAGAAAAAGAGCAGCTCAAACTCATACTGTTGGTAAGATTTGTGGTTAGGATCCACACCCATCTCTGCCAAGCCAAAAACCCTCATTATTATACTGTGGAATAAAATGCAGCAGCAAAAAAAATATGTGTGAAGTAGGACAATACACAACAACATGAAATGATATCCCAGCTATATCTGAGATAAATCAGATTAACACAGTAGAATAAGTTTCTTAAATTGAAAAACAGAGCCATTGAATGTTCACATAATCAGAGGGCTTCCCTGGGAAATTCTACTAACATTCAAATAATAATTAAACGCTTCACAACCTCTCCTCCAGTACAGAAGAGCAAGAAAGACTCCCAGCTCACTCTAAGAGGCCAGTATTCATTACCCTGTGTTATCAACCAGGGTTCTACTAGAGAAACCAAACCCGTAGGAGATGTGTATTAAGAGATTTCTCAAAAAAAAAAAAAAGATTTCTCACAAGGAATTGGCTTACATGACTGAGGGAACTGTCTAGGCAAGCCTGAGATCCTTGGGGCAGCCGTCAGAAAAGGCAGACTGGCATTATTTGGTACCAAGGATGCTGCTTGCCCCAGACAGAATGTGTTCTCTTTAGGGAAACTTTAACTCGACTCTTAAAGCCTTAGTTAATTAGATCAGGCTAATTGGTTTATCTAGGATCATCTTACTTCTTGAAAGTAAATTGATACGGATTTTAATTACATCAAAAAATACCTGAAAAATACCTATAACCTCCAAGATTCCACAAAACCACACCTTGATGCCTGAGCCACACAGAGGAATCCCAAGAAAACTACTGACTAATATGCTTTATGAATACAGGGAAAAAAATCATCAGTAAAATCCCCACAATCTGAATCAGGCAAGGTAAGGATTATACACCATGACTCAGCAGAATTTATATCAGAAGTGTGAGGTTGATTAGATTTATGAAAAACAATCAGTGTAACGTGTCAATAGAATAAGGGACAAAAACCACATCATCATCTCAACAGAGGCTGAAAAAACTTTCTAAAAGTTAAACATAGAGTTGCCATATGAGGAGTAGTGTCCGACTCTTGTGACCCCATGGACTAAAGCCCACCAGGCTCCTTTGTCCATGAATTTGTCCAGGCAAGAGCACTGCCATTTCCTTCTCCAGGGGATCTTCCCAACCCAGGGATTTAACCCCAGTCTCCTATATTGCAGGCAAATCCTTTACCAACTGCGCCACCTGAGAAGCCCTATGGCTCATCCAGTCCTTTCAGATAGGATATGCAGGAGAAATGACAACCTAGCTCCACACAAAAAACTTTTCAGGTGAGCATAGCAATGTTACTCACAATGGCCACAAGGTAGAAACACCCAAATGTCCATCAGCTGATGAATGGATGAACAAAGCATGGTATACAGTGGAATATTATCTAGTCACGAAGAGGAATAAACTACTAATTCATGTTCAGCATGGGTGAATCCTGGAAAGTTGCAAAGTGAAAGAATCCAGGTACAAGAGGTCATATACTATATAATTCCACTTAATGAAACAGTCAGTACAGGCAAATTTGTAGAGATAGAAAATCAGTTAGAGGTGGTCAGGAAATAGTGTGGGGCAGGATGGAAAGTGTCTGCTAACAGACTTCTTTTAGAGTGATGAAAATGCTCTGGAATTAGATAGTGGGGTGGCTGTACAACATTGTGAATATGCTAATAAACCACTGAATTTTATACTTTAAAAGAGTGAATTTTATGGTTTGGACATTGTGTCCAGTTTTTAAAAGTGCTCACACAGTCCAGGAGTATAGACCAGACTTCAACTAAATTGCTTAGGCATGTGAAACAATTATTTACATTTAAATAAGCTAACAATTATATTTTAAAAATTGCAACTTCAAGCTTGTGGGATTCAAATAATTAGTTACAGCTGTCATTTAATATTACTAATATGATTGGTTATATTAGTCTCCTCTGTCATTTCCGTCCACCATATAGACAAACTAATTATTACCAGGTTTGGGAGGAAAAAACAAAACTCCGTTGAATATCACAAGGCTCTTTTGCTATCACCCCATTTTTAACATTTCTTTTACAGGAAAACTCTTTAAAAGAGTTCTTTGTCTTTGCTGTGTGGTGATCTTTTTTTCCTGCCCATTCTCTCTTGAATTTACCCCAATCAGGCCTCACCTCCAACCTACATAGACACCCAAACTATGAAAGTCACAAATCCATGATCTTAACATTGCAAAAATATAGTGATCAATTCCCAGCCCTCTCTTACTTGGAATATCTGGAGCTCTGTCCACCTTGCAAGGCTTTCTTCTCAGGGCTCCCAGGACCCAGCCGTCTCCTGAGATTCCTTCTTTGTCAGTGGCAGCTCCTTCCAAGTGTTCTTTTCTTCTTCTCTGTCCCTCTCTCTGACTGTGAACCTACTGTGTCTTGCAAGGTGACATCTCCAGAGCTCTGCATTCCTATATATACTGTCCAGGCATGAAAATCTAATCATAATGATTTTTTTACCACCTACATGGTGATTAGATTAGGATTTGAATCTCCAGGCTTGTATATCCAAAGTCCCAGCTCAGTATCCCTGTTTTTTTTTTTTTCTTTTATTAGTTGGAGGCTAATTACTTTTTTTTTCTTTTTTTTTTTTTTTTTTTATTAGTTGGAGGCTAATTACTTTTTTTTTTTTTTATTAGTTGGAGAGTATCCCTGTTTGAGTGTTTTATAGGTCATAAGTCAAACTTAAAACTCCCACCTCAATCCTGACGTCCTGCCCTGACCCCTCTCAGGCCTCACGGCTTAAGTAAAGCTGATTCCATTAGTCCAGTTGATTGAGTCAAGAGCCTTAGTATTTCTGACTCGTCTCCTTTCTCTTGGTCCAAGCTCAACTTGTGAGAAGAAAATGTAAGTTGGCCCCTTGCTGTTTCTGACTTCTATTAACACTTTCCTTCCTGTATATGACCCAACAATCCCACTCCTGAGTATATATCTAAATAAAAACATAATTTGAAAGGATATTTGCTCCTGCATGATCATTGCTGCACTGTTCACAATAACCAGGACATGGAAGCAACCTATTCATAAATGTCCATTGATAGAGGAATGGATAAAGAAGATGTAAGTCATATGTATGATGGAATATTACTCAGCCATAAAAAAGAACAAAACAATGCCACTTGCAATGACATGGATGGACCTAGAAATTGTCATAATGAGTGAAGTAGGTCAGACAGAGAAAGACAAATATATGATATTGCTAATATGTGAAATCTAAAAAAACCATGCAGATGAACCTATTTAGAAAACAGAAATTGAGTCACAGACATAGAAAAGAAATTTATGGTTACCAAAGGTGGGGGAGAGATAAATTAGGAGATTGGGATTGACATATATACACTAATATATACAAAATAGATAACTAATAACCTCATGTATAGCACAGGGATGTCTATTCAATACTCTGTAATGTTCTATATGGAAATGGAATCTAAAGAGGAGTGGGTATATGTATAAATGTCTCACTTTGCTGTACAGTAGAAATTAACACAACATTCTAAATCAACTATATACTCCAATAAAAAACTAAAAACAAAACCCCAAACCATTTTCCTTCACTCACTTTGCTCCATCCTCTCTGGTTGCGTTGCTGTTCAGCTAACAAGCCAGGCATGATCCCACATTAGGCCTTCGCACTTGCTGTTTGCTCTGCCTGCCTAGAAAGTTATTTCTCCAGATTAAAAGCAAGACTTGCTCTCTCATCTTCTTCTGGTTTCTTTTCAAGTACTTTTAGTCACAAGGCATGTGACCAGAGTTGAGCCTGGAGTCAGTGGTTGGAGAAGACGATCAGGGGTTTGGGATTAGAGTGTGAGGGTTAGTGGAATCTCCCAGGTTTGTCTTTAAAAAAGCGAATGCTTGTTGGCCTGTGTCAGCTCTGAATTGCAGCTCACGGGGTTCTTGCTGTGTCATGAAGAAGATTTCCTTGCAGCACCTGGACTCTCTAGTTGTGTGTCGGCTTCCGTAGGGTCAGAGTGTGAGCTCCCTAAGGTAGACACAGGCTTACCTGCCCTGAGGTATGTGGGATCTTCCCAAACCTGTGTCCCCTGCATTGGCAGGCAGATTCCCAACCACTGGAATTATTTCCCACAATGCTTTATTTTTCTTTTTTTTTTTTGCTTTATTTTTCTACCCTCACATATTTGTAAACTGCCATTGAGAAGTCTTCCTGATCTCTCACTATTAAATAATTTATCCATTCAAAATTATTTATGGAGCAAAAAAGAATATTTTCCTCTTACTAAATATTTTTTCAAAATATTGGGCTTCTCTGGTGGCTCAGATGGTAAAGAATCTGCCTGCAGTGCAGGAGACTTGGGTTCGATCCCTGGGTCAGGAAGATCCCCTGGAGAAGGGAATGGCAACCCACTCCCATTCTTGCCTGGAAATCCCATGGACAGAGGAGCCTGGCAGGCTACAGTCCATGGGGTCACATAGAGTTGGGTAAGTTTTAGTGATTACATAATAACCTATTCTGTGGTCTATAGCATCACACATCAGTTCCTTAAGACATTTTTGTGCTCTTTACAATGTTTCATGCTTGTAAACATATAATTACGTATCACATACATTATTGTTTATATTATATCTATTTGTAATTCAAATGAGAGGCATTGTCTTACGGTTTCAAAAGTATTCCTGGGTTTAGCCATCATGTTTTCATAGATGTGGTCCAAACTGTCTCAAGAGGACAGGGCCCCAATGAGGAGAGCAAGCATCAACACACAAATGCATCATTGTCCATCTGTGTTTCCTGGATTGAAAGTTGAAACAACAGAAAAGACAAGTGTCAACCACACACCAGGAAACTGCATGTCCGATGAGGATGACAGGTTTCTGTGTGTGTTGGCTGCATAATTAATTACGATGGCTTCATGCTTCAAAGCTATGGTTTTTCCATTAGTCATGTATGGATGTGAAGTTGGACTATAAAGAAAACTGAGGACCAAAGAATTGATGCTTTTGAACTGTGGTGTTGGAGAAGACTCTGGAGAGTCTCTTAGACTGCAAGGAAATCCAACTCGTCCATCCTAAAGGAAATCAGTCCTGAATATTCATTGGAAGGACTGATGCTGAAGCTGAAATTCCAATACTCTGGCCACCTGATGCAAAGAACGGACTCATTTGAAAAGACCCTGATACTGGGGAAGATTCAAGGCCAGAGGAGAAGGGATGACAGAGGATAGGATGGTTGGATGGCATCACTGACTCGATGGACATGAGTTTGAGCAAGCTCCGGGAGTTGGTGAGGGACAGGGAAGCCTGGCATGCTGCAGTCCATGGGGTCACAAAGAGTCAGACATGACTGAGCAACTGAACTGAACTGAACATCCTTCAAGAAGGTGGCATCCACTGGCTTATGCTCAGGATGAGAATTTTTTTGCCATGTTTCTGTCATCCAGTGTCCCATTCCTGGCAGTTTCAATAGTATGAGTTATGGTGAACAGTTGCGCAAGCAGTGAGAATCCTGCAGTTCGTTTATAGGAAAGCTTTAACCAGTCCTGGCAGGTTAGAAGTGAGGACACAGTTATGTGGTGCTGGGTAGGAAGGAGGAATTGTGTCGTAAGAGTAGGTTAAAAGCCACACGTGAGAACTTGACAGTATGAGATGATGTTATCCCTGGTTAGTCTACTGTGACCGGGTGTGTAGTCGCTCAGTCATATCAGACTCTTGCAGCCCCATGAATCGTAGCCCGCTAGGCGCCTCTGTCCATGGGATTTCTCAGGCAAGAATACTGGAGTGGGTTGCCATTTCCTCCTCCAGGGGATCTCCCCACCCAGGGCTTAAACCTTGACCTCCCGAGTGTCTGGCGTCTCCTGCTGTAGCAGGCAGTTTCTTTACGACTAGCGCCAACACTCCAACTGTAATTTGATGAAAGTCATTGGGCAGGAGCAAGCAATTTCATGGGTCTATCATTTTTTAATCTTAATCCAGGTTTCATGTTGGTTGTGGCTCTCAAAATGATTAGTGCAACAGTTAAGGCTTAGGGTCCTAGTGACCTTTGTGTTTATTAGAGATTTTAGCTCTTTTGCTCTTTGATGTCCCTTTGTTCTTCTTGAATATGTCAGTACATCAAGTATAAAAATGATAGTGTGAGACTTCCCTGGTGGTCCAGTTGTTAAGACTTCATGCTTCCACTGCAAAGGGCACAGGTTTGATCCCTGATTGGGGAAGTAAGTTCCCACATGTTTCGAGGTGTGGTCAAGAATTAATAAATATGATAGTGCAAAAATGATTGTACACTAAAACTTACAGAGTTGTGTTACTCTGAGCTATTTTCTTCTGCCTCTGACTGTTTCTGGTATGAAAACAGATGGCTTCCAGTGAGAAATTATTAAGCTATTTCTTTTTAACTATAACTAAACCATCTGCAAAAATAAACTTTTATACATTCATTAAAGAAACACTTATTTACAAGATGATATGAATGGATCCACATGGATATTTTAATTGTGTGAAATTCATTGAAAAGTGAGAAAGGACCTCCAGGGTTGGCCTCACTGTCTTCACTAGCTACCAGATTTCCTACATCGTGACTTTAAGAAATAAGGCATCCTAATTTGCATAAAATGTGGGACAAGCTTGATTGTTCAACCCTCTTTATTCATATAGGCAGACCACATGTATAAAATGGGGGAGTGATAATCTGAGACCCCATCAAACAATACTCTATTCGTGTAAATTTTGTCATTGCATAAGTCAATTTGGGTTTTTTTTTTCTTAGTTCAAGTTTGACCTAATACATTTTCTACGTTCCAAGGAAAGATATTGGGGAATATGTGGGAGGGGTAGAGTTTAGCCCTGCTGGCCTGCCCACTCCCTCTCGCACGGACAGTGAAAGTGTTAGTCTCTCAGTCCCGTCTGACTGTTTATGACCCCATGGACTGTAGACCAATTTCTTGGACTGTAGACCAATTTCATGGACTTTGAACCTCCAGACTTCTCTGTCCATGGAATTTTCCAGGCAAGAATACTGGAGTGGGTTGCTTTTCCCTTGCTGTAGGGGATCTTCCCGACCCAGGGATAAAACCTGGGCCTCCCGCATTGCAGGCAAATTCTTTACCATCTGAGCCACCAGGGAAGCATGTCCCTCTTCCATGCTAGGGCTCAACTCTAATGTCCTCCCTCATCCCTGCAGTGGTCTTTTCTCAGGCATGACTGGTTCTGACTGTGCACCACCAGGACAAGAACATCCCCATCTGACTGGGCTTGTGCGCCTGACTGCCAGCGCCCAGGCTAGGCTACTCTTGTCGCCTGCCCCTGCCTGTGACCAAGCTCCTGACACTTAGTTGATTTTGATGGTATTTTTCCCCATTTGATTAACTCTCCTTTATCTTTCACTAAAAAGAGAGAAAGATCTGACTGGGGAGCTAGTCCCTCTATCTTTCTCAGCTTTGAAGTCACAGTCATGGTGGCAAGCCCTGATCCTAAATTGACCTAAACTCCCTACATGCACCCCAGTTCCCCTTCCCTCATTGTGATCTGAGACCTTGGCAAAATCTAAACCTAAGACCATATTGTGGTCACAATCTATGAAGGCCGATCTTGCTTTGTTGTTGTTCAGCCACTCAGTGGTGTCTGACTCTCTGTGATCCCATGGACTGCAGCACACCAGGCTTCCCTGTCCTTCACCATCTCCCAGAGCTTGCTCAAACTCATGTCCATTGAATCGGTGATGCCATCCAGCCATCTCATCCTCTGTCGTCTCCTTCTCCTCCTGCCCTCTGTCTTTCCCAGCATCAGGGTTTTTTCCAATGAGTCAGCTCTTTGCATCAGGTGGCCAAAGTATTGGAGCTTCAGCTTCAGCATCAGTCCTTCCAATGAATATTCAGGGTAGATTTCCTTTAGGATTGACTGGTTGGATCTCCCTGAAACCCAAGAGACTCTCCAGAGTCTTCTCCAACACCACAGTTCAAAAGCCTCAATTCTTCAGCACTCAGTCTTTTTTATGGTGCAACTCTCACATCCATACATGACTACTGGAAAAACTGTAGCTTCGACTATGCCAATGGACCTTTGTCAGCAGAGTAATAACTCTGCTTTTTAATACGCTGTCTAAGTTTGTCATAGCTTTTCTTCCAAGGAGCAAGCATCTTTTAATTTCATGGCCGTAATCACCATCCGCAGTGATTTTGGAGCCCAAGAAAATAAAAGTCTGTCACTGTTTCCATTGTTTCCCCATCTATTTGCCAGGTCTCTGAAACCTTGGTTTCCTGCATTGCAGGCAGATTCTTTACCATCTGAGCTGCCAGGGAAGCCCTTGCTTTATATCATGTCTAAAAACAGTTGTATTATTTTGATGGCACTTATTAAACAGCATTGGATTCAAAGAGGAAAGGAGGAGGAGGAATAAATTTGGAATTAGGGATTAACAGATACACACTACTATACATAAAATAAATGGCAACATCCTACCGTATCAATATCTTGTAGTAACCCATAATGGAAAGGAATCTGAAAAATAATCACTTTGATGTACACCTGAAACACTGTAACTCAATTATACTTCAATAAAAAAAGTTGTGTTATTTCAATGTCAATTTTATTTATTACCTTAGATATATTTAGTATTTAGAATATACTTTTTGGTGTAAAGATCCTAAAACTTTTATGACTTTGCATACACATAAGCATACAAACACATCTGATGAAAAAAATGTGTATGTATTTTGCTTAGACACAAACATAATAGGTTTATCTTATTTTAAAATTTTTAATTATTTATTTATTTGACTGCACCGGATCTTCGTTTCAGCACATGGGATTTTAGTTGTGGCTTGTGGAATCTAGTTCCCCGACCAGGGACTGACAAACCCAGGCCCCCAGACAAACCCAGGTCTCAGAGTCTTAGCCACTGGACCACCAGTGAAGTCTTGATTTTGCTTATTTTATCTGACTAGGTAAAACACATAAAAACAGACTATTTCATGCCTCATACTCTTTCTAATGCAAAATTTATCAAACATATTGTATTGAAGGACCTGTCAAAGTTTATTTACTCCTCCATGAAAACCCCATCAAGGAATTATCAGAGTGCCCACTCACCAGGACTTGGGAAATAACGTTTATATACATCAAGTGAAGAATTTACAGCTTCCCCAGTAAGTACAGGTTGTCATTGACTGCTGCTGTTTTATTCGTATAGTCATAAAAACATCATGTTTTTATTAACCAACATGAATTAAATTTAAAGTACAATGCTTTGTAGTGATCTTCCCAGAAATACCATTAACAGAAATAATAGGTGTATCTGAGAAGCCAACTGTAAGCAGATAGATCTGTGGCTCTTGGTCAGTTCCAGGAACCCCCGACCTGGGTGCTTGTTTTAGCAGAGAGCTCCAACAGGAAGGTTCTTTTTTTTTTTTCAGGAGGGTTCTAAACACAGAGGTGAGGGATCTTTTTTTTTCTCAAGCAATAATCTGTGAATCTCAGCATTCCGTACAAGATACAGAGCCACCATTTGCTCATTTCTCAGTTGGAGGACCAAATTTTTTTTTTTCTCCATTCTAGTTGTCATAAAAATATCTCTGATTTATATATATATATATATATATATATATATATATATATAGCATCAGGCTTCTCTGGTTGACTCAGTGGTAAAAAATCTGCCTGCCAGTGCAGGAGATGCAGTTTCCATTCCTGGGTCAGGAAGATCCCCTGAAGAAGAAAATGGCAACCCAGTCCAGTATTCTTGCCTGGAAATCTTGTGGATAGAGGAGCCCCGAGGGCTGCAGTCTATGAGATTGTAAACAGTCGGACATGATTTAGCGACTAAACATCAACAATTATATATATACATATATATATATATATATGTATATACACACACACACACACACACACACACACACACACACACATAAATGAATCACATTACTGTCCAGTAGAAATTAGCACAACATTGTAAATAAACTGTACTTCAGTAAAATAAAATTTTTAAAAACTTTCTGATTTTTGTAATTCCCTGGATGTCCAGTGGTTAGGACTCCTCACTTTCACTGCCAAGAGTACAGATTCAGTCTTGGTTAGGGAACTAAAATCTCACTAGCTGCACAGCACAGCCAAAAATTAAAAGGAAAAGATACAAAGAAATAAAACAGTTCTGCTTTTAATTTTTTTCCTATTGTTATTTTTAAGCTTCTCAGAACTGTTTCTTTTCCTGTGTTCAGCTTTGAGAATGCTAACCTTCATGACAAAAAGTTGTTGGTAAAAAGAATCTTGGAAATATATAAAAGAAGATACTCTATCTCTCCTGAAACTACAAAAATCAGCTGATACAGTTCTGAATCATAAAACTCTCCTTGCACAACATGTCCACACTCCTTTGGAATGCCAGGACCTCCTGTTTTGTACTTATCTCATCCTAGCTACTCAAGTCATTATTCTGGGAATTCTCATGGCTGTTGGTTGCATCACCACTATTTCCCTCAGAGCTTGATTTTTCCCGTCAGCATGCAAACATGAGCCATCTGGGGATATCTGATTGTAGCCATTAAAATTCCTTAAGCTATTCACTTTTTTCCCAGTTGGCTCTAAAAAATGAGAGAATTGAAATTCTTGATGTAACTGTGCTCAAATAAGAGTCTCAGTATTAAAAAAAAAAAAAATCTCAGTATTGGGCCTCACCCAATGCCTCATGAATCAGCATTTGCCTTTAAACAAGATCCCTGGGTGGGAGGGATTAAACTTGAAAGCTTTTGCACAGCAAAGGAAACTATAAGCAAGGTGAAAATACAACCTTCAGAATGGGAGAAAATAATAGCAAATGAAATAACTGACAAAGGATTAATTTCCAAAATATACAAGCAGCTCATACAACTTGATACCAGAAAAACAAACAACCCAATCAAAAAGTGGGAAAAAGACCTAAGCAGACATTTCTCCAAAGAAGACATACGGATGACTAATGAACACATGAAAAGATGCCCAACATTGCTCATTATTAGAGAAATGCAAATCAAAACTACAGTGAGATATCACCTCACACCCATCAGAATGGCCATGATCAAAAAGTCTACAAACAATAAATGCTGGAGAGGGTGTGGAGAAAAGGGAATGCTCTTGCACTGTTGATGGAAGACGTTATGGAGATTCCTTAAAAATCTAGGAATAAAACCACAATATGACTTAGGCATACACCCTAAGGAAACCAAAATTGAAAAAGACACATGTATCCGATTGTTCATTGAAGCACTGTTTACAATAGCTAAAATATGGAAGCAACCTAGATGTCCATCTACAGATGAATGGAGAAAGAAGCTATGGTACATATACAGAATGGAGTATTACTCAGTCATAAAAAGGAACACATTTGAGTCCATTCTAATAAGTTGGATGAACCTAGAACCTATTATACAGAGTGAAGTAAGTCAGAAAGAGAAAGATAAATATCATATTCTGATGCATATATACGGAATCTAGGAAAATGGTACTGAAGAATTTATTTACAAGGCAGCAATGGAGAAACAAACATAGAGAATAGACGTATGGACATGGTGGGGGGAGATGTATGGAAAGAATAACATGGAAACTTACATAACCGTATGTAAAATAGATAGCCAACAGGAGTTTGCTGTATGGTTCAGGGAACTCAAACAAGGGCGCTGTATCAACCTAGAGGGGTGGGATGGGGAGGGAGCTGGGAGGGAGGTTCAAAAGGGAGGGGATATATGTATACCTATAGCTGAATCATGCTGAGGTTTGACAGAAAACAACAAAATTCTGTAAAGCAATTATCCTTCAATTAAAAAGAAAATTAAATAAAAGAAAAAAATGTTGCAGGCAGATGCTACATTTCCAGATTTTAAGACTAATGAATTAATGTTAAAAGAATGTTTTTCAAACTGCAGGTTGAAATCCATTAGTTAAGTAAATAAATCATTTCAGAGGGTTTAAAAAAAAAAAGATCCCTGGGTGAGTCATAAAATTTTGAAAAACTCTTGATTGTGTCTGTGGAATCAACTTGAGTAGCTTTAAGAAATCCTGATGTCCAGAGACCAATTAAATCAGAACTTGGGGGAGTAGATCCCAGGGATCTGTGTTTTTTTAAGCTCCTGGTGACACCGGGGTTTCTCTTCCGAGTGGCTCAGATGGTAAAGAATCTTCCTCTAATGCAGGAGATCCAGGTTCAAACCCTAGGTTGGGAAGATTCCCTAGAGAAGGAAATGAGCACCCACTCCAGTATTCTTGCCTGGAGAATTCCATGGACAGAGGAGCCTGCATCCATGAGATTACAGAGCACAACTGAGCAACTAACAGTACTGACACCAATGTGTAGCCAAATGTGAGAACCACTGAACTAGACATATTTTCTTTTCCTGTGTCACTGATGATTGGTAAAATCTCTCTATGGAAAGAGGATTGAAGTCATGTTGAGCCCAGGAAAAAATAGAGACCCTTGTTGGTTTCTTATGTGGTATCAGCATTGGCTAGACAAGGTCTGTCCTGAATTCCTGGACTTTTTTTTTTTTTTAATTGAAGTGATTTACAATGTTGGGTCTTTCCATGGGATTTCCCAGGCAAGAAAACTGGAGTGGGTTGCCATTTCCTTCTCCAGGGGATCTTCCCAACTCAGGGATCGAACCCGCCGCTCTTAGTTCCCCTGCACTGGGAAGCCGTCTGAAAGTTTATTCCTCTGTAACTAGTCAACCCTAAATACCACCAGCAAAGCTTTCAGCTCCAGTCTCTATAATAGTTGGTTATTTCACAATCAGGCTCATCATCAGGGGAAATCAGTAAGGGTATTTCCAACATATCCAAAAACTTTCACACTTTCCTGAGTAAAATATTATTGTCTCCTAGTTAGTGAGCTTGGACGTCCCTTGTGGCTCAGATGGTAAAGAATCCGCCTGCAATGCAGGAGGCCCAGGTTTGATCCCTGATCAGGAAGGTCCCTTGGAGAAGGGAACGGCTACCCACTCCAGGATTCTTGCCTGGAAAATGCCATAGACAGAGGAGCCTGGTGGACTACAGTCCATGGGGTCGCAAAGAGTCAGACATGACTGAGCAACTAACACTTCAGTGATTTTATTTTTTTCACTTCAGTGATTTTAATGGACCAACCATACACACTTCTGGGAAATATCCACAAGCTATCAAAACAGCATTAGACTCAACATATTACTAAACACTTTTGCATAATAATGGAATATTTATGAGTGCAAAAATCTCAGGATATGTATTATTCCACATAGAAACAGTTAATGCTGGGCAATAAACACTTTAAATTTTTTATAATTGATTAGTTAATTAAAATTATTTATTTTGGCTGCACTGGCCTTTCTAGTTGCAGCACAGGCTTAGTCATGGTATGTGGGATCTTCATTCACTGACCAGGGATTGAACCCAGGGCCCCTT
This sequence comes from Dama dama, assembly GCF_033118175.1. NCBI lineage: Eukaryota > Metazoa > Chordata > Mammalia > Artiodactyla > Cervidae > Dama > Dama dama. The sequence goes on from NC_083702.1 coordinate 18,821,923, forward strand.
GCATTAGGAGCATGGAGTCTTATCCACCTAACCACCTGTAAAGTCCCAATAAACAAGTAGCCAATCATTTGAGTATGACACTCCTGGACTGTGTTCAAAGCCTCTCTGTGATCCATTTCCCCTCCCATCACCAGCTTTCCTTGAGTCATTCTAATCACCATGCTATTCAACTGCCTCCATTCTTGACATGTCTCTTCAAGGATGGAGTCAAGATTCAAAATGCACTATGCAAGATAAAAAAACCTGTGTATGTTCAGAGTTAGTGCAACCTAATTAGTACAATGACAGAAGTAATAGCTGTTTTTGTTCATGGAATGATTCATTGATATTACCTGTATGTGTCTTTTTCTCTTTAATCATACCCAGATTTTTAAATTCTCTGCCCAAGAGTGGCAGGTGGTGACTGGGAGAGGGAGGGAGGGAGGTGTGGGAGGACCACAGAAATCTCTCAAAGGAATAACAAGAGCTCCAAACCCAGGACTTCCAGCAGTCACAGATTTGAGTGTTTCCCTCTTTACTACTTTCAGGATGATTATTCTTATATTGGCAACATATATTTTCACATTTTGTTCCTTTATTGATTCATTCTGAAAGAGAGAATGGTGAATAATTAATGCTTATTACATTCCAATTTGGTCATGACAGTGGTAGAACCAATTGTCATTGACTTGACTTTCTTTAAACAGGAAATGTATGGCAAGGAAAAAAAAGGAGGAAAACAAGGCAAGTTTATTATTTTTTTTCCAGCAACACCAAGTGGCATTTGGGGTCTTAGTTCCCTGACCAGGGATCCAACCAGTGGAAATGTAGAGACCTAACCACTGAACTGCCAGGGAAGTCCAAAATAAGACAACTTTAAAGCAATAATTTAAACAAAATAACTTAGTTTGTGAATAATAATATTAAAAATAGTGCTATATTTCATTAATTCTAAGATGTCCCTTTTTCACATTTTAATAACTCAGAAATTGGATATGTTTTATAATCTAAACATCATAGTTTATTTTCCTTTTCATTTTCTTAGGAGTCCATTAAATGATAATCAATAACATTAGATTGATAAAATTATATAGAATTAGCTAGCATTATTTATTATGGACCCTGGCACTATTCTTAACACTTCTTTGTGTAGTCTTCTTCAATTTTTACACTAAATTAAGAAGGGACAGGGACTTCTCTGGTGATCCAGGGGTTAAGACTTCATCTTCCAATGCTAAGGGTTTAATCCCCAGTCAGGGAGCTAACACCCCACATGCCTCATGGTCAAAAGAAAACAAAACATAGAACAGAAACAATATTGTAACAAATTCAATACAGACTTTAAAAATGGTCTGTGTCAAAGTAAATCTTAAAAAAAAAAAAAAGGATCAGGTTGGTGTCTTAGAATAACAGTATGATAGATATCTATTAAATTCAGTATAACAGAATAATAGATATCTGAGGAAAGGTTCTCTGAATATATTGTCTATCCCTTTCATGTAGTCAAACTGGTCCAAAAGAAGTCAGTTACTGGTCTTTCCAGGTGGCGCTAGTGGTAAAGAACCCACTTACTGATGCAGGAGACATGGGAAGGGGAGATCCCCTGGAGGGCGGCATGGCAACCCACTCCAGTATTCCTGCCTGGAGAATCCAATGGACAGAGGAGCCTGGTGGGCTACAGTCCGCGGGGTTGAAAAGAGTCGGGCATGACTGAATGACTAAGCACACACAAAGAAAAGTATCCTTTCTGTGGAGTTTTCTTGATTCAACTAGTTGTAAAAATCCTTTGATTATTTTCCTTTGTTCTTCTTTTCCCATTTTAGAGACCCACAAAGAAATGTAAAGCAAAAATCCTAAAATATGTTTCTTCAATATGATATGAACTTTATTCCTTTCTTCCTATGGAAACTGTATTCCTTGTGTTTGTTCATCATTTAAAAGGAGGAAAAAAATTACTAAAATTTCTCCTGTAACAATAGCCTGTATTTGTGGTATGGGCTGTGTGTATGATATGATTTACACACACACATAAATACCCACTGAAATGAGGAAGAAATAGGAGTAGAGCTTTTACTTGTCAAGTCTCATTTCTTGAGAGAGATAGCTTATTTTTCCACATCTAAAAAATACACCTGAAGAGATGTATACACCTGGGATCATCTCTAGGTTTGTTGGTCAGATAGAGAGCTCAGAATTCACTGTCTGTCAGTCTTGTTTCCTTCCACATAACAGTATCTTTTGCTGAGATTTCTGTGAGAATCTTCTGTCTTCTTTCTTATGGAATCATCTCTTTCTTCTCGGATCAGCCATTCAGGTTGAAAGGATGCAGTTTTTTATTAAGGTTGATTAAGTCACTAAGCGCATCAGTCACTGAAGCTAGTTTAGGAAATTCCAAGTAGAAATAAAGCAGCAACGACTGCTGAAAGAAGAAAGAAAGCAAAGGGGAAAAAATAGTAACACTTAAGAGTGAGCTGTCCTGTCCCTGTGCTAAATGCATTCTTCAGTCAATCAACAGTGGCCTCTATGGGAAATTCCACTGGAGTGGGAGATAATAGAGTAATTAAAATACTTGGCCCTTAGTTGTGGGGGGGCAGGATTAAATTTTCCAAGGATACATAGCACTGGTTGGGACATTAGTCCTGTCTTGTTATCAGATTACTGAGTCCTATTTAGCTATTACCAGTCAAGGCTAGCTACTGTGCATGCAATGGAAACAGTAGATTTGACCTCTGCCTGACAACCCAGGATCCAGGATATGCCTGTGTCTCCTAGAATATAATTCTTAAAGATGACTGAAAACAAGTTGATCTGCTTTCCTCTTCCAATATGCCTGTTTCCATGAACCTCCCAGAAAACCTCCTGACCGGTATACTTCTTCCCACCAGAACCATGAATACATCTGTGATCTTGTGAATCATACTAAGAAATACATATATTTATCTTTGTCCCATTTCTGACTCAGAGATCTTAAAACCTTTGAAATGTTCAAAGAGCAACAAATATGTCTTTTGTTATATTAAGGAGGTGACTTTTGGACTCCACCTAAGGTTGGGAGCTGGGGAATTTTCCTGGTGGTCCAATGGATAGAACTCTACACTTCCACTGCAAGGGGCATGAGTTTAGTCCCTGACTGGGGAGTTAAGATCTTGACTGCCATCGTGCCAAATAAAATTGAAAAACTAAAAAATAAAATGGTGATTTATGATGGACTTGTTCTGAGTCTTGATTGAATCTACACATGTGCTAAAGTCGCATACCCAAAAAAGAGGTCCTTTTCATTATAGGGTACTGGAATGCAAAAGTAGGAAGTCAAGAAACACCTGGAGTAACAGGCAAATTTGGCCTTGGATATGGAATGAAGCAGGGCAAAGTCTAATAGAGTTTTGCCAAGAGAACGCACTGGTCATAGCAAACATCCTCTTCCAACAACACAAGAGAAGACTCTACACATGGACATCACCAGATGGTCAACACCGAAATCAGATTGATTATATTCTTTGCAGCCAAAGATGGAGAAGCTCTATACAGTCAGCAAAAACAAGACCGGGAGCTGACTGTGGCTCAGATCATGAACTCCTTATTGCCAAATTCAGACTTAAATTGAAGAAAGTATGGAAAACCACTAGATCATTTAGATATGACCTAAATCAAATCCCTTATGACTATACAGTGGAAGTAAGAAATAGATTTATGGGACTAGATCTGATAGACAGAGTGCCTGATGAACTATGGGCGGAGGTTCGTGACTCTGTACAGGAGACAGGGATCAAGACCATCCCCATGGAAAAGAAATGCAAAAAGGCAAAATGGTTGTCTCTGGAGGCCTTACAAATAGCTGCAAAAAGCAAAGGAGAAAAGGAAAGCTATTTCCATTTGAATGCAGAGTTCCAAAGAATAGCAATGAGAGATAAGAAAGCCTTCCTCAGTGATCAATGCAAAGAAATAGAGGAAAACAATAGAATGGGAAAGACTAGAGACCTCTTCAAGAAAATTAGAGATACCAAGGGAACATTTCATGCAAAGATGGGTTTGATAAAGGACAGAAATAGTATGGACCTAACAGAAGCAGAAGATATTAAGAAGAGGTGGCAAGAACACACAGAACTGTACAAAAAAGATCTTCATGACCCAGATAATCACGATGGTGTGATCACTCACCTAGAGCCAGACATCCTGGAATTCAAAGTCAAGTGGGCCTTAGGAAGCATCACTGGGAACAAAGCTAGTGGAGGTGATGGAATTCCAGTTGAGCTCTTTCAAATCCTGAAAGATGATGCTGTGAAAGTGCTGCACTCAATATGCCAGCAAATTTGGAAAACTCAGCAGTGGCCACAGGACTGGAAAAGGTCAGTTTTCATTCCAATCGCAAAGAAAGGCAATGCCAAAAAATGCTCAAACTACCACACAATTGCACTCATCTCACACGCTAGTAAAGTAATGCTCAAAATTCTCTAAGCCAGGCTTCAGCAATACGTGAACCGTGAATTTCCAGATGTTCAAGCTGGATTCAGAAAAGGCAGAGGAACCAGAGATCAAATTGCCAGCATCCTCTGGATCATTGAAAAAGCAAGAGAGTTCCAGAAAAACATCTATTTCTGCTTTATTGACAATGCCAAAGCCTTTGACTGTGTGGAAAGTGGAAAATAAACTGTGGAAAATTCTGAAAGAGATGGGCATACCAGACCACCTGACCTGCCTCTTGAGAAACCTGTATGCAGGTCAGGAAGTAACAGTTAGAACTGGACATGGAGTAACAGACAGATTCCAAATAGGAAAAGGAGTACGTCAAGGCTGTATATTGTCACCCTACTTATTTAACTTATATGCAGAGTACATCATGAGAAACACTGGGCTGGAAGAAGCACAAGCTGGAATCAAGATTGCCGGGAAAAATATCAATAACCCCAGATATGCAGATGACACCACCCTTATGGCAGAAAGTGAAGAGGAACTAAAAAGCTTCTTAGTGACAGTCAAGGAGGAGAGTGAAAGAGTTGGCTTAAAGCTCAACATTCAGAAAACTAAGATAATGGCATCTGGTCCCATCACTTCATGGCAAATTAGATGGGGAAACAGTGGAAACAGTGGCAGACTTTATTTTTTTGGGCTCCAAAATCACTGCAGATGGTGACTGCAGCCATGAAATTAAAAGACACTTACTCCTTGGAAGGAAAGTTATGACCAATCTAGATAGCATATTGAAAAGCAGAGACATTACTTTGCCAACAAAGGTCCATCTAGTCAAGGCTATGGTTTTTCCAGTGGTCATGTATGGATGTGAGAGTTGGACTCTGAAGAAAGCTGAGTGCCGAAAAATTGATGCTTTTGAACTGTGGTGTTGGAGAAGACTCTTGACAGTCCCTTGGACTGCAAGAAGATTCAACCAGTCCATCCCGAAGGAGATAAGTCTGTGTTCATTGGAAGGACTGATGCTGAAGCTGAAACTCCAATACTTTGGCCACCTCATGTGAAGAGTTGACTTAATGGAACAGACCCTGATGCTGGGAGGGATTGGGAGCAGGAGGAGAAGGTGACAACAGAGGATGAGATGGCTGGATGGCATCACCGACTCAATGAACGTGAGTTTGAGTAAACTCCGGGAGTTGGTGATGGACAGGGAGGCCTGGCGTGCTGCGATTCATGGGGTCGCAGAGTCGGACACAACTGAGCGACTGAACTGAACTCAACTGAAATACACAGAAAGACATAAACACAAGTGAGTACATGTAACACTGGCGAAATCCCAACAAAGTCTGGATTATATCAATATAAAAAAAATAACAGTTGAAAACATTTATCTTAAATATTGAGGTTTTAAAGTTCTTCTTCCATTTGCCCTTTTCTCTTTTTAAAAAATATTATTAATTTGGCTGCGCCAGGCCTTAGTTGCAGCATGCAAACTTAGTTGCAGCAAGTGGAATCCATTTCCCTGACCAGGCCCCCAGCATTGGGAGAGCAGAGTCCTAGCCACTGGACCACCAGGGAAGTCCTGCTCTTACCTTACTCACCCCATCCTAGTCCCTGTTTTTCCTCTCCCAACCAGATAACCAGTAGCAGCACCCCCTCCCTCCAATAACTACCAAAGTTGTCTCCACACCTTGCTGAATGTCCCTTGGGGGGATGTGGCCCCTAGTTGAGAACCACCGCTCTAGCTCTAATGGTATCGAATGTTACTTTCCTGGTTCACACCACGGCTGAATCTCTGAAATTCTCATTCCCTCAACAGTCTCCTCTACTCCCTTTCATCCATTTCAATCCTATCAATGAGGATTTTAGTACCATAAACTGTTTCTCTGTTTGGTCCCCAGGAGTAGAAAAAGTGAATGTATTTTTCAGCTGGTGGAGGATGACTAAGGGACAAACCCTTTTAATTTCTGAGAAGGAAGGGATTTCCCGGGTGGTCCATTGGTTTAGAATCTGCCTTGCAATGCAGGGGACATGGGTTCCATCCCTGGTCAAGGGACATAGATCCCACATGCCTCGGAGCAATCACGCCCATTCATCATAACTACTGAGCCTGAGTGCTGCAACTAAGACCCAGCCATTATTCATCCTTCACCAGACCCTCCCCCAAAAAAAATCTTGAGAAGGGAGATTCTTAGCAGAGCCTCCCAACTGGAGGAACAGATGAGAGACCTTAGATGTGTCAGCAGGTCCCTACTTTAGATAAGACAGTGCCCGCACACCCATCCCTTAACTTCCAAACATGTACTTTAGACGTTGGCCCAGAGAATAAGTCTATATAGCATAATTTTTAATGGTCTTATCTGGTTTTGTAACCGAAAGTGGGCTGGCTACTCGCTGTTCAAAAACCAATAAAGAGCTCAGGTTGGTGGAAAGGAAAGTTTGCTTTATTTTGAATGCCAGCATCTGGGAGGTGGGGGGAGGCAATGCCTGTCCAAAGGCCAACTCCCCCCATTGAGAATCAGTGGGCTAGAACTTTTATAGGCTGAGAGAGGGGGCTACAAGCAGAAACAGCACTGTCAGCTCTGACAGTCATCTTGAAATTGGTCACTGGGGGTCTGACCAGCATCATCTGGATTGTTTCAGGTATAGTTAATCTTCAGTTCCATGGTCAGTTTATTCCCATTTCCTTGAGGCCAGTTCTCAGAACTGTGGCAGCTTATGTCATGGCTGTGGTCTGGTCATCATGTAATTAACTTCTCCACTTGGGGTTTCAGAATCTGTAACACAGCTCACAGGATATAGCTCAGAATATTATTTATAGCCCTCAAGGCGGAACTAAAGGTTTTTGACTATAATTAATAACTAAACTTATTATTAGCTCTTCTTTGACTGTTTTCCTTCATTCCTGCATTTTCTCACTACTCTGATTAACCTTACTTCTTTGGCTAAAGTTTTTCCACAGACAAAGGGCAGGCAGAGGATGTGGGGTGGGGGAAGGACCTTTCGGTCCTGCTCCATTTCGGTTTCAATTTCTCCACTTTCTAGCTATGTCACTGAGGTCAAACCTTTAGTTTTTCTAAGATCGTTTCCACATCTGTATAATGGGCATCATAATATTTACTGCACAAAGTGTTACATATGAAAAGGCCATGAATTTTTTTTAACTCATTCTAGACTCACTACTAGAATCTATTCTTTATCAAATGACTCATATTTTAAACAAAAACAAACACAAACAGGCAAAAAAGCGATGGATGTTTTGTTTCCAGACAGTCAGGACCAGAGAATTAAGATTACCTCCCATGGCCATCACTTTGTACATAGCTTTTGTCAGAAGTATGTATGTTGGCGGTCCCTGTAATCAGATCACATACCACAATTCTGTTAACAATGAGTGAAGTGACAAGACGGAGGGTCAAAAGGAAAATAACATAAAATGAAACCTGAATGATTCTTTTAGATATCCATATCTTACATGTGTGCTCAGTCACTCAGTCGTGTCTGATTGATTATCTGCAACCTCATGGACTGTAGCCCACCAGGCTCCTCTGTCCATGGGATTTTCCAGGCAAGAATGCTGGAGTGAGTTGCCATTTTATTCTCCAGGGGATCTGCCCGACCCAGGGATCTTCCGGACAGAGGGGTCGAACCTGCGTCTCTTGTGTCTCCTGCATTTATACCACTACACTAAACAGGAAGCCCCATCTATATCTTGCAGTCTTACCCAATCAAACACAGGATTTTGGTCAGAGGATGGTTTTTCTTTCTCTTAAAGCAGATATTTTCATTCTCTTCTGCACAATTTAGCACTCATCCCAAAGATGGTTTGGTGGAAAACATTTCGCCTTAATTAAAAATCATATTTTCCCTTGGTCATTTGAGAGTCTCTGATGCCTCCTTTCCTGCCTGTGGACAGGCTCCCTGGTAAACACCTTTGTGTCTCTCTTGGAGAGAAGTCAGAAATTATTTCTAGTTACAGATATCTCAGGCATGAAGAAGTCTTCACTTTTAAGTTCTCTCTAGGTGCAAATCCTGAAACCTAAATAAAAGCCCTGCTTCTCTGCAGCAGGCACAATTTAGCCTGGCTTTCAATCCCTGCCAGATTAGACTCGGTGGAGTCAGGATTGCCAGTTTCAATCACAAAGGTCTTTTTTATTTTGGCCATGCCCTAAGGCATTTGGAGATCTTAGTTCCCTGACCAAGGATCGAACCCGTGGCACCTGCATTGAACATGGGAAATCCTTACCACTGGACCACCAGAAGTCCCTCCCTTACTCTTTTAAATTCACCACAGAAGGATCTCTTAAGACTAATTTAGCTTTTTACCCTCTCAGTTCAGTTTACTCGCTCAGTCTTGTACGACTCTGCGACCCCACAGACACCGGGCTTCCCTGTCCATCACCAACTTCCTCAGCTTGCTCAGACTCATGTCCATCGAATCGGTGATGCCATCCAACCATCTCATCCTCTGTCGTCCCCTTCTCCTCCAGCCTTCAATCTCTCCCAGCATCAGGTCTTTTCCAATTAGTTCTCCGCATCAGGTGGCCAAAGTATTGGAGTTTCAGCTCCAGCATCAGTCCTTCCAAGGAATATTCAGGACTGATTTCCTTTAGGATGGACTGGTTGGATCTCCTTGCAGTCCAAGGGACTCTCAAGAGTCTTCTCCAACACCACAGTTTAAAAGCATCAACTCTTCCTCGCTCCGCTTTCTTTACAGTCAACTCTCAACTTTTACGCTCTAGCCAGTTGTATATGTCCTCATGACGCCATCTGCTGCCAGAAAGAGAAATAGCACTTCATCCTTCACATTTTAGACAGAATGGCAGTGCAAAGTCGATGGTGATTAAAAACTACCTGCCTGAAAAAAAGAGAACTACCTGCCTTCTTCTGCTGCTATTTAATAAAAATCTCCCTGGATTGAGTGGCATTGGTGGCTCAGTGTTTGTTTGTTTATATTTTAAGTCTGCAGCTGCTGTTATAAGTAGTTCATGCGTGGTCAGTCATGTCCAGCTCTTTGCAACCCAACAGACTGTGGGGTCCTCTGTCCATGGGATTTTCCCATGCAAGAACACTGGAGTGGGTTGCCATTTTCTTCTCCAATATTAATAGTGCTCCAACCTATTTTCTTTTTCCCTCATGACAAGGTTTTACTTAGAATCAATTAAAAACATATATGTAGGGACTTGCCTCCTGGTCTAGTAGTTGGGACTCTTCACTTTCACTGCTGAGGGTGAGGGTTCAGTCCCTGGTTGGGGAACTAAGATCCCTGCAAGCCTAACAGCCAAAACAAAACAAAACAGAACAAGCAAACGAAGAAACACACATGCAGGCTAATGGGCCACAGTGGCAGCAGTGGGCAGTGGTGTTCGCATGGTTGACCATTCCTAAGCATGTCTGCCATCAATGTCCATGTCCCCACCTCACCCGCCTCTAGGAGACTCTCCAGGACCAGCAGCTCTGGAGACTGAGAAATTCAAGATCAAGATGCCAGGAGATTCAGTGTCTGATAAGAGTTCTAGTTAGTAGTCAGCAGTCTTCTCTCTGTATGGTCACACGGAGGGGCAGGAGAGCTCCCCGCGGTCTCTTTTATAACAGTACTAATCTCATTCAGGAGGCTCCATCCTCATGACCTATTCACCCCCCAGAGGCCCCACTTCCAAATACTATCACTCAGGGGATTAGATTTCAACATATGAATTTGGGGGACACACACAGTCTGCAGCAAGGAAGGATTGTGTTTTGTTCATTTGTGTGGCCCCATTACAACACACTATGCCTGACATATGATAGATGTTCAGTTCATATTCATTGAATTTGAGGAATGAATGCATCCATGAATGAATTTGTTAATAAAGGAATAAATGGCTCTGAAAAACACATATATAATTTTTCAAAAATACATTTTGCTTCAGACACCATCGGTATGTTGTGATTTCCTGGAATTCTTTCATTTTTATATGAGTTTTCAATTCTATTTTTTTCCCAGCCTTTATAGAGATTGAATTGAGGTATAACATTGTGTAAGTTTAAAGTGTGATGATTCAATACATGTATATATTGCAAAATGTTTTCCATAATAAGATTAGTTATATCCTTCACCTCCATAATTAATTTTTTTTGTAGAGCCAGTTTATTTCTTTAAAACTTTTTGGTACAGCTTGTGGGATCTTAACTTCCCCAAGCCCTTGGCAGCCAGAAAACAGAGTCCTAACCACTAGCCCACCAGGGAATTCCCTTGTTGCTGTTGTTACAATAAGAGTAAACTCTCCCTGTGGAGCAGCCTTCAAGTATATAATAGAGTGTTATTAACTATAGTCACCATGCTGTTCATCAGATTCTTGAAACTTATTCATCTTATAACTTGAAGTGTGTATCCTTGACCAACATCCCATATTCCCTACCTATACCACCCCCCCCCCCCCAGCCCTTGGCAATACTGTTTCACTTTGTTTCTATTAGTTTAATGTTTTTATTTTTATTTTTTTCATTTATTTTTATTAGTTGGAGGTTAATTACTTTACAATATTGTAGTGGGTTTTGTCATACATTGACATGAATCAGCCATGGATTTACATGTATTCCCCTAGTTTAATGTTTTTAGATTTCACATATAAGTGAGATTATACAGTATTTGTCTTTCTCTGACATTTCATTTAGCATAATATCCTCAGTGTTCATCTATATTGTTGCAAATGGCAGGATTTCTTTCTTCTTTATGGCTGAATAATATTCCATTGTGTATATGTGTGTATATCATTTTTTTTTTTCCTTTTGGCTGCACTGAGTCTTTGTTGTGGCACTTGTGTTTCTCTAGTTGTGGTGCGAGGGATCAAATCCATGTCCCCTGCATTGGGAGGCAAGTTCTTAACCACTGGACCATGAGGGAAGTCCCAAGTATCACATTTTCTTTATCCATTCAACCATCAATGGATATTTAAGTTGTTTCCATGTCTTAGCTATTGTGAATAATGCTGCAATTAACATGGGGGTACAGATAGCTCTTGGAGACACTGATTTTATTTCTTTTGAATATACCTAGAAGTGCAATTACTAGATTACATGGTAGCTCTATTTTTAATTTTTTGAGGAACTCCCAACCTGTTTTCCATACTGGCTGTACCAATTTTTATTCTCACCAGCACTGTACCATGGTCCCTTTTCTCTGCATCCTCACCAGCATTTGTTATCTTTTCTTTTTGATAATAGTCATCCTATTGTGTGAGCTTCTCTTATATGTTTTAAGCTTACAAAATGAATGGAATTGTCATGTGTCTTTATTCATAAAAGCTGAATTTGTGCCTTATCTTTTATTTTATTTATTTTTTTGTGTGCCTTATCTTTTAAAAAGAATATATATTTAAAGATTTTCTGGAGTTTCATCAATTTTGTAAGTTCTTTTAAAGAACCAATTTTTAACTCTGTTGATTTTCTTTATTGGCTTGCCATTTCCTAAATTTCCTTAAAATTTTCTTTATAAATAAATTATGTGTTTGTAATTTAAAATACAACATAAAATTTGCCATTTTAACCATAACTAACTTTAAAGTTTGACTAACTTTAAGTGTTCAATTCAGCAGCGCTAAGTGTATTCACATTATTGTGACTTCAATCTATTTCTAACCCTAGTATCAAAGTATTCTCTTTGGGTCAGTGCAGTCTCTGCAGTGTTCCTCACTAAATCCTCAGAATCATCACAAAAGTGAAAGTTCAAAGTTTATTCCCAGGAGGATTTAGCAACTATTACACTGATGGGAATCAGTGAGTCCAGGGACACCAATAAATCACTGTTTCACTCCTCCTGTCCCAATCACTTGGAATGTGCCAGGTTTGTTTCCATCGTTTCTATTTTTATTTTTATTGTGGAAGGAACATGGCGTGGTTTTAAATATACTTTCACTCAGAAGCAAAAAAAAACCTGTCCCCTCCTGGGTATAGATTTCTTAAGAGTGGTAGTATTTACACCTACCAGCTTGTAACTGATGTCTTGAGCATAAAGTTTGCATTCCCTTTTAAGTAAATGTATTTCATTTCCTTGTAGAAAGTTTGGGAAATATTTTTTAAAATGAAGAAAATATAAATAAATAAAATTCCAACCATTTGAAATGGGTTACTGTGAACGTCTTCTTCCCCTCCAGCCTTTTATTTTATTTCCTTATTGAGGCTGGGGTGGGTCTTCCTTGCTGTGTTCAGGCTTCCAGTTGTGGGCTCAGTAGTTGCAGGGTGTGGGATCTTAGTTCCCTGACAAGGGATTGAACCCGGGCCCCCTGTACTAGGAAAGCAGAGCCTTAACCACTGGACCACAGGAGAAGTCCCCATCCCTCTAACATTTTAAAACATTCTCTCAAAAAAAAAAAAAGATTCTCTCTAGCCCTGGAGACTATGGGTGATGGGGGATCAGGGTTGTTTAGGGAAAGGGAAACAGAAAAGGCTGTGACATCCAAGGAAGGACTGGGTGGGCAAATTACCCACTCTTTGCAGAGGGGAGGAGGTAATAACACAAAATACAGGACTCTCTTAGAGGTCTTGGATTTGGAAATCAGGCCTTGTTAAATCCTTTCACGAGGATCCTTTGGAAGGCAGTGAGACAGAGGGATCGCCTCTCCCTCCTAGCCTCCATACTTTTACCAGAATGTTCTGAAGCATTTATTTGGGGGGAAAAAAAAAAAAAAAAGACTGTTCAAAGCAGGCCTGAACCTCCTGGATTCTGCAGCTGGGATAGAGTAGGACCGGGAATCTCTATTTTGTTGGCTTTGGGAAGTGCTGTGTGCTGTGCTTAGTCGCTCAGTCAAGTCTGACTCTTTGCGACCCCACGGACTGTAGCCCTCCAGGCTACTCTGTCCATGGGGATTCTCAAGGCAAGAATACAGGAGTAGGTTGCCATGCTCTCCTCCAGGGGATCTTTCCCACCCAGGGGTGGAACCCAGGTCTCCCACATTGCAGGTGGATTCTTTACTGAGTCACCAGGGACACCCTTTGGGAAGTGAGGCCATGATTAAGTGGCATCCCTCTTAATGTATGTCCTTGGAGGCGTTTCTCTTGCACCATTAGAGGTGAAATTGTTAGACTGGCATAAGTAAAAAATTTTCCTATTAAAAAAGTAACAGACATTCCTATGGTTGATTCATGTTGATGTTTGGCAGAAACCAACCAAATTCTGTAAAGCAACTATCTTTCAATTAAAAAAATAAATAAATTCAAAATTAAAAAAATAAAAACAAAAAAGGAACAGACATTGCCTCTCAATATATGTAAATGATGCTTGCAGGACCACATGCCTTTTAGAGGCATCATGGGAGCCTCAGAGAAACTGCAGAGACCCTGCCAGGCATATCCAAAGCAGCTCTCAAGCTTCAGAGTGCATCAGAGCCACATGGAGGGCTTATTAAAATACTGACTTTTGGTGTCGGCTATAAATTGGCACTTGCTGTGGGCATTTGCCATCCACCGCTATGAGGATTAAATCATGTGATGCTAAAGCTGCTGATTGGTAACACTCTGAAACAGGAGTTCAGGGTGGAGAGCAGAAATGAGGCTCTCTGTCCTCAAGGGTGGGCAGGAATTTGCATGAATGGTCTTCAGATAGATATTTTCAGGACCTGATTTTATGAGCACAATTCTTCTATCTCCTCATATCTAGAAAAGCACTAAAATCCTTCATGGTGACAACTAATCCTGTGACTAGCAGAAAACTTCTGCAAAAAAATACGTGCTTGATTGCACAAACTCTCCCTTCACCAAAATCATGTATATATTGACCTTCCCCCTGTCTCTTTTCCCTGGTGGCTCAGACAGTAAAAGCGTCTCCCTACAATGCAGGAGACCCAGGTTCAGTTCCTGGGATGGGAAGATCTCCTGGAGAAGGAAATGGCAACCCACTCCAGTACTCTTGCCTGGAAAATCCCATGGATGGAGAAGTCTGGTATACTATAGTCCATGGGGTCACAAAGAGTCAGACACGATTGAGTGACTTCCCTTTCACTTTCCTATCTCTTTGGAGCAGTTCCTCAGAGCTATCTGAGGTGTTGTCTCCCAGGCTGTAGTCCTCATATTGCCCCAAATAGAACTTAACTTGCAGTTCTCACATTGTGGGCTTTTTTTTTTAAGTCGACACTGGGCTCCACTGACCTAGTGGTTGGGGGTGGAGCCCAGAGTTTGCCCCAGAAGTTTCCAAGTGAGGGATGCTGTCTGTTCAGTAACTTCTGCTGACAGAAGTTGCACCACCCACCTCCAACTGTGCAGGATGCCTCCCAGAGTCAAGCAAGATGAAGCAGTTGTATTCAGGGTTTCATTTGTATTTTGCCCTGAGCCTGGTAACCCAGTGTCTTCCCATTACTAAAGCAGGACGTTTTCTCAGGAAACTAAATGAAGCACTTTTAGCAGCGAATGAAGTGGGGTTCTTTTGTTGTTGTTTTTTAAATCTCTCCTTTCCTCATTCAGACCTTAGACTGAAGCTACTACAAGGTTTTCTTTTTCCACTGGAAGTAGCTCATTGTCATCAGTGGGGTCATCTCTCTATAAAATGATCTCAGGAGTATTGTAGTGATTCCTCAAACAGAAGCTACCAGTACCTGTAACACCATGCACTTTCCACCAGCCTGTATGAAAATACATCATCAGTGTTCTGCTTGTAACTAAGGGGTGGGGGCAGATGGGAGGTGGAGAGAAGGGAGGATAGGAACCAAACGACTGTCACCAGAATTTGAGGAGCTGACCAGGGTATTTCAGAGAACATCACTAATGTGCCGGACCTTTAAAATCTTTCATTAGGCTGCCGGGCGTTGAGGAGTTGGTACTCCGGAGACCTTCCGTCGGGCGCATCTTCCCCGCCGGGTGCGTCCTCACGAGGCGCCCCCACTCGGCGGGCCCGGGCCAGGGGATGGAGTGGGCCCGCCGACACGGCCCTGGAGGGACCCAGAGGAGACGACCGCGCGAGCCGTGACCCGCCGTCCTCGCCGAAGCGCCCATGGGCGCGCCCCTGCGGGCGGGCTGTGGCTCTGAGGGTGGCGAGCGGCGGGGCCGCGGCGCCGAGGAGAGCTGCGCTCGTGCCCGGCCCCGCACAGGCCGCGCGCGTGCGCTCCCGCTGCAGGGCCGGCCGCGCCCGCCCCTCCTCTCGGCACCGGCCCGGGAGCCCGGTCGGTCCGCGAGCGGCAGCGGCCGGAGGGACGATGAGCGGCTCGGCGCCGGTGGGCCCGGCCCGGCTCGCCGCGTTCGCTCTGCTGACCTGCAGCCTGTGGCCGGCGCGGGCGGACAACGCGAGCCAGGAGTACTACACTGCGCTTATCAACGTGACGGTGCAGGAGCCCGGCCGCGGCGCCCCGCTTACATTCCGCATCGACCGCGGGCGCTACGGACTCGACTCGCCCAAGGCCGAGGTCCGCGGCCAGGTTCTGGCGCCGCTGCCTATCCATGGAGTTGCTAATCATCTGGGCTGTGATCCTCAAACACGGTTCTTTGTCCCTCCTAACATCAAACAGTGGATTGCCTTGCTGCAGAGGGGAAATTGCACCTTTAAAGAGAAGATATCACGGGCTGCTTTCCACAAGGCAGTTGCTGTCGTCATCTACAATAATAAATCCAAAGAGGAGCCAGTCACTATGACTCATCCAGGCACTGGAGATATTATTGCGGTCATGATTACAGAATTGAGAGGTAAAGATATTTTGAGTTATCTGGAGAAAAACATCTCTGTACAAATGACAATAGCTGTTGGAACTCGAATGCCGCCAAAGAACTTCAGCCGTGGTTCTCTAGTCTTCGTGTCAATAACCTTTATTGCTTTGATGATTATTTCTTCAGCCTGGCTTATATTCTGCTTCATTCAGAAGATCAGGTACATAAATGACAGGAACCAGCGTCGTCTTGGAGATGCAGCCAAGAAAGCCATCAGCAAATTGACAACCAGAACAGTGAAAAGGGGTGATAAGGAAACAGACCCAGACTTCGATCATTGTGCTGTCTGCATAGAAAGCTATAAACAGAATGATGTTGTCCGGATTCTGCCCTGCAAGTGCTTGCAGGGCACCAAGAGGCTGCAGAGCTGTGAAAACAACTCGCCTTCAATGTAGACGCCTCACCCCACCCCCAGCCATTGTTCTGATCACTCTAGCTTACAGTGTGTTGGGAAGTAGGAGAGTGGGAAGGCATTGTGTTTCAGTGTTACTGGTTTTGTTCCCTTTTATATTCTATACTTCCACATATCCGCAAGTAATTCTGTATCCCAAAGTATTTCTAATAGGAATAAAGGACTTTTCTGAAGTTCTGGAAAAATAAAATAAAATCTTTGGTTAGATTTGTCTAATTGTAACAAAGTGTTGTGTCTTTTTTCGAACTTTCAAACATAGAAAAACCTCTGTGTGCACTAGGGGTTATAATTATTTGGCTTTCAAACCACAGACAAGCTCTCCAAGGCTCCTTTTCAGGAGCTGAAGGTCAGCTCGCCTAAGTAGAATCTTCTAAATAAATCATGACTCATCAGACAATCAGCCCATCCATTTATACAGCTCCTAGTGGGCATGGAAAGTGGTCTGGGAGAGCAAGTGTATGACCAGGGGGGCGTATTGTTAGGCTCTTCTCCAGTTACACTGTCTTCTCTAATAAAAGAAAGATAAGGGAAGAAAAAGATACTCAAAAATGCCTGTGTCTCAGATGTACAGAACAGACTTTTGGACTCTGTGAGAGAAGGCGAGGGTGGGATGTTTCGAGAGAACAGCATCAAAACATGTATATTATCTAGGGTGAAACAGATCACCAGTCCAGGTTGGATGCATGAGACAAGTGCTCGGGCCTGGTGCAATGGGAAGACCCAGAGGGATCAGGTGGAGAGGGAGGTGGGAGGGGGGATCGGGATGGGGAATACATGTGAATCCATGGCTGATTCATGTCAATATATGACAAAAACCACTACAGTATTGTAAAGTAATTAGCCTCCAACTAATAAAAATAAATGGAAAAAAAAAAAAATGCCTGTGTCTGCTCACCAACCTGACACTATTAATAAGTAGGTAGGTTCTCTGAACCACTGCCTTTCTGAGAAAATTTGGAAAACTGGGTGTTAGCCTTTGGGGAAGATTTTCCTTAGATGCTGAAGAGGTTCAAAAACAGCTCTTCTTTATATTATTTATCAGTGTTGAAAAAAGAATTAGAATCCTATCCTTCCCATCCCATATGCCTAGCTAAACTCACACTCTGAACATTGGAGTTTGAGCAGAAAAGGTTTCTTACAGGACCAGGCAAGGATATGTGTGGCTTATGGTCTAAAAATCCCTGAGCAGAAGAAACAGATTTTAAATAAATTTTTTTCTTTTTCTCTGTGCTGAATCTTCATTGCCACGAGCATTTTTCTCTAGTTACAGAGAGCACAGTCTGTCCATCATTACAGTGCTCAGACTTCTTTTGTTGTGGAGCACAGGCTCTAGAGCTTTCGAGCCTCAGTGGTTAAGGCCTTCCCTGGTGGCTCAGATGGTAATCTGTCTACAATGTAGAAGACCTGGGTTCGATCTCTGGGTCAGGAAGATCCCCTGGAGAAGGGAATGGTAACCCACTCCAGTATTCTTACCTGGAGAATTCCATGGACAGAGGAGCCTAAAGAGCTACAGCCCATTGAATCCCAAAGAGTCAGATACAACTGAGCAAACACTTGCACTTTTCAGTAGTTGGCAGGCTCAGTAGCTGTGGCCCACAGGCTTAGTTGCTCTGAGGCATCTGGGATCTTCCTGGACCAAGAATCAAACCCGAGTCTCCTGCATTGGCAGGCAGATTCTTTACCACTGAGCCACCAGTGGAGCCCTGAGCATTTCTAGAAGCCAGGTGAGGGAGATCCCTGGCAGTCCAGTGGTTAAGACTCTACACTTTCATTGTGGAGGACCTGGGTTCAATCCTCAGTCAGGGAACTAAGATTCCATAAGCAAGGAGGTGCGGTCTGGAAAAAAAACTGCCAGGTGAAGGAGAGGGGTCCCAGGCAGTGTTACAGGGATTAACATAATCAGGCTCCAGGGTCCCCAGGGCTCTGTGCTTGTGGTCATCCAGTAATAACATCTTTCATTTGGTGCGAGGTTCTTTTATATCTGCAAAATAACTCAGGAAATGTGCATCAAATACTGTTGCCTAGGTACTTCAGAGAGGGACTAAATTAGAGGATTGTGGTGATGGGGAAGACTCTGGAGAGGCCCTTGGACTGCAAAGACATCCAACCAGTCAATCCTAAAGGAAATCATCCCTGGGTATTCACTGAAAGGACTGCTGCTGAAGCTGAAGCTCCAATACTCCAATACTTTGGCTGTCTGATGGGAGCTACTCTCTAGTTTCTGTGTACATGTGTCTCACGGTGGTGGCCTCTCTTGTTTCAGAACATGGGCTCTAGGGTGCGGGCTCTAGTAATTGTGGTTCCCGGGCTCTAGAGCACAGGGTCCATAGTATGCCACACAGGCTTTAGTTGCTTCCCGGACCAGGAATCAAACCCATGTACATTGTTCATCTGCATTGGCAGGTGGATTCTTTACCACTGAACCACCAGGGAAACACCCTGATTCTTTAATATCTTTTTACAACACCAACTGGTTAACTTCTTCCAAGAGGATACTATGTACAAACACCTGTTTGTATGTATCCACCTGTTTTGTAACCTCAACTCAAATGTGTAAACTTTCTTCCCAACAGGACAGTATCACAAAATATTAGAATGCCAAAAAAAGAAAAAAAATTAGAATACCAGATATATTTACATCCTGAGAACGTGATGGAGGTAAGTATTATTTATTTAATACATAGCTAGCAAAAACAAGTCTAAGATAAGAACAAGGATTTATCTTAAAGTTACTCAAATAAGTCTGAAGTTTTATTAAGATCTTCTATAAACACATCTATTCGCTACTGAAAACTGAAACAGCACATCAGACATTTTTATTACTATTTAACACACTAATAAGGCTCTGGCCAAGCCAGCCAATGTTATCTTTACATTCCTTCCCAAGTTAATTTGTTTCAAATTCTTGATATTGAGTTTCATCTTATAGCGAACTTCAGGTTTAAGAAACAGGCAATACCTGAGACTTAGTAGTACTTCTTGGTGTCAGATTAAAGTGGAACTAGTGTATATTCGAATCATCTCAAATCCAAGCTACATATAGATTCCTCATAAGTTAACTGTATTAAGGTAGAAAAGAGATGCAAGTAAAAAAGACAAACTTACAATATATATTATCAAAATATTGGTACAATCTTTCCCAAGCTGCTTCATAATGATCCTAAAATTACCAGCAAGAAAACAGTACAAGAATAAGGTTTATGACTCATTTGATTCCATGGCATAATTACTGTATGTTGTGTTGTAATAATTCTCATAATTATCATCAGAAGGATTTCTCTTAAACTGGCAATAACTACAGGTACACTGGAATCTTCCCATTCTTGATTGAATCTGGAAAAAAGAATGAGATGGGTTAACTGGTTAATAATTTGAAATAATAAATTACTTCTACACCCAAGTGATATTAACAAACCACAAATGTAATATTGGCTATTAGAACAACCTTTGGAATACGGAACACTAAAAAAAGGTCAAAACCAAAAAACTCTGGGGGAAAAAACAAACTGAAATGGATGGCTGCCAAAGAATGCTAGATTTTCATTTTGTAATGGCCACTGATTGTCAATAAATATATTCCTGTACAGCTCAGGAAACAGAGCCAATATTTTATAAAGATAAATGGAATAGAACTTTTAATTGTGAGTCACTGTCTTACACCTGTTAACTTTTTAATATTGTGTATCAACCATACTTCAATTTTAAAAAGGAAATATGTATATGTGTGTGTGTGTGTGTGTGTGTGTGTAGGAATACATATGCTTCAGTTCTCTGAAGTATTATGAACTGTATCAGTCATGTCTAACTCTTTGTGACCCCATGGACTATAACCAGTCAAACTCCTCTGTCCATGGGATTCTCTAGGCAGGAATACTGGAGTAGGTTGCCATTCCCTTCTCCAGGGGATCTTCCCAACCCAGGAATCAAAATCAAGTCAAATTCAAGAATTGAATTCAGTTCTCTGAATGTCTTAAATATGAGATACTCAACCATTTGCTGGACACTCTGTGCACAGGTGTTCACCCTCTTCCTACCTGGTACAGAACATCATGTTTATGACAGCAGGTTAAAAAGCATAAGCACCTGTGACACCAAGAGTGAAGCTGAATGGAAACCATAGACTTTAGGTGATGATTATAATGTGTCAGTGTCTGTTCACCATGCAACACCCCAGGTGGCTCAGTGGTAAAGAATCTGCCTGCAATGTGGGAGGCCTGGGTTCAGTCCCTGGGTTGGGAAGATGCTTTTGAGAAGGGAGTAGCAACCCACTCCAGTATTCTTGCCTGGGAAATTCCAAGGACAGAGGAGCCTGGCAAGCTACCGTCCATGGGTTGCAAAATCAGACACGATTGAGTGACTAAACAACAACAATGTAGGTTCACAACTGCAACACCACAACTAGTAGATGTTGACCGCAGAGAGGGCTGAGAATGTATGGGGTCAGTTAAGTAAATTTCTGCTCAATTGTGCTAGAGACCTAAAACTGCTCTAAATATACATAAAAAGTATTATAGATATAGATATATAGGGCTTCCCAGGTGGTGCTAGTGCTAAAGAACCACCTGCCAATGCAGGAGACATAAAAGATGCAGGTTAGGGTTCGATCCCTGGGTCAGGAAGATCCCCTGGAGGAGAGCATGGCAACTCACTCCAGTATTCTTGCCTGGAGAATCCCATGGACAGAGGAGCCTGGTGGGCTACAGTTCATAGGGTCTCAAAGAGTTGGACATGATTGAAGTAACTTAGCATACATGCATATATTTTTAAAAACACAAATATGAATAGATTGACCCAGAGTTTCTGAAGAGTGAGATAATCCAAGCCAATTTGCCACTCTTCCTCCCCTGCAAACCAGATGCCCACCCAACTGTATAGTAAGAATTTCTACTTACCTCAGTGTCCTTCTGCTGCTGTAGTACTCTTTGAGAGTCAGACTTTGTGGAAAGAAAAAAAGACATATATTACAAGCTATCAAGCAAAATTCAGATTACTAGTGCCACACATCTAACCTAAGAGGAGTCAGAGACTCTTAAAACCCTAAGTGTCTTTCACACCTGCACTCATGAGTACAGTGGATGAGTGACTGCTGCTGCTCATCAATATTTGTATTATTTTTTTGTGGCTGAACCCCAGGGCTTTGAGGTCCCCCCCGGGGATAGAACCTGTACCTCCTTCAGTAGAGTTCGAACCCCTGGAAGTCCTAACCACTGGACCACCAGGTAATTCCACCACCACCACCCTCCCGCCAATATTTACTTCTTGATATTTGTGAGTGCCCTTTTTTCCCTCCCCAGAGTGGCTCAGTGCTGCCTACCCAGAACTCACACGAGGAACTCCATTGGCATAGCGAAGTCTAAGAGATTCAATCAGCTTTTTCATCCTGTATCTCCGCTCACTCAACACCGTTCTTACCCCTCTCCGCCTATTTGGTGTTTTCTCACTAAGTAACTGCCCGGTTGGTTGAGATGGGTATTCTGGTAGATACGGCAACTTGATACTAGGGTTGAGAGTCAAGTTACCGAGGTTCGTTGCTAACATTTCAGAGAGTTGAGTGGCAACTGAAAGAAAAAGAAAATTAAGATTGATTAGGGCAAATTGCAATATCCAGAAGCCACTTAGCTCTCGCCCAAACTAGGTCTGCTCTTAAGCAGCTCACAGCAGTGGACAATGGGAAGTTGCTCAGAGTAAAGACAGACCCTGGATACCATGGGCGGTTAACTAGCATGTGCATGCCCTTAAGCCTGGTGGAATCCACCACAATGGGAAATATTTTCTTCTCAAAACTTGTTTTCATGCCGTTATGAGTAGTTCTGAGTGTTAAATGTTTTCCCATGGGGCCATATGTGCGTATGTAATTTATGTATGTGCTCAGTCATATTTGACTCTTTGCGGCTCCATGGACTGTGGGCCCCATGGGATCCTCTGTCCATGGAATTTTCCAGGCAAGAATACTGGAGTTGGTTGCCATTTCCTATTTGAGAATATCTTCCTGATCCAGGGATCAAACCTGCATCTCTTGCTTCTCCTGCATTGGAGGTACCTAAGTATGATTCCAATTGGAAAAACATGGAGCTAAAATCAGATATTGACAGTTTTTCCATTTTCATTTGTATGGATGATTTTTAATATGAATGTAGGGACATAAAGCATTAGTGCAAGTCAAAATGTTTCAGTGTGACAAGTTTCAACAATTCAGCTTTATAGCTGCTGCTGCTGCTAAGTGGCTTCATTCGTGTCTGACTCTGTGCAACCCCACACCTATGCAATAGACAAAGAATCCCCAAATGTGATAATCTCTCTCCATCCTTAAGAACTAGTAAGTCAAAGGGGCTATCACCCATTCCAGTTATACCAGGCTTTATGCTGTTAAACACTCACTCTTGAGACTTCTCTGGTGGTACAGTGGCTACCAAAAATCTGGCTACCAGTCTTGGGGACACAGGTTCGATCCCTAGGCCAGGAAGATCCCACATGCCACAGAGCACCTAAACCTTTGTACCACAACTACCAAAGCAAATGTAACTAGAGGCCTGTGCTCTAGAGAAGCCACTGTAATGAGAAGTCCACACACCACAAGTAGAGAATTGCCCCCACTTACCACAACTAGAGAAAGCCTGAGTGCAGCAATCAAAAATAAATGTAAAATAATTTAAAACTATATTAAAGAGTCAGGATCCATTCAACTTACATGGACTTGTGCAAATGGAAATTAAGATTCCTGGTTGTGAAATTGTCAGGTACTAAGGCAAATTCAAGAAAAGAGAGAGGCTGGCTATATTATATAGATATTAGCGTCATTAACTTTTTTCCCCTTTGTATATACTGATTTCAAGATGCAGGGGAGGCAGAGGGTAGAATAGATGCCAGCAGGATCCACCCAGCTTCCTGGCTGCCCAGAGGGTGTTGGTTGACCCCCAAGTCATCTGCGCACCACTACCCTGCACCACCCATCCCCATCCGAAGTCAGGGTAAAGTGAAAGAAAGTGAAGTCGCTCAGTCGTGTCCAACTCTTTGCGACCCCATGGACTGTGGCCTACCAGGCTCCTCTGTCCATGGGATTTTCCAGGCAAGAATACTGGAGTGGGTTGCTATTTCCTTCTCCAGGGGATCTTCAAGACCTAGGGATCAAACCTGGGCCTCCCATATTGCAGGCAGAGGCTTTACCCTCTGAGCCACCGTCAGGGTGGGAAAAGTTCAAATCCAGTGAGTGGGTCTGGGAGGCTCCCACACTGGGATCCTGTGAGGCTCCAAGGAGAGATTTTTAAAACTCGTGATTGGAATATAATGCTGGTGAAAATACTGATCGCTGGGACGTCTCTGGTGGTCCAGTGGTAAGACTCTGTGCTCCAAATGCAGGGGGCCCAGGTTCCATCTCTGATCAGGGAACTAGAGCCTACTTGCCACAGCTAAAGACTTGGTGCAACTAAATAAAATTAAAAAAAAAATTTTTTTTTTTTAAAGTACTGATCTCATAAGATGCTATTCGCCCTGGTCTAGGAGAACTCTGACTTCATTTTCAGATGTCTTTAGAAGAGTGACAGATTCCTGAGCATAGAAAGCAAACAATACAGTTCCCACTTTTCTCCTGTTAATCTGGCATGTTTTTTTTTGTTTTGTTTTGTTTTAATAGGAGGGCTCTACGCTCCCTGGCCATACTCTCCTCCAAGAAGATTTACTTAACTGCATTTCTCTGTAAAAGACTAAAGTCAGTAAAACAGAAAGAAAGGTAGGCTCTTAACCTTCCCTAACCAGCCCCCTCTCTCCCCAGCTCACCCTGCATTGCCTGGGAAGCATCCTCGATGGATGTTTTAAGAGACTCTAGGGTCCAGGTTGGGTTATCCTCTGATGAATCCATCGGAAGTCTAGTCACAGCTTGAAGTTCCTCCTTGACCTTTGGGTGCCAGTGGAAGGTGATGCTGTAGGCCCAAACTGCTCGAAAGAAGCCTGGAGGAACTATAGAGCTAAGAAAGGGGAGAAAAAACAACTCAGGCTGACTCGCCAAGGTGAGAGAGTAACAGTCTACTTCCCGTTTCCTCTTAAAAAAGACAGATAAGCCAATCAGCCAGCCTATTTTAATGTAAATAACCAATGAGTAAAAGGATAAGGTGAATGGGCGTAATCCTATTAGGGGACTAATACGAGAGGGTAATAATGCTTTCTGTCAAGTAGGGTGGAAATTTTATAAGGCGCCTCTGTGGTTGTGTCTTCCTGAGGTTGCCTGAAAAATCCATTTTTTTCAAACTCTGCTTGTAAAAATGGCTGCTGGTTTGTGAACTGGGCTTAAAGTGCTGAAGTTCAAGGAGGAGACGGCAGTTTCCCTCTGACTGTAAATTAACTCCCAATTAACAGCAAGTTTTCTTTGCCTGACTCATCTGAAACTTTTGGATGCTAGTAAGGGAAAAGAGGAAAAAAGGGTCTGTTAGAAGCAGTGTGAAATAGGTTGATATTTTATGAATGTGTATTTTGGATCTGTAATTTTAATTTCTTTTTTAGACTATCAATTCCATTGCCTCTTTTTTATTTCCGGAGCAGCTGAAATTAAATTTATAAATTGCTACCCTCCACCCCCCAAAATAAATTTGTATTGAATTCTGGCAAAGGGCCCTAACATTAATTGCTGACTGCGGGATAGAAGATCCCCGGCTGCCCTACTGTTTGGTTATTCGTCTCCTCTTCAGTATTCAACCTCCCCATCCCCACATAGCAGGAAACTATGAAGAAATACCAAAAGCAGTCTTGTTTGTCTTTAGCAAAAAGCATAAGTTGTCATTTGGGTCAATGACTGCATTTGTAGGGGTAGCCATAGATGGGTGTCAGGTCACAACACTTTATTTAAATGGTTCTCAAAAGCGTGCCCTGTAGACAGGCAACATCAGAGGCACCTGGTGGCTTGTTAGTTATGATTAGAAATGGCTGAGCTCCAACCCAGACCTACTGAATCAAAGACGGGCCCAGTGTGAGTGCGTGCTAAGTTGCCTCAGTCCTGTCCGACTCTGTGCGACCCCATGGACTACAGCCCCACTAGGCTCCTCTGTCCATGGGATGCTCCAGACGAGTATACTGGAGTGGGTTGCCATTCCCTTCTCCAGGTCTTCCTGATCCAAAGATCGAGCCAGGGTCTCTTATGTCTCCTGCATTGGCAGGCACATTCTTTACCACTAGCACCACTTGGGAAGCCCTTGGGGCCCAGCAGTTCTTGTTTTAACAAGCATGCCCCTCCCCACATGATTCCATCTGTGCTCAAATGGTAGTGGCTTCTCGGTGCTCCCAAGGGCAAGTTCTACTCCTGTGGTTCTGCTCTCAGCTGTATCCCCTTTGGGACAGATGACCGCTCCTACAGCGGTCTCAGAGAGCCCTTGAAGAAGTGAGGGCAAAAATCAGATTGCAGGAGTTTTAAGATTAAGACGTGAGTTGATGAAAAAGGGCCTACATAGATGCTCACTCAAGAAATCCAAGTTTAAGAGAAGGGTGTTGTTGTTCAGTCGCTAAGTTGTGTCTGATTCTTTGTGACCCCTGTGGACTGCAGCACCCCAGGCTTCCCTGTCCTTCACTATCTCCCAGACTTTGCTCAAACTCATGTCCAGCTTATCCTCTGTCACCTCCTTCTCCTCCTGCCCTCAACCTTTCCCAGAAAGTTGAGACACTGCTATACTTAGAAATGGATAACCAACAAGGACCTACTATATAGCACAGGAGACTTGCTCTGTGTTATGTAGCAGCCTGGCTGGGAGGGAGTTTTGGGAAGAACGGACACATATACATGTATGGCTGAGTCGCTCTGCTGTCCCCCTGGAACTGTCACAACATTGTTAATTAACTATACTCCAACATGAAATAAAAAGTTAAAAACAAAAAACCAGTTGGGAGAACCAGGGCTGGAGAGAAGTGTGGGACATAGACGATGGTAGAGTTTTGCTTTTTTCTTTTTTTTCTTTCTTTCTTTTTTTTTTTTTTTTTTGCTTTTTCGGGTTTTGCTTTTTTAAACTTGACAGAAATTGAGTCCCAAGCAACAGAAGATAAAAATACTGATAGGAGCATTCAAAAAAAAAAAAAAAATACTGATAGGAGCATTCAGAAAATGCACATCCTAAATATGCATACAATGACTGGATAAAAACTTGTAAAAATTGTAATACCCCTTTAGCTGCCTTTTATTAGTTAACATCTTTATAGTATGATAGATGAGATAAAAAGCCAAATGAAATGAAGCAACTAGAAAAAAGAACTCATAATGAAAACTACCACTGATTTCTCCAGAGATAAAAAAAATCATATTATACCTTTTTTTTTCCCTAGGAAGACATAATATTTTTTGAAACAAACAAAATGTTCCTTTAATAAAGGAAAATTCAAGAGGGCAAAATAAAATAAAATAATCATCTGGAATTTAGAAGTTTGATATCTGAAACATGAAGGGAAGGGTTTGAAGATAATTCAAAGCTATCCCCTTCTAGTAAGTAAAGCAAAACCACAAGCAGATGTAAAATGCTGATAGAAGAGAAAATGTTAAAAAGTGAGATTTTAAGATCAGGAAATATGATGGCTTCAGATCCTTCAACACCACCAGATGCTAGAAGATAACAGAACCATATCTTTCAAATTCTGAAGGAAAATGATTTCCAATGTAGAATCCTGTTTTCAGCCAAGTTATTGGCTGAAATAATAAATACTTGTTCACACTCGAGCAAATGTGGAGTTAAAGAATCCACCTGCAATGCAAGAGCTGCAGAAGACCCAGGTTCGATCCCTGAATCGGGAAGATCCCCTGGAGGAGGTCTTGGCAACTCACTCCAGTGTTCTTGCCTGGAGAATCCCACGGACTGAGGCGCCTGGCGGGCTACAGTCCATGTGGTCACCAAGAATCGGACACGACTTAGTGACTGAGCTCACAAATTAGTAGTTAAGATTCTGCACTTCCACTGCAGAGGCACTGGTTTGGTTCCTGGTCTAGGAAATAAGATCAGGCTTGGTACGGCAAAAAAGAAAAGTCAGGGATGGGAGAAAGGAACAAAATACAAGTATATTTATTTATTTTAGAATATCTTTTATTTATTCATTTGGCTGCACAGGTCTTAGTTGCAGTTTGTGAATGCTTAGTGCTTAGTTGCTGCATGAGGGATCTAGTTCCCTGACCAGGGATGGAACCTAGCACTCTGCATTGGGAGTCTTAGCCACTGGATCACCAGGGAAGTCCTAAAATATAAGTTTAAAACTTCAGCTAAAGTTGTCTGAAGTTCTCACTAACCTCTATAAGAATGACTTTCTTTTTCTTTTTTTTGAGAATGACTTTCTAACCAAATTTATCCTTTAGAAATGTTTAACCCTGAAAAGTCTTAATCTGAAAAAAAAAAAAAGAAAGAAAGAAAAGGCTTAATCTGCCAGAGGCTGGAGGAGGGGTAAAGATCCTGGACAGTACTTTTTAAAAATCCTAACCAGCTGGGAGGATGGAAACTGATGAAACAGAATCTTGGCTCCACTTTCTCTCTTATCTATTAGGCCCACCTTTTTTCTACAGTTGAATGATTCCCCCCCCCCCCACCCCCCCAACTTAACAGTGTAGCCTTGTTTCTGGAGGAGTAGAGAGCCACAGGCAAAAGAACCCTCAGGGAACAGACAACAAATGGTGGATCCAAAATACAGGGTGGGGTAGAGAAAAGTATTCCAAAGGGAGGTGTGGCTTAGTAAGGGAGAGAGGAGGGTCACAGTTGGGGAAAACAGTCCCAAACATATGTCCTGCCTGCGAAGTCACTTCAGTCTTGACCGACCCATTGACTGTAGTCCTCTAAGCTCCTCTGTCCATGGAATTCTCCAGGCAGGAATGCTGGAGTGGGTTGTCATGCCCTCCTCCAGGGGATCTTCCCAACCCAGGGAATGAACACGTGTCTCCTGCATCTCTTGCATTGGCAAGTGGGTTCTTGTAGTTCAGTTGAAGCTCAGTCCCTCAGTTGTGTATGACTCTCCCCATGGATTGCATCACACCAGGCTTTCCTGTCCTTCGTCATCTCCCAGAGCTTGCTCAAACTCATGTCCACTGAGTTGGTGATGACATCCAACCATCTCTTCCTCTGTCCTCCCCTTCTCCTCCTGCCTTCAATCTTTCCCAGCATCAGGGTCTTTTCTAAGGAGTCGGCTTTTCGCATCAGGTAGCCACCGTATTAGAGCTTCAGCTTCAGTGACAACCCTTCCAATGATTGACTGGTTTGATCTTGCTGTCCAGGGGACTCTCAAGAGTCTTCTCCAACACCACAGTTCAAAAGCATCAATTCTTCATCTCTCAGTGTTCTTTATGGTCCAACTCTCACATCCATACATGACTACTGGAAAAACTATAGCTTTGACTAGACAGACCTATGTTGGCAAAGTAATGTCTCTGCTTTTAATATGCTGTCTAGGTTTGTCATAGCTTTTCTTCCAAGGAGTAAGCATTTTTTACTTTCATGGCTGCAGTCACCATCTGCAGTGATTTTGGAGCCCAAGAAAATAGTCTCTCACTGTTTTCACTAGCGCCACCTAGTTAATAAATTACTGCACTCTCTGCAGTGGCACCCGGCTCCACCCCATGTTTTCCCCCTGCCCCCCTCCATGGTCAGTGTTCCTCGCCCCCATTGGCCCACCTGGTCCCTATGCTCCCTGTGGGCCCTTTCTCCCTCTCCACTGGTGCTTCGTGTATCGAAGCCTGTTCCCACCAGTCTTACAAGGCATCCACCCTGGATCCAGGCCACTGAGGCCCTGGGGCAGGTTGGGGCTCCAAGGTGGGCACCAGGTACCTACGGGACCTTGGAGGACCCCACTGACAGGAGAACCACGGTGCTGCAGCCCAGGAATGCCACTCACTTTGCCCCTGCTTGACTCCTATGCCCACATGTGCCTGCCTTTCCCTTGTTGTTGTTTAGTTGCTCAGTTGTGACCGACTCTGTGACACCGTCGACTGCAGCACACCAGGTTTCCCTGTCCTTCACCATCTCCCAGAGTTTGCTCAAACTCTTGCCCATTGAGCCAGTGATGCCATCCAACCTCTGTAGTCCTCTTCTACTCATGCCTTCAATCTTTCTTGGCCTCGGGGTCTTTTCCAGTGAGTCTGCCTTTCTCATCAAGTGGCCAAAGTATTGGAGCTTTAGCTTCAGCACCAATCCTTCCAATGAATATTCAGGGTTGACTTTCTTCAGGATTGACTGGTTTGATCACCTTGCAGTCCAAGGGATTCCCAAGAGTCTTCTGTAGCACTACAGTTCAAAAGCATCAATTCTTTGGTTTTCAGCCGTTTTTATTGTCTAGCTCTCACATCCGTACATGACTACTGGCAAAAACCATAGCTTTGACTAAATGCATCTTTGTAGGCAAAGTAATGGATCTGCTTTCTCATATGCTGTCTAGGTTTGTCATAGCATTTCCCTGGATGCACCTTATTTCTTGAAATTTCAGAATGAAGAACCAGTACTCCCAAAGGATATAAATTAGGGGTTTTGGACTAAGATACACACTATTTATGTATAAGATAGATAACTAGCAAGGATATACTGTATACCACAGGCACCTTGGTATCTTGAATTCTACTTAGTATCTTGTAATAATCTGTAATGGTTTTATTTTGTTTTTAATATTTTTGGCCAAGATGTTCATCATGTGGGATCTTAGTTCTCCAACCAGGGACAGAATCTGAATCCACTGCATTGGAAGAACAGAGTCTTAACCACTGGACAGCCAATGAATTTCCCATAATAACCTATAATGGAAGAGAATGTAAAAAAAATGTGTGGGTGTTAGTTCCTCAGTCATGTCCGGCTCTTTGTGGCTCCATGAACTGTAGCCCCTCAGGGTCCTCTGTCCTTGGGATTCTCCCAGGCAAGAATACTGGAGTGAATTGCCATGCTCTTCTCCAGGGTATCTTGCTGACCCAGGGATTGAACCTGGGTCTCCTGCATTTCAGGCAAATTCTTTGATATACTGATAACTAAGTCACTTTGCTGTACACCTGAAACTAATACAACATTGTTTTTAGTATGTACATTTTAAAATTTTAAAGAAAAAAAAAATACTTCCAGAGATGAAATCCTGCCTCTGTTACCAATTTTTTAATAGATTCAGTTCAGTTCAGTTGCTCAGTCATGTCTGACTCTTTGCGACCCCATGAACTGCAGCACACCAGGCCTCTCTGTCCATCACCAACTCCCAGAGCCTACCCAAATTCATGTCCATTGAGTCAGTGATGCCATCCAACCATCTCATCCTCTGTTGTCCCCTTCTCCTCCTGTCCTCAATCTTTCCCAGCATCAGGGTCTTTTCCAATGAGTCAGCTCTTCCCATCAGGTGACCAAAGTATTGGAGATTCAGCTTCAACATCAATCCTTCCAATGAACACCCAGGACTGATCTCCTTTAGGATGGACTGGTTGGATCTCCTTGCAGTCCAAGGGACTCTCAAGAATCTTCTCCAACACCACAGTTCAAAAGCATCAACTCTTCGGCACTCAGCTTTCTTTACAGTCCAGCTTTTACATCCATACATGACTACTAGGAAAAACCATAGCTTTGACTAAATGGACCTTTGTAGGCAAAGGTCCTGCTTTTTCATATGCTGTCCAGGTTGGTTATAACTTTCCTTCCAAGGAGTAAGCGTCTTTTAATTTCATGGCTGCAATCACCATCTGCAGTGATTTTGGAGCCCAGAAAAATAAAGTCAGCCACTGTTTCCCCATCTATTTCCCATGAAGTGATGGGACCAGATGCCATGACCTTAGTTTTCTGAATATCGAGCTTTAAGCCAACTTTTTCACTCTCCTCTTTCACTTTCATCAAGAGGCTCTTTAGTTCTTCTTCATTTTCTGCCATAAGGGTGGTGTCATCTGCATATCTGAGGTGATTGATATTTCTGCCAGCAATCTTGATTCCTTAGGAGAAGGAGAAACCAGAGATAGGATTGTGATCTTTCCTTTGTCTACCCCTGAAGAACCTCCAGTTCAGCCCTTTTTTACCTATTAAAGTAGGTTCTTTTTTTTTTTTTTTTTAATATTTATTTATTTACTAGGTCTTAGTTGAGGCATGCAGGATGGAACTGAGGCCTCCTGCATTGGTAACTTGAAGTCTTAGCCAATAGATCGCCAGGGAAGTCCCGTTAAAAAGGCTATCTGATTTGAGAGAAGGGCAGGGGACTTACAGTTGATCCTAATCATTCTTATTTACTTTGTCTTCCTCCACTAGCCTCTTATACTCCTTGGAAATGCTGACAGAGGTCCTCAGCTCAGGTACCCACGGCCCAGCCCCTCCACCAGAAGAATGGCGCAGGAAGATTAAACACGGGTGCATTTTAACTCCCCCATAGTATGATATCCAGGATGCCAGCTGTCTTCTTGCCTACAGCTGTCTTTCCTTCCTCCATCTTTATCCTCATTTTATAAGCCAGCTATATAATTTGAATGCCTTTTTGAGTTCAATTAGCTTTTATTCCACTTTATTTATAGACCAGAGAAAGAAGCACTAGGTCTTTTGGAATGCAAGTGTTATAGAATCCTAGTGTCAATACATTGAATACTTTTTTTTTCCTTTTGGCCATGTGGTACGGCATGGGGATCTTAGTTCCCCAACCAGGGATTGAACCTGGGTCCCCTGCACTGGAGTGCAGATTCTTAACCATTGGACCACCAGGGAAGTTCTCTAATGTCAATACATTGAAACAGAACATTAGGAATTTGAAATAGAGGTTGTTTGGAAAAGGGAGGTGAAAATAGAACATGGAGGTGTTACACTGCATAATACTTGGGGATATTAACCAAGGAGGACTCTAAGTCAGCTCAGAAAACCTGGCCAGAGTTCGGAGCAGTGCCACGTGCCCCTGTACGAGTTGTTCAAATGACATTCTGCCTCAGTCTCTGTTGTTTAAAAAGGAAATCCAGAGACCAAGCTTTGTTTTTCCTCTGATCTTCCACCTCTAAGGACTGAAAGGACATGAAATAACCCAGTCTCAAAATTAATATATTATATATATGATTAGCAGCTATTTGAAGAAAGTGTTAGTCACTCAGTCATGTCACTCACTCTTTTCAACCTCATGGACTGTAACCCATCAAGCTCCTTTGTCCGTGGAATTCTCCAGGCAAGAATACTGGAACAGTTAGCCATTTCCTTCTCCAGGGGATCTTCCTGACTCAGGGATAGAACCTGAGTCTCCTGCACTAAAAGCAGATTCTTTACCATATGATCCACCAGGGAAGCCCAGCAGCTATTTGGTCCTGTGTAAAGTGAAGTGTCCATTGAGACCTGTGGGCCATGTCAAGTGGGCCTTGATAGTTGATCCTGTCAAAAACTTCCATGCTGTGAGCATGTGCCTGGGTTCAAATAACCTATAACTTTTATTTATACTTTTAGGTTTTCTGGATTAATATCATGTTTTATTAGTCCAGTAATTGTTTGTGTGCTTGTATGTGTGTGTGTGAAAGTCACTCAGATGTGTCCAACTCATTGAAACCCCATGGACTGTACAGTCCATGGAATTCTCTAGGCCAGAATACTGGAATGGGTAGCCTTTCCCTTCTCCAGGGGATCTTCCCAACCTAGGGATGGAACCCAGATCTCCTGCATTATAGGCTGATTCTTTACCAACTGAGCTATCAGGGAAGCCCAATTGTGTGTAACTTATTGCAATAATAATAACCCTTCTTGCCTTGGTAACCTAGCTGGTAGTGGCATAGGGGGATAAGTAGTTGGGTAGGTATTCAAATCTTGCAGAAGAGTGGGATTTTAAAAAAATTTTTATTTATTTATTTGTCTTTGTTGCTTTGCACAAGTTCCTCATTGCATTGACTTCTCTTGTTGCAGAGCACGGTCTCTAAGCTCCTGGACTTCAGTTGTTACTGTACACAGGCTCAGGAGTTGCAGCTCAAGGGCTCTAGAGCGCAGGCTCAGTGATTGTGGCACACAGGCTTAGTTGCTCCATGGCGTGTGGAGTCTTCCTGGACTAGGGGTCAAAACCATTGGCAGGAGGATTCTTATCCACTGCAATACAAGGGAAATCTGAGAAGCGTGGGGTTTATATTAACTATGAGTACCAAGGAAGAGTCCTAAATTAGAGAAATACACAGAGGATGAAAACTCAAGGGTGGGATCTCAAGATGTATGGTGCATGGCTGGGCATTTGGCTGGATGTGGGTCATTCAATAAGGGCAGAATTTGAAAGGAGAGTTTGGGGTTCCTGGTGGCTCAGACGGTAAAGTGTCTGCCCACAATGCGGGAAACCCCGGTTCGATCCCTAGGTTGGGAAGAGCCCTTGGAGAAGGAAATGGCAACCCACTCCAGTACTCTTGCCTAGAAAATTCCATGGATGGAAGAGCCTAGTGGGCTACAGTCCATGGGGTCGCAAAGAGTCGGACGAGACTGAGCAACTTCACTTTCTTTCTTTGAAAGGAGGAGCTTGGTGCTGCTGCTGAGTAAAACAGTGGCAGAGG
Source organism: Dama dama (assembly GCF_033118175.1). Taxonomy (NCBI): domain Eukaryota; kingdom Metazoa; phylum Chordata; class Mammalia; order Artiodactyla; family Cervidae; genus Dama; species Dama dama. The sequence continues at coordinate 18,855,828 of NC_083702.1, forward strand.
CATTCATGTAGACATTTTACAGCACAGCTCATAAGTTTGGGAGGAATAAGAATGGATGTGGCTCTTCTACCACAAAGAGTTAAGGTGTAATAGCTGCCATGAGGGGAATGCTGGACATCTATGTAACTCCCCTGCAATTATCTCATTGCTCAGAGTTAATGGGCAACGTTTCCCTGAGGTCCTATGGAGGTAGGATGGCAGATGACAACAAGGGTCTGCCACAGTGTAGAGGTTGTAGTATGTGTGGTTCCCATACTTACCTGCCAGTAGGTGTGGACAACAGTAGGGATGGGAGAGGGAGTCTGTGTACCATATGGGTGTGTGCCTGTGTGTGCGTGCTCAGTTGCTTCAGCCATGTCTGACTCTTTTCGACCCTGTGGACTGTAGCCCTCCAGGCTCCTTTGTCCATGGGATTCTCCAGGCAAGAATACTGGAGTGGGTTGCCATGCCCTCCTCCAGGGAATCTTCCCAACCCAGGGATCAAACCCACATCTCTTAACATCTCCTCCATTGGCAGGCACATTCTTTACCACTAGCATCACCTGGGAAACCCAAAGCAAAGTTGGTGCATCATAACATCTATTTAATCTTTCACTTATGTTGATGTTGTTTAGTCAATAAGTTGTGTCCAACTCTTCTGTGACTCCAAGGACTGTAGCCTGCCAGGCTCCTTTGTCCATGGGATTTCCTAGGTAAGAATATTGGAGTGGGTAGCCATTTCCTTCTCCAGGGGATCTTCCCAACCCAGGAACAGAACTGAATAGAATCTCTGGCATTAGCATGTGGGTTCTTTACCACTGAGCCATCTGGGAAGCTCATATATTTCATGTGTGTGTGTGTTTGTGTGTGTGCTCAGTCATGTCCAACTCTTTGTGATCACATGCCAGGCTTCTCTGTCTGTGGGATTTTCCAGGCAAGAATATTGGAGTGGGTTGCCATTTTCCACTCATCCAAGTCTTGGGTCTCCTGCATTGGCAGGCAGATTCTTTGGCACTGCACCACCTGGGAAGCCCTTCATATATTTTAAAGAGTAGAGTCCATCTGCAATACAGGAGACCCGGGTTGGATCCCTGGGCAAAGAAGGTCCCCTGGAGAAGGGCATGGCAATTCAGTCCAGTATTCTTGCCTGGAAAATTCCAAGGACAGAAGAGCTTGGTGGGCTACAGTCCAAGGGGTTGCATAGAGTCAGACATGACTAACACTTTCACTTCACTTTTCACCTGGGAAGCCCTTCATATATTTCAAGCTCATATATAAAAAGTCAAAATATTAAAAAAGAGTGAGTACACTAGTGTTCAAGTTTGTTTTGATTTTTGTTCCTTTTCCCTCTCCCTTAAAACTTGTTAATACTGCCTCTAGTTTTGAAACAGTAAAGATAAACTTGGAGTTCCTAAATCCCAAAAGTGCTCAAAAAAGCTAATCCTAAGAGTAAAGGTCATGACCAACATCTTTTCTATTGTCTTCTGATCCTCTAGGCAAGAATGCAAGAACTTTTAAGGATTTGTTATCCTCATTATCTAAAAATGCAAGAAAGGAGAAACATTGTTATCCCAGGCAGTAAAAATGACCCCTCCAGTCCTTATCAACTGCAAATTTATAGCCTTGGAAGAATAGAGAACTATTTCTTGTTTTCTTTGCTTGAGGCTCAGACATTAAAGGCAGTCTTAGATCAGATAGACAATTTAGACATTTAAGCATTAATATTTTATTTTCTTTGCCTTTGGAGAAACCAGAAAGCTCCACAAATGTGTTATCCAGAAGATAAATTATTCACAAACATTTATTTAAAGTTTAAATTGCCAATTGAGAATGTGTTTCTTAATCATAATTTACAAAATATTGACTATAAAGTTTTATAAGCTATATTTTCTTTCACCAAATTTTAAGTTATTCAACATTTTTTTTTTTTTTCTTCTCTCAACATTTTTTTAAATCTGCCTGCTAATGCAAGAGACAGAGGTTCAATCCTGGTAGCACTTGTGCTCCACAACAAAAGAAACTCACACACCGCAATTTAGAGAGTAGCCCCCACTCACTATATATGTGTTAGTCATTCAGCTGTGTCCGACTCTTTGCGACCCCATGGACTGTAGCCCACCAGACTCCTCTGTCCATGAGATTCTCCAGGCAAGAATACTGCAGTGGGTTGCCACTTCCTTCTCCAGGGGATCTTCCCGACCCAGGGTCTCCCAAGTTGCAGGCAGATTCTTTACCAGCTGAGCCACTAGGGAAGTCCCCCACTCACTGCAACATGAGAAAGGCCATGGGCAGCAATGAAAAAACCCAGCGAAGCAAAAATATGAATATATTAAATAAATTTTTTTAAAAAGTACTTGGATAAGTGCCCAAAGATTTACCTGTTTCTTTATTCAACAAATGCATGCGTGCTAAGTTGCTTCAGTCATGTTGGACTCTGTGTGACCCTAATGGACTGTAGTCTACCAGCTTCCTCTGTCCATGAGATTCTCCAGGCAAGAATGCTGGAGTGGGTTGCCATTTCCTTCTCCAGGAGATCTTCCCAACCCAGGGATTGAACGCCTGTCTCTTACATCTCCTGCATTGGTAGGTGGGTTCTTTACCCCTAGTGCCACCTGGCAAGCCCAGTATCTATTATTTGTGTGTTGACTGTCTTACCCCAGTAGAATGTAAGTTTGAGATCAAGGAATTTTATATGTTCACTTATATATCTCAAATGCTTGGGTCCCTGGTGGCTCAAATGGTATAGAATCTGCCTCCAGTATAGGAGACCTGGGTTCAACCCCTGGGTGGGGAAGATCCCCTGAAGGGAATGGCAACCCACTCCAGTGTTCATGCCTGGAGAATCCCATGGACTAGAAGAATCTGGAGAGCTACAGTCCATGGGGTCACAGAGTCAGACACAATTAAGTGACTAACCCTTTCATCTCAAATGCTTAAGACAGTACCTGCACAAATATTTATTCAATAGATGAATGAAGTTATTAATGTGTTAGAAGATATATGCTATGGACAGCATAAATAGAGTAAAAGAGACTGCAAGCTGGGGAACAAGTTAGAAATTACAAGACAATGATAGGGACTTCCCTGGTGGTCCAGTGGTTAAGAATCCTCCTTCCAGTGGAGGGGAATGTGCAACTAAACAATAGGCAACAAGAGGGATTACAGTCAAAAGGTCTTTTAATTCTTCCTCAATTTAAATCTTAATGAGGTGTCTCTTTGGCACAACTGGTTGTTAACAGAAAGGTTGGTAGTTCGAGCCCACCCAGTGATTCATCTTTCCCACTTCAGGATGCAGAGGATTTTATGTTCTCTGGACTTCCCTTGTGGTCCAGCTGTTAAGATGCCACACTTCCCCTGCAGGTGGCGTGCGTTCCATCCCTAATCAGTGAACTAGGTTCCCATATGCCTCAAGCCCCCAAAATGAGAAAAAAATTAACAGATGAATAATCCAAGTGGAAAATGGACAAAAATATTTCCAAAAGAAGTTCAAATATCCAAGAAGCATATGAAAAATTGTGAATTATGTTAAAAGTTGAGTATATTAAATAGAAACAATTAGGCATTTCTCCCTAATGGGTTAGGAACCACAAAACCAATACTGGAGAGGCATCATCATTGTATTGAGGAAAAATCCATTAAGGAAAAAATGGTTCTTAGTGTCATGTTAGAGGGCTCTGTAATGAGCGCTATATTATTTTAGAATATTGACTTGTGTCATATTACAAAATAAAAGCATACAGAACAGCTTATGCATGGTGTAGGGGAGGAAAAAAAGTTTTTCTTGAACCCCTTATTGTCTCTGGCTGGGTCTTAAACTGACAAAGACAGATTAACAGGAGAAAAGCACACAAATTTATACCAAAACCTTTCATGTGAGGGACTGCCCTGGCTAGTGGTTAAAACTCCAAGCTTCCATTGCAGGGGACTGAATTCAATCCCTAGTCGGGGAACTGAGATCTCGTAAGCCATGCAGCATGGTCAAAGGAAAAAAAAAAATCTAAATGTCAGCTGATAATTGCTACCTTATTTAGTAGCTGCTGGTCTTGCAAAAATAAAATACTTCAAACTAAAAGGAATCACAATGAATGGAGAGAGTAATATACTAAGAGCAGAGCTGTCTCTCAGTAGTTCTATCAGAAACAATTTGAATGGTGTGGACACAGACTATGCTACAGCAGGGTCTTGCTGCTGATAACAAATAGTGGTGGCTGATAAAACTCAAAAGGTTGTCTTTAATAATTGACACACATAGACACACAAAACCCCTTGAAAATGGTGATAAAATTTGATAAATTCTGATAGAGTTTCACAACTCTTTAACTTAGGGTTACATGGTGCTAACATGATATCTTCTAGTGGTATTATTACTCAACTCTTTTCCAGACAGGTAAATAGATAAAATAATATTAGATGATTTGATGGGTAACATCTTAGTTAAAATTAATGAAAAACAACTGAGATTTTTAAAAAATTTGTTTACATCCAGGATCAAAATCACTTAATTACTTACCCTTGCTCTATGGTCTGACGTGTTATTTGTGGAAAGCAACTCTGGTGTAACCAAGAACCCCTTTTGCTCTCTGAAGATGGATTTGAGAATGTGACCCCCTATAGGCGTCCATATCCTGAACCCCAAAACCTGTGAATAGGTTATCATATGCCAAAGGAAACTTACCAACATGATTAAGTCAAGGATCTTGAGACGGGAAGATAATCCTGTATTGAAGTGCCGTAATCACAAAAGTCCTTACAAGTGGTAAAGGAGATCAGAGTGAGAGCTATCTGAGGGTGTTACTCTGCTGGCTTTGAAAATGGGGAAAGAGATCACTGGCCAAGGAATGTAGACATGCTCTAGAAGCTGAAGAAGGCAAAGAAACAGATTCTTCTCTTGAGCTTCCAGAAAGAACACAGCTCCAAGCTATCCATTTTTTTTTTTTTTTTTTTTTGGCCACTTGGCTTGTGACCTGACCAGGGATTGAACCCAAGCCCCCTGCACTGAAACTGTGGAGTCTTAATCACTGGACCTCCAGGGAAGTCCCCACATAGCTTTAAGTTATACCATGATTTTAACCCATTAAGACCAATTTTGGACTTCTAACCTCTAGAACTGTAAGATAATAATTTCTGTTGTTTTAACCTACTAAATTTCCAGTAAATTTTTTTTGTAATTTCCAGTAAATTTTATAGCAGCAATAGGAAACTAATATGCTGAGTCAAATAAATAATTTAGAATATTGCTTTTCAACCTGTCTATGGTGAAGGTTCAGCTTGTTTTATTTATTTATTTATTTTTAATTGATTTGGCTCTGTCAAGTCTTAGCTGCAGTGCCAGAGCTTCTGTGGCATCTTCCTGGACCAGGGATTGAAGCCAGATCCCCTGCGTTGCAAGGCAGATTCTTTACCAATGAGCTGCCAGGGAAGTCCCAGCTTGTTGTTTTAATCTTGAATCATGGATCAAAATACCTATAAGATATAATTGAAAATTTACTAGAAATTAATAACTTAAAACACAAAATTAAACAGCATTTAAAAAATAATAGATTAATCTGACATAACAATAATTTGTCAAATTGCTCTAAACATTCTTTAACACTTGCTTTTGTTTTCTGAGCTGTGTCCACAAGTAACAATTTGCAGATGAATAGGACCGAGGCCCACACTGTGAGCAGCTTTGTTTCAGGAGACTGTAATACTGAGTGGTGTCGGTTTGAGGTGACAATGCCTAGAGATCTCAGCAGAACATCTAAACCTCAATTTGTGATCATCACATAGGATATGGTACAAAATCCTGCACTGCGGATTTCTGATAACCTGATGCTGACCATTACTGAAAACACTCTTTTTTCTTTTTTACATAAAAAATGTATTTGCTCTCGTCCAAGAGTGTCAACAATAGAAATGTACATTTCAAAGAAAATGTACAAATGACTTAAAAAAAAAAATCAACCTGAATAATTAAAGTAGTCCAGGAAATCCCCTGGCAGTCCAGTGGTTAGGACTCCGAACAGCCACCATGCTGGAGGCAAGGGTTCAATCCCCAGTCAGGGAACTAAGATCCCATATGCCATGTGGTGTGGCCAATAAAAGAAGTCTAAATGAAGATAGATGAAGTATTTATCAGTTACATCTCATCTTAAAAAGCTAAAGAAGAAGAAAAAAAAAAAAGCTAAAGAAGGAAAGAAAATATCCAAGACCAGCCAGAGTTATTGAAACTAAACTCTCATTCACTACTGCTGGGAGTACAAATTGATATTTTATTTAAAACAATTCATCCCAAAGGATTAAGACCCTTAAGTTTTTATGTACATTGAATTGATAATTAGATATAATTTAGTAAGAACATCATAGGAAATGCAGATAGAACTTGATTTGGCTTGTCATGAAATGCAGCTAAAGACATGGTTATTTAGTGTCAAAAGATAAATTTATAAATGATTAAAAATGATATATTAATATAAAGTAATATTATTACATAGTCATTAGGTTGATTCTAAGGGATTTTTATTCATTATTGTTTTATTTTTGCTTTAATAATAAGATAAAAATGCTCAAGCTGTTAAATGGCAAGAATGAGGTTTTAACAGCATGTGAGTTTAGTTCAGTCGCTCAGTTGTGTCCGACTCTTTGCAACCCCATGGACTGCATAACATATGGCATAAATATTAACCCTGTGAACCTTCTGTTTTTTTCCCCCTAACATCCCCTAACTACTTCTACTCAGACTATTGTTGTTAATGTTCAGTCACTAAGTTGTGTCGAACTCTTTGCAGTCCCATGGACTGCAGCGCACCGGACTTCCTTGTCCATCACCAACTCCCTAAGCTTGCTCAAACTCATGTCCATCGAGTTGGTGATGCCATCCAACCATCTCATCCTCTGACCGTAGTTCTCACTAATCACTCACCCACCAAACGTAATTATAAATAATATATTTAATGGCAAAATACATCTAAGGAAATGAAAAACTCCTTTTTTCCCCCTATCTTTTCATGTGTGTGTGTGGCATGTGAGATCTTAGTTCCCTGACCTGGGATGGAACCTGTGCCCCCTGCAGTAGAACATGGAGTCCTAACCACAGGACCACCTGGGAATTCCCACAAATTTGTTTCTTGATGTCTACCTCAATCCTAAAAATTGTCTTTCTGAACATTTGTTTTTAATGTGTGTGCTTTGCAGATGCCCTCAGCAAATTCTTCGTCTTCTTATTTGGATAATTCCTTATTGCTTGGGTCATTCCTATCTTTTCTAAGAGCTAGTAAGAGCAGTGTGCATGATCACCAGAGTGTGGGCTATAATTAGTATAGAAAATCTCAATGAATTTTCCTTAATTCCTAAATATTCTCAACTTTCCTAAGTCCACACTAATGCTACGGCTTGCTGTCATGTTTAGAGATGAGGGAGGATGTGTCTAGAAATCTATTGAGTTAGAAAAGGTTTAAAAAAACAAAACAAAAAAATTCCCAGGTCAAAAAAAAAAAAAAAATTCCCAGGTCTTTTATTACAGGGAAGTAAGTAAGTAAAGTCACTCAGTCGTATCCAACTCTTTGCGACCCCATGGACTATAGCCTACCAGGCTCCTCTGTCCATGGGATTTTCCAGGCAAGAGTACTGGAGTGGGTTGCCATTTCCTTCTCCAGGGTATCTTCCCGACCCAGGAATCGAACCCGGGTTTCCAGCATTGCAGATAGACGCTTTACCATCTGAGTCACCCCAGAGACTCATATATGTACAAATAGCGGTAGGAGGATATGAGTGAGGTCAGATTGTCAGGTTGGAGAAGCATCATTATATATTTGAAGTTTTCCTTAATTCTTTTTCTTGTTTGTTTTGAATTAATTTTTATTGGAGTATAGTTGCTTTACAATATTGTGTTAGTCTCCACTGTACAGCAAAGTGAATCAGATGTACGCATACATATAACCCCTCCTTTTTGGATTTCCTTTCCATTTAGATCACCACAGAACATTGAGTAGGGTTCCCTGAGCTATGCAGTTAAGTTGTCATTGGTTATCTATTTTATACATGTGTATATATGTTAATCCCAATCTCCCAATTTCTCCCACCCTTTCTTCCACCTTTGGTGTCCATAGATTTGTTCTCTGTGTCTGTCTCTATTTCGGTTTTGGAAATAAAATCGTCTATACTCTCCTTAGTTCTTAAAATAAGTTTCCCCAATTCTTTACCTATAGGACTTTGTTTTGCCACTTCTGTGTCCCTAGAACTTATAACGGTTTTTAGACACCCAGTTATTTGTTCTATGATTGGCAGCAGCAGCCAAAGCACTTTGTACTTCAGAGGTCAAGACTACACTGTTTCGTTTAAGTAACTTTTTTCTAATGGTAAAATTAAAAACAATTTATTATAAAAATAAAAAAATAGAAATTACAAAAAATTACTAAGAAATAGCAATTGTTAATGTGTTAATATCAATCTTTCTGGATTTTTTCTGTACTTATTTTTCCAAAATTGGATTATTTTTCTGTATATTTCAAAAACTTTTTTTTTTGCTTAAATTACTAAGGATAAGCTTTCCCTGGGTAAGTTTTCACACCACATGTATTCTTTTATAATATTATTTATGGCTGAGTAATAGCAAAACTTATGGATGCTCAATAATGCACTTAATATTGTACAGTTAGGTTGTTTTAAAGTTTTCTCTATAAAAATATACTAAAATGAACATATTCATAATTCTTTGTCTACTTCCATTACTTAATTCACTCAATGAATATTTATCAAGTACTCATGATTTGTTCACCTTTTGTAGCTTATATTCTAGTGGTTTCAAATAATATTCTAAAAGTGGAATTGCTGATTAAACCATTTTTTAAAATTTTTTGGTAAAATGTACACAATGCCAGATTTATTGGTTAATTATTCTTAAGTATATGGTTCAGTGGCATTAAGAATATTTACATTGTGCTACCATAACTACCACTGATTTTCATGTCTTTTTTCACCTTGCAAAACAAAAACTCTGTATTTTTTAAAGAATAACTCCCCATTCCTCATTCTCTCCTCTCCTAGCCCCTGGCAACCACCATTCTACTTCTGTCACAATTAATTTGACAACTCTAGTTATTTCATATAAGAAGGACACAATAGGGATTTGCCTGGTGGTCCAGTGTTAAGACTCTCTGCTTCCAATGCAGGGCACGTAGGCTCAATCCGTAGTCTGGAAACTAAGATCCCGCATGCCACAGTGTGGGGTCAAAAAAGAAAAAGGACACAATAATTTTAAAACATTTAATATATATTGCAAACTTTTATTCTAGGTATGTTATATTAATGTATATACCAGAGATGAGTGTAATAATGTTTGTTTCCTTGCTTCCTCATCATTTTTTCACCTTGCTAATTGGATAGACAGACATTGTATTGCTTTAATTTGCTTCTGTTGTTTAGAAATCCCTTTTTTTTTTTTTAATTGAAGTATAGTTTAGTCGTTCTGGTGTACCACAAAGTGATTCAGTGGGGGGGTGTGTGTGTGTGTGTGTGTATTCTTTTTAATATTCATTATTTTAAGTTATTACTAGATACTGAATATAGTTTCCTGTGCTATCCAGCAGAACCTTTCTGTTTTCTGTTTTATATATAGTAGTTCGTATCTGCTTGGAGAAGGCAATGGCAACCCACTCCAGTCCTCTTGCCTGGACAATCCCATGGACGGAGGTGCCTGGTAGGCTGCAGTCCACGGGGTCGTGAAGAGTCGGACACGACTGAGCGACTTCACTTTCACTTTTCACTTTCATGCTTTGGAGAAGGAAATGGCAACCCACTCCAGTGTTCTTGCTGGAGAATCCCAGGGACGGGGGAGCCTGGTGGGCTGCCGTCTGTGGGGTCACGGAGTCGGACACAACTGAAGTGAATTTGCAGCAGCAGCAGTTCGTATCCGCTAATGATAAACTCCTAATTTATCCCTTCCCCCACTTTGGTAACCATAAGTTTATTTTCTATGTCTGAGTCTGTTTCTGTGTTATTTTTATCTGTTTTTTCAGTCTCACTGAAGGGATCTCAGTTCCCTGATCAGGGATTGAACCCCTGCCCATGCATTGGAAGCGCAGAGTCATAACCACTGGACTGGAATAGGTCTGGGAATAGGTCTGGGAATTCCCTATTTCTGTTTGGTAAATAAGTCTATTTATCACATTTAGATTCCACATATAAGTGATATCGTTGTGATATATATCTTTCTTTGGCTTACTTCACTTAGTATGATAATCTCTAGGTCCATCCATAGTGCTTAATTTGCTTCTTTTTACTATTGAAGTCGAATATTTTTCATGCTTATGATCACAATAATTCTGTGAAACTGATATATTTCCCATTTCATTGATTAGAAAACCAAAGGCCAGGGAAATAATTTTTTCAGAACTTCACAGTCAGTAAGGGATAGAGCTGGGATTTTAAGTCCATGACTTGCAAAACTGGCTCTAGGGCTTCCCTGGTGACTCAGTGGTAAAGAATCCACCTGCCAATGTAGGGGACATGGGTTCGATCCCTGATCCAGGAATATCCTACATGCCATGGAACAACTAAGCTGGTGGACCACAACTTTTGAGCCCATGCTCTAGGGTCCATGCTCTGCAACAAGAGAAGCCACTGCAATGAGAAACTCTCACACCAAAACTAGAGAGTAGACCCCACTGGCTACAACTAGAGAAAAGCCCACACAGCAACGAAGACCCAGTGCAGCCAAAAATAAATATATAAATTACACATATATGTCAGTTCAGTTCAGTTCAGTTCAGTCGCTCAGTCGTGTCCCACTCTTTGCGACCCCATGTTTATATATATATATGTATATATATATATATATAAAATAACTAGTTCTACAATATTTAGCCATATTGTCTTACTTTGATTTTCTCATTTGGGCTGAAAGTCTAGAATATATTTTGTGTGTGTGTGTCTTTTATTTTTTAACTTTTAAAATTTTTATTTTTTATACAATTTTGAAAGGTTACTTTCCATTTACAGTTATTACAGAATATTGGTTATATTCCTCATGTTGTACAAATACATCCTTGAACTCATACCTGGTAGTTCATACCTCCCACTCCCACACCCCTATAGTACCCCTCCCTACTCCCCTAGAGTTACAGTGTTTTTGTTTGTAGAGCCCTTAAAGAAGATCAAATTTATTGCTATGATTTTATGGGGAAAGAAAGTGAGGCCCAGTTGGTTAATGCTTTATGACATCTCAGATCATTCATATCTTATTTTTAAAATGTCCATGTTTTTCAGCGAGAAGTCAATTCTGACTCCATGTTGAAAACTGTTTCTTTGACTCTAACCCTTGTTTTTGCCGTTTTTGTTATTATAAGTATACATAATGGGCTGTCTCAGAGAATTCTGTCCCTCTGCCTGTTAAGCTAAAGTGCCTTTGTTCATAACCTTGTCCACCTGTAAATGGCAGGAAGAAAAAAATTAACACTTCCCCCTGCCTGAGGCTTGCCACTGTAGGAGACATTTGCAAGATATTAAATGGTCCTTTTACTTTGCTTCCTCACCTCTCCACATCTCTGATCCATAAAATAACTGGGCATCCAGACCCCAAGAGGATGGTTATTTTGAGATGTTTGTCTGCCATCTTCTTGGTCAGCTGGGTTTCTGAATAAAGTCATATTCGTTGCCTCAACACCTTGTCTCTTGATTCACTGACCTCTTGAGCAGTGAGCAGAGCAAGCTTGGACTTGGTAACACATGCCTTGGTACGTATCATAAAGTGACAGTGAAGTTGCTCAGTCGTGTCCAACTCTTTGTGATCCCATGGACTGTAGACTACCAGGCTCCTCCGTCCATGGGATTTTCCAGGCAAGAATACTGGAATATGTTGCCATTTCCTTCTCTAGGAGATCTTCCCGACCCAGGGGTCCAACCTGGGTCTCCCACTTTGTAGGCAGACGCTTTTACCGTTTGAGCCACTAGGGAAGTCATGTATCATAAAAGACTGAGTAAATTGTCTAAGATTACAAGGTCATTGGAGGAGCCTTAACTAACTCAGATCCCCCATTCCTGATCCTGTTGCTTTTTCTGCTATATGATGTGCCTACACACTCAATTATTGCTTTCTTTCCCTTGATCAAATGCCACTTTAATAAATAACAATGACAGCAATATTTAATGTCTATGGTGCTGGAGAAGACTCTTGAGAGTCCCTTGGATTGCAAGGAGATCAAACCAGTCAATCCTAAAGGAAATCCATCCTGAGTATTCTTTGGAAGGACTGATATTGAAGCTGAAGTTTGGCCACCTGATGCGAAGAGCCGACTTATTGGAAAAGACCATGGTGCTGGGAAAGATTGATGCAGGAGGAGTAGGGGGCAACAGAGGATGAGATGGTTGGATGGCATCACCGACTCAATGGACATGAGTTTGAGCAAACTCCAGAAGATGGTGAAGGACAGAGAAGCCTGGGGTGTTGCAATCCACGGGGTTGCAACGAGTCAGACATGACTGAGCAACTAAACAGCAGCAACAAATTAATGTCACCTTGCTGTTTCTTTTTTGAAAAGCACTTGTTATCATTTAACGAATTTCCCAGCATGTGGCTTCCAGCCACCAGGACACAAGCCCCACCTACACCCTTAATCTTCTCCTCAGCTCTTCTGCTGAAGAATTTGACCTTCACAATGACAGGCTGCTTTGGGAGTTTTCCCTTCCCCAGAACTTTGTAGTAACTCGACAATGCCACATTAATGATAGGAGGAGCTCCAGTCTTGTTCTTGGCAGCATTCACCCATGTCTGCTCACTGATCTAGGTTCACAGTTTATCAAGATTGACAGTTGGGCAGAAACTCTGGTTCCACTTAAGTGGTAATCTCTCATATCAACTTTCCCAAAGTAACCTGGGTGATATTGAAGTTGATGCCGTGGTGATGCATGGCACCAGCATTACCTTGGCCTCCTGGGTGTTTCCAGTGTTTGCCAGTGTGGCCGTGGCTGTGGCTCATGGGACCCCTAAGTCTTCCTTAGTTAGGATGACATGTTGGCAGCCTTTTATGGAGTGCTTACCATTTGTCAGACAACCTGAGCTTCGCATATGCATTATCTCTTCAGACCCCGTCGGCAACTCAGCAAAGAATGCTTTATTCTCACTTCACAGTTGAATGATTTGCCAGTGATCACACAACTGGTAAGTGGTGGAACCGGATTTTAAATGAGTTGATCTGATTCTTTCTTCCCTTTTTTTGCTATGCTGGGTCTTCATTATGGCAAGCAGGCTTCCCTAGTTGTGGCACATGGGCTTAGTTGGCCGTGGCATGTGGGATCTTAGTTCCCCAACCAGGGATTGAACCCATGTCCCCTGAATTGCAAGGCGGGTTCTTGACCACTGGATCACTAGGGAAGTCCCCAGTTAGTCTGATTTCTGACTTTAAATCAGGAAAGTTAAATGGAGAGAATCAAGGTGCAGCCTCCATTTATTGTTGAAAACAGGTGGGGTTTGTAGACTAAATGCACTAGCTAGGGTGCAAGTAGGAGTGGGAGAAACGGGAATGGAGAAGATGTGGCTATCCAAAAGAGCAAGACCTTTGGAAATAGTGCCAATCCATTCATTCATTCATTTTTTTGTTTTTAAATTGCACAGATACCTATTGAATGTCTGCTACGTGGCAGACACTTTCCTTGGCAGTGGAGAAACTTTGAGGAAAAGACACATCCCTTGTCCTTGCCCTCTTGTAGCTTATATTCTATTAGCTTAGAATAATATTCTAGAAATGGAATTGCCGATCAATAAGGACATATAGTCCTTCCTGGACATATTGTTGACCAAAAAGGACATATGACAAATAAGGACGTATAGTATGGCACAGGGAACTAAACTCAATATTTTATAATAACCTATAAGGGAAAATAACTTGAAAAAGCAATTGGTTTGATATTATATAATTCAAACTGAATCACTTTGATGTACACCTGATATACAACATTGTACATCAACCATGCATGTATGCTCAGTCGTGTCCAACTCTTTGTGACCCCATGGACTTTAGCCCCACAGGCTCATCTGTCCATGGAATTTTCTAGGCAAGAATACTGGAGGGGGTTGCCATTTCCTCCTCCAGACATCAACTATATATCAATAAAAAAAGTAAAAAATAATTTGCCAAAAGATTGAAATGGAATTACTGATCAAAGGATATGATTTTTTTTTAACTTTTAAAAAATGTGGTAAAATGCATATAACATAAAATTTTATCATTTTAATCATTCATAAGTATGCAGTTCAGTGGCATGAAGCATACTCATTAAGAATATTTACATTGTCATCAATTTCTGGAACTGTTTCCATCTTGCAGAAGAGAAGTATTATGCCCATTAAACTCCCCATTCCCTATTCTTAGCACTTAGAATGAAAGATACTTAAATAAAAGGATATGATTCACAACCCTCAAGGAGTGTGTTATCTGGGAGGGATGTGGGCAAAACACAGTGAAATGCATGGTGATAAGTATTCTCATGGATGCCCACTCAAGACTCATGGGAGAAAGAGGAAGTGTCTAGACCTGTTTTGGTGAGTCAAGGAAGTCTTTGCAGTGGAGGTGACCTTTGACCTTGATCTGTGCAAAGGCTCTGAGATGGAATAAGCTCTTAGGAGAAATAAAAATACATCAGTATCATTAGAGCATTAACACTGAAGATGCTGAGTATTGGGAAATGAAACTGGCTAGGGAAATGGGCACCAAACCAAGAAAGTCCTTAAATGTCAAACTAAGGAGTTCAGATTTTATCCTGTAAATGGTGAGAAATTATTATATATTAGAAACAACATTTTGTTTTTCCTTTGGGAAAACAAGCTCTGAAAACAGAATCTTGCAGGGCACAAACAAAACCTTGTGTGCACCAGGACCCAGAAGAGAGGAGCAGTGATCCCCCAAGAGACTGAGCCAGACTTGCCTCTGAGTGTCCAGGAGCCTCTATGGTGGAGGCATGGGTGGACAGCGGTCTGCTGTGGGGTCAGCAGCACTGAATACAACAGTCCTGGCTTAAGTCCTTTTGAAGGAGGTTCTTAAAATAGGTGGTATTTAAAAATAGGTGGGAGAGAAACTGACCAGATTCAGAGAACCTGATGTTAAAGGATGTGAGTTTATGAATGGTTACAATTTAGGGCAATGATTTGTGGCCCCAATTCATTCACGACTCTAGAAAACTACCCCCTTTCCTACCACTCTCAAACAATTTAAAAGGTTCAAATGATAAATTTACATAAAACAGTTGCTTATTGCTTATAGAAATGAAAGGCAATCAAAAAAAAAATATATATATATATATATATACTTTCCATCTACAATAATTCTTTCCATCTACTGCAATAGTAAAATTTATCAAGATAAAAAAATAGGTGGTATAAAATAATGCAAAATGATAATGTCTCTGTTCTCAAAAAGCTTGAAAGTTATTTTCTCTACAGACAAGCTGATTCTTCTGTAGCATCTGAAAAGACTTACAGTTGCTAGGCCAAAACAAAAAACCCAAACAGAAATTGATCTATGCTGCCTTGTTTAAGCTACTCAATAACCTCCATGCCTTTCCACATGTAATTCTTTCAGCCCTGAATGTCTACTAAGCTTTGCAGTTTTTTTTTTGCTGTGAACACTGTGTGTGCTTCTCTTTGTGTGAGAAGCACGGGGAAGAATCCGCCTGCCAATGCAGGACACGTGGGTTCGATCCCTGGGTCACGAAGATCCTGTGGAGAAGGAAATGGCAACCCACTTCAGTATTCTTGCCTGGAGAATCCCATGGACAGAGGAGCCTGGCGGGCTGCAGTCCTTGGGGTCACAGTCGGACAAGACTGAGCGCCTGAGTGCATGCATATTTGTCTAATTAGACTATGAATGACAAGGCTTTGAGCTACTAATACGTTTCCAGCACTCTTCTCAGCGCCTTGCACACAATAGATGCTTAGTAAATGTTTGTTAAATTAGTAAATCTCCTTTCTACAAACTGCTGACAAATCTCAGATGGTTGTAGAGTTAGCTCCATGCATGGGTTTGTGATTTTTCTCTGGAACAGTAGAACTAGGGAAGAGGAAAAAAAAAAATCTGTTCTTTTGTATCCAATTGCTTTTGAGAGCTGGGAAGAGAGCAGTTCACACCTGATTATCATACGTCAGATAAATCAGCAGCACCTGAGTTGCTGGGCAGCTGGGCGCTAGAGCTCTCTGCGGCTTCACTTTGGCCATGCTTCCTTCCCTAGCAGCCTTGGCTTTCAGCCTCCTGTTCACTCTGGCCTTGGGCCAGACACTCCAATTCCATGAACATGTCTTTCTCCGATTTCTGGGCTTAGACAAAGTGCCTTCACCCAAGAAATTCCAACCTGTGCCTTCCATCTTGAAGAGAATTTTCCAGGCTCAAGAGGCAGCAGCCAGCACCGGCATTTCCAAAGACTTGTGCTTTGTGAAGGAGCTGGGCGTCCGCGGGAACATCCTCCGGCTTCTCCCAGATCAAGGTGAGGATTTTGGCGTGTTTCCTAGAGGAGAATCTGGGGTGAAGAAAGGAATAAATGGGGAGTAACAATGACTCAGATGGTGAAGACTCCGCCTGCAAGGCAGGAGACCTGGGTTCCATCCCTGGGTTGGGAAGATCCCCTGGAGGAGGGCATGGCAATGCACTCCAGTATTCTTGCTGGAGAATTCCCCATGGACCGAGGAGCCTGGCGGGCTACAGTCCATGGGGTCGCAAAGAGCTGGGCATGACTGAGCGACTAAGCAGAGCACAGCAGTGACCCAGGGGTTTGTGGAAGGCCATGTGCTGGCATTTTACCTAATTTAATCCCAGCCACTGTCCTGAGAGGAAGGCAGGTATTCTTACCAAGTTTTTAACAATGAGGAAATTGAGGATCAGACAGGAGATAACTTGTAACCTATTCGAGATCATACAGCTAGTGCATGAACAAAGCCAGGAGTGAAATGTTTTATTTTGTTTTGTTTTCTGAATCAACAGCTTCGTGCTACAGTTTAGGTAGCGGGGAGGAGGTGGGAGGGAGGGTGGAATTAGGGCTCAGTCTCCCACTCTTGAGCCCACACTTTACGCATCCCGGTGCCTTTGAGCTCAATGTGTCTGTAAATTTTGCTTCCCCCTCCTCACCTCCCCGATCCTTTTGATGAGTAGAAAAGGCTATTCTGGATTTGTAACTACAGAGGGATAATATATGCCGCTGTCAAACCTTTTAGGATAAGGATCTGAGTAAGTGGCATTCAGTAATTTGCCAAACTGACCACCCACCAAAAATTACCCAGATCAAGTGTTACAAGTTGCTTCTCCAGTCTAGTTCCTGCTCCCATCTGATTCTTATTCAAAGTCGGTGATGGGTGTTGTAATCTGCATGTCTATATAGCCTCCCAGGTGGTTCAGATGCAGAATTGAGAGCTCTGGTTGGTTAGTTTTACAGCAACTGGAAATAAGATTTGAGTCCCAGAGGCATTTATTGGATGCTTAACTAAGTGCCAGGAAATCTGTAAGACATGAAAATACAGAGACTGAAGTTTGCCCTTTAAGAGTTTATAGGAAGAAAAAAAAAGTTTATAGAAAAGACATCAACAACAGATGACTTCCATATGTCCTGCTAGGTGTCTCGTTAGAGGCTTATGGCCTTGGGGGTGGAGTTTCAGGGATGATTCCTGGAGAGTTTAAGAGGTGAGGGGAACTAGCTTAAAGGATTTTCCAAGGACGGAGTAGGAAATAGCTGAGGCTGCTGCCTTCCCTTCCCCATGGGAAAAAAATAATTTTTGTGGTGATCAAAATTTTATCTAATGATACAGGAAAAGGACATAATCTCATTATCACTCCTCCCTAACCCTCCCCCTGGAGAAAACCATTAATAGTTCTATATTCTTCCAGACTTTTCTTCTTTACATATATAATATAAACTTATAATATTTTTATAAATGAAATCTTGCTATACATTCCTCCAATATTATAAACATTTTGTACAAGTAAGAGCAAACAGTGAACTTATCTCTGTTTTAATGGTTATATGATATTCCATTGTATAGACACGCTATATACATGATATTTCATTGTATAGACATAATGCTACAATTTATGTAACTGATGCCCTGTTGATGTATATAAACATATGTAGTGTAGCTTTGTATCTATTATGTACATGTGTGCACTTTTACTTTTATTTCCATAGGATCAGTTCTTAGAGGATTGTTGTATCAAAGAGTAGGCACATGTATACTTTTTTTTACATTATACTTTTAATATACAGCAAATAGCCTCTAAAATTTATACTCCACAATGAGTGTATGAGAATTCTCACTTACTCTGACAGTGATCGCTTTAAAAATAGAAACTTATCGAGGTATAATGTACATTCAGAAATGTGAGTGAATTGTAGGAAACAGCTCAGTGAATTTTTGCAGAATAACTAGCGCCCAGATCAAGAAATAGTACATGACCAGCACCCCAGAGGCTCTTTCATGCCCCCTTCTGGTTCTCTACAAGGGTAATTTCTCTCCTGACATCTAACATCACATACTAGTTTTGTCCGTTTCTTAACTTCATGTCAGTGAAATTGTGAAATGTGTCCTTTCTCATGTCTGGCTTCTTTCACTCTACATTTGTGAGATTTCTCCACATTGTATGTATTTGTACTTCTTTCTCATTGCTGTATAGGATTTTATTCTGTTGGTATGTGACAGTGTACTTCATGCTACACTGGAGGGTCATTAGGTAACAACACTCTTTCAGCTTTTAACTTTTGTTAATCTGGTAGAAAAACAAGATCTTATTGTTTTAATTTCTGTTTTTTAATAAGGTGAAATGGTGCATTTTCAAATGAATAATGAATCATTTATTTGCTTATTTATTTAAAACTTAGAATGTAGTCTTTTTCTTTTCCAGCTTTATTGAGATATAATTGACATGCAGTGCTGTTAAGTCTAAGGTATACAGCACAATGATTTAATATATATATATGTGTGTGTACACACACACATATACATACACATCGTGAAATGATGATAGCAGTAAGTCCTGTAAAGGAATTCACTGACACAGTGTCCAGCGTTTAATGAACTTTGCATTTTCACAGTTGTAGCCTGGGTTTGATACCTGGCCAGGGAACAAAGATCCTGCAAGCTGCAGAGTGCTGCCAGAAAATAAATAAGTTTAATGAACATCTATCATCTCATTAGATACAAAGTTACTGACATAGAAAACATTTTTTTCCCTTGTGATAAAAACTCTTAGGGTTTACTTACTCTCTTAACTTTCATATACAACATACAGCAATATTGATTATATTTATCATGTTTATCTCAATGTGAATTGTTCATTTTTATTTTCTAAATAATTGCCTATTTGTATACTATGACCTTTTTCCTGTTTAGGATTCCTTTCCTTAATGATTTGTGAGGCCTCTTAATCATTCGTAAAAGCTGTTTATAAACATATTGCAAGTATTCTTGGCTGTCCTTTTTGCTTTTAATTTTGTTAGTGAAAAAATTTCTTTAATGGTGTCTCTTTGAATGAAGTTTTTTTTTTTGAATGCAGTTTTTTATATTCATGTTTTCAAATCTGTTCCTCATTTCCTCTCTGGCTTTTAGTTCGTTTTTTTTTTTAATCACACCTAAGGAATGTGATTTAGTGATATGAGTAAAAAGTGAGACTAGTATATTAGAATTAGAGCTATGAACAGGAGAGATCAACTATTTAGAGAGGATGAGAAGGATAAGCTCTGTGAAAACTTCCCTGAATTTGCTAGTTAGGCAGCGTTCATGACAGATGTTTATTTCAGTGGAGTAGTAACAGTAAGAGTTGGAAAATAGGGACTTCCCTGGTGGTCCAGTGGTTAAGCCTCCAAGCTTCCACTGTAGGGGTCATGGGTTCAATCCCTGGTCAGGGAGATCCCACATGCCAAGTGGTGTGGTCAAAAAAGAAAGAAAGCAACAGAAGACTATATGGTAAAAGAAAGAGATAGCAAACTAGGCTTCTTTTGTTTGTTTAAAGAAGATAGTTAACAAAAAGAAACATAGAGGGGGCTTTTTTGTGATCCGGTGGCTAAGACTCCCGCGCTCCCAGTGCAGAGGGCCCAGATTCAATCCATGGTCAGGGAAACAGATCCTGCATGCCATAAAAGTGGCGTGTATTCATGTTTTCAAAAGTACAAGACTAGAGGTTATTGGCACTGAAAGTGTCAGGACTTTGCACTTCCACAGCCGGGATCCACGTTTGATCCCTGGTCAAGGGACTAAGATCCTGCGAGATGAGCTGTGCGGGACAAAAAAAAAAAGAATTACCTAAGGATAAAATGTAAGGGAGCACCAGACAGCCAGTGTTGGTGGGATGACAGGTGTTTGTTTTGAAGTCCTTCTAAGTGGTTACAACTCTTGACACCATAGGACGTTCTTTGTGCCACGGGTCCCTTTGGCAGTTCTGTTGAAGCCAGTGAATCCTTTCTCAGAATAACTGTTTCTGTGCCTAAAGTTAAATATTTAGAATTTTAAAAGAAGTCAATTAAATATGGAAATATGTTTGTAAAAATATTGTAAAAATAAATGTGTGTATATTAATATAAATGATGCTTTTGTGCAACAAGTAACAAGATCTAGAGAAGGGACTATACCATCAATTCAAGCATAATGTTCAAGCATAAATGTTACTTTAAAATGTTTGCAGCAACTTAATATATGATTTTTACTGGTAACAGTGTCATAGGCTCTTAGAATATTATTGGGATTTGTTGCCTATGTTCATAATTGAAAGAAATGTTAAATTTCACTTAGAGTTTACTGAAGTTAAAGATGTGATTCTTTTTCCCATCTGATATTATAGACCTTCTAAATCCTATTCAGGATCCCTTGGGGATCTGTAGTTATGAAGACAAGAACCTCTGGTCCTAGGTAAGGAGTGAGAGAAACAAATCCTCCCAGTGGAGGGTTTGAGTATAACTGAGAATTTCTCGTCCTGTTTTTATTTGTTGTTTTATTTTATTTTTCTGGCCACACCCCATGACTTCTGGGATCTTAGTTCCCCAACCAGGGATTGAACCCATACCTCCTGCAGTGGAAGTGTGGAGTCCTTACCACTGGACCACTAGGGAAGTCCTCCCTGCCCTTGTTTTGTGTGTGTGGATATACATATACCGTTTGACATTGATGTGATCACACAGGTTGGGGTGAAGTGAAAAATCTCGTGGTGACTCTTACATCTCTGTTTCCATCTAGGTTCCTTCTTTTACTCCGAGAGCCTTTCCCATGCCTCCTGCCTACAGAAGCTTCTGTCCTTTAACCTCTCTGCCATCGGGGATGAGGAGCAGTTGACAATGGCCCAGCTGGGCCTGGACTTGGGGCCCAACACTTACTATAACCTGGGACCAGAGCTGGAATTGTCTCTGTCCCTGGTTCAAACGGAGCCCCATGTCACAGACCAGGCCACCCTGAAGATGGGTAAAATATTTACACTGCAGTCAGTACCGTGGCCTCAAGGTGTCCTTCACTTCAACCTACTGGATGTGGCTAACAGGAATAATGACCCCCACAAGAATTTAGGTCTGTTTCTAGAGATAGTGGTCAAAGGAGGCAGAGCCTCAGGCAATAATTTTCAGCTCGAGGGCACCTGCGCCAGACTGAGACGTTCTCTTCACACTTCACTGCTGGTGGTCACCCTCCACCCTGAGCAGTGCCATTCTCCCTCCCGCAAGAGGAGGGCGGCCATCTCTACCTCGAAGGCTTCTTGCAAGAGCCTCTGCCATCGCCACCAGCTGTTCATCAACTTCCGGGATCTGGGTTGGCACAAGTGGATCATCGCCCCCAAGGGTTTCATGGCCAATTACTGCCATGGAGAGTGTCCTTTCTCACTGACCATCTCCCTCAACAGCTCCAATTATGCTTTCATGCAAGCGCTGATGCACGCCGTCGACCCAGAGGTTCCCCAGGCTGTCTGCATCCCCACCAAGCTGTCCCCCATCTCCATGCTCTACCAGGACAATGATGACAACGTCATTCTACGGCATTATGAAGACATGACAGTTGATGAGTGTGGGTGTGGGTAGACTGACAGCAGTAGAAGGGGTGCTCTCGGGGTAAATGCTCTAATAATAAAACTACCTGGTTTATGACCTTTGGATCTGAATTGTCAGTATGTTTATGCTTATAGTTTATCATCATTATCCATGATTAATGATGTCCCCTAGTTACACACACACACACACACACACACACACAGAGTCTTTTTTTTTTTTAGTCTTTTTTTTTTTTTTTATTAGTTGGAGGCTAATTACTTCACAACATTTCAGTGGGTTTTGTCATACATTGATAAGAATCAGCCATAGATTTACACGTATTCCCCATCCCGATCCCCCCTCCCACCTCCCTCTCCACCTGATTCCTCTGGGTCTTCCCAGTGCACCAGGCCCAAGCACTTGTCTCATGCATCCCACCTGGGCTGGTGATCTGTTTCACCATAGATAGTATACATGCTGTTCTTTTGAAACATCCCACCCTCACCTTCTCCCACAGAGTTCAAAAGTCTGTTCTGTATTTCTGTGTCTCTTTTTCTGTTTTGCGTATAGGGTTATCGTTACCATCTTTCTAGATTCCATATATATGTGTTAGTATGCTGTAATGTTCTTTATCTTTCTGGCTTACAAAAATATGGAACGCTTCACGAATTTGCGTGTCATCCCCTTGCACAGGGGCCATGCTAATCTTCTCTGTATCGTTCCAATTTTAGTATATGTGCTGCCGAAGCGAGCACACACACACAGTCTTAATGATCTTAGTTAATTTCTGCATCATGCACCTGAGGGTATATTAGAGTCTAGATAGAAAGAAACTGTAATTTATTGACAGCCTATTATGGGCAGGGACTATTCTATGCATTAACTTATAAATATATTTCACTGCTCTTTGAGGTAAGCACTATTATTTATGTTTCATAGAAAAAGCTGCTGAGATTTAGAGCAGCTAAATATCTAATTTTTCTAGAGGCATCAACTTTGGGAGTTCCCTGGCAGTCCAGTGGTTAGGACTCAGGTTTTCACTGCCACTGTCTGGGTTCAAGTCCATGTTCAGGGAACTAAGATCCTGTGAGCCTTCAGACTTGAATGAGGGAGCCTGATTAGCATAAGCAAAAGTCATAAAAGTTCAGCTGTGAACGAGTTATCATTACGTGAGTTTATAGTAAGATGCCAAGGGAAGAGGACCAGCCAAGATACTGGGTTTCATTAAAAATAAACATGCATCAGTAATTACATGAATCTGTATTAGGAAATCAGAGGAAGGGATTAGTTAAAATCTAAATGCCATGATTCATGAAGCTTCAGATCCAGGTACCAGAGGAATTCGAGTTATTTCAGACTGTGCCACTCCTGTCAATATTCTTCAGTCAGGAATCTGATGATACGTTTGGTTGGATCTGGCTTATTTGTAGGAACCCATGCCAGGTCTATTTTCTTGAGTATGTAAGTCGCTCATATTAATTGGGATGATTCCAAACCATGTTGGCCAAACATGAGAAATCAGCCTGTTGGGCAAATTATTTCTGAAGCAAATTATCACTAGTTTTATTTATTGAGCATCTATTATATGACAATTTTTGTACAAAGTCTTGGAAAATAAAAGTTTCTTGGGAAATTTCATTGTAGTACTTAAAATCTAGCATGTTGTGCTGTCCTTAGATTCAGCCATGTCTGATTCTTTGCAACTGCATGGACTCCTGGCTCCTCTGCCCTTGGGGATTCTCCAGGCAAGACTACTGGAGTGCGTTGCCATTTCCTCATCCAGGGGATCTTCCCAACCAGGGATCGAACCTCAGTCTCCTGCATTGCAGGTGGATTTTTTAAAAGCTGAGCTACCAGGGAAGCCCTAAAATCTAGCATATTTGGCTTAAATTTTTTGATATCTGCAAGTGAAAAAGTTAGCATATGCCCCAATATGTCAGTTCAGTTCAGTCGCTCAGTCATGTCCAACTCTTCGCGACCCCATGAACCGCAGAACACCAGGCCTCCCTATCCATCACCAACTCCCGGAGTCCACCCAAACCCATGTCCATTGAGTCAGTGATGCCATCCAACCATCTCATCCTCTGTCGTCCCCTTCTCCTCCTGCCCTCAATCTTTCCCAGCATCAGGGTCTTTTCCAATGAATCAGCTCTTCCCATTAGGTGGCCAAAGTACTGGAGTTTCAGCTTCAACATCAGTCCTTCCAGTGAACACTCAGGACTGATCTCCTTTAGGATGGACTGATTGGATCTCCTTGCAGTCCAAGGGACTCTCAAGAATCTTCTCCAACACCACAGTTCAAAAGCATCAATTCTTCAGTGCTCAGCTTTCTTTATAGTCCACCTCTCACATCCATACATGACCACTGGAAAAACCATAGCCTTGACTAGATGGACCTTTGTTGGCAAAGTAATGGATCTGCTTTTTAATATGCTGTCTAGGTTGGTCATAACTTTCCTTCCAAGGAGTAAGCATCTTTTAATTTCATGGCTGCAATCACCATCTGCAGTGATTTTGGAGCCCAGAAAAATAAAGTCAGCCACTGTTTCCACTGTTTACCCATCTATTTGTCATGAAGTGATGGGACCAGATGCCATGATCTTAGTTTTCCAAATGTTGAGCTTTAAGCCAACGTTTTCACTCTCTTCTTTTACTTTCATCAAGAGGCTCTTTAGTTCTTCTTCACTTTCTGCCATAAGGATGGTGTCATCTGCATGTCTGAGGTGATTGATATTTCTGCCAGCAATCTTGATTCCAGCTTGTGCTTCCTCCATCCCAGCGTTTCTCATGATGTATTCTGCATATAAGTTAAATATGTAGGGTGACAATATGCAGCCTTGATATACTCCTTTTCCTATTTGGAACCAGTCTGTTGTTCCATGTCCAGTTCTAACTGTTGCTTCCTGACCTGCATACAGGTTTCTCAAGAGGCAGGTCAGGTGGTCTGGTATGCCCATCTCTTTCAGAATTTTCCACAGCTTGTGATACACAGAGTCAAAGGCTTTGGCATAGTCAATAAAGCAGTAATAGATGTTTTTCTGGAATTCTCTTGCTTTTTTGATGATCTAGCGGATGTTGGCAATTTGATCTCTGGTTCCTCTGCCTTTCCTAAAACCAACTTGAACATCTGGAAGTTCACGGTTCACGTATTGCTGAAGCCTGGCTTGGAGAATTTTGAGTATTACTTTACTAGCGTGTGAGATGAGTGAGATTGTGCAGTAGTTTGAGCATTCTTTGGCATTGCCTTTCTTTGGGGTGGAATGAAAACTGACCTTTTCCAGTCTTGTGGCCACTGCTGAGTTTTCCAAATTTGCTGGCATATTGAGTGCAGCACTTTCACAGCATCATCTTTCAGGATTTCAAATAGCTCAACTGGAATTCCATCACCTCCACTAGCTTTGTTCATAGTGATGCTTCCTAAGGCCCACTTGACTTCACATTCCAGCGTGTCTGGATCTAGGTGAGTGATCACACCATTGTGATTATCTGGATCATGAAGATCTTTTTTGTACAGTTCCTCTGTGTATTCTTTTTTTTTTTTTCTCCTTTATTTATTTATTTTTTTTCCCAGTGGGTTTTGTCATACATTGATATGAATCAGCCATAGATTTACACGTTTTCCCCATCCCGATCCCCCCTCCCACCTCCCTCTCCACCCGATTCCTCTGGGTCTTCCCAGTGCACCAGGCCCGAGCACTTGTCTCATGCATCCCGCCTGGGCTGGTGATCTGTTTCACCATAGATAGTATACATGCT
The DNA here is from genome assembly GCF_033118175.1 of Dama dama. NCBI lineage: Eukaryota > Metazoa > Chordata > Mammalia > Artiodactyla > Cervidae > Dama > Dama dama. The sequence goes on from NC_083702.1 coordinate 18,881,517, forward strand.
GTTCTTTCGAAACATCCCACCCTCACTTTCTCCCACAGAGTTCAAAAGTCTGTTCTGTACTTCTGTGTCTCTTTTTCTGTTTTGCATATAGGGTTATCGTTACCATCTTTCTAAATTCCATATATATGTGTTAGTATGCTGTAATGTTCTTTATCTTTCTGGCTTACTTCACTCTGTATAATGGGCTCCAGTTTCATCCATCTCATTAGAACTGATTCAAATGAATTCTTTTTAACGGCTGAGTAATATTCCATGGTGTATATGTACCACAGCTTCCTTATCCATTCATCTGCTGATGGGCATCTAGGTTGCTTCCATGTCCTGGCTATTATAAACAGTGCTGCGATGAACATTGGGGTGCACGTGTCTCTTTCAGATCTGGTTTCCTCGGTGTGTATGCCCAGAAGTGGGATTGCTGGGTCATATGGCAGTTCTATTTCCAGTTTTTTAAGAAATCTCCACCCTGTTTTCCATAGCGGCTGTACTAGTTTGCATTCCCACCAGCAGTGTAAGAGGGTTCCCTTTTCTCCACACCCTCTCCAGCATTTATTGCTTGTAGACTTTTGGATAGCAGCCATCCTGACTGGCGTGTAATGGTACCTCACTGAGGTTTTGATTGGCATTTCTCTGATAATGAGTGATGTTGAGCATCTCCTCTGTGTATTCTTGATACTTCTTCTTAATATCTTCTGCTTCTGTTAGGTCCATACCATTTCTGTCCTTTATTGAGCCCATCTTTGCATAAAATGTTCCCTTGGTATCTCTAATTTTCTTGAAGAGATCTCTAGTCTTTCCCATTCTGTTGTTTTCCTCTATTTCTTTGCATTGATGACTGAGGAAGGCTTTCTTGTCTCTCCTTGCTATTCTTTGGAACTCCGCATTCAAATGGGTATATCTTTCCTTTTCTCCTTTGCTTTTCGCTTCCCTTTTTTCAAAGCTATTTGTAAGGCTTCCTCAGACAGCCATTTTGCTCTTTTGCATTTCTTTTTCTTGGGGATGGTCTTGATTCCTGTCTCCTGTACAGTGACACGAACCTCCGTCCATAGTCCACAGTTCATCAGGCACTCTATCAGATCTAGTCCCTTAAATCTATTTCTCACTTCCACTGTATAGTCATAAGGTATTTGATTTAGGTCATACCTGAATGGTCTAGTTGTTTTCTCCACTTTCTTCAATTTCAGTCTGACCCAAAACAGTCAAATAAATAAACACATTTAAAAAGAAAGTGTGTTACCAATTCGACTGACCACAATTCTTGAGACTGTATTGCTAAATTTAATTTTGAATTGAGCTAAATTGTTACTAACAGATTTCCTGAGTCAAAGAAATAGATTGTGTGTGGGGGTTGTCTGTTTTTAATACCTTCATGTTATTTTTAAAATTATTTATTTTTAATTTAAGGATAATTGCTTAACAATATTGCTTTGGTTTCTGCCATCCTTCAGCGTGAATTAGCCGTGTGTGTGTGTGTGTGTGCTAAGTCCCTTCAATAATGTCTGACTCTGTGTGACCCTATGGACTATAGTCCTCCAGGCTCCTCTGTCCATGGGATTCTCTTGGCAAGAATACTGGAGGGGGTTGCCATTTCCTCCTCCAGGGGATCTTCCCAACCCAGGGATCGAACCTGTGTCTCTTATGTCTCCTGCATTGGCAGGCAGGTTCTTTACCACTAACACCACCTGGGAAGCCCATACATAAGTCCTTTCCCTCTTGACCCTCCCTCCCCTTCCACCCTTTCCCATCCCTCTGGGTTGTTACAGAGTCTCAGTTTGAGTTGCTTTCATTTTATTTTTTTAAGTTACTGAAAAGATAGTGGCCATTTCCTTCTGCTAGGAGTTCTGCTGTTGGCAGGTTTAGTCACTTCTGACTTAGGTTACCTCCTGAGGCCATTACCACACCTGAAGCTACAAAAAAAAAAAAAGCATTACTGCTTCATGACTTGATTCTCTTATTGTCCTGCTTCTCTGTTGGAATCTTAAATGTCCACTTAGATCAGGCTATAAATAGCATGTGCCAGGAAAGTCAAGTTGTAGGCTGTGACTGGGGCAGAACGGCACAAAACAAATTCCAAAATATGTTATATACAATGTGTATAGCACAGCTATTTCAGAACATTTCAAGACTTAAGATCTTCTTTAATGGCAGGTCCATCCACGTACCACAGGCGAAATTTCACCATGAATTTAATTCATTTTAATTCAATTTGACATTTATTGAATGCCTTGAAAGGTAGAAAGAAGGGCACAAATTCTGCCTTCGGGTAGTTTATCATCAAGTGATGTTCCAGCTAGATTTATAAAAACTAGTTCAAATAGCTTCCATCAGGCTCTGATCTGTTTTAACTCACTTTGACTTGTTTTTCAGATGTCTTGTCTTGTTTCTGCTAAGTTGTATCATTGCACCTGATGTTTTTCTCTTTTGAACTCTTCAAACTGTGGTGCTGGAGAAAACTCTTGGGGATCCCATGGACAGCAAGGAGATCAAACCAATCGATCCTAAAGGAAATCAACCCTGAATATTCATTGGAAGGACTGATGCTGAAGCTCCAACACTTTGGCCACCTGATCCAAAGAGCTGACTCCCTGGAAAAGACTCTGATGCTGGGAAAGACTGAGGACAGGAGGAGAAGGGCCTCTGTGACAGAGGATGAGATAGATGGTTGGATGGCATCACTGACACAATGGACACGAGTTTAAGCAAGCTCTGGGAGATAGTGAAGGACAGGGGAGCCTGGCATGCTGCAATCCATAGGGTTGCAGAGAATTGGACATGACTTAGTAACTGAACAACAACTTTACATTCCATTCTTTGTACGCATTCTTCATCCCAGAGAGAAGGCCACAGTTCCATAACTTTGAGAACCACAGAAGCCATCAGGAGACTACCTGGTGCCAGCCTTGAGTGTCTTCAGATGTCTATAGATGAAAAACAAATGCAGACTTGGCACATACCCTGATCTGTATCAACCACCCTGCTCCTTGAACGATAACTATAAGACTCCTCGCTACCCTTTCCAAGGTGGACACACAGTCTTGAGAGCATTAGCCCACCATGGCTCACCTTGCCTGGGAAAGCAATAAAGCTATTCTTTTCTGCTTCACCCAAAACTCTGTCTCCTAGATTCAGTTTGGTTCCGGTGGATAGAGGCTGGATTTTGACAGCAAACATCAAATTAGGTTAAGCCTAAATTTTCTTTTAACATAAGAAAATATGGCATAAATAGAATATCAAGAGTTATTCATGGGTTGTTTCCTTACCACTTCTTTTTTTTACTTAAGACAATAATAAACACTTCAGCTAGTATCACAAAGGTTTCTCTCTCTTTTTTTGGTCTCCCTTTGCAGCATGTGGAATGTGGGGTCTTAGTTCCCTGGCCAAGGATCGAACCTATGCCCTCTACATTGGAAGTGCAGAGTCTTAACCACTAGACTGCCAGGGAATTCCCCTCACCAATACTTCTTATTGTAAAATATATATATATATATTTTTTAATTATAACCATCCTGGTAATTAAGAAGTTCTATTTCATTGTGGTTTTGTAGTTTCCTGGTGATTAATGATGTTGAGCATCTCTCATGTGCTTTTTGGCTATCTATATGTCAAAGTATTACAATATCCACCCTCTTAGAACTTGGGTTCCTTACAGCAAAACACTCAAATAAAAATCTATGGGCACATTACCAAAGTTCCATTTGGTCATTAATAATTAGTGTGGTCTGTTATCATATCCTGTAACAATGTCTCTCAGGGGAGGTTACTCAGGCTAGCAGGCTTTCAGTGGAGATCTTGTGAGGATCCTCAAAGCAGTAGATGGACAGCTTCATCCTTTCAGATATCTGGCATAATTGAGATAAGAGACACTATTTTCTCTTGCACTGAGCCTTTTTCCCTAGGTGTTTTGTTGTTGTTGTTGTTTGTTTTTTATTTTATTTTATTTTTTTGTTGTTGTTCTGCTTACCTTTTGGTTTTTTGGCCATGAGGCATGTAAGATCTTAGCTCCCTGACCAGGGATAGAACCTGCACTGGGAGAACCCTGCATTGGAAGAAGTCTTGACCACCAGGGAAGTCCCCTGAGGTGTTTATTAACATTGGATTTTCTTTATATTCATTCCTTTACCCTCAGTGACCATTCCTCCTCTTCAGATACTAAATTTTATGTATTTGTTTGCCTCAATTAAAAACTAAAAAGAAAATACATGTAACCAGTTGACCATAGATGTGTAGGTTTATTTCCATGTAGAGGTCTTGCATATGCTTCAAAGGATGAAAAGAGAAGGGAATTCCCTGGTGGTCCAGTGGTGAGATCTGGTCACTTTCACTGCCCTGGCCCTGGGTTCAGTCCCTGGTTGGGAAATTAAGATCCTGAAAGTTATGCATTGCAGCAATTTTTATATATATATATATATATATAATTTATATGTACATAAATAGAGAAAAAAACAAAATTAAGAGAAAGGCAATAAAACCATAGATATGAATAAAATTTGAAGAATTATAAAACAATACTATGTAGGAATTGAACATTAACAGAATAAAGTGAGAAATTATTTAATCATCCCAATACATGCAAAAATAATAATATGACAAAAGTCACAACTATTAGTGATTAAACTCTCAACAAAATAGAGAAAACATCCTTTAGCTTGATGAAGGGCACCTGTGGGAAACCTATAACTAACATCATACTTAAAAATGAATAACAGAGAATTCCGTCCCTGGTGATCCAGTGATTAGGACTGGGCGCTTTCACTGCCGTGGTCTGAGTTCAATCCCTGGCAGGGAAGTAAGATCCCACAAGTCACATGGCATGGCCAAAAAAAAAGAAAAGAACAGCTGAATGCTTCCTCCTGTTAAGAAATTATAAGCCCCAAATGTAGTCACTTATGTTAAGCCCACATTATTAAACCAAGACTTGATAGCTACCTAAACTAAATGCAGTTTCAACCTTGCCTAGGAATGTAATCTTACCAGGTCAGTCTGGAATTTCCTGGTCAGCACCAGAGAAGTAATGTGCCTAATAGACACTTTTATTCCCCCAAAGGAAATAACCTTGCCAGAAAGAATCAGTTCGTTTGTTTATGATTTCCTTGCCCCACATCCTCCCTGCTATTAAAAATCTTTCCTTTTCTGGAGTCCTTTGGAGCTCCTTTCTCTTGACTGGCTAGACAGGATGTTGCCCAACTCATGAATCTTTTAATAAGGCCAATTAGGGACTTCCCTGGTGGTCCAGTGGTTAAGAATCCACCTTCCAATGCAGTGTCATGGTTTCAGCACTAGGCCCACATGCCTTGAGGAAACTAAGCTCACGTGCTGTAATTAGAGAAGCCCTTTAAGAAAGAGAGAGAGAGAAAGAGAAGCTCTTGTGGTGCAACAAAGATATAGCTCGGCAAAAAAAAAAAAAAAAAGAAGTTTAAAAAAAGCCAATTAGATTTTCAAATTTTCTCAATTAAACTTTGTTTCTAAATACCCCTACGATTGAGAATAAGTAAGGGCATTACCTCTTACCTTCTCCATTGAACATTTTATTGGCATCCTTAACCATTCCAATAAGACAAAAAGAAGAAATAAAAAAGCATACTTGTTGGAAAAAAGTTAGACTGTCTATATTTGCAGACAGCATAATCTTTGGAAAAGCCTAAGGAATCTACCAAAAAAAAAAAAAAAAGAAAAAATTAGAAATAAGTGAAGTTAGCAAGTTTACAGGTTGGTTATGTAGGGGAGCAAAATATACCTCCCTCAAATGTCTCTTTGACATGTGGATTATTTCAAGTTGAAAACAATCAAGAGTCAAACAAACAAAAACTCAAGCAGAAGCTTTGACTTTGCCCCTTAGCTGTCTAAAGAATTGAGATAAAGGGCCTTTTCCAGAATAGAGCTGTCGCCAGAACTATCTGCCAAGAATATGGGTTGAGTGTGATGGAGAGAGACTGAGCAGGACCTAGAGGTGAGAAGCCACTCTGGGTCCCATTGTCTCTGTACAGCTCGGCAGACATCTCTTTACCATGTGGTTTTTCATTTCTCTGTGAATTATCTGCCTCCCCTTTGAGATTCCTGGGGAAGGAAATGGCAACCCACTCCAGTATTCTGGCCTGGAGAATCCCATGGACAGAGGAGCCTGGAGGGTTACAGTCTATAGGGTCGCAAAGAGTTGGACACGACTGAAGTGACTTAGAATGGATGTACACCTTTGAGGTCCCAAACCACTATCCCAGAATCTTCTTTTGTCTTTAGCTGATGTGAGGGCTTCGGCCATTGTGACAGGTGATTCTATTTTCCTGGGTCTCTCCCGCATATCGGAGAAGGAAATGGCAACCCACTCCAGTAGTGTTGCCTGGAAAATTCCATGGACAGAGAAGCCTGGTAGGCTACAGTCCATGGGGTCGCAAAGAGTCGGACGCGCCTGAGCGACTTCACTTCACTCCGGTGTATGCGTGCATGCTCAGTCATAAAGGACTCATTACGACCCTTATGGGCTCTCGCCCACCAGACTCCTCTGTCCATGGGATTTTCCAGGCCAGAGTGCTGGAGTGGGTTGCCATTTCCTATTCCTGCCTCCCCCATGTATAGATGTTATCAAATTTTTGTTTGATTTTCTCCTGTTATATGTCTCATGTCAGTTTAATTCTTAGACCAGTCAGTTCAGTTCAGTCGCTCAGTCGTGTCCGACTCTTTTCGACCCCATGAATCGCAGCATGCCAGGCCTCCCTGTCCATCACCAACTCCCGGAGTTTACTCACACTCATGCCCATCGAGTCGGTGATGCCATCCAGCCATCTCATCCTCTGTTGTCCCCTTCTCCTCCTGCCCCCAATCCCTCCCAGCATCAGGGTCTTTTTCAGTGAGTCAACTCTTCACATGAGATGGCCAAAAAGAGCCAGAAGAACCTAAAAAAAGGTAACATTTCTTCCCAAAAGTTACAAGGTGAATATACAAAAATCAATTCTATACCATCAATGAAGAGTTAGAAAATGAAATTTAAAAAAAGAAAAGCCAATATTACTTATTAGTCGAATTAAAGCCATGAAATACTATGGGATAATTTTAATAAACTATACAAGACACATACTGAATATCACAAAACATTGCTAAGTGAAACTGATACCTAAGTAACTGAAAGAATATAGCATGTTTGAAGGTTAGATCCCTGGCTTGGGAAGATCCCCTGGAGGAGGGCATGGCATCCCACTCCAGTATTCTTGCCTGGAGAATTGTGGGCTAGAGTGCACGAGGTCGCAAAGAGTTGGACATGATTGAGCAACTAAGCATAGACAGAGATTTAGTATCACCATTACAAAACCCAGTTATCCATATGTGGGAACATGATGTAGATATCTGTTATGGGTAAAATGTTTGTGTACCCCCTAAATTCTCTCTATTTTTCCTTTTATGGAAGCACTGCAAGGCATGTGGGATCCCAGTTTCCCAACCAGGGATGGAACCTATGCCCTCTGTGCTGAAGGTGTGGATTCTTAACCACTGGATTGCTGGGGAAATCCTCCTGCCAAATTCTTCCATTGAAGTTCTAACCCCTAATGTGGCTCTATTTGAAAATGGGAGCATCTGAGAAACTAATTAAGGTTAAATGAGCTTATAAGGGTGGAACCCTAATCTAAGAGGATTAGTGTGCTTGTAAGAAGAGAGCTCCCCACCCCTTCAGGCTGGATACACAACATAAGATCAAGTAAAAGTGAAAGTGTTAGTTACTCTCGTGTCCGACTCTTTGCTACCCCGTGGACCCCATGGTCTGTAGCCTGTCAGGCTCCTCTGTCCATGGGATTCTCCAGGCAAAAATAGTGGAGTGGGTTGCCATTTCCTTCTCCACGGGATCTTCTTGACCCAAGAATTGAACCTGTTTCCTACATGGCAGGCAGATTCTTTACCATCTGAGCTACCAGGGAAACTGGCAAGTTCAGGTGAGAACACAGTGAAAAGGCTGTGTCTACAAGCCATAAGTTCTCACCAGAACCAGGTTGGCTGGAACTTTGATCTTGCACTTCTAACCTTCCAAAGTCTGAGAAAATAAATTTTTATAATTTAACCCACCTATTTTGTGGTAGCCCTAGCTGAGTAATATATAATATCTTTCAGGTGAGTGTATGCTCCTCGGTTCTTGTCCCAACAATGATTTGGAGCAATGGACATTAAAGCCGTCTGCACATCACTGCTCTCGGGTTTTAGACAAACCATGTCATAGCTCTTAGACAAATCAGTGTTACAGCTCTATTTTATTTAGAAGATAGCAGGAGAATCCATCCTCGAAGAAGAGAAGAGAGTGGAGGAACACACCAGCACATGGTGGGGGGTGGGGGGCGGGGGGCGGGTGAGGTGGGGGAGAGAAAGAGAGAGAGAGAGAGAGAGAGGGAGAGAGAGAGAGCACATATGCACACGGGAGAGAGAGCACGCTCAGCTCCTCATGTTTTCTTCCCCCTGGGCCTGCCCTATGCAAATTGGGCTCAACCAGGAGTGCTGTTCTACCTGAAGTCCTCACTCCGGTCCTCTGACATTTCTTTGACCTTCCTTTGTTCTATTTTCACAGGCTTTTCCCTTCCTTGTCTTTTAGCCACTGCCATCTTGGACACCTTTTCCCTATTCTAACTACCTAACATATCCATATGAGCAAAAGTCAACTCTGACTCTTAACATCACACCACAAACTCAAAAAACGGATTGTAGACCTAGTATAAAAGCTAAAACTAAAACCACGAGTACTAGAAAATACAGGAGAATGTCTTCATGTCCTTTGAGTAGGTAATGACTTTGTAGATAAGGTCCAAAAAGTGCTAACTGTCGGGAGCTGCCAGGACGTGCCCGGGCCGTGACAAGGTCATGGGATGAGAGAGGAACCTGCAAGGCAGCTCTTCCCCTCGAGGTTGTCCCGGGGGCCCAGTATGTCCCTCTCCTCCTTCTGTCTTACTGTTGTTAGGCTTTCTATTACTTTTTGGAAATATAATATATAGTAATAAGGCCTCCCTGGAAGAGTCCAAGCCTTTTTGGAAATGCTCATTATTGCTCTGGCTCAGGACATGATCATAAACATCAAGTCAGAAAAGAAAAGGCCACATGTATAGTTTGGCTGCTTGCTTAAAAGATTATAATGTTCTAGAATAGAAAAGAGTAGAGGCATTTAGATTTAGAAGAAGATATACTGCTTCAGTTTACTTGCTCTTTGGTTGAGAGGGTTTTCATTATTGCTATTTCTTTGCTGCTATTTGTTCGTTGTTTCCCTTTCTTTAAACAACATGGGATATTATGGGTATTTTTGTAGAATTAGAAAATGGGGCATATAGGACTTCAATAGAAGATTTATATTAACCAGCTTCACTGCCATTATTTCACTATTAATAGAGGTGTTTTGCTGCTTTAGAGGTGTTTTTGCTGTTTAATAGTTAATCATTGCAAATTGAGATTTTGTGGTTTCAGGCAAAGAAAAATATCAAGGTTTTTCTCATGGTACTAATCTCAGAAATGTCAAACATGTTACTGTGACCCTTCCCATGTATTGTTTTATTGTCTAAAGAATTTACACTATACCTGAGATTTGTAGAACATTGTTTTGTTAGAATGAAAATGTTAGGCCATTGAAGCAAGAAGACTATGTACGGGACATTTAAGAATAAACCCTGTAATTGGAAACGTTCTAGATGAATGCATAGGGGGAAAACATGGGAAAGAAAAATATTGACAGTAGCACAAAACAATATCTGATGTAATAGGGGGTGACTTAAGGGGGAGGTAATGTTCATTCTATAAAAACTGAGCTATCATAAAAATAAAAAAAAAGCTACCTCTTCTACGCAACCTTCTGCGTGTGTCTGTCTTCTTCCTCGCCTATGCCATTCATCCCTTGGGTATTCCTGGTCCTGCTGGGGCTGGACCTCGGCAGCTAACCATTAAAAAAAAGATTGATAAATTGAACTTCCCCAAAAAAAAAAAAAAAATTGAACTTCCCCAAAATTAAGAACACTTATTCTTCAAAAGACACCATTGAGGAAATGAAAAGTCAAGTCAGAGACTAAAGAAAATATATAGGTATATATATATACAGATACATATAAATATATACAGGTATATACTAAGGAAAATATATATACAGAAAACATATATACAGATATGACAAAGGAATTGTATCTAAAATATGTATAGAATTCTTACAAATTAGTAAGGAGATAAAAATTTAAAAAGGACAAAACACTCAAACAGGCTTCAAAAAAGAAGATATATAAATAGTTAACAGGCACATGAAAAGATGCTCACCATCATTAAGAACCAGGGAGATGCAAATTAAAATCTACATACCCACAGAAATTACTGCAACTAGAAAGGCTGACCAAGTGTTGGGGAGGACATCAAACGACTTGGATATTCATTTCCTCCTGGTTGGAGTGTAAAGTATTATAACAGTCCAATAATTTTCCTAAAAGTTAAATGCTTACCTATTTGATCCAGTGATTTCACTTCCAGTTTCTTTACCCAAGAGAAGAAAATAAAAAAGGTTACACAAAGAATTGTACACAATGTTCACCATAGCCTAAAGCTATAAAATTAGCCTAAGTCCACCAAAGGATAAATTAATAAACAAATTGTAACATAACCATATAATGGAATTCCAGAAATAGAAAGAAATGAACCACTGATACACCTAATCATGTAGATCAATTTCACAAAGTAGTTGAGCAAAAAAATGTGTTGATGAAAAATTAATCAGTTTATACAAGAAAGAATTGAAAAATTTCATTGCAGACAAATTTGAGGATTATAACCCAGGAAGCTCTGAGAACCGTTCTGCTCATTAGAAGTCGAGACACGGTTCATATAAGTTTTTTGAGACAGAGGGCTGGCTGTACATTAAATGACAGTGTACATATTCCAGATTTAAGCCCCATTGTGATGGGTCCTGAAACCCTTTATAAAGATCAAGAAGGAATGTTATCTTTTAAGGAGTTGTCTTGTTGATACTAGGATTTGCAGTTTATGGTTGAACAGGTATTCCTGCCAATGGGGGAGGTTTGGTTCATGCATAATGTAAATACACAATTCACAATGTGAAGGGGGAGAGGTCAAAGGGCAGAGGTTTTTTAAAATTTATTTTTATATTCGGTTGCCCTGGATCTTTGTGGCTGAACATGGGCTACTCTCTAGTTGCAGCGAGCAGAATCTACTCTTCGCTGTGTTGCTCAGGTTTCTTACTGTGGTGGCTTCTCTTGTTGCAGAGCTGGGGCTGTAAGCACTTGGGCTTAGCCGCCCCAGGGCTTGTGGAATCTTCCTGGACCAGGGATTGAACCTGTGTCTCCTGCATTGGCAGGTGGATTCTTATCCACTGTACCACCAGAAAAGTCACAGAGAAGAATTTTTATCTTTAAATTTTTCTTGTCTTGCCATAAATGTGAATTTTATTTCACAAAAGCAATCATCAAAGTTTGACACATTATATGATTCCTTTTGTATGAAATTATAGAAGAATCCAAGCTAATCTTTGGTGATAGAAACATTAGTGGTTGCCTAGGACTGGGAGTAGAAGGACTGACTGCAAACAAACATGAAAATTTGGGGCGGTGATGACAAGCTTAAATATCTTGATTATGGAGTGATTACAAGGGTATATGTTTACGTGTTTTTTAAAAATGTATAACAGGAATAGGACACTAACCTAAGCTGAACATTTATATTTTATAGTCTTTTTTTAATTGGAGTATAATTGCTTTACAATGTTGTGTTAGTTTCTGCTGGACAACGAAGTGAATCAGCTATATGTATACATATATCCCTCCCTCTTGGACCTCCTGCAGTCCTCACCCCATCCCACCCTTCCAGGTCATCACAGAGCGCCAATCGGAGCTGCCCATGCTGTAACAGCAGGTTCCCACTGGCTATCTGTGTTACACATGCTGGTGTATTTCTTTCAAGCCTACTCCCAATTCATCCCATTGTCCCCTTCCTCCCCTGTGTCCACATGTCCGTTCTCTACATCGGCATCTCTATTCCTGCCCTGCAAATATGTTCATCTGTACCATTTTTCTAGATTCTACATATATGAGCTAATATGCTATACCTGTTTTTCTCTGGTAGCTCTGGAGGTAAAGAATGCTCCTGCAACATGGGAGACCTGGGTTCAACCCCTGGGTTGGGAAGATCCCCTCTAGAAAGAATGGCAACCCACTCCAGTATTCTCACTTAGGAAATCTCACAAACAGAGAGCCTAGCGGGCTAGAGTTTATAGGTTCCCAAAGAGTCGGACACGACTGAACGACTAACACACCTGTTTTTCTGACTTACTTCACTCTGTATGACAGACTCTAGGTCCATCCACAGCTCTACAAGTGACCCAGTTTCATTCCTTACATTTTTTTTGTTTTTAGAATTTATTTATTTATTTAGATTTTTGGCTGTGCTGGATCTTCATTGCTGTGTGGGCGTTTCTCTAATTGTGGTGGGCAGGGGCTTCTCATTTCGATGGCTTTTGTTGTATAGCACAGGCTCTCTAGCTTGTTAGCTCAGTAGTTGTGGCTCCCGGGTTCTAGAGCACAGGCCTCAATAGTTGTAGCTTAGGGGCATGTGGGATCTTGCAGGATCAGGGATGGAACCTATGTCTCCTGCATCGGCAAATGGATTCATTACCACTGAACCACCAGGGAAGACCTCTGCCTACCTTTTATAAAAGTCTCTGGACTTCCCTAGGGGTCCACTGGTTAAGATTCTGTATTTCCACTGCAGTGGCTGTGGGTTCAATCTCTGGTCAGGGAAGTTCAGCATGCCAAGAAGTACAGCCAGAAAAATAATTAAATAAAAGTCTTTAAGACTAGATTGAGACCAGTTGTATAATTCAGGATGATCTTACCGCAGGATTCTTACCTTAGTCAGCCTGCAAAGTTTACTGTGCTACTGTAAGGTTACATATGTATACGCTCCAGGGATCAGTTCAGTTCAGTCGCTCAGTTGTGTCCAACTCTTTGTGACCCCATGGACTTGGCTCCTGAAGGACCTTTATTTATGATGTGGCACTTCTGCCCCTTCTTCAAAACTATCGCCTGCCACTCCAAACATCTGCTTCATCTTGTCCAGCTCCAGCTTGATTTTGTGATTAAGAAAATCTTATGTTTAGAGTTTAGGTGTAGGGTTCATAGAATTTGAGACTTAACGTACAGGGGCTGTAGTTGTGAGACTCTGTGTTGTGCTTAATTGCTCAGTCATGTCTGACCCTTCCACCCCATGAGCCTGCCAGGCTCCTCTGTCCATGGGGATTCTCCAGGCAAGAATACTGGAGAGGGTTGTCACGCCTTCCTCCAGTGGATCTTCCCAACCCAGGGATTGAACCCAGGTCTCCCACATTTCAGACTGATTTTTTTGTACTGTCTATGCCACCAGGGAAGCCCTGGAGGGAGCCTTAGGTCTTGAGGATGACCTCAGTTCTGGGAGTGTGTTTGCTCAAACAAACCCAGAGGAGCTGAACTCAGAATTCAGGTAACAGGAGGCAATGGCAATAGGGAGTATAGTAGTCATTTCTTCAAGGCAGATAAGGAAGCGGAAGTGGACAGGGTCATACACTTAATCTTAGCTTCATGAAGCAAAAGAAATCACCTGAAACTTGTACACTATAATAATTCCCTGACTCAGAGACCAAAGTTCTTTTGATTTTGCATCTATAATGCCCCACCCCTTTCCAAGAGAATCTGAGGTGAAGAGCAAAATAAGAGGAAGTTAGAAATTAATGAATAATGGCAGAAGGGCAAGGCCTCACTGTTTCGCCAGGTAACAATGAAAACCTTCAGGTCACAGAACCAGATCAATTCGCTCTTCCCTTTCTTCTTCCTCTCTTCTCTCCAATAAACAGCAATGTGCCAGTCTTCTTTAACTTTAAAGGGAGATATCCCTACATCCATTCTCAGTGAACTAGGCTACAAGATTAATTATCTGCATCATAAGCTTTCTTATCAACCCCCACCAACTGCCCTCTTCATCTGCTACCTGTCTGTACAGTCTGTTGTTGTTCAGTCACTGAGTTGTGTCCAACTCTTTGTGACCCCATGGACTGCAGCACACCAGGCTTTCCTATCCTTCACCATCTCCCAGAGTTTGTCCATTGAGTTGGTGATGCTATCTAACCATCTCATCCTCTGCCACCCCCTTTTCCTTTTGCCTTCGATCTTTCCCAGCATCAGAGTCTTTTCCAATGAGTTGGTTCTTCACATCAGGTGGCCAAAGTATTGGAACTTCAGCTTCAGCAACAGTCAGAGTTGGTTTCTTTTAGGATTGACTAGTTTGATCTCTGTACGGTCTAGATACCTAGTATCTGCCTGAGACTCAGGAATGAGTCATCCTCTGATTAAACAGGGGGCCGTGGTCACACCTGCAGAAACTATGTTGGGGCAGGTTGCTGGGCAGCGGCAATTAGCACAGTATAACTCCAGAGGAAAAAGTCCAGACACTCCAGAGGAAAAAGTCCAGACACAGAGCACCATGGCTTCTGACAGAGGTAAATGGTCGGGGGGGCCGCCTGAAATCTCCATATTCTTGAAAAGCTCCAAAACTCTGTGTGTGCTTGCTTATATGTGTGTGCATATGTGTCTGGTTCATGCTTGTATTCATGAGCATTTTCCAACTTTCCTATTTATTAATATTTTCATATTATTCTTAAACAGGAGTTCTTCTTATTGGTGGTGGTGTGGTTATTAATACCACCTGTTCATACCGTAAATGATTTTAATCAGATGATACTGAAGCAATGCTTGTTTCACCATAATAAAAAACTTAAGTTAAAAAATACAACTACTAGATGAAAATTTAAGATAGCAGCTGAAGTTCTAGCACCAGGGCATGTTAATGGATTATTTAAGGTTCCGTTACTTAGTGTTAGAAAAATTCGTGGGGAAGGAAGAACACCAGGTTGTGGAAGGAAATGATTTTCAGATGAGGTGGGTTTTGAACTTGGTCTTGAAAGGGCAGAATTTTGGTTGGCAAAGAGGAGGAGATTCCTGTTTGACTGACACCAGGAGTTTAAGGGAATTTTCTGAAGATTGTGTGTGGAATATAATGAATGAATTGATCAGGCTACAGAAGAGTTTTTGGAAGCAATCAGCAATGTGATTAGAAAGTAAATTTGCTTCTTTTTTTTAATTGGACTATAGTTGCTTTACAATGTTGTATTAGTTTCAGGTATACAGCAAAGTGAAGCAGTTATATACATACATGTATGCACTCCTTTTAGATTTTTTTCCCATATAGGTCATTACAGAGCATTGAGTAGAGTTCCCTGTGCTATATAGTGTAGGTTCTTATTATCTATTTTATATACAGTAATGTGTCAATTCCAGTCTCCCAAATTTATCCCTCTCTCCATCCCCAAAAACAAATTTGAAGACATATTGTTGAGAGTCTTGAATGCCCAGCTAAGAAAATTCAGGTTGATATTTTATTTTAGATTTCTTTTCTTTTCCATTATGGTTTTTGATAGTTTACTGTGTATTTTTCTTTTAATAAGACAAAATATTTGGAGAATTTGTGAATAGCATGTGTGTGTGTTCAGTTGTGTCTGACTTCGCAGCCCCATGGACTGTAACCCACCAGGCTCTTCTTTCCATGGGATTTCTCAGGCAAGAATAAGGGAGTGGGTTGCCATTTCCTCCTCCAGGGGATCTTCCTGACCTGGGGATCAAACCCGAGTCTCCTGTGGTTCCTACATGAGCAGGCGGATTCTTTACCACTGAGCCACCTGGGAAGCCCTGTGAATAACATGGAGATGTCTAAAACAGTGCTTTGGATGCATTTACTTGGCACTTGATGCCTTTTTGTGTGTGTTGACTTTTGCTTTTGGCCACACCGGGCAGTATGACAGCTCTTAGGTTTGAAAGCAGAGATTGCACCCCTGCCCCTGCAGTGCAAGCAGGGAGTTTTAACCACTGGTCCACCAGGGAAATCCCGAGAGAGAATCCTCCAGCTGCATTTTCTGATATGATTTGTGGGTTTAGAAGAATACAGCCTTTATTCTTAGCGGTTCGATTTGTACATATGGGTGTTGCTTGACGTGATCATCTCTTGGTCAACAGGTCCTCCAGCGGGAGATCCCACATTGAGGTAAGAATTCTACTATCATAGTACACATTTAACTCAACCCAGAATAAATGAGCATGTAGAAGCGGGAGGACTACAATTTCCTTATTGTTCCTTTCCTCTTTTCTGATGCTCCCATTCTTTGTTTTTGCAACTCCACTCCTTATGCTTATTATTTCTTCTTGTGTCTTCCCTCCTATGTCTTTGGGTTTCAGTTGAAAAAAACTATCTTCCAGCTTTCTTTTGTTATTCTCTTTCTATTGTTTTTCTCTCTTTAAATCACAAGTTTTCATAGAAATTAGTGAAAAGTTCATAAAACTGGTTTGTCACTTGCATCTTCCTATTTTAAACCCTATGCCCATTTTCTAGACTTTTAAAAATTTTTTTATTTTACCACGCCACCTGGTTTGGGAGATCTTAGTTTCCCAATCAAGGATTGAACCCAGGTCCCCCAGCAATGGAAAAGCGGAATCCTAACCACTGGACTTCCAGGCAATTCCCTAGACCTATTTAAAAATTGCATTTATATTTAATTGATTGATGATTGCTTTACAATATCGGTTTCATTTCTGCCATTTATCAACATGAATTAGCCATAGATGCACATGTGTCTTTTCCCTCCTGACCCTCCCTCCCACCTCCCACCCCATCCCACTCCTCTAGGTTGTTAAAGTGCTCTGGTTTGAGTTCCGTGAGTCACAGCAAATTCCCATTGGCTATCTATTTTACTTATGATAGTATATACGCTTCCGTGCTACTCTTACCATTCATCTCACCCTCTCCTTCCTCCCCGCTGCCCTCATCTGTAAGTCTAGAACAGAGAGATTTGTCAGGGAACATATTATCTCTTGATGGGTGGGAGGGTTGCTCTATAAAATAAATTAAGTGATCCTTTAGGAATGAGTGGAGAATATGAGAATGTAATAAACTTATGACTCAATCATATTGCAGAGTCCTTGGCATAATTCTGAGTTTTCCCTGAGTCATAACTTTGACCCACAGAGAGTGTTATGTCTAAAGATGCCCTCGACCAGGTTGGATGCATGAGACAAGTGCTCGGGGCTGGTGCACTGGGATGACCCAGAGGGATGGGATGGGGAGGGAGGTGGGAGGAGGGTTCAGGATGGGGAATACATGTAAATCCATGGCTGATTCATGTCAGTGTATGGCAAAAACCACTGCACTATTGTAAAGTAATTAGCTTCCAACTAATAAAAATAACTGGGGAAAAAAAAATAAAGATGCCCTCAAGGGAAATTTGAATTTCTTTCTTATGAGGAATTAGTATACATATAATGGAATGTGGAAGAATCCTGAGGCTAAATTACTTTCTTCGCAGAGTTGGTAATAGACTTCTGTTGGCAATTTGAGGACTCCACACCTGAAAAAGAAAAAAAAATCGATTCCATTGAGGAATAATGAAGATTGAGTGAGACAGGTCACCTCTAAGTCTGAGACAGAAAGTTCAGAGGGACTTCCCTGGCAGTCCAGTGGTTAGGACTCAGAGCTTTCACTGCCGAGGGCCCAGGTTCAATCCCTAGCTGTGGGAACTAAGATTCTTCAAGCTGTGAGGCCAAAATAAATAAGATTAGAATATAGTAAGAAAACTTTAGAAGAGAAACAAAGACATATTTACACCTGAATTCAAGACTACCAAGCCGTGGTATAGAGTGGTAACCCAATAACATGAGTTGGAAAAAAATCTCTTCCCTGTTTGTGAGAGAAACTCTGATAATCCAAACAGACCTCCCCAGCTAACTTTGAGATATAGAATAGAAAAAAAATTCCTGAGATGTCATGTTTTAGGTTTGCCTGATAGAAAAGGAGAAGAAATTATTTCTGTTGTTCAGTCGCCAAGTCATGTTGGAATCTTTGCGACCCTATGGACGACAGCGCGCCAGGCTTCCCTGTCCTTCACTCTCTCCCAGAGTTTGCTCAGATTTGTGTCCATTGAGTCGATGATGCTATCTAACCATCTCATCCTCTGCCACCCTCTTCTCCTTTTGCCTTCCCTCAAATGATGACATGATGACATGGGGTGGGTGGGTGGGGGTGCTTTTTATATTTCAGGAGAAGAATTGAACCCTGGGAATTTGAATTCTCCTTTGACCCCAGAAAATTCTGTAAAGAGGCCTGTCTGCTCTACGAAATCCAGTGGGGCAACAGCCGGGACGTCTGGCGACACTCGGGCAAAAACACCACCAAGCATGTTGAACGCAATTTTATAGAAAAAATTGCTTCAGAAAGATATTTTTGCCCATCCATCAGCTGCTCCATCTTCTGGTACTTGTCCTGGAGTCCCTGCTGGGAATGCTCCAAGGCCATTAGAGAATTTTTGAATCAGCATCCCAATGTGACCCTAGTTATTTACGTAGCACGGCTTTTCCAGCACATGGATCCGCAAAACCGGCAAGGACTCAAAGACCTGTTTCACAGCGGTGTGACTATCCAGGTCATGAGAGCCCCAGGTGAAAACAACAAGCCAACAATCTTAGGTGTTTATGAGAGGTGGTGGTGGTGGTGGTATGTTTCTAGGCCAGGAGACTGGATTATCCCAGACGGGAAGTCTCCGAAGTGAAAGCCCAAAATAGAGTAAAAGCCCACTTTTGAAATTCATAGCAAAGAAAGCATCAAAGAGATGGCTTTTTCCTGGCTCCTGTCTTATTTACTTTATTAATTAATTTATTTATTTTTGGCTGTGCTGGGTCTTCATCACTGTATGGGCTCTTCTCTACTTGCGGTGCTCTGGCTTCTCATTGTGGAGGCTTCTCTTGTTGCTGAGTGAGGTCTCTAGGGTGCTCAGCCTTCAGTAGTTGTGGCTCCTGGGCTCTAGAGCGCAGACTCAACAGTTGTGGCTTTCAGCTCAGGGATTGAACCATATCTCCTGCATTGGCAAGTGGATTCTTTACCACTGAGCCACCAGTAAAGCCCCCTCTCTACCATCTTAAAATGAATTGCTGAGCTCCTTTTGGGAAACTTCCCTGGTGGCTCAAAAGGTAAAGGGTCTGTCTGCAAAGCAGGAGACCCAGGTTCTATCCCTGAGTCATGAAGATCCCCTGGAGAAGGGACTGGGCACCCACTCCAGTTCCTTTTAGGGATGCTGAAAGAGTCTAGTCCTCCAGCAGGAAACAGGCCAGAGGGATTTATACATGATATATTTTTAGGTTGGATTCAACTTTCTGTTGTATGTGTTGCATGAACCAAGATTTGTGTTTCCTTAGAGTATGATCACTGCTGGAGGAATTTTGTCAACTACCCCCGTGGGAAAGAAGCTCACTGGCCAAGATACCCCCCTCTGTGGATAAACTTGTATGCATTGGAACTCTACTGCATCATTTCAGTAAGTTACTGCAATGGAATGATTTTGATACAAAAGGAGCATCTTTCTTCAAAGTTCTCTCCTGATTATTTTAATATGTGCTCTTCTCACCATCACTTTGCCATTTATATTGTGATTTAGTTATTGACTTATCCTTTAAAATGTGAGAGCAAGATAATCTCTTTGTGGCAAATAAGAGGGAAAAAGGAATGGATAAACTGATCTAAGATATAGGTGATGGTCAACTCTTTTGTGATCCCATGTACTGTAGCCCGCCATGTTCCTCTGTCCATGGGATTTCCCAAGCAAGAATACTGGAGTTGGTTGCCATATCCATCTCCAGAAGATCTTCCCAACCCAGGGATCAAACCTGCATTCCCTGCCTGGCAAGCAGATTTTTTACTACTGAGCCACCGGGAAAGCTCAAGATATAGGTGGGTTCCATAATTAGGTTTAATCATCATCATCACTGTTGTTACAAAACATACTAGTTACACTGAATTGCAGATATCTTTATTTTCCTTTCTGATGTGTGTCATCTTACTGAAAGAATGTAGGTGACCCATTTGTATTCTCTTGCAAGTAGTTCAGTGGTTTTCCAAATGATATTTTAAAATGTTCCTGGTGTTAAGATAACTATTATTCTAACCTATTTTTTAATTTCAGGGTCTCCCTCCCTGCTTACAGATTTCAAGAAGATATCAGAATCAGCTCATAGAGTTCAGACTTATTCTTCAAAATTGTCATTACCAAATGATTCCACCCTATATCCTTTTAGCGACGGGGATGATACAACTTCCTATGACTTGGAGATGAATAGAATGGATTCTTGTGTGCATACTGTTTCATGAATAGGCACTGATGACCCACTAAAGAGTAAGCACCATTAGAATTGAGATGTTTTTAGATATCTTTGTATATTTCTATACTCTAATGGCAAATCATCTGGAAAAGAATTAAAGGAAACAATTCCATTTACAATAAACATCAAAAACAATAAAATACTTAGGAATTAATTTAACCAAGGATGTGAAAGATCTGTACATGGAAATATATAAGACATTGATGAAACAGATTGAAGAAGACACAAATAAATGGAAAGATATCCCATGGTCATGGATTGGAAGAGTTAATATTCTTAAAAAACATCTCTACTACACAAAGCCATCTATAAATTCAATGCAATCCCTATCAAGATTCTAAAGGCATTTTTACAGAAATTTTTTAAAAATCCTAAATTTTGCATGGAACAACAAAAGGGCCTGAGGGCCAAAGCAATCCTTATATACCTGAAGGAAATGAAATCACTTCCATGTTCCTTGTGGCATTGTTTACAATAGCTAAGACACAAAAGTAGTCTAAGTATACACCAGCAGATGAGTGGATAAAGAAGATGTGGTATATTGTGGTATGTATATACACAATGGAATGTTACCTAGCCATGAAAAAGATGAACTCCTGCCCTTTGCAGCAACATAGATGAAACTTGAAGGCATTTTGCTATTTACAATAAGTCAGACAAAGACAGCTGCTGTATGATCTCACTAATGTGTGGACTCTAGAAAAACTGAACTCATAGCAAGAGAGCAGGTTAGTGGTTACCAGGGGCAGAAGTGAAAGTTGTTAGAGAGTACAAATTTTCAGTTTTTTTTTCTTCTGAGCCTAGTGGCTTGTGGATCTAAGTTCCCTGACATGGGATGGAACCCAGGCCTTCGGCAGTGAAAGCACAGAGTTCTAACCACCAGGGAATTCCTGGGCAAACCTTCAGTTTTGAGACTAATAAATTCTGGGAAGGTAAGGTATAGCATGATGATTATAGTTTATACTGTATTGTGTACTTGAAATTTTCTTTCTTTTTTTTTTTTTCTGAAATTTTCTAAGAGTAGATCTTAAAAGTTCTTCTCGCACACAAAGAAGTATAACTATGTGAGGTGATGGATGTGTAAACTTAGTTAATTTGGTAATCATTTTGCAACATATATCAAGTTATTACACTGTACACCTTAAATTTATGCAATGTTATGTATCAATTATGTTCAATAATACAGGGGGAAAGATTTTTAAAAACAAAATATAGAAGTTCTTTTCAGAAAAAAATATTTTATTTTTGCTTATTTATTTATTTGGATGTGCCGAGTCTTCTTTGCAGCATGTGAGATGTCTGATTGTGGCATGTGAACTTTGAGTCGTGACATATGAAATCTAGTTCCCTGACCAGGGACAGAACCTGGGCCCCTCCTTTGGAAGCGTGGAGTCTGCACCACTAGACCATCAGGGAAGTCCCTATAGAGATTTTCACAAGCAGCAGTATCACAGATAGTATCATCTACTGCTGTATCACAAATTACCCCACTACTTTGCAGGCTTAAAATAACAGTGATATTTATGATGTCACCATTTCTCTGGGTCAGGTATTCAGGAGTCACTTGTGTGTTGGTGGCTCAGGATATCTCATGAGGTTGCAGCCAAGATGTCAGCTTGCAGTCATCTCTAGACATGACTGAGGCCACAGAATGTGCTTCCCAGGGGGCACACACGTGGCTGCAAGTGGGCACCTGTGGGTGGTGGGAGGTCTCAGCTTCTCACGTGCAGGTCTCTCCATGGGCTTCCCTGGTGGCTCTGTGGTAAAGAACCCACCTGCCAGTGCAGGAGACGCAGATTTGATCCCCGGGTCAGGAAGATCCCTTGGAGAAGGAAATGGCAACCCACTCCAATATTCTTGCCTGGAGAACCCCGTAGACAGAGGAGCCTGCCAGGCTACAGTCCATGGGGTTTCAAAGGAGTCGGACAGGACTCAGCAACTAAACAACAGCAGGTGTCTCCACGGCGCTACTTAAATGTTCTCGTGACACGGTGGCTGGCTTCCTACAGAGCAAGTAGCCTAAGATGGACCAAGGAGGAAATTGCCGAGTCTTGGAGTCATATAGTATTTCTTCTGCAGTGTTCTTGGATCACACTGGCTAGCCATGATCCACTGGTGGAGGGGCTGGGGCATACCAGGACCTGAATCCCAGGAAATGAGACTCAAGAGAGGCCATCTTGAATTTGACATGTAGGGACTTCAGCTGTGACCTTAAGCTAGATAATGACATGGAGCCAATTTCTGAGAAGATGCTAAAGGGAAACCAAGGACAACCTAGCATCTGCACATTGTTGCTGTTGTTTAGTCGCTAAGTCATAGAAAGGGGTTATTTCTCACTCACTTTGCAGTCTAATGTCACTTGGGTAAATGTTTCTCCCTGCAGTAACTCAGGGGCCTTGGTTCCTTCCGTCTGGTGACTGTACCATCTCCTATGGCCTTGGAGTCCTCTGTTGAGTTCTCTACATCAACTGGCTCACAGGAGGTGGGGGTCCGGGGGGAGCACACAGCGAAGGAAAGCATTATGCAGTATGAAAGGTCTTTTTCAGAATCAAGGACTGGAGATGGCAAATGTCACTTCTGACTTTTGCAAAGGTCACTGAGCAAAGATCAGACCTGTGGCCCCACCTAGCTCCAAGGATGGCTAAGAGACAAGTCCAGCCATGTGCCAAGGAAGAAGAGGAAGTGGTGAACACATGATGTGTTTGCATAACAAGCACGCTAGGAAACAGAAACCTTTTGCAGTTGGCTAGGGTCAGACAGGCAATACCATGGCGGAAATGAAACTAAAGAGAAATGTGCTCTTCTTTTTTTTTTTTTCCAAAGAATGCACGGTGTGCCAGTAAGCAGTAAGCAACGTAGGATCACTTTCCATAATAGGGTCAGACTCGTTCAGTCATTTGCTTGGCTTGCCTTCCTGGGTTGGCATGGGGATAAGGCCGTCTCTTTTGGGGGCATAGATCGGGTAGCATCCTATCAGATGTCTGTTTGAAGACTGTCAATACATTTTTAAAAACTGCCATGAAAAACAGCATTTATTCATTCTTATAAAAATGGGAGGGAAAAAATGGGATATTAGGGGGGAAAAAACTCTCAAAGATACAATAGAGGCAGTTTCTCACATGAACTGATCTATTTCCTTTTATTATATAGGAAGAATAGTGCAAATCATTAATTTTTTGGAAAGACTCATTTGTTTTGGTTCTCTGGAGGCTGAGAGCCAAGATTTTTCACTTTTTTGGCTTTTTTACTTTTTTTTTGGCCTTGCTGCTCGGTTTGTGGGATCTTAGTTCTCCAACCAGGGATTGAATCCGTGTACCCTGCAGTAGAAGAGTGGAAGTTCAGAGGCCTGACTGCTGGACTGCCAGGCAATTCCCAAGTCAAATTTTATTTATTACATCTGTTGCTTTGTCTCATATACTGAACATATTCCTCCAAGCTCCTCATGCAAGTCCCTTACCTCCTGTCACTTTATTCTCCATTTAAACATTTTTACTAATTTGACTATTAAATTTATGATCTGGGAAGTCATAAAAATGTGAATGATAAACATCCTAAGAACTATGTCATAAAGTTATGGAACAATATGGGAAGGACCTAAAATTTGAAATAAAGAAATAATATTAAATAATTACTATATTTATGATTACCTATTTTTAGAAGGCATGCCTATGATTACCGTTCTAGAAGAAGGATCAATCTCTCTTGACCCTTGACTAATCTCTGAGGTAGATATAAATTTTGTCAATCTCCAAACTTCTCTTTTTTTTAACTTTTTATTTGGATTTAGTTCAGTTCAGTCGCTTAGTCGTGTCCGACTCTTTATAACCCCATGGACTGCAGCACGCCAGGCTTCCCTATCCATCACCTACTCCCAGAGCCTGCTCAAATTCATGTCCATCGAGTTGATGATGGATGCCATCCAACCATCTCATGCTCTGTATTATTCGTATTGGGGTATAGCAAATTAACAATATTGTGATAGTTTCAGGTGAACGGCAAAGGGACTCAGCCATACACATACATGTGTCCATTCTCCCCTAAACTCCCCACCAGTCCAGGCTGTCACATAACATTGAACAGGGTTCCCAGTTGCTACCCAGTATGTCCTTGTTTATAACCAACAAGGATATATGGATATATATGGATATATATAATGGATATATAAAATGCTATATATCCATTTTATATATAGCAGCGTCTACAGGGAACCATATATTTGTTCTCTAACTCTGCGCGTCTCTTTCTGTTTTTTTTTTTTTTTTTAATTTTTATTATTATTATTTTTTTTTTCCAGTGGGTTTTGTCATACATTGATATGAATCAGCCATGGATTTACATGTATTCCCAATCCCGATCCCCCCTCCCACCTCCCTCTCCACCCGATTCCTCTGGGTCTTCCCAGTGCACCAGGCCGGAGCACTTGTCTCGTGCATCCCACCTGGGCTGGTGATCTGTTTCACCATAGATAGTATACATGCTGTTCTTTTGAAATATCCCACCCTCACATTCTCCCACAAAGTTCAAAAGTCTGTTCTGTATTTCTGTGTCTCTTTTTCTGTTCTGCATATAGGGTTATCGTTATCACCTTTCTAAATTCCATATACATGTGTCAGTATGCTGTAATGTTCTTTATCTTTCTGGCTTACTTCACTCTGTATAAGGGGCTCCAGCTTCATCCATCTCATTAGGACTGGTTCAAATGAATTCTTTTTAATGGCTGAGTAATATTCCATGGTGTATATGTACCACAGCTTCCTTATCCATTCATCTGCTGATGGGCATCTAGGTTGCTTCTGTTTTGTAAGTAAGTTCATTTCTATCATTTCTTTTCAGATTCCACATATAAGAGATATGATATTTCTCCTTCTCTGTCTGACTTGAAACTTTGCTCTTGCCAAAATATTTCTGATGCTTTTTCTTTCTGTTTTTCTGAGCCTTCTCACATCCACGACTCTCATCAAAAAATTATCTCTGTATAATACCATTCCACAGTTCATTTTTATTTTTTAATATTAATGTTAAGCATTTTTTTTTTTTTTGACTGGGCTGGGTCTTCACTGTGGCGCAGGGGCTCTCTAGTTGTGGTGTGTGGATTTAGTTGTGCTGCGGCCTGTGGGATCTTAATACCCCAACCAGGGACTGAACCCATGTCCCTGCATTGAAAGACAGATTCTTAACTACTGGATCACCAGGGAAATCCTCATCTCACAGTTCTGCTTCATACTGAATCTACTTAATTTGCCTCATCTACCTTTATATCACCAGTGCCTAGGTTAGTGACTGAGAGGACCTATCTACAGCAGTAACTTAATTATAAAAAAATTAATTATTTGTAATTATTAGAGGCTGTTGAGAGAGTACAAAGAACATTGTTTTTGTCAGAAAACCAAAAATGTTCGTAGCTCTATCACTTAAACACTGTAACTTCAAATGCATATATTAACTTATCTGAGCCTTAAATTTACTCATCTATAAAATCTGAATTGGGATGGGGTGGGAGGTGGGAAGGAGGCATGAGGGAGGGAAAATATGTATACCTGTGGCTGATCCATGTTGCTGTATGGCAGAAACCAACATAAGACTGTAATTATCTTTTAATTAAAAATAAATAAATTAAAAAAAATCTACAGTGGTAGTGTTAGTCACTCAGTAGTATCTGATTCTTTGCGACCCCATGGACTGTAGCCTGCCGGGCTCCTCTGTCCATGGGATTCTCCAGACAAGAATACTGGAGTGGGTTGCTATTCCCTTCTCCAGAGGATCTTCCCAACCCAGGGATCGAACCCTGGTCTCCTGCACTGCAGATTCTTTACCATCTGAGCTATAGGGAAGTCCCCCCAAAATAATCTATAATAAAAACCTAAAAAAGGAAGAATAAAAAATCTGGATGATTATGGCTTAAGGAAACTGAAAACTGAAGCCAAAAACTTCTGTTTCTCTTGATTGTATTAGTTACTTTTTGGTATATAACAAATCACCTAGCCCCAAACCCTAGTGGCTTATTCAAAACACATTTATTATCTCACAGTTTCTGTGTCAGGAATTTAGGAGTGGCTTAGCAAAGTGGTTCTTGCCCTGAGTGTTTCATGTGATTTCAGTCACATAAGGGGCTTCAGAGAGGCTCTGCTCACCTAAAGGCTGGACTGGGGCTGAAGGCCCTGCTTCCACGATGGCGTCCTCACGTGGCTGTTGGCTGGAGGCCTCAGTTCCTCGCCATGTTGGACTTTTCATGGGTTATCTTTGTGTCATCATAACGTGGTAGCAGATTGTAGTATGGATATCAGATGTTTGCTTAAACATTCATGAAACTTCTCTAAAAGAATATACTCAGGCTTTAAAAAAAATTCAGTTTCCTGTTGGAGAGCAAGTGGGTTGCTAGAGAAAGTGCAGACTTAACACTGACTAATCTTCTTTGGTTTCTTTGAGCTTCCTTTTCCTCTGCTTGTCCCTTAAATGATGGTATTCTCTAGGTCATATCTGTGGACTTTTTCCTCAATTCATTTTATATATATATAACCTTTATAATGATATAAAATTATATGTATAATTTTTAAAAAGAATTCTAATCTGTACCTCTATATTCCACTATCATCTTTTTGTTGACATCTTCTAAATCTACTTCTTTAGTTAGGCCTCTCTCCTAAGATAATTCCCAGCAAAACATCTGCACTCATATAGGTATAAAAAAATCAAACTCAATTTTTTGAAAAGTAAATATTCTTTATTCTGTAAAATAACTCTACTGTCTACTTGGTCACTCAAAGCAAAAACCTGAACCTAGAAATGGTTGTACTGAGTGAAGTAAGCCAGTCAGAGAAGGGCAAATATTGTATATCCCTTATATGTGGAATCAAAAAAAAAAAAAAAATGGTGCAAATGAACTTATTTACAAAACAGAAATAGAGTTGTTACAGATGTAGAAAACAAATCTTATGGTTGCCAGGGAGGAAATGAGGCGAGGGATAAATTGGGAGATTGGGATTGTCATATACACGCTGCTGTATATAAAATAGATAACTAAGAAGGATCTACTATATAACACACAGGGAACTCTAGTCAGTACTCTGTAATGACCTATATAGGAAAAGAATCTAAAAAAGAGTGATTTTATGTGTATGTATAACTGAGTCACTGTGCTGTATAACCAAAAATAATACAACACTGTAAATAAATTATATGCCAATAATAATTTTAAAACATATAATGTTAAGGAAAAAAAAAAAAGAAACTGAGATGTCTAGAAATTTCTTCTCACCCTGCCTTCCCTCCACTGCAGAATGGTCAAGATAGGCAGTAGGCTAAGGTGGTAGAAAGAAATTTGTGAATGCAAGAGTAATTAAGATGTAAAACTAGGGATGATTGGACATGTAGGTTGCAAAAGAAGGAGGTGTCCTATTGTGTAACTGAAATATTAGTGCAATCAGAGTGTTGTTCACTGACATAAAGCACATGATGAGTATTGTTTGATATATCATTAAATAATTACTTTTTGGCCCTCAGCATGCTGGACCTTAGCTCCCTGATCAGGGATGAAACCTTTGCCACCTGCCATGGAAGTGAGAAGTCCAAACTATGGGACCACCAGGAAACTCCCCCAAAGTACTTTCTAAGCCTACAATTGCTAAGTTGCATTCTGTGGTGACTAGATTCTCTTAAAGATTCATTATGGACATTCATTTTTAAAACACACATTGGGAACCTTTCAGAGATTCTGTGCAGAATTTCCCAGCTTCTTAAGAAGCAAACTTTAAAAAGACACATATTTGAAACTCATGTAAAAATAGAGTTCCATGAAAAACACTTTGAGAAATGGAGAACATCTGTAAGGAAACTGAAAAACCTAGGAAGGAAACCCACTTCTGCGGAAATGTTACAGATTTGAAATATTAACAAAACTGCAAATGTTTGACAGGTGGCAGGTCTCTCATAGGTGCAAAAATTCTGCCCAAGCAAACTTTCAAAAATCAGGTGAAGCTAGACGAGGCTGAATCAATAAATCCTTACTCATTGTCCACATTTTATGGTAATCAGGAAATTAGCCAACCATTTGAATGGCTGGGATAAAGTCTGTTTAATAGATAAAGTGGGTTAGGCGCCAAGTCAGGTCTGACTCTTTGCTATCCCATGGACTGTAGACCACCAGGCTCCTCTGTCCATGGGATTTCCCTGGCAAGAAGACTGGAGTGGGTTGCCATTTCCTTCTCCAGGGATCTTCCCAACCCAGGGATTGAACCTGCATCTCCTGCATTGGCCGGTGGATTCTTTACCACTGAGCCACCAGGGAAGTCAATAGATATAGATTCTCATTCTAACTATTCTCCCTCTAGTTATGACAGTTATCCTGGTTATCAACAGATTAGGGAAACTTTAAGGTAATTTCAGCACTCAGAAAAGTCCTACTAAATGCAATGAAGTGCATGGTGACTTGAGATAATGGGAAAATTGGGATTACAATTGTCCTACAGTATAGAAAAATATATATAATTACTGATGCCGAAAGCTCAGTCTCTGTACACAGATGATGTATCAAATATCGGATGCAGAGTTTTGGGTGAAGTAGGAAAGGATTGCTTGGGACTTCCCTGGTGGTCCAGGGGTTAAGACTCTGACCTTCTAATGCAGGGGGTGCAGGTTCGATCTCTGGTCAGGGAAATAAGGTCTGACATGACTGCCGCGTGGTGCAGTTAAAAAAAAAAAAAAAAAAAGGTGACCTTTATTACTTTGTCAGACAAAGGTGGGGACACAGCGGGCTCCTACCTTTAAAAACTATGTGTCCCAACTTGGAGAGGTTATTGAGAAATTTTGCAACAATACTTCCCAAGGGTGGGGTTGCTGACAAGATTAGAGTTTGTGTAGGATCTCAGGTGGTCTCCTAATCTTAATGAGCTTCCCCTTCCCTTTAGTCTTGCCTAGGGTGGTTTCTTGGCTGCTCCTCCCTTGATTAGCAACTTATTAGAATCTGCCCTTTGGAACTCAGGGAAGGTCATGGAGGTTGGAGTCTTGCCTACCAGAGATGAGGGAACCAACAAGAGAGGCCCCGTACCTGACAGTCTCACAGAGTCCCACTCGGTTTCATTACCCAGTGCAATAAAAAAGTCTGAGTTTATAGATTTCCACGAGCTTCCCTGGTGGCTCAGACAGTGAAGAATCTGCCTGCAATGAGGGAGACCTAGGTTTGATCTCTGGGTCAGGAAGATCCCCTGGAGGAGGAAATGGCAACCCACTCCAATATTCTTGCCAGGAAAATCCTTTGGAGAGAGGAGCCTGGTGGGCTACATTCCAGGGGTCACAAACAGTCAGACTGGACTGAGCAGGCAAGCACGCACTTGTGGTGGGGCACAGCCTCCTGGTTATGGTGGGCTTCAGTAGTTGTGGCTCCCAGGCTCTAGAGTTCAGGTCAATGGTTGTGGTGCAGACAAGCTTAGCTGCTCCAGGTCATGTGGGATCTTCCCAGATCAGGGACAGAACCCATGTCTCCTGCAGTGACAGGAGAATTCTTTACCACTGAGCTACCAGGGAAGCCATGACCCATGCTTTTAAAATTCTTGAAGATAAAATGTTTCTCAGCTGACGTCTACAGTCAGCCAAGCTATCTAATATCAGTGGGAATAAAGACATTTTTGACATGCAAAGTATCCAAAAAAGTGATTTTCCATGCTCTCTCAGGAAGCCACCAGAGCATTTGCTACATCAAAATGAGGCGCTAAACCATAAAAGGAGAATGCTTGGAATTCAGAACACAAGCAATTCAACACAGAAGAGAAGGGGAAAAAAATTCACAGGATGATAGTGAAGGGAGAGCCCAGAGCAACAGAAAGTAATGATCTAATTTGAAGAAGAGGGGTAAAAAGATCCAGAAGAAGGTATCCAGGAGAATGTATCCAAGGAAAAAAAATTCCAATTTTCTTACCTCCTTGCCAACATTGGATAATGAAAAAACACACTCATGTGTATCTTCCCTTTGTTCTCAACCTGCTTTTCTATTTTACTTTTGACACTAGAGGTGGGGGTTTTTGACACATCAAGTAACTCTCTAATTCTCAGTACTCACTACCAGGTATTCCACAAATCTAATTCACTTCTGATTCTATCTCATGTCAGAGCCCACTGGTTAAGGGCTCAGTCTCTTGAGACTGCCCCCACTTTAGAAGTCAATTGAAAGTCCAGGTTGGGCTTCCCTGCTGGTCCAGTGGTTAAGAATCCCCCTGTCAATGTAGTTCGATCCCTGGTCAGAGAAGATCCCGCATGCCTCGGGGCAACTAAGCCTGCGCACCACAACTACTGAAGCTGGAGCGCCTAGAACCTGTGCTCCCCAAGAGAAACCATCGCAATGAGAAGCCTGAGCACTGCAGGAAAGAGAAGCCCCTGCTCAATGCAACTAGAAAAAGCCCAAGCACCGAAATGAAGACCCAGTCAAAAATAAATAAATCTTAAAGAAAAAAAAGAAGTCCAGATTGTTACCTGTGCTTCTTATAAACTGAGTATAACTGAGATTCCCTTGATTGACTCTTGGGGTTCCATTAATTTGCTAGAGTAGCAATTCACAGTATCCAGGAAGCCAACTGACTTACTAGATAACCGGCTTATTAACTAAAGATATTAAAGGAGACAAATAAACAGCCTGATGAAGAGATACACAGGGTGAGAACTGGAAAGGTCCTGAACTCAGAGGCTTCTGTTCTGGTGGAGTTTGGGGTGTGCCCACCCTCCTGGGATATGGTTACTTTCTGGCTCACCAATATGAAAGCTCTTGGAAACCCCTCTTTTTGAATTTTTATGAAGGCATCATTACATAGGCAGGATTGACTAAATCATGGTCCATAGTGATTGAACTAAATTCTCTCCAGCTTCTTTCCCTCAAGGTCAGGGGCTGAATTGAAAGTTCCAGGCTTGTAGTCACATGGTTGATATTCCCGGAAGCAAGGCTTCAGCTTTAAATGACCTAGGGGGATTCCAAAAGTCACATGATAAACATAACAATGAGCACCTTTATTGTGCTCCGAAACTTGGGAGTTTCTGAGGGTTTTAGGAGCTTTGTAACAAGAACAGAATGAGGACTAAATATATATTTCTTATTCTAAATCACTGTGTCACTCTGGGTATGATCAATCTCTTAAACGTTTGACAGTCTGATGGATAAACAACAGTACTTCAATTTCTAATGCTTTTTTTAAATTTATTTTTTTTAAACAATTTATTTTATTTTATTCCCTGGTGGCTCAGACAGTAAAGTGTTTGCCTACAATGCGGGAGACCCGTGTTCAATTCTTGGGTCAGGAAGATCTACTGGAGAAGGAAATGGCAACCCACTCCAGTATTCTTGCCTGGAAAATCCCATGAATGGAGGAGCCCGGTAGGCTACAGTCCACGGGGTCGCAAAGAGTCATTCATGACTGAGCGACTTCACTTCACTTTATTTTATTTTGGCTGCTCTTGAGTTTTTGTCGCTGTTCAGGCTTTTCTCTAGTTTTGGTGAGTGGAGACTAGTCTTCGTTGCAGTGTTCCGGCTTCTCACTGCGTTGGCTTCTCTTGTTGTGGAGCACACTAGTTGTGTCGCACAGGCTTGGTTGCTCAGCAGCTCATAGAATATTCTCAGACCAGGGATCCAACTCACGAACTTCTGAGTTGGCAGGCAAACTCTTATCCACTGTACCACCAGGGAAGTCCTAATTTCTAATTCTTTACTTTGCAATTTTCAGCATTTTGTGTGTGGGTGTTCATTGACTGTCTTCTGGTAATTGTGTTTTGTTGCTGGGGAGGAAGGAATTTCCCTGTATTCTTCTAGCTTCTTCAGGCTGGAAAAAGAATTACACTGACATGGGACAGATAACGGGAGAAAATAAAAAGTTCAGTAACGTGAACATGGGAGCGTTAGTCACTAGGTCATGTCCGACTCTTTGTGACCCTATGGACTGTGGACCACCAGGCTTCTCTGTCCATGGAATTCTCCAAGCAAGAATACTGGAGTGGGTAGCCATTCCCTTCTCCAGGGGATCTTTCTGACCCAGGCATCAAATCAGGGTCTCAAGCATTGCAGGCAGATTCGTTACCATCTGAGTCATCAGGGACACCCATATTCACAGGACAGATCCAGGAAGATGGAGAGTTCACCCAAGTGGCTGAAGCCCTAACTTTAAATACCATCTTTGGTTAAACACAAAAGAGGCTGGAAGTAGTGATTTGGGATCTCAAAGGGGAGGAAGGCAATTCACATGGAAATGGAAACTGAATGGTAAACAGATGTTTTTCCAGGCTGTGCATAGACAACGGAACACCGAGTGTATTCTCATCTCTAGGACCTGCCCAGTCTCCCCCATATCCTCAGCCCTTCCTTGCAGATATTTCTGGTGATAGCTCTATTCTGGGAATAGAAGCTATGTACATTTCTTAAGGCAGTTAGAGGAAAGGTCAAAGTTTTTCTTGAGTCTTTTGGGCTTTGATTGCAGTTTGAACTAATCCACATGCCAAAGAGACATTTAGGACATGCTCTTCCACAATCCTTTGCCCTACGCCCCCCCTCCTTTTTTTCCCTATTGGTTTGTCTTCGCTCCTCTATTAATTTATGAGGAAGTTTTGCAGATTTCTGTTTCCTGGGAGGCTCAGACAGTAAAGAATCTGCCTGCAGTGAGGGAGACTCAGGTTCAATCTCTGGGTCACTAAGATCCCCTGGAGAAAGGAATGGCAACCCACCCCTGTATTCTTGCCTGAAGAAATTCATGCACAGAGGAGCCTGGTGGGGCTACAGTCCTTGGAATCACAGAGTCGGACACGACTGAGACTAGCACTCTGTATTTTAGAGAAAACATCTGTATCACTCATTTGTGATTTTTCCCGGTCTCTTGACTTTTTTGAAACTGAGCTGGACCATGTGGGGCCTTCCTAGGTACAAAAACACCTCTATGTCCCCCTGTTTCTTGTTTGTTAGAAAAAGGATTTAGTCTCCGAGCTCTCCCCTGACTTTCAAAGACTAAATTTCAACAGTTACTAATTAGGAAGCTGAGAGAGTGCAGAAACTAAGGAAAAGCAGTCAAGAAGCAATAGTGCCTTCCCAGGTGACTTAGTGGTAAAGAATCCGCTTGCAATGCAGAAGACACTGGAGACTAAGGTTCGATCCCTGAGCTGGGAAGATGCCTTAGAGCAGGAAATGGCAACCCACTCCAGTATTCTTGCCTGAAAAACCCCATGGAGAGAGGAGCCTGGTGGGCTACAGTCCATGCGGTCGCAAAGAGTCAGACTCGACTGAGGGACTAAAAAACAAAGGGCCTTCGTTCCTCTTCAAGGGATTTGCCTGCTCAATTGCTCAGCTGCTTCCGACTGTGACCCCATAGCCTGCCAGCTCCTCTGTCCGTGGGAATTTTCAGGCAAGAATACTGGAGTGGGTTGCCATTTTCTCCGCCAGGTGATCATCCCAATTCAGGAATCTAACCTGCATCTCCTGTGTGTGTGTGTGTGTGTGTGGTGTGTATATAACAATCCAATGCATATCTTTGAATTGCTCTGTAGAAAATAGGACTCCAGCCCCGGTGAAGGATGCTGAACACAAATGTGGTCCCTAGACGGGTTGGAACCAGAAGGTTGATGACTTAGATTTCTGAAGCACCACCCTGTTACTTCATCATCAACCAATCAGAAAAAAGTCATGCCCTCTGCAGCCCTCACCCCAAATGGTGCCTTTAAAAACTCTTCCCTGAAAGCCATCGGGGAATTCGGTCTTTGGGATTGAGCCGCCCTATCTCCTCCCTCTATACTCTGCAATAAACGCTGTCCTTTCCCCTCACACAACCTGGAGACAGTAAATCGACTTTGCTGTGGGACCGGCGAGCGGATCCAAGTTTGATTCGGTAATGTTATGAGCTTTCTTAAGAGGAATTTAAAATCTTACGTAGTCAAATATATAATTTCTAGTTTCTACGGCATGCTGATGAAGATACTTTGTTTATGGGGACTGATAGTATGAATTATAATTCGAATTATAATAAGGAATACATATTGGGACTTTGTTCCCTTTTTAAGGCTGCCCTTCTAAAGGCTGCCCTTCTAAAACCGTTGGAATTTCCTTAGTGATGAGAGAGATAAAGGTGTTTTGCTATGTTAATGAGGCAACTTTTGGAATGCCCTTATGTCGCCTAAGGATAATGGCTGGTTGCCAAGGGAGATACACTGTGTTTGTAGGGTTGGAACTTTCCGTTCCACCCTTGGACCTTGTAGGAGGGGTTGTTGCTGTTCAGTTGCTAAATGGTGTCAGACTCTTCTGCTACCCCCCCCCCCCCCCCCCTGCACTGCAGCACGCGGGGCTTCCCTGTCCTTCACCACCTCCAGGAGTTTGCTCAAACTCATGTCCATCCCCAGTTGGTGATGCCATCCAACCCTCTCTGTCATCCCCTTCTTTTCCTGCATTCAGTCTTTCTGAGTATCAGGGTCTTTCCCAGTGAGTTGGCTCAACGGTAAAGAATCTGCCTGCCTATTCAGGAGACGTAGGTTCAGTCCCTGGGTGGAGAAGATCCCCTGGAGAAGGAAATAGCAACTAATGGCAACCTACTCCAGTACTCTTGCCTGGAAAATCCCATGGATGGAGGATCCTGGCAGGCTACAGTCCATGTGGTCCCAAAGAGTCGGACACAACTGAGCAACTTCACTCACTTTCCGGTATTCTTGCCTGGGAAATCCCATGGACATAGGAGCCTGGCAGGCTACAGGGTAACAAAGAGTCAGATACAACTGAGGGACTGCGCACTCACGCACGTGAGTGTTGGGAGGGGAAGTGGTAGAACTCCCCGCCAACAGTGTAATTGGGTCCAGAATCTAATTTTGGGACCCCCCATAATGGAGGCTAGCCCACGTTGAAATTTCAGCCATCCCTCATATAAACAGGAAATGCCCCAGGGTCCAAGAAACCTAACAGAGACCAGTCACAACCCTCCCACTCTGCTTTATCTTACCTAACCCTAGAAAATAAGCCTGCCAGCCTTACAAGAAAACCCCTGACCTCCCAGACAGCATGAATGCCCTGTTTACAAGTTGCTGCTTCTAATGCTTTATAAACTCCCTCTAGCCTAGACATCCCTGGGGAAGAGGGTTCCATAGCTTCTGAGGCACTGTATCCCCCAATTTATGGTTTGTTTTCCCTTGTGTAAAGAGCATCAAGCTGGTTACTAAGTTTTGTTTTGTTTTTTTTTTTTAATGATTTTAAAAAATTATTTATTTTTGGCTGCTCTGGATCTTCATTGCTGTTCACGGTTTTCTCTACTTTAGGAAGCTACTCTAGTTGTAGTGCTCCCTCTTCTTGGTGCAGTGACTACTCTTTATGTATAGTCAAGGGTATGGTTTTTCCAGTAGTCATGTAAGAATTTCAGAGTTGGACCAAAAAGAAGGCTGAGCACCGAAGAATTGATGCTTTTGAGTTGTGCTGCTGGAGAAGACTCTTGAGAGTCGCTTGGACTGCAAGGAGATCAAACCAGTCAATCTTAAAAGAAATCAACCCTGAGTATTTATTGGAAGGACTAATGCTGAAGCTGAAGCTCCAATACTGTGGCCTCCAACGTGGGGAGAATGAGTTGACAAGAGAGACAGAGTAGACTCACTGTTGTTAGTTAAAAGCCCCTTTGGGATGATGGTCATACATTTATAGTCTTTAATCTGCCCTATAGTGTGGCATTTCCCCACTGAACTGAGTTGGTAAGGTACTGGCTTGGAGTATGTTGACAGCCAGCTTTAGAATTCTGGCAGATGAGAGCAATAAAAAGACTTGAGGGACAGAAAAGTTTTAGAGGAGTCTATCTCTGAGTTGGATAAGAGAAAATGAAGAAAGGAAGAGGGCTGGTGGGTTGGGAAAAGTCAGAAAGGTCACTGAATTGAATCTTGATAAGATCATTATACAGGTTTTGTTGTTCAGTCGCTCAATTGTGTCCAACTTTTTGGGACCCC
This sequence comes from Dama dama, assembly GCF_033118175.1. Taxonomy (NCBI): domain Eukaryota; kingdom Metazoa; phylum Chordata; class Mammalia; order Artiodactyla; family Cervidae; genus Dama; species Dama dama. Next base: position 18,917,666 of record NC_083702.1, read on the forward strand.
ATGGACTGGAGCACACCAGGCTTCCTTGTCCTTCACCGACTCTCGGAGCTTGCTCAAAGTGATGTCCACTGAGTCAGTGATGCCATTTATCCCAGTTTATCCCCACCCCCATCATTCTTCATTTTCAGAATTTTCTCGGATTTCTCATATGCTTTTTCTACTAGATAAACTTTAGAATAATTTTGTAGGCGTTCTTAAAGAGCCAGCAGAATTTTCATAATGTCACTAGTGAAAGTCTAAATGCCAGATTGAAAAGGTAGCCCTCCCTCTATGCTCCAATTACGTGTTAATCTCATGGATCCATTTTTTTCCCAGTCAGGTTTCTGGAAATACTACTGTAGACTCATTTTTCTATTTCTTTTTAAAAAATGCTTTTATAGCTGTCCAACTTGGCATATGGGCTCTAACTTCCCCGACAGGGATGAAACCTGCGCCCCCTACATTGGGAGCGCAGTCTTAACTACTGGACCACCAGGGAAGTCCCTTGTTATTCTTTTCTTTATCTTTTGTTGCTCAGCTCCTTTGTAGGCCTTTGCTAAGGCCACCAATGGGCTCTCTTCAATATTTAACTTCCTTTACCTATTTGCATTGTTCATATGTTTGACCACATTATACTTGGAACTCTTCAATATGCAAGACCTATTCTCTCCTGGTTCCCTTCTTCCCAGCCTTCTTCTAGGCATTCCTTACTTTGTCCACTACTGAATTATTAATGTTTTATAAGATTATCAGCTCTCATTCATTCATTCACTTATTCAATAGATTGAGTAAAACCAATTTGGTAATCAGTTCAGTTCAGTTCAGTCGCTTAGTGGTGTCTCGACTCCTTGCGACACCACGGACTGCAGTATGCCAGGCTTCCCTGTTCATCACCAACTCCCGGAGCTTGCTCAAACCCATGTCCATTGAGTAGGTGTTGCCATCCAACCATCTCATCCTCTGCCATCCCTTCTCTTCTTCCCATCTTCAATCATTCCCAGCATCAGGGTCTTTATGAGTCAGTTCTTCACATCAGGTGGCCAAAGTATTGGAGTTTCAGCTCCAGCATCAGTCCTTCCAATGAATATTCAGGACTGATTTCCTTTAGGATTGACTGGTTTGATCTCCTTGAAGTCCAAGGGACTCTCAAGAGTCTTTTCCAGCAGCAAAATTCAAAAGCATCAATTTTTCAGTGCCCAGCTTTCTTTATAGTCCTATGCTCACATCCATACATGACTACTGGAAAAACCATAGCCTTGACTAGACGGACCTTTGTTGGCAAAGTAATGTCTCTGCTTTTTAATATGCTGTAGAGCAATAAATGGGCTTCCCTTGTGGCTCAGCTGGTAAAGAATCTGCCTACAATGTGGGAGACATGGGTTCAATCCCTGGGTTGGGAAGATCCCCTGGAGAAGGGAAAGGCTACCCACTCTAGTATTCTGGCCTGGAGAATTCCATGAACTGTATAGTCCATGGGGCCGCAAAGAGTTGGACATGACTGAGAGACTTTCACTTTTTCACTTATATAGCAGTGAATAAAACAGACCCTGTCTTTGCTTTCACAGTGATCAAACACTAGTTTTCCCATACTATATCAACACATTTCCCGGGACACCTCATCCATTTCTATGGCTTCAACTGCACCTGTAATCAGAAGTGATCATCATAATATATTAACAATGGAATCATCCACACACCAACTAAATCAGAACAGAGTATCAGCCAATCAGACCATCTGGTTGTACGCTGTTGGAATGGCTGAATATCAGCTCAACCTTTAATATGTAAATATGATAATATGGTGTCTGGTAATAACAGGACAGATTGGAACCTCCAGACCACTCAAATTCCAGCTGCATGACCTGGGGCAATTTACTTCACCTGTTAGTGCTTCAGTTCCCTCTCCTATAAAATGGGATAATGTACCTACATCACAGAGTTGTTATTTGAGTCATACAATATAATACAGGTAAAGCATTTAGAATAGCCCAGAATATAAAAAGCACTCAATAAATGATAGTTATTATTATTCATTATTTCACAACTATGTTTGCTTTTTTTTTTTTCAATAATTATTTATTTTTGGCTTTGCTGGGTCTTCATTTCTCCAAGGGCTTTCTCATTGTGGTGAGTGGGGGGCTACTTTAGTTGTGGTGCATGGGCTTTTCATTGCAGTGACTTCTCCTGTTGTGGAGCACAGGCTGTAGAGAGTGCAGACTTCAGTAGTTGTGATTCTCACAAAGGCTCAGTAGTTGTGGCGCACGGGCTTCCTTGATCCATGGCAGGTGGGATCTTTCTGGATCAGGGATCGAACCCATGTGTCCTGCATCGGCAGGCAAATTCTTTACCACTGAGCCACCCAGGAAGTCCATATTCATTTTATTTTGTAGTAAAATACTTATGAAATCTCATCTTTGTGTGAAACAATGTGAAAACATTTCATTAGGAATTGAAATTACTAGTTAGGGAAAAAAGTGTGGGAGTTTGTAATCCAAGATTTCATTCTATCCTTTGATTCTGTGTTTTTTAGACCCTATTTCAACTTCACCAATTTTCATGAAGGCCTTTGCAAACTTCTGTAGCTCACTGATTTTGATATGTTTTATCCCTCTTGGCTTGATTTCAGATTCAGATCTCATCTATGATAAAGGTTACATGAAGCTCGCTTGGGATTTAAAATTAGAAGGAAAAAGAAACCAAACTGCATGGACCATGACAGCTTTAAAACCCTAGGGGCAGAATTTATTTGATTAACCCCCAGAGGTGGTTATTTGTACTGGGTAGGTTTCATGGTCCAAAGATTAGGACAGCTTGTTATGCATCAAGTTAGCCAGCCTTTCTGCATGTTTCCTCATGGCCTGTGACTTCACAAACATGTTCTGTCCAGAGCTGGCTCTCCCTATGGCAAACTCTTCCAGTCCTGAAGATCATACTTTTTCTGGCATCTCATCCAAGAGTTGGGATAATGCCTGAACCCCAGGACACTTCATTCATTATCTCTTTTTGGCTCTCATAAACTCTACCTTCACCATATAGAGTGTACCCTCTGTTACTGCCAGAGTTCTGACTTGTTATGAAGACAATGGGAAATATACATATATATATTTTTTAACTTCTTATTTTACATTAGAGTATAGTTGATTAACAAACAATGTTGTGATAGTTTCAGGTGGACAGTAAAGGGACTCAGCCATACACATCCATGTATACTTTCTCCTCCCCCACCATACTCCCCTGTCATCCAGGCTGCCACATAGCATTGAGTAGAGTTCCCTGCGCTGTACAGTATGTCCTTGTTGCTTATCCATTTTATTATTATTATTATTTTAAAATATTTTATTTATTTATTTGGCTTTTCCAGATCTTAGTTTTGGTATTCAGGACCTTTAGCTGTGGCTTGCAGACTCTTAGTTGTGGCATGCTGGATCTTATTTGCGGTATGTGGGATCTAGTTCCCTGACCTCTGTCCCCTCCATTAGGAGCGTGGAGTCTTTACCACAGGACCACCAGAGAAATCCCTATCCATTTTAAATATAGCAGTGTATACATGTCGATCCCAAACTCCCTAACTGTCCCTTCTCTCTATCCTCCCCTCATGGAAATACATTCTTGTTCTTCCCAGATTTTGTAGGCATTGGCAATATTTGTGATTGTATTTGTGGACCGGCATATGAATGCATGAATTAGCGAGTTGTGGCTTACACAGTGAGGAATCCACAGATACCCCCTCTCAGTTTGGACACCTCTGTGGAATGGAAACTGGGGACAATTTTTGTGTACCTAGCTCTGCAGAGCCAGCAGAAAAACCAGGATACCATGCTGCAGGGCGACTACCCTGAACCTGTCTTTAGGTCACATGACCTTCCCACACTGCCAAGTATTAGAGATGGCCAAGGTGTCAGAAAAAATACTTCCTCCAAGCATCTACTCTATTTTTTTTTTTAATTGAGGCTAGATGTGGGTTTCTGAGCTAGAAGATCCAGGAAGGATGTTTATGAGTAGAGAAAAATTGTGGAAGATGAAAATCTAAAGGGTTCATTAACTTTATCACCGTCAGTAACTTAAAAGAAGAGAAAGAAAGTCGGGGGTGGGGACGGGCTTCCACTTTGGACTGGAGAGAGCACGGCATCAAGAAACAACCCGTGCACCCCCTCCCAAAAAGCAGAAACCAACACAATTCTGTAAAGCAATTATTCTTCAATTAAAAAATGAATAAATTTGAAAAAAAGAAGCAAACCAGTCAGTATCTCTTGATTGAATTTTTTCTTGGTAACTGATGCTTTCTTTCACTTTATGCTACAACTTAATATCATAAAAAAACCTGGTGAGTGGTCTGGAACTCTTCCTGGGCTTATGATAGGACACTGGTATGAGCAAGCTGGTAGGATAAAACCGTAACTGCTATAGACAATGTACTCTTGGTAGAGGAGGGAATTATTCTACCAGTTGCCTGAAGGCAAGGTTGGCGGGTCAGTTATATTCTCTGGCAGATAAATGGCAGAGATACTCTCCCAGGTTCTGACTAGTCATCACTGAGAGAACTCAAGAGGATTTCCCTGGTGGTTCAGTGGTTATGACTTCACACTTGCCGATGCAGGGTGTGTTGGTTGGTTCCCAGTAGGGGAACTGAGATCCCACATCCTACATGGTCAATAGATTAAAAAAAAAGAGAAGAAGTGAAGTTGCTAAATGGTGTCTGACTCTTTGTGACCCCATGGACTGTAGCCTATCAGGCTCCTCCATCCATGGGATTTTCCAGGCAAGAGTACTGGACTGGGTTGCTATTTCCTTCTCCAGGGGATCTTCCCGACCCAGGGATCGAACCCTGGCCTCCTGCATTGTAAGCAGACACTTTACCTTCTGAGCCACCAGGGAAGTCAAAAAAAGGAGAGAGAGGACTCAAACAGTGCTTTCTAAACTGGTGCTATCAAAAGGGAGCTGTATGAGAGATTATACAGCCAGGTTAGCAATGGAGGTAAGATAATTCAGAGTCTTTTTGGGAGGAGTCACGCCAGAAGGCATGTAGGATCTTAGTTCCCTAACCAGGGGTTGAACCCATGCCCTTGCAGCAGAAGCAAGGTGTTCTTTTTTTTTTTTGCAAGGTGTTCTAATTACTAGTTAGCCAAAGATTTTCCAGAGTCTTAAAGTAATACAGAAAATTACCCTGTGTCTTCCTGAATCCCCAAATCCTTGAATATGGAAATGTTTGTATAATTTTCCAGCTGTATCTCAAATCAGATTTTCATGGAGGGTCACATATTTCCTATGAATGTTCTCTTTCTACAAGGTAGTAAATTCTTCAGCCTTAAGTAAAGTTTTATGTATTACCTCAAGGCATTCCCCCTCTCCCCAAAAGAAACAGAAGTTATCCTCTATAAAATGCATAACAAGTAATAAAGCTATGTTGAAATACAGATTCTGGGTTGTCAGTTTCCTTTACACCAGCCTTAAAGGTCATGCACATACAAAATAAAAAGTAGTGTATATTATAATAATTTAGTCTCCTAGGGAAATACTAAAACCATACAGAAGTAGAAACATTTTTCCTTTCCATTTGGATTCTTTGGCTGGTGTGATTAATTAGCATAAGACAGAGTAACTGGAGGAAAACAGTTTTCATTTCGTGTATACAGGAGCCCCATAGAAATATGAGATTTAAAGAACTAACCAAAGCATAGAGCTTCTGTATAATTTAGGCAAAGAAACAATGGGTTTGTGAAGAATTGACTGGAATCCAAAGGAGTTTGGGCTTGCTATAGTATGCAGATGAAGAAGTAACAAGATTTGCTTACACACCCTTCTTGGCTCTCAATTTCTTGTCTCTAGTGGCTCAGTGATGAAGAATCCACCTGCCAAGCAGGAGACATGGGGTTCTATCCCTGGGTTGGGAAGATCTCCTGAAGAAGGAAATGGCAAACCACTCTAGTGTTCTTACCTGGAAAAATCCCATGGGCAGCCCAACCCTGGTGGGATACAGTCCATGGAGTCCCAAATGACTTAGCAACTAAACAACAACAACAAAACAAGGAGGGTACCCTTTGCTTGAGAGGTTTAGCTCTAATTTAGGTAGAGAAGGGAGGGTCAGAGTGTCTTTGTTCCAATTTCACCATCTTTCAGAAAACTAGAAACACTCTCATGGGTTAAAGGGAATCAGTTCAGTTTAGTCGCTCAGTCTTGTCTGACTCTTTGTGACCCCGTGGACTGCAGCACGCCAGGTATCCCTGTTCATCACCAGCTCCTGGAGTTTACTCAAACTTATGTCCATTGAGTCGATGATACCATCCAACCGTCTCATCCTCTGTCATCCCCTTCTCCCACCTTCAATCTTTCCCACCATCAGGGTCTTTTCCAATGAGTCAGTTCTTCACATCAGGTGGCCAAAGTATTGGGGTTTCAGCTTCAACATCAGTCCTTCCAGTGACTATTCAGGACTGATTTCCTTTAGGATGGACTGGTTGGATCTCTTTGCAATCCAAGGGACTCTCAAGAGTCTTCTCCAACACCACAGTTTAGTGTATTATATATGACCTGGTTGGGGGGTAAAGGCACCAACTGGATGCTTACAAGGCCTTGAGGGAATGAGTCAAGGAGAGAGCTAAATGTTGTCTTAAGACCTGTAAAAGTGAAAGAAAGTGAAGCCGCTCAGTCATGTCTAACTCTTTGTGACCCCGTGGACTGTAGCCTACCAGGCTCCTCTGTCCATGGGATTCTCCAGGCAAGAATACTGGAGTAAGTTGCCATTTTCTTCTCTAGGGGATCTTTCCGACCCAGGGACCAAACCCACGTGTCCTGTATTGCAGGCAGACACTTTAACCTCTGAGCCACCAGAGAAGCCTTAAGACCTATAAGGAAGGCTTAAGACCTATAAGCCTGAGGCAGTCCTTCCTTGGGGGATGGGAGTGTTTAATATCTTTTTTTCTGTTTTACATTCCTTTGTGAGATGATCATTCAAGTGCAGCCACAGTAAAGGAGACACAGTAAGGAGATACAGTAAAGTTTATTATATTCACAGATCTTAACGACAGGAGGCAGAGTATGCCACACAGGGTCACAGGGAAGAACAGCAGAGTGGTCAGGAGACACAAGACAGGAAGGACAGGTTTAGGTCAGAACCATTATTGGTGTTTCCAGGAGGAAAGGCCAGAAGACATGGGTTCGATCCCTGGGTTGGGGAGATCCTCTGGAAAAGGAAATGGCAACCCACTCCAGTCTTTTTGCCTGGAAAATCCCATGGACAAGGGAACCTGGCGGGCTATAATCTTTGGGGTCGAAAAAGAGTCAGACATGACTTAGCAGCTAAACAAGGAAGGACAAGGCAGTGCAGGGTAAGCAGGTTAAGATTGGCTAGTTTGAATTAATTTCATTGGGTTCTAACCTATGGTGTGTTAGTTGCTCAGTTGTGTCCAACTCTTTGTGACCCCATGCCTCACCAGGCTCCTCTGTCCATGGGATTTCCCACTCAAAAATACTGAAGTGGGTTGTTATTTCTTTCTCCAGGGGATCTTCCAGACTCAGGGATCGAACCCTGGTGTCCTGCAGAGCAGGCAGGTTCTTTACCGTCTGAGCCACCAGATCTACTCTAACCTATAGGGATGGTTGATAGTTGCTTGCTACCTGACCCTGGGATGATTAAGAGAGATGAATAAAGTTGTTTGTCAAGAATCAAAACTGGAACTGGCAAGAAGTAAGGATGGTTATTGAGCAAGGGTTGGTTGGGACCTCAAATGGTTGCATCTTTACAAGGGGGGACCTTGAGACCGTAAGCTTGCAGTTGGCAGTGGATATTATTTTCAGATTGGTTAGTCCCTGAGTTTGATACAGTTTAGAAAGTTCAAGTTCTCAGTCATGGAAGAACATGTCTGAAATTACATCCACAGTGGCTACCCAGTTCCATTTTGAATGCCTCAACCACACTGACGCCATTTTGAGTTTTAAATGAATTCTTTTCTTTAATGGTTAAGGTAGATGTTCAATGCATATTTAAATGGCCACACAGCAAGTGTGGTCTAATTCTAATTAGCATACACTTACAGCAGGTGTAAGCCAGGATGACTTAGGCATACCTCAGTGCGGTAGGATTTCTTCCTTCAACTATAACTTCTATGGCTGATTAGCAAAAGATAGGTGCTACTCCCTAGAAGTCACATCCCTTTTATGAAGGACATAATTATTTCTTGTTTAAAAAAATCCTTTCAGATATTCTTTATAGCCTGCAGGTTTAAAAATCAAATCCCTCCACTTAATAAAGGGTTTCTCATGATCAGTCCTGTGCTTCCCCACCCTCTAGAACTTGGGCAAACTTTGGGAGATGGTGAGGGACAGGGAGCTGCACCTCCTTAAATTTACTCTAACTTCTCCATCTTCAAAGTGCTATTCTCTCTGCCAAATGTATCATTAGCTCTTCTCACTACTAATTTTTCATTTAAACTAGGGCTGGCATGCAGAATGAGGGGAACTTTTGGAATGTTAGCTGTGTTTTCTTTTCTTTTTTTTTAAATGGCATGTGCAACTTCCCCAACCAGGGATCCAACCCACGTCCCCCTGCAGTGAAAGCATGGAGTCTTAACCACTGGACCACCAAGAAAATCCTTGTTTTATTTCTTTAAACATTTTTAAAAATTTATTTCCTTATTTCTATTTTTGGCTGCATCGGGTCTTAGTTTCAGTACATGGGACTCTGTCGGGGTGCACAGGCTTAGTTACTCAATGGCATGTGGGATCTTAGTCCCCCAACCAGGGATTGAACCAGCGTCCCCTGCATTGGAAGGTGGATTCTTTACCACTGGAACCCCAGGAAAGTCCCTTGTCTTTACTTCTTGACTGTATTTGTCAGACGTTTAAGAAAATTCTCAAACTGTTGCTTAGGATTCTGGCACTTTTCTCTACATAAAACTTTATTTTAAAAAGTATTTAAGGATTAAGAATAAAAAACAGAGGGACTTCCTTGGCAGTCCAGTAGTTAAGACTCCACGCTTCTGCTGCAGGGGGCATGGGTTCCATCCATGATAGGTGAATCAAGATGAAAAAAAGAAAAGAAAAAAGAAAAAGTAGAGAAGATTGGAGAATCTATGATGAGCTGAGGTAATATGCAGCCGGAACTTCCAGAAGACAGCAAGTAATGGAGGCGAACAGAGGGAGCCCTTGTTTTTCAGTCGCCCAGTCGTGTATGACCCTTTGTGACCCCATGGACTGCAGCATGCCAGGCCTCCCTGTCCCTCACCATCTCCCGAAGTTTGCCCAAGTTCATGTCCGTTGCATATGTGATGCCATCCAGCCATCTCATCCTCTGACACCCTCTGCTCCTTCTGTCCTCCACCCTTAGGGGGAAAAAAGACAGAGAGAGACAGAAGCCATGTGGTCCCTGAAAAAGCCAGGAAATGTAGCTAGTCACTAGAACCTCTTAGTCACTAGCAAAACCATCTCACTTTTCCAGTTATAGTGTACACGTGACTATAAAACAAATCTACTTTTATGAGTAGATTGAGTTAGTCTCTGCTATCTGCAACGAAATGGGCTACACTAAGACAAGCTTAGCTGGGTCAGTAATATGAAGCAATTAGTACCATGACAAGCATAAAGTCTGCAATTAAATGTTAACTCTCTGTGATATGTGGTTTTCTTTTTTTTTAATTTTACTTTGGTTTTTTTGTTGCTGCTGTTTGGTTTCTTACATATACATTCTGTGTTTGACGGGTCAGTTTGGTGAAGCCCCAGATATTCAGTCAAACACTGATTTGGATGTTGTTGGGTATTTTGTAGATAAGAAGTCAGTAATCCCTTAGTTGGAATTCCAGTGATTAGGAGTCTGCTTCCACTGTAGGTAGTCACAGGGTTCCATCCCTGATAAGGGAACAGAGATCCCTGAATGCCCTGCAGCACTGCCAAAAAAAAAAAAAAATGCTTGATTGTATTTTACACAGTCTGAGTGGGCCTTATTCAATTAGTTTAAGGATTTAAGAGCAGAACTGAGAGGCTTCCAGGGAGATATTTCAGCAGAGGATTGAAGCTTCTGCCTTCGAGTTCTCACCAGCCCTTCCTGCCACCCTGTACTGCAGACTTCAGACTCTGTGCCAGCTCCTACACTTGTGTGAGTCAACTCCTTAATGTATATCTTTTTTTTTCATTTTATTATTATTTTCTTTTAAACTTTTTATTTTGCATTGGGGTATAGCCGATTAACAAACAAATGTGATAGCTTCAGGGGAACAGCGAAAGGGGTCAACCATACATATACATGGATCCATTCTCCTCCAAACTCTGCTCCCATCCAGGGACAGAACATGGAGTAGAGTTCCATTTGCTATAATGTATATATCTTTTGCTGGTTCTCTTTCTCTGATGGAACCCTGACTCCCTTTCCTGCACATTGTCCGGCCTTTAAAGTGTTTCATAAATCATTGGTAAAGAAAGTTTCTAGACATGAGCTCACCTATGCACTGGAATCTTCTCAACCCCTGAAATTAGTGGAATAGTCTGTATGTTAGTAAGTAAACATTGGAGAATAGAAAATAAGAATTCCTGTTAAGTATTCAATGGCATTTTTTCTAAAAGTTTAATTATTAAAAAGTTATGCTTTTTTTTTTTTTGGTAGAACTGTATGGAGTAAAAAGCATTAAGTTCCCTTTCCCCTACTTTCTTTCTCCCATCCTATGTTTCTCTCTGGAGATAACCCCAGATGAGTTTGGATTTTATCTTTTCAGTCTGTAGTGGCTAAGTGTTATATGTATCTTTAGGTGTCTGCTGCTCAGTTGGCGGTCGTGTCCAACTCTCTGTGACCTCATAGACTGCTTCCCAGGTGGCTCAGTGGTAAAGAATTCACCTGCCAATGCAGGAGACTCAGGAGACTTGGGTGCGATCCCTGGGTCAGGAAGATCCCCTGGAAGCGGTAATAGAAATCCACTCCAGTATTTTCACCTGGGAAATCCATGGACAGAAGAGCCTGGTAGGCTGCAGTCCTACTGTGCATGTGCTCAGTCATGTCTGACTTTTTGTGACCACATAGACTGAAGTGGATTGCCGTTTCCTTCTCCAGGGGATCTTCCTGACTCAGGGATCGAAACTGTGTCTCCTGAGTCTCCTGCACCGACAGGCAGATTCTTTACCACTAGCGCCACCTGGGAAGTCTGAAGAGGGCTTCCTGAATGGAAGCTACCCTTCCCTGAATGGTAACAATGGCCCTGAAATATGGGGTGGTATAGTTTTTATGGGCTGAGTAGTTTCCTGGGCTGATAAGTGGGAGGAACATTCTAACCAGCTTGGAAGAAGGGTGGGGATTTTTCAGAATAGGGCCACCACCCACTTTTTGGCCTTTTTGGCTCTGAACTGTCTGGCCCCTGTGGGTGTGTCATTTAGAGGATAATGAATTATAATTATAATTAGTGTTTAATAAGGCTCAAGATCTACTGAAAGTTGAACCTAGTTGGTTCTAAGCAGTTTATGTTCTTTAATGGTTGTGCCCTGCCCCCTTCCTTCTGGTCTCCAAATCTATTCGTTTTTAGTTCAAGATAATATGCATTCAAATATAATATAAAGAATCCTACATTAAATATTGGCATTTCAAGCTGAAAGTTTTAAGAGAATTTGAGTCTACACAGTGTTGAGATGTTTAGAATACTTTTATTTTACCTTTTTATAGGTTTAATTTGTTAGATTTCTTTGCAACAGGCTTCAGTAGTTGAGGCTCATGGACTTAGGTGCTGTGTGGCATGTGGGGTCTTCCTGGACCAGGGATCAAATCCTCCATTGGCAGGTGGACTCTGAACCACTGGACCATCAGGGAAGTCCCAAGGTTTCTGTCTTCTAAACAGAAAATGTCAATGCTATTCACTAAAATAGTGCCAGCTTTGTGTAATCCTCTAATTTAATATGAAAAATACATGAAAAGTTAACATCATACCCATTTTACAGATAGAAAAGTAAAACTTGACAAAGGTTAAATACTTTGCCCACCATTGCAGGGAGTCAGAACTCTGGATTTATCTGTTTTGGAAGTGGACTTATACAATACTTGGTATTTTATATCTGGCTTCTTTCACTTAGCACAATGGTTTGAAGGATATGTTGCAGGATATATCTGTGTGTGTGTGTCTGTCTGTCTGTCTGTTGCTGTCATTCTGACTTTTTTTGGCCCCATGGACTGTAGCTGGCCATGCTACTCTGTCTATGGGATTCTCCAGGCAAGAATACTGGAGTGGGTTGCCATGCCCTCCTCCAGGGGATCGTCCCAACCCAGGGATCAAACCCAGGTCTCCCACATTGCAGGCGTATTCTTTGCCATCTGAGCCACCAGGGAAGCCCAAGAATACCGGAGTGGGTAGCCTATCCCTTCCCTAGGGGATCTTTCTGACCCAGGACTCAAACCGGGGTCTCCTGCTTTGCAGGTGGATTCTTTATCAGCTGAGCTACCAGAGAAGCCCTTCTACTTTTAGGCTACTACCAGTATTGCTGCTAGAATATTCACGTGCAAGTTTTTGTTTGAATCTTTGTTGTTAGTTCTCTTGGGTGTGTGCCAAGGAGTGGAATTGCTGTGTCATACAGTAATTTCATACTGACTTTTGAGGAACCACCAAACTTTTTAATGTAATTTCATACTGACTTTTGAGGAACTACCAAACTTTATTGGTTGCACAATTTTACATTTCCACTAATCAGTATATGGTTCTAATTTCTCCACATTCTCACCAATAGTGGTTATTACTATTATTATTTTTTTGGTTTGTTTATACCCATCATAGTAACTATAAGTGGTATCTCATTGTGGTTTTCATTTGCATTTCCTCATGACTAAGGATGTCAAGAATCTTTTCACATGCTTACTACCAGTCTGTTAATCTTCCTTGGAGAAACGTATCGGCATTTTTTTTTTTTTTTTTTTTTTATGGAGCCGCAGAGCAGATGGGATCTTAATTCCCAACCAGGGATGAAACCCGAACCCCCTGCATTGGGAACTCCAAGTCTTAACCACTGGACTGCCCAGAAGTCCCTAAATTAGGTTGTCTATATTCTGGATACTAGACTCTTATCAGATAATATCTGTAATTAATTTTTTCCCCAGTCTGTGAGTTTGAAACCAAATCCTCGTAAAACAGAGTTCCTCTGCTGAGTTTATGACTAACATCTCTATCTAAAACTTTGTTCCCCTTCTTGTCCCGCTCCCATTCCTCTCAGGATTGAGTCCTATCAAAAGGAGGACTGAAAAGGACATGCCTAGGAAAGGCCCTGCTGTGTTCCCTGTTTCTTATTTGTAGAAAAAGTCTTTAGTATCTTAGGCCTTCCCTGAGTTCTGAAGAACAGACTTATGCAGGTACAAATTAGGAACTTTCTTAGATTTAGGTATTTGATAAACTTTGAATTAATTTGTGTGTGTGATCCACATTCAGTCTTTTGTGGATGGATATCCACTTGTCCCAGCATCATTTGCTGAAAAGACTATTCTTTCTCTACTGAATGGTCCCGGCACCCTTGTTGAACATAGATGTGTGCACTTATTCTTGGACTCTGAAGTCTATTCCATCATATGGACTTTGTGTGAAGTCGCTCAGTCGTGTCTGACTCTTTGCGACCCCATGGACTGTAGCCTACCAGGATCCTCAGTCCGTGGGATTTTCCAGGCAAGAATACTGGAGTGGGGTGCCACCGACTTTATGCAGTTTAACTTTTTAAAAATCACGTTTGGAACTACTTTAGTTTGACCTTTTATCTCCAAAGCTCCAAAATGACCATTTATTCAGCTGATTGAGCCAGAAACAAATTTGCTGTGGGAAAAATTTACTAAAAAAAATCAAGAAAATAGATTTCATAGCAATGTTAATACAATGTTAAGACTATGTTACAATTATATGGTTTACTATTAGCATTTCTAAAGGTATAAATGTACAAGACATTACAAATCCATTTTAACAACTCAAAGGGGAATTATGATAAAAATGAGACACTGCATACCATAAACATATAATATGAATACATGAATAAGAATGTTTAATATTGCTTTCACAAATTATGTACAATAAGAGTAAAACAATACAATTATGCATTCAAGTTTTTTTCTTTTTTTGCTTTCAACTTTTTCCTGTAGATCTGTTTATCTGCATTGCAAGGGTTGCTAGGTAATAGTTGTGTTATGGTTATTCTGAATATTTTTTTCACAGTCTATGATAGTTATTAGGAACAAATAACCACTTTGTGCTATGGTAGATCATTCCATTAATGGATAAAACACTATTTGCTTGCAATGCTCTGTCGTCCTTCTCTCTCAAATATTTTCTTCTGTCACAATCTCTTATATTGTCACATATCTTTGAGAGAAGGGACCCATACATGCAGAAAAAAGGGAAAAAATCTTGACCTAGTTGACTTTCTTGAGGTTCAGAGAGAATGGACTTTTTTCTTTTCTCAACATTCAAGCAAATCCCCTCCAAGCGTTCACTAGTTAAGTGGGAAATGTGTGGTTGCACAATTAAGATTCTAAAAGGATCTTTTTGCCGATTTGTTATGTGAGGTATCAATTCACTTGTAGCATATCTTTTTCACAGCCCTCAAATTCATTTTAAGCTCCTTTATTATACAACATCCTAATGGTGATCATGTATATTCCATGCCAAGAAAAAAATCAGTTATGTACAAACATTAAAATCAGGCTTCAGACAATTAAACACAGAACACATGCTTGAATATTAATGCTTTGAATAATAGACAGCTTGGGGTTGCAGTTACCCAGGTTCTCATTAGGTTCTGTGGATCAGAGGGTGGCAAATTTGTTCACTTGAAAGTGAACCTCAAAGGAAAAGAGTAGAAAAATCTATCGTTAAAACCGTTGAAAATGCAGAACAAGAATCAAATAATAAAAAATACTGGTCATAAAACCTCTGATCCTCTCACCATGCTCCTCAGCATGAACCTCCTTGCTTTCTCCCTGCTTAAAAGTCGAGTACGGACACTTAGGGGCTCCAAAGTCCTGCAGTTCTGCCATTTCCCAGTAGGGGGAGATGTTACCTTGAAAAACTGAACCAGTTTTTCGGCATTAACCCTGGTGGGTTGCTTCTCTTTTCAAGACATTTTTTTTTTAAGTCCTCTATGAATACTTTTTTCCCTAAACTCAAAGAAAGTGAGAGTTGAAGAACAGCAGAATTCTTCAAAGATAGTTCTTTTACCCACTATCTTCACAGATACTTCTTTGTATGTGACATTCTTGAAGGTTGGTATCAAAGTCCCAAAGTACGAAATGCATCCCGCAAGTCATCAACCTCATAGAGTGGCTGTGAAGAAAGGCAGTAGGTGACTTTGTAATTTTTGTGTTAATTTTTTCTTTTTAAAATTTATATCTTTTGGTCGCATGGCATCTGGGATCTTAGTTCCCCGACCAGGGGTTGAACCCACTTCCCCTGCCCCAGAAGTTCGGAGGCTTAACCACTGGACCACCAGGGACGTTCCCATTAATATTTTTCAAGAAAAGGGGAGAGGGAGAGGAAAGAGAAAGAGAGAAAGGAATTTTACCAGGAGTAAAATGGATTCTGAGGAGAGTCTAAGTTAAAGATGTGAGTGAGGAAAGAGCGGGGAGGGGTTTGGGGTGAGGAGGGGGTAAGGGAAAGGAATCTTATTAGAAGGCTAGTGCTTGTGCTAAGTTGCTTCGGTCCTGTCTGACTCTGCAACCCCATGGGCTGTAGCCCACCAGGCTCCTCTGTCAGTGGGATTTCCCAGCAAGAATACTGGAGTGGGTTGCCATGCCCTCCTCCAGGGGATCTTCCCAACCCAGGGATTGAACCTGCGTCTTTTTAGTCTTCTGGATTGGCAGGCGTGTTGCTTACCACTAGCGCCACCTGGGAAACCCCTGAGGGCTAGTAGAGGGCTTTGAATTGTGAAACAACTTTAGAGCAAACTCAGTTGTAGGAGAAATGACAACAAAAACAGAAGAGAAAGTTTTCATCAGAGGAAAAATAAGGGGAGAATGGTAACACACACACACACACACACACAAACACACACGCGAAAACGTAGGAAATAGTGCCAGGGACAGATAACTTTGGAGAAAGAAAATGAGAAGCAACGAAACCCCCCCTCACTTACCAAAAGGATGCGTCTAAGCTGTCTGGTCAGACGAACCGAATTTTCATGCAGTCCCTCCCAGGCTTTGAAAGTTCTTTCATGATTTTCCACAAAAGTATTCCAGCAATAAAAATAATCTATTTGAAAATTTAAAAAGGAGAGGGAAGGGGATGGGTCAGAGCTCAAATCATGAGGAAAGAAAGAAAACTCTGCCCGCCCCCCCCCCCCCCCCCCCACTCCCCTCCCCTAAAGTCTTGGGTCCGCCGATTCTTTTCCTCCAATTCTCCTGGACAGCATTCGGCCCCAAAGGCGTGTTAGAACTTTGGAGGCGAGTTAGAGTTCTGCCCCTGTTTTCCCTATTTCTCACCCTGGCTTTTCCCAATCTGAATGGCCAGTCTTGCTCTGCAGAGCTGGGCCGAAAGGTCCCCGCGCACCTTTAAAGGTCATGATGGCGATCTGGACTCCAGCGCGGTGCAGCCGCCGCAGCCCCTCGGGCTCGGCCTTGCGCTCCTGGTCGCAGAAGTAGAGGCGCGCCGTGAAGATCCGCAGGCTCAGGTTGGGGTACCCCCGCAGGAAGTCGGCCACGTGCCGCGCACAGTCGTAGCAGGGACTCCAAGACGTGAACCAGGTGACGCGGTAGCACCGCCCGGGGTCCAGATCCCAGTCGGAGATGTAGCGGAGGAAGAGCAACTCCACGTGGCATCCGGCCTGGGGAGAGAGCAGAGGCTCAGCGGATGGTGACTGACCTTGCCTGTCCTGCTGGTAGCTTCACCGTCATTATTAATTCGCGTCCCTCCCACCGGTCAGCCTCTTTGGGGTGTCTGTCTTCTGTTTTGTTCAAGGAGATCCAATCAGTCCATCCTAAAGGAGATCAGTCCTGGGTGTTCATTGGAAGGACTGATGCTGAAGCTGAAACTCCAGTACTTTGGCCACCTCATGCGAAGAGTTGACTCATTGGAAAAGACCCTGATGCTGGGAGGGATTGGGGGCAGGAGGAGAAGGGGAGGACAAAGGATGAGATGGCTGGATGGCATCACCGACTCCATGGGCATGAGTTTGAGTAAACTCTGGGAGTTGGTGATGGACATGGAGGCCTGGCGTGCTGCAGTTCATGGGGTCGCAAAGAGTCAGACAGGACTGAGCGACTGAACTGACTGACTGACTGACAGAAAGGCTAAGCAACTGCCAGAAAGGGCACAATGATGAGTGGTGATCCTAAACTCTTTGCACTTTTGGCCTTGGGAAGGGAAAAGGGTGCAGATTTTCTGTGGAACAATGGGAAGATGGAATGAGTTGAGTGGGTCAAGTAGTATCACACTATTTCAGATTTAATTTTTGTTTGTGAAGTTGCTTTTCCTTCCTTGGAGAGGAAGGAACATGGCTTGGAAGTGCTGTTGATGCAATGTTGTGAAAATACACTGGACCACTAACTAAGTGGAGAATAAAAAGTTAGAGTTAGGAGATTCTGAGATTGACAGGTGGGTGTTGTAAAAGAGATAGTAGACACCAATTGTGGTTTAAGAACAATTAAATAAAGGGGTCCCTTGTTTTATTGTGCTTGGCTATACTGGACTTTGTAGATACTTTGTGATCTGAAGGTTTGTGGCAACCCTGCCTTGAGCAAATCTATCCGTGTCATTTTTTCCAACAGCATCCACTCATTTTGTGTCTCTGTGTCACATTTTGTGATTCTTGCAAATTTCAAACTTTTCATTATTATGGTTATCATTATCACTGAAGGCTTAGATGATAGCAATTTTTAATAGTAAGCTTTAAAATTAAGATATACACTTTTTGTTTTGGATATAATTGTATTGCATACTCAAAAGAACTGTAGTATAGCATAAACATATAACTTTGTATGCACTAGGGCTTCCTTGGTGTCTCAGATGGTAAAGAATCTGCCTGCAATGGGGGAGGTCCAGGTTTGATCCCTGGATCAGGAAGATCCCCTGGAGAAGGCATGGTAACCCACTCCAGTATTCTTGCCTGGAGAATTCCATGGACTAGAGGAGCCTGCTACAGTCTGCGGGGTCACAAAGGGTCAGACACAACTGAAAAACTAGCACTTTTAGGAAACCCCCAAATTTGACTCACTTTATTGCAGTATTCTCTATTGCAGTATGCTTTACTGCCATGTTTTGAAATCAAACCTACAAAAATCTCTGAGGTGTTCCTGAAATGCGTTTGCTCTTTGTATGACCCCCCATGATTGTAATAGTAATCACCATAGTGAGATATAGCAAGTCCAGTTCATATTGCAGAAAAGTCATTGATCCCAGAATCTGAAGACCTAGGTTCCATAAGTCACCCAACTCTTAGATCTTCTGATTCCTCATGAGTTAATGGAGTTTTGTTGTGAAGACTCAGGGAGAGAGAAGGAAAGGAACACAAAAGTTTTCTGTGTTTAGAATGTGTCTTATCACCAAATAGGGAAAAGATCAGAAGCTAAAACAATTGCAGTGGGATAATTAACACAATACAAAAACAGGCCAAGAAAAGTGGAATGTGTCAGTGTCATTCTATCCAGGGATTCTTCCCTGTGTTTCCACCAAGACCAGATGTCACTGCATGTTATGAGGAAATTCATTGGCAGGAGCTTATGTAAACTCTTCTGGATTTTGGTGAAGAAGTCTCTTGAAAATGTAATTCTCTGATCTTCTAGTTTTGTTTTTTTTTAATCCTAGATATTTTTTTTGCTCAGTGGGCAAAGAATCTGCCTGCAATGCAGGAGACCTGGGTTTGAGTCAGGAAGATTCCCTGGAAAAGGATATGGCAAGTACTCTTGCCCACTCCAGTATTCTTGCCTGGAGAATCCCATGGACAGAGGAGCCTGGCAGGCTATAGTCCGTGGGGTCCCAAGAGTCGGACACAAGTAAGCGACTAAACCACCACTGCCACCATGTTATTGAGAAGCAGTTTTTATTATTTATCTATTTATGGCTTCTCTTGTTGCAGAACATGAGCTCTAGGGTGCAAGGGTTCAGTAGTTGCAGCATGAAAGCTCAGTAGTTGTGGCACGTGGGCTTAGCTGCTCCAGGGCATGTGAAATCTTCCTGGATCAGGGATCGAACCTGTGTCCCCTGCACTGGCAGGCAGATTCTTATGCACTGTGCCACCAGAGAAATCCTGATCTTCTAGTTTTAATTCACGGCTTCCCTGAATTTTCTGAGGGTCACTATGATGAATGTACTTACTGGCTTATGATCTAGGTGAGCAGGAAGGAATAGAAATCATTTGAAAGATAGAACTGAATCATTAATTTTTCCTAATTCTTCCTTCATTTTTAAAAATCCAAAAACCACAATTTGTTTTTTCACATTTACAGTTCAGCTTGAATGAGCTGATAATATTCCCCCGAATAAAAAGGCTCTTTTCTTTTGATTTCTTCCTTAATCTGAAAGGCAATTTGGATGCTGGGGAAAGCAGAGGAAGGTTTGGGACAGTGATTCCTAGCACTGAGACAAGGTGTGGCCTTGATGTGCCCAGCAGGATTGGGGAGGATGTTAAATGACTGCCTTTGGGACCTGTCTATTGTGGGTGCAGGGACATATAAAAAAAAAAAAGAGATCTCAGAAATCTAATGGAGGCAAATGAACCAGGCTGAGTAGCACCATCAGCAGGTGGCTGTAAAATTGCCCTCAGTGTAGCTGCTTGGGAAGCAGGCATTAAATAATTAATAGCAAGATATTAATTGATACCTTGTTTCGAAGGTGCCCGAAGTCCAGTGAGAAGGAGGTGGGACTGTCCCGCCGCTTCACCACGTAGCACAAGTAGGTCTCATGGCGGCCCTTAGCCCAGCGCACGTTTTTGAACTGGTAAAGAAACTGTCTCTGCTTCATCAAGAGGCTGTGGATGAGAGAGGAGGGAGGAAATGCAGCCTTCTTGGCTTTCCATCAGCTTTTAAAAAAAAATCTGTAATACTTGGGCCAAACCAGAGGAGACGCTCTTGCTTCCTTATGCTAGATGCCTAAGACTTACTGAACTTCAGATCCACTACAAACCCCTTTTTGTGCTTGTATTTAAAACCAGTTGAGACAGCAAGAACCCCAAAGACATCCACACTCACAGGACAAGCTCCTCCCATGGCTGCCTTCTAGATGCTGATAACTTGGAATTACAAATGTCTTCCCCAGTTTCATCTTTTTAGGTTTTCTTTCCAGTATTAGTCATGTCTGACTCTTTGCTACCCCATGGACTATAGCCCACCAGGCTTCTCTGTCTATGGAGTTCTCCAGGCAAGAATACTGGAGTGGGTTGCCGTTTCCTTCTCCAGGGAATCTTCCTGACCCAGGGATCGAACTCCTGTATCTCCTGCATTGGCAGGTGGGTTCTTCACCACTGAGCCACCAGGGAGACCCAATTTCTACCTAAATGTCCAACATAGACCTCAGATCCTAAGTGGTCAAAACAATATTCCCAAACTGCCTTGTCCTGACCTCCCTCTCCTATCCTAACAATTTGCCATCCCAAGTATACAGTCTAAAAGTTTGGAATCATGTTTGATTCTCCTTCACTCCTCATATTTAATAAATTAAACATCTAAATGTATTGAGTCAAACTTTCCAATATTTCTGGGAGTGTTCCTGCTCTGTTCTCTCGGTTCTCTGCTTCAATCCAAGCCCTAATTTTTCCTTTTATCACACTGTCCTGATCCCTTAACTGATCTCTCTGCCTGTAGTCCCTTCAAAATAACAGTTTTCACGAGGTGCCCTAGAGATCTCAGAAAATCTAGAATAAACTCCAAACTCGTTAACTGTGGTAAAGCTTTTACAATTGCACACATCTACGTTCCTAGCCTTGTTTCCTAGTATTTTTCTCTTTTCCTCTATCATTTCACCCTTTCCTCACCTCTGTAGCAGGCCCCCTGGCACTAGTCTCTAGTTTTCTTCCAGCCATCTTGCTGGTGTCCATCTCCTGACTGAATCCTTTCTTGCCCTTTTTACCCCCACTGTGCAAAACCTACCCCTCCTTCAAAGCCTAACATCAATTTCAGCTCTTCCAGGAAGACCTCTCTCAATTGCCACTATCCCCTCTTTCTAGGCAAAATTGAACATTAACAGCAACAACAAAAAAACCCTCCTGAAGTTTCCTGCTGTTCTCCACTCATCCCTATTAAAGCATTCAACCTTTGTTATCAATTGATTGCTACATCTGTCCCCCTCAGATGTAGAATGTAGATTAGAATTTCTGTGCTTTGAGTCAGGAAGTGACACTTTTTGAGTCATATGTTAAAAGTGTGAAAGGTATTTGACCATTCTCAACTTGAATATTACAAAGAAGTAGAAAGTGAAAAAAAAAATTTAAATGTTAAAGAGTTAAAGTTTAAAATACCAGTATATCTAGTGATAATTAGACATGGGGCTTCCCTGGTGGCTCAGACGATAAAGAACCTGCCTGCACCGTGGGACACCCTGGTTTGATCCCTGGGTTGGGAAGATCCCCTGGAGAAGGGAATGGCAACCCCCTCCAGTATTCTTGCCTGGAAAATCATGGACAGAGGAGCCTGGTGGGCTACAGTCCATAGGGTCACAAAGAGCTGGTCACACAACTGAGTGACTAATACTACTTCTTACCAATTAGACATACTATCTAATGATAATTACTGTTAATATACTTATGTTTTTCCTTCTAGTCTTTTTATGGGTATATATTTACAAGATTTGAGTTAGGCTGATCTCATGTATAAATTCGGAGAAGGCAATGGCAACCCACTCCAGTACTCTTGCCTGGAAAATCCCATGGACCGAGGAGCCTGGTAGGCTCCATTCCATGGGGTCTCAAAGAGTCAGACACGACTGAGCAACTTCACTTTCACTTTTCACTTTCATGCATTGGAGAAGGAAATGGCAACCCACTCCAGTGTTCCCAAGGATGGCGGAGCCTGGTGGTCTGCCGTCTCTGGGGTCACACAGAGGCGGACACGACTGAAGCAACTTCGCAGCAGCAGCAGCATCTATAAATTCACAATATAATCTAAATATTTTGCCATGGTCTTCACACACCGGGGATGGGGGTCAGGGACAGATTGCTTTTTGTTTCCTGGCATAGTGTCTTGCATGTTATAAGCATTAAATTGAGTTGAATTTGTAGAAATAACTCTTTGCTAACATAAGTTCCTTTGTGGTTGTGAACGCAGCGTAAGCTATACAGTGTGTGTGTGTGTGTGTGTGTGTGTGTGTTAGCCGCTTAGCTGTGTCCGACACTTCATTCATGTGACCCCATGAACTGTAGCCCAATGTGGTTGATAACCAAAGCATCAGTAGTGTCCCTGGTTTTTGTCCTTGGTCTTTGTCAGCAAAAATATCTACCTGTGGAGATAATGCTGCCACCTAGTGGCGTTGAGCAGAGGTGCAGACAACTTGTCAAAGTGATGATCTAGGCAGTAATTTGAATACGGTTTGCTGGCAAGAGAATTGAAACTTATTTCAATTTTTTTTTTTTTTTTTTTTTTACATTGAGGTTTCCAGATGGTACCGTATAGAATCTCCCTGCCGATGCAGGAGGATCGGGTTTGATCCCTGGGTCGGGAAGATCCCCTGGAGAAGGAAATGGCAACCCACTCCAGTATTCTTGCCTGGGAAATCCCATGGACAAAGGAGCCTGATGGGCTACTGTCCATAGCATTGCAAAGAGTCAGGCATGACTGAGCGACTGAGCACACACACACATAATTTACATACTTCACCCATTTAAAATTCACAATTCTATGAACATTGGCAGATGTAAACACCTAAAACTGCTACAACTATCAGGGTACCGAACATCTTGAGGGTACCCCTCCCCGCAAGTTTTCTCATCCATCTTTTCAGCCCTTTCCCTCCCAGGCAACCACTAACTAATCTGTAACTATGAATTATGGTTTATTTTCTAGAATTTTAAGTATACATTATCACCTCATTAGTGTCTGACTTCTTTTACTAAGTATATTATGACTTTGACATTCACCCATGGTGTTGCATGTATCAGTAGAGTTTGTTCTTTTGTCTTGCAAAGCAATATTCCATTGTTTCAATACAGCATATTTCGTATATTCACTCACCTGTTGATGGACATTTGGATTGTTTCCATTTGAGGGTTATTGTGAATAAAGCTACACCCATCTTTGTATGGACATGTTGGTTATTGATACTTTGATAGTGAAATACATAAGATAGACCCAGAAGTCAACTTCCTAAGTGTCACCCTTAGTAAATCGGTAAGCAAGGGCTAAAGATTTTTAAAGGTGTTGTAAGTCGAATGTTTTTCTCACACACATGAAGCTTATTGGAAATCTTTTTTGGGGGGCGGTGTGGGGGGTGGGGCGCTGTGCCACATGACATGTGAGATCTTAGTTCCCCAACCAGGGATCAAACCCATGCCTCCTACAATGGAAGCATGGTGTCTTAACCACTGGATTGCCAGGGAAGTTCCTGGAATCAACTTTAAATCCTGAGGCAGAGAATTAGATGTATCACCAGTGTATACATTACATATATGAAACCATATACAAATTAGTCAATCTAATTTTTATAATTAAAAATTCACATTGACAGGAATCCAAAATGAATCTTAACAAAGATCTAATAATCACTGGCTTTATTCTAAAGTGGTAATAATTTACTATGGTAAAACCACAGCACTACTCCTACTCCTACTGTTAATTAATTAACATAACCACCCTCAGCATATTACATAAACTGAATACATAATAAATGCATAATAAATACTGGAGAGGAAGAAAAAAAAATTCTCTCCTTTGGGCCCAGTTTTAAATAGATTAAGCATCATCTCTTACCAATAAATTCCTTTTGCATTTAACCTGTCCTCCTGGGCTGTGTGGATGAGAAGTGGGGGAGGGGATACAATATCATGCATTGCAGGTAGTATTGGGGGTGGGGGCGGTTCCCATAGGAGGAAAAGGTGTCCTGGGGGTATAAGGAAGGATAGGACACAGATTAAGGCATTCAAATGGCCTTCTACCCCCACATGAAAATACAATTTTCATCAGAAGTTACCAGTCACAGTGAATTGAATTGCATGCCTGTGACCTTGTTAAGTATCTTTCATTATAGCTGGGGGCCTAGTTCCAGCACCCTATGCTCTGGTTTCTCTCTCTCTCTTTTAAGAAATATTTATTTATTTGGCTGAAACTGATCTTAGTTGTGGCATGTGGGATCTAGTTCCCCAACCAGGGATCGAACCCAGGCCCCCTGCATTGGGAGTGTGGCGTCTTAGCCACTGGCACACCAGGGAAGTCTTCTTCGGTTTCTCTTAAGAATGCAGAGGACTCGGTAGAGACCGTCTGTAAGGCCCACAGGTCGACAGCTGTGCCAGACAGCTGTGTGCCCTGAGGCGGAACCCTGGCTGCATCCCCAGCAATGCAAACCAGAGACAGAAGGTTAAAAATAATCGCGACCGAGTCATCCTCTCCTGCCGTGTGCCATCAGCGCTGTGCTCTGCAAATAGTATTTTCCTTAATGAAAATCACGTATTTCCCTTTTTCTCCTGTTGAATTTCATCCTCTCTCCTTCTTTGACTTTCTCTGAATTTCAACTCTGATTTTACTGTTGCTTTGCATTTCATTATTTACAAGTATCTCCATTGAGCCTTTTCCCTCTCATACCACAGATTAGTTTTCAAGATCTCACTGTAAACCGAACTGACATGTGACATTTTGCCCTCAGGTTTCTGAAGGACATTTAATCCACCATTAAGATTCTACACTGAGATTGAAGTATATGGATTAGGTGTAAATTTGCATACATTTGCAATAGAAATAGATTAAGTTCTATGATAATAACATAATTGTCATAAACTTCATGTGAAAACATCATGAAAATTTTACAGAATATGCATTAAAGAAGTAAGTTAAGTCATGTTTGAAGAAATGGAAAGACTAGGTAAAGAGTAAAAATGCCATTAACTGCCTCTTTGGCCTATAATATTAAAGATGTTTTTTCGATTGAATTTATCTTCTTGTCACAGACATAGTCATAGTGACTGACCTTCAAGCAAATACTTTTGAATATTGGCATTTAGAAAATAATTTCTTGACTACGTAATTATTCAGTAAATTCTCTGTAGTCAAGTTATTCTTCAAGGGGCTCTAGAGCTGAATGTTTACAGAATTATTACCATTACCACTACTGTTTTTAGTACAGTATTGCCATGACCTTTTCATGATTTGAGTCTGTTAACATTTGCTTGATTAATATTACTACCATAAACTATCCTAACTGCAAGGACGAGTCATTGCATGGTGCATAAAAGTTCTTTCGAGTATGGAAAGAAAAAAAGAGAAAGATAATTGGGCGGAAAGCATGTAAGATCTGAACAGAAGATGAGACAGATCCAGAAAAATAAATCTGCATCTTGACCAGGCAGATCCTGTGAGTCAGTGTTAGGGGAGAAATGGAAAGTTTACACATCATATTACTCAGATTTGCTCTGAGAGGAAGGCCAGAGCAACCACCCACAAGCAGACTGTTTTACCTGTCCATGGTGGAATCCAGTTTGTCTTTCTTGGCTCCCTGAAGATCTTAGGAAGAAAAGCTTGCCTCCAGCACTTCTGCTGCACTGGCTGCCAATGCACCGGTCTCACACATTCAAATTTGAACTCAGCCCTTTAGGCTCCTCCCCCCAAAAGCATCACCACCAACAGGTACCCCATACCCTAGCAGCCTTCCTCCTGTTTGGGTCCACTGGAGATGGGTGGGGTTTTCATAGGCAAAAATCACAGAGAAAATGACTGAGGGCCACTTTGCCTAATGTATAGGTTCCTTTAGTTCTGCTTCTTGAAAACTGCAGTCCACCCTCCACAGGTAGTAAAGATCAGGAGACAAGAGGAGTAGACAGTTAGTATATTGTAATCCTGGTAAAAAAAAAATGATATCTTTAGTCATTTATTTCTTGGCTGTGCCTCAAGGCTTGTGGGAATATTAGTTTTCTGACCAGGGATTGAATCGGGGCCATAGCAGTGAAAGCACCAAATCCTAACCACTGGATTGCCAGGAAACTCCTCAAAACGGTATCTTTCATTTTTAAAACATAATAATAACAATAAATTTAAAACCATCTTGTGTTCAATCAGCCAAAAGCATCTATTCCTCATTTAATTACATAATAGCTCTGAGTCTCAGTAAAGACTGACGCTAACTGTTCCTGCTTGGTTGCTGGTCAAGTACACTCAGGACTTAGGACAGAGGTTTTTGTCTCCCAAACCACTGATTTTTTTTTTTTTTTTTCCTTTGATTGCTTTACAAGAATTGCTAGAAGACTAGATGATTACACCAAAGGATAATTTTTGCATAAGCTCATTCTTTCCACAGAAGCCATATATTAATTTGAAGTCAGAAGCAGCAGCGTCTCAAGCAACAAAAGATTTATTTCATCACACAGAATCAGCCTCTAAGTGACTGCACTGAACCTGGAAAACAGGCTGGGCTTTTCAAATAAGAGGCTTTAAGTTCCCTCCCTCATACAAGCTGGTCTAATAAAGATTTTCGCTTCTCCCTCCTGCGTTCATATGCATTCTATCTATTCATTCAATAGACATTCAGTACCCTCTAGGTGATAGAAACTGTGCCAGGTGCTGGCATTACGATAGTGAGCCAAGCGGCCAGGGTTCTTGCTCTCTTTCTGCTTCAAGGCTTTAAAAAATCGTCTGTATGTTAACGATCCTCCCCCTGCCTCAGTCTGTAGTTCGAGCCTGGAACTCTCCCTTGAACTCATGGCAAGTATGTCCATCTTCCACCTCACCATCTCCCTCTGGATGTCTGGGCATTTCAAACATGGCTAAAACCGAGCACCTGTTCTCTCTCCCCACGTGTGATCCGGTCCTCTTCTTTGTCTCAGCGACACTCAGAGCCATCCCGGCCATCTTCTTGATTGCTCTCTTCCTTTTAAATCTCATGTCCAAATCCTGCTAACTCTCCTTTCAGAATAAATCCAGACCCTGACCACTTGTCACCACCTCCAGGTCTAAGCATCCTGAAAAATTACATTCAGCCGCTCAACTGGCCTTCCTGCCACACCTTTCTTCAATTACAGTCTATTCTCACAGCAATCAGAGTAATTCTTTTGAAATACACATATACATTAAGACTTATTTTCCTTTTTGGCTGCATGACATGCAGGATCTTAACCCCTTACCAAGAACTGAACCCATGTCCCCTTCATTGAAAGCATGGAGTCTTCACCACTGGGCTGCTCGTTTTTGAAATATTTTAGATCATGTCACTCTGCTGTCGACTCTGCCTGACCCCTCCTTTTCTCAGTAAGAAGTAAACATCTTTACAAATGGCTCCCCAGACCCTCTGCCCGGCCCTCTGCCCCTGCCTTACGGCTCTCCTTGCTCTGCACAAGGAACACACAGGCCTCAGCCCCTGACTTGCTTGTGCCTCTGCCTGGAATGCACTTCCCCTACACTATTATTACTGCTTGATCCTTTGTCTTTACTCAGATACTCCTTGTATCGAGTTGAGACTTTTTCTTGTCTCATATCTAAAATTTCCACTATATCCCATCACCCTGACCTTTCTCTTTCCCCTCCCTTAACGTATATTTTTCTTTAGCGCTTATAACTTCAAATATGAAATTGTCTATGTTCACTGAGTCTTAGGCCCATGAGAGGTTGGGTCCTCTGCAGGGATTCCCCTGGTGGTCCAATGGTTAGCGGGCTTCCCAGGTGGTACTAGTGATAAAGAAAGGGAAAGGGAAAGTGAAGTCGCTCAGTCGTGTCTGACTCTTTGTGACCCCATGTATGGTAGCCTACCAGGCTCCACGGTTCATGGGATTTTCCAAGCAAGAATACTGGAGTGGGCTGCCATTCCCTTCTCCAGGGGATCTTCCCAACCCAGGGATTGAACCCAGGTCTCCTGCATTGCAGACAGATGCTTTACTGTCTGAGCCAAACCCTCCTGTTCATGCTGGAGATATAAGAGATGTGGGTTCAGTCCCTGGGTGGGGAAGATCCCCTGGAGAAGGGCATGGCAACCCACTCCAGTATACTTGTCTGGAGAATCCCATGGACAGAGGTGCCTGGCGGGCTGCAGTCCATGGGGTCGCAAAGAGTTGGCCACGACTGAGAGACTTAACCACGCATGCACACCAGTGATAGGCACTCCATGCTTCCACTGCCAAGCTCGCCGATTCAATTCTTGATTTAGTCTCCTCTAGTTGAGCAAATTAAGATCCCACAGGCAGATGCATGAGACAAGTGCTCGGGCCTGGTGCACTAGGAAGACCCAGAGGAATCGGGTGGAGAGGGAGGTGGGAGGGGGGATCGGGATGGGGAATACTTGTAAATCTATGGCTGATTCATATCAATGTATGACAAAACCCACTGAAAATAAATAAATAAATAAATAAAGGGAAAAAAATAATTAAAAAAAATATTCCCAGATATAAAAAGATCCCACAGGCAATGTGGCACAACCCCCCAAAATAGAAAAAAAAAAAATTTCCCCTGCAGAGGCCAAGGTGGGATCATCCAAGGGCATGTAAACTCTGATCCTCTTGTTTCCTCAGATATGAGTGGCATCTTTACTGTATTATCAACCGATTGTCTACAGAGTGACATGCACACACATCCTTCCAAAGGAAGTTTAAGTATTAATTCTCAGAGATGGTAACATCACAAAATCTGAAAATTAGAAAAACATTTCCCAACTTACCCGGGTGGGAAGCTCAATTCCTGACACCGATGGTGGGAACTTGACATGATCTGGCAATACTGTATGAGCTCCTTTTGTATATTCTCTCTCTTCAAATTATGCCCTTTTGTTCCAGCCAGAAATAGGCAAACAGATTGGCTGCTGGTGCACCTGCTTTGTTTTTGTTTAGTTTTGGTTTGATTTCTGGGATTCTAACTTTTTTTCCCCCTTTGGCTGCACTGCAGATCATGTGAGATCTTAGTTCCCTGACCAGGGATCGAACCTGTACCTTCTGCCGTGGAAGCATGGAGTCTTAATCACTGGACCCCAGGGAAGTCCTTCTAACTATTTTAAAAAGCACAATTCAGTGGTATTAACTGCATTCACAATGTGCAGCCATCAAAAAACCTTTTCCATGACCCCCTTAAAAACCCATAATCATTAAATAATAATTCACCATTTCCCCTGGCCATCTCTGGTAATCTTATATGGATGTGACTATTGTAGACATTCTTAAGTGGAAACATACAATCTTTGTCCTTTTGTGTCTGCCTTCCTTCACTTTTCATAATGTTTTCAAGATTGATCCATGTTAGAGCCTGCGTCAGAATTTCATTCCTTTTTATGATCTGCCTTACTTCAAAGCTCATGCAATGCTATCGTGCTGGTAAAATCAACCTTGCAGATCTTAGTCAGATTGACCATATCAGTTTAGAAATCTTCATCAGAGTTGCAGAGAAGAGTCTTCCCCCCCATATTGACTGTGTCGTTAGAATTGGGTTTGGCTGTGTATGTCAGACAGACTCAATAAATTGCTTGTGCAAGATACGATTTCTCTTCCACATAAAAATGTAGACAGTTGGTCTAGCAAGTAATTAAATCTAAATCTAACTGAAGCATGGACTTTGGAGCTCTTTGTTTTATTGAAAGAGTCTCTGGTGGCCATTTTTCGCCAGAATGTTTCCCCACCTCTCAGTTCGATAATGGGACATGAGTCTCAGCCAAGCAGCAAAGAGAAATAAAACACTGTGTTTTTGGAAGCATACAAGACCAGGCATCATGGGAAAGAACAGAGAAAGATGGCAATCATGGTGGTCCCTGATTATGACATGGCCTTTCATTGCCATGGACCAGAGTTCCACCCCTGGTCAGGGAACTAAGATCCCACAAGCCACCACTTGTGGCAAAAAAATAAATATAAAATTTTAAAAATTGGGAAATTCCCTTGTGGTTCAGTGCTTCAGACTCCATACTCCCAATTCAGGGGGCATAGGTTCGATCCCTGGTCCTAGAACTAGGCATGCCTCACAGCTTGGCCAAAATAAGAAAGAAAAAAAAGGTGGCAGTCAAGTCCATTCCTCCAGAAGCAGAATTATCTGTTGAGTTCAGTTCAGTTGCTCAGTCATGTCCGACTCTTTGTAACCCCATGAACTGCAGCATGCAAGACCTCCCTGTCCATTACCAACTTCCAGAGTTTACTCAAACTCATGTCCATTGAGTCTGTGATGACATCCAACCATCTCATCCTCTGTCGTCCTTTTCTCCTCCCACCTTCAATCATTCCCAGCATCAGGGTCTTTTCCAGTGAGTCAGTTCTTCCCATCAACTGGCCAAAGTATTGGAGTTTCAGCTTCAACATCAGTCGGTTCCTCTGCCTTTTCTAAAACCAGCTTGAACATCTGGAAGTTCATGGTTAACGTACTGTTGAAGCCTGGCTTGGAGAATTTGGAGCATTACTTTACTAGCGTGTGAGATGAGTGCAATTGTGCAGTAGTTTGAGCATTCTTTGGCATTGTGTTTCTTTTGGATTGAAATGAAAACTGACCTTTTCCAGTCCCATGGCCACTGCTGAGTTTTCCAAATTTGCTGGTATATGGAGAGCAGCACTTTCAGAGCATCATCTTGTAGGATTTGAAATAGTGCAACTAGAATTCCATCACCTCCACTAGAATTATCTGTGGATATTTATTTAATTCTATTTCATAAATTAAATTTGATAGGGTTGATGACTGAGCAACTGAACAGCAAAAACATCAAAGCATTGGTAGAATCTAATAATGTACAATTCAGTGTATGTTCTTATATACTGTCTCTTGTTTTGAAAATCTTACTTTTCAGTGTAGAGATTGCATAAGGAAGATTCTCTCCAATATACACAAATGGTTTAGATATTCAGTACTAGAAAATGAAGGTTGTGGGGGAGCAAAAAAATCTATTGTGTTTGTTTTAATGTTTTACTCCTTTGGAGATAATTCAAAAAGTGCTTTTATAAGTAATTTATAAACAGCATCTTTGAAAACTGAAATTCATTCATTTAATACTTATTGAAGGCTTATTATGAGGAAGCATAAGACTGAGCTTTGAAGGGGAACAATGATACATATTATAGTTCAAGAAACTTATCTTTCAAGCTTTAAAATAGGTGATCTTAAATGACAATATAAAAGAATTAAATGTCAAAAGACTTGAAATAAAAATGAGAGAATCATTGCATCTCAAAGTTGTTTGGACGACTGCCTTGTGCTTCTCAAAACTGGACACGCATATCCATTGGATACGCATATCTTCACACCTAAATATGAGTACATGGCAATATAAGGCTCCCCTGGTGACTCAGTGGTAAGGAATTTACCCACCAATGCAGGAGACGCAGATTCGATCCCTGGGTCAGAAAGATCCCCTGGAGGAGGTCATGGCAACCCACTCCAGGATACTTGCCTGGAGAATCCTCATGGACAGAGGAGCCTGGCGGGCTACAGTTCATGGGATTGCAAAGAGTCAGAAATGACTGAATCAACTTATGCACGCATGGAGGGTAAGTCAACATCTGGCAGGCCCACAAGTAAATAGAGCATCATGTTAACATTAGAGAAAAAACATAGATTCCAAAGACATTTCAGCCCAACATGTGGCTGGTTTAAGATGCTCAGCATTCCTTATTTTACTTCTCTTTTATAGGAAAGTTTAATGGGAAAAACAAATTGAGGAACAATGATTCCATTATTCTCTGTAGAGAATTCTTGGTAAAGCATCCCACACAGTGGTCTTTTCACCTCTTATTTAATTAATCCTAGTAACAGGATACCATTGCCCACTTAGTACGATGAAGTCAGAGGAAGAAAAGAATTCATAATTTATTGCTTCACAATAGACTGATTTCCTTTTTTTTTTTTTTTGGCCAAGTGATTTGGCTTGTGGGATCTTAGTTCCTTGACCAGGGATTGAACCTGGGACACTGACAGTGAAAGTGCCAGGTCCTAACCATTGGACTGCCAGGGAATTCCCTAGATTGAGTTCTCAATCAAGATTCTGATGAATGGATAGAATTTTAATGGAGTACAGAGCAGATGGACTTCACTGGTGGCCCAGTGGTTCCACCCTTTAATGCAGAGAATATGGACTCAATCCCTGGTTGGGGAACTAGGATCTCACATGCCTTGTGGCCAAAAAAAGGAGGAAAAAATGTGCAGAGCAGAGAATTTATGGAGGATAGTTTGAAATCTTGGGTCCTGGGTCTGTACCTTTCACTTATGAAGCACATAACATTGGGAAAGAATTCTTCACAAAGTCATTCCAAGGATCTGCTTAGCTTTACTGTGTGAGTGTGAAAGCTCAGTATCTGGAATAGATGAATATGTTTGATAAAACTTCTCATCCTCTCTCCAAGTTGGCAGAAACAACATGAGCAAACACAGAGCTTCGACATGTGCTTCATATGTTTTAGCTTTTAGCCACAGTGATAGCTTATTCTGGTATGAGTGACGGCTTATAAGAAAACAATGATGACAGATAAAAATGGGATGTCAAATTCAAGAGGAGACAGCAGTATTGACTCCAAAGGAATATTTTTATATGTGGAGGTGGAGGTATGTGCGGGTATTTCAGTATAATGCCCCTGTTATCAAAATGTTTCTTCTGTGCCACATTACCCAGTAGCATCTCTCAAAGTTTGTCAACTGGAGGAAAAAAATTGTTCAAATCTATTTTTCTTAAGTAAATTCGGTGATATAATTATCTATGGTTGGTAAAAGGTTTCTTGTTTGTTGAGGATTTGAGCTCAGTTAAGAGTTTATTTTATTTTAATGGAACATATACTTTGAATAACAATTTTCTGGGCATGTTTGACTAACCTAGTTGAGAAAATCATGGTGCTGTTTAATTATAAATAGATTGATATAAGATTGGGCCAATACTTGATGTGTGCAATTTTGGTATGGAGGGTTTTTGTGCTTTTTAAAAAACAAGTTCAATTTTTCTCTTTCAAAAAAATGAGATGTCATTCATATTCATATAAGCTTCTGAGGAAAAGTTTTCTAACAAAATGGAGAGTTAAATAGCTTGCATAATGGCTGTAAAAATTATTTAAGAAGCATGACTCATCCAGCATTAGAAAATAACTCTATTTCTCAGAAAGTTATAGTACCTGCTCACCTTTCTTCTGTTAAAGGAGAAAAAAAATTACATCTCTTATCATGACAGTAGCATTTTTCATTCTTGGAGATTTGGAGTTAGTGAGATAAAAAAAAAATGGGGTTTCCTTCAGGTATTTTTAAAAGTTATTTTCCTTACTAACTACCCTCTTCCCTCACTAACTTCTCTTGAAAAGTCAGAAACCACAGGACTACCTGGTTAAGTTATTTTTAACGGAAACAACATGACTTGGAAATTGTGCCTCTGGCGGCTGAGTTGTCTTGGACATCTGGACTTTCACCACCAACTGGACTTTCATGAGAAACACAAGGTGGGGTTTCGTTATGGCCAGAAGTCCCCCTGGGAATTCTCCAGGGTACACATTCCTGTGTCTGAGAGATGAGATGCTCAGACAATGACTCCCTAGACCACTATTTTTGGACCCCAGGTAGATTGTTCAATATGATACTTTGTTGTTTTTGAAAAGAGCCCAAAAAGGTTTCCGCGTGGGTTAAAGTGTGGTCTTGGAGTGCTTCAACTTCTGCATTTCCCAATTTTTGTTTTTCTCACTTTACTGCCAGCCATATTACTGAATTTCTCTGGGGTATGAAAAAGTTGAGGGACATATACAGGAATTACTCAGCCTCTGCTGTGCAGCTGCCCAGAACTTACTGAGGTTGAAAGAACACAGAAGCATTCATCAAAAGCCTGGGGCTGGCCAAAGGTCTAAAAAAAGAGTTATTTTTGATAGGAACATTAACCAAAGCTTCATTGACCACGCATATACAAGAAAGAGTGAAAAAAGTTAGGTTTTTGTAATCAAAGACAGGAAGACTTGGGTTCTATCTCCACCATTTCATAGTGAACTGTCTTTGTGGGTTGCCTGCTGCCATATGTTATAGTTTCCCCATGTATAAAATGTGAATAAATAATAGTAATAATAACTAACCTTTTTGTGCTCTTTATGATAGGCTCTGTGTAAGCAAGTTGCATGTATTATCTCATTTAAGTCTAAGAGGTAGAAACTATTATCCCAATTTTCAGATGTGAACATTGAGGGCCAAAGAGTTGGAATGCTTAAGACTGTTAAAAGTAATTTTTAAGAATAGTTTATTTGTTGTTGACTTTACTGGGTCTTTGTTGTTGCAGTTTTTTTCTAGTTGTGGCAAGCAGGGACTGCTCTCTAGTTGCGGTGAGAGGGCTTCTTGTTGCAGTGGCTTCTCTTGTTGTGGAGCATGGAGCACCAGCTCTAGATGTGTGGGCTCAGTAGTTGTGGCTCCTGGACTCTAGAGCACAGGCTCAGTAATTGTGGCCCATGGGCTGAGTTACTTTGCCACACGCGGGATCTTCCCAGACCAGGGATCAAACCTGTGTCTCCTACACTCGCAGGTGGATTCTTTACCACTGAGCCACCAGGAAAGCCCTTGTTAAAAGTAATTTAAATAAGTGATTCTGCATGTGGTCTAGTGCACGGAAGGTATTCTATAAACAACAACTGTTTTGATAAAATAGTATCTTACAGCAGCTGAAAGTATTAAGATGATCAGATACCTTAAAAATATAAATTATGATCATCAAAGTAATCTGCTCCCATGGTTCAAAGTTTTCTGATAATAATAAAATGTGAGTAATAAAATACTTTTTTTAAGTAATAAAATGTGAGTAATTTTGAGGTTCTCATA
Organism: Dama dama; assembly: GCF_033118175.1. Classification (NCBI taxonomy): domain Eukaryota; kingdom Metazoa; phylum Chordata; class Mammalia; order Artiodactyla; family Cervidae; genus Dama; species Dama dama. The sequence continues at coordinate 18,952,413 of NC_083702.1, forward strand.
CTCTGAGGTTTGAGCAAGTGTATGAAATTGCATATTCCAGTGTTTAATCCCTACAGATTTTGGAGTCATTCTGGAGTACAGCCCAGTACTCTGCCTTTTTGACAAACACCCATTAATTCCTAGCAGGTGGTTAGTTTTCATTGGCCTAGAAGACCTTCAAGGTCTTCCCCAGCTCTAAAATTCTGTGATTGTGTGACTTTATGTACTTCTGAAAATTTTGTGTGTATTTGTGTGTGTGTGTGTGTGTTTGCTTGCTTGCTTAATAAACAATTGAAATGCCAGGGAAAATGAGAAGTGCTTCAAATAACGTCTTTCTTTCTCTTTGTGGTCATTCGGAAAACCAAATTCCATATTATTTGTATGCTCAGTGATGCAGTATAAAGAATGATGTGATTTCATTGACTGGTAGAGATAATTTTGATTAAAATTAGCTCTAAAATGAATAAGGGATAAGTCCTGAAGCAAGGACAGCAGATTAAATGTTACTTGTAGAATTGCTATTCTCTATTCTTTCTGACTACTCACCAACCGTTGTGAGTAGTCCTTGGTATCAGATCATCCTCTCTTTAGGAAGTCCTGGCATCATATTGGCACATTCTTCCTCCTCAGTTCTCACCTTTTTTGAGGGTCTGTAGTGATCATTGCCTTACATTAGTCATTCCACCACTATTTATTAGGTCACACTGCTTCTTGATTTAACTAATTTCAGGATCTTAGAGAGCTGAGAAACATTTATTTGACATTAACAGCCCCAGATGCCTTAGTGTGTGAACCGGGTTTCCTCCTCCTCCAAGACCCCCTTGTTTTTCCTCTCCCCCAACCCATCCTCATGTGGACTAATTATACCATCAAGAGGTCTTCACTTTGTCACAAGAAGGCAGGAATCGTCAACTTCCTTGGCATAGTTAGAAAGTCATTCAGGGCACTCAGCACTTTGCTGACATTATTGAGCATGATTCTGCTACCCAATGTCCTGGTTACTGATGACTTTATTTCATTATTTTTAATTTTTATTTTTTGGTTGTGCCGAATGGCATGTGGGATCTTAGTTCCCAGACCAGGGATTGAACCCACGTCCCCTGCATTCCCGAGTGGATTCTTAACCACTGGACCACCAGGGAAGTCCCTGTCCTGGTTACTTTAGACCTCCATCCACAGGTTCCTTACAGGAGGTACTGCTACAGCATAAAAAGAAGTAGAAGTTGCTCCTATTAGTCATTTATGTCCCATACGATCACCTTAAAACCTGATTATGGCAGACACAAAAGACCTCATAGTGTATGATTCCATTTATATGAAATATCCAGAATAGATAAATCCAGAGAGGCAGTAGACAGATTGGTGGTTACTCAGGTGCTTGAGGGAGCGGGGAATAGTCATGAATGCTTAATGGTTTAGGATTTTCTTTTTGGGGTGATAAAAACTTTTTGGAAGTAGATGAGGTGGTAGTTGAACAACAATATATGCACTAAATGTCACTGAATGGTATATTTTTAAATTAATTAAGTTACGGCTGTGCTGGGTCTTTGCTGCTGCTCTTGGGCTTTCTCTAACTGGGGAGAACAGAAGATACTGCTCTCTGTGATGTATGGGCTTCTCACTGGAGTGGCGTTTCTTGTTGCGGAGCACAGGCTCTAGAGTAGTTGTAGGGAAGGGCTCAGTGGCGTGTGGCATCTTCCCAGACCAGGGATCGAACTCGTGTCGCCTGCATTGGCAGGCAGATTCTTATCCACTGGACCACCAGGGAAGTCTGAATGGTATACTTTATGTTTATTTATGTGGATTTCACCTAAATAACAAATTTAAAAATACTGATTAATTCGGAGAAACCTTAAGGATCTGAAGAGCTGGAAAAAACATGAGAGTGATGGGTATCCTCTCAGCTGTCAGTATGTGTAAACAGAGGAGAAAGCCCATAACTAAGAGAGGCAAAGGTGATACATTCCCTGGAACAGAGGAGAGCGAAGAACAGGAGTGAGGAATTCAGGTGCACAGAATAGGTGCTTACAGGGAATTGAAGGCTGTGGGCCAGGCTGTACAAAACTAAGGCATCTCTCTGCCCCTGAACAAGAGAAAACAGTCTGTGGTATAAATGGAAGCTCTGCTTTATCTCTGATCAAAAATCAAACCTGGAAAGAAAACAAGAAAACTGGTGCCATGGCAGGAGGGGAAAGTAGAAACAAGTTGAGTAACCGACATGACTCATCTACTTGGTAGGGTCAGGATTAGCAGCCATGAGGTTGAGCTGCAGAGTTTGTGCTCAGAATCACTTTCTCTATTGCCCAAAGAAACCATGATTAAAACTATTGACCACTCAGCCACCAAACTGGTGCTCCGTCCTTCTGATAAGAGGGAAAGTGTGGCCATCTTGGGCTTTTCTCACATTCTTCCTTCTAACCAGGTTCATGGTTCACAATCCCTGGCTGTCCCCACAGAAATCCAGCGTGGTGTAGTTCCTGGGTAGTGCATGTGGTGTGTGATAGCAAGGGTTGTCTAGATTCGCTCACAAACCTTCTTCAGCAACCAAGAAAATTACTTGTGATTTCTAAACAAGACATTTCTGAGTTTTCCTTTTGCAACTGAGTGAACATTAATATTAACCTAAGGTTTAGAACTTAGTTCAGGCATAGTTCTGCCACACTTTATCCAGTAAGTAGATGGGTCCCTTCACTTTTCTAAACCTTGTTCCTTATCTGAAAAACAGGAATACTGATCCCTCTGCTGTCCACCTCAAAGGGTGGACAAATGAAACAGTGTTTGTTCAGACAAACACACACACCCCTAGCCAAGCAGTAGGCTCCATTAATAAGTGGACTTCTTCCCAAAAGTTCAGCATAGGGAGCCCAGGGCCAGGACATCTCTCAAGGGTGTTGGTCAAGCTGTACAGATATTTGGCCAGAGAACCTACTCCATCTTCAGCCAAGTTGTGCTGAAGAGGCTGTTCATGACTTGCCCCAACCAGCCGAAGCTTTCCCTTTCTTTCGTGGATGGTTGGGAAGATAAAGCTTCCTGGCTGAGAAGACAAGACAGCTGTGGTTATGGGGGTTACACTGCATGATGCATGTGTCCAGGAATAACCCCCAAACTGATGGTGCACACCTGCCCACACTGCAGGTGTGCACTGCATGGGCACAATCACAGCAAGGGCTGCATTCCCAAGGCCAGAGGTGAGATCATTAGTTTTGCCTATTTGGCTCTGGACTCCCTCATGGGCTGTGGCCCTGTCCTGCCCTCTGGTGCTTGCAAAGGTTGCAAGGTGTCTGGTTGTTCAGTGCTTGGGAATGCCACACAGCCCCGCCCATCCTACCTGAACTCCAATCCTGAAAGTTTGAGCATCAGAGGCTGACCCACCAGCTGCTACTGCAAAAAAGACCCTGCTTTGCCCAAAAGAAGATTTTAGATGCTGAAAAAAATCAAATTTAAGTTAGGAAGGTCAAACTGTAGAGAAAGTAGCATTGGTGGCATTGTACACCCTTAGCAGGTTTCCATACCTCTCCAGGCAAAGGCTACTTCATGAGGGTCATTTCACTTTGGCCTTCCCTGGTGGTTGCGATAGTAAAGAATCCACCTGCCATGCAGGAGATCCGGGTTCAGTCATTGGGTCAGGAAGATCCCTTAGAGGAGGACATGGCAACCCACTCCAGTATTCTTGCCTGGAGAATCCCGTGGACAGAGGGGCCTGGTGAGCTAGAGTCCATGGCGTCACAGAGTCAAACACAACTGAGGTACTAACGCACACGTATACACACACACATCTCACTTTGTCACGAGGGAAAGAAGAAAGTCAACCTACTCAAGGACAGTTAGGGAGAAATCAAACGGCTTAACTAGGAAAAAAGTCCCTTAGTTTTATTAAATACACAGTAGTCTTACAGGTGAAAAACCTTTGAATACATGACCTTGTTAATCCTCAGAACCACTCCTAAGGCAGATGTATTGTGACCAATTTACAGTTATAACAGGTGGTTACCTTAGGATCACACAAGGTGAGTGTGACATCAGGACTTGCCCAGAAACCAGCATCAATTCTTCTATGCCATTTAAACAGATAGGATGATACAAATACACATTTTATTATGCCTAGAACCACACTGATTTAGATTTTAGATGCTCTGTGTTTGGATGGTGTATTTTTTTAGTTTGTTACACGGCAAGAGAAAAATTATAATTTTTTAAAAATTTTTATTTATTTGCCTATTTTTTAGCTCTGCTGGGTCTTCGTTACTGCTTGGGCTTTTCTCTAGTGAGGCCAGTAGGGTCTACTCTCCAGTTGCAATTTGTGGGCTCTAGGATATGTGGGGCTCTAGGATATGTGGGCTTCAGTAGTTACAGCACGTGGGCTGAGTGGTTGTGGCTCGTGGGTTCTGGAGCACAGGCTCAGTAGTTGTCGGGCACCACTTAGTTCCTCTGAGGCATGTAGGATCTTCTTGAACCAGGGAACCCACGTCTCCTACATTGGCAGGTGGATTCTTTACCACCAAGTCACAAGGGAAGCACAGAAATTATTCTTGTCTTGTCATTAGAACATAGGGTGATTCCTATGAACTGTAAATTACAGTTTTACAGGGATTGCAGTATGTGATTTAATTATGAATTACTGTACTTATAATTAATTGATTGATTGCACAAAGGCTGGTCATTTGATCCCAGGTAGCTAATGGCACAGAAAAGAGCACACTTGTTTAACTCTATGAGATTTTAGCTCACCTTCCAACAAACAATAGGTTTCTCTCAATAGCCAATTAAGGAGCTGTCATGCATATTTAATATGAACATTTTTGAAGTAATTTTTGTCTTTAGCACTTTGGTTTTAATGTCATATTACATATTTTCATAAGCTTATTTGTATTTATATTATTTTCCTTTCCCCCTCTGAATTTCACCCATTTTCAAGAATGGTATTTCCGTACAGTTCTCACTACCCTTCATTGTAGCTCTTTGTGTTTGACCTTTTGGGAAAGGACGAAATATTAGGAAAACATGCAATGACATGGTTGATACCTCAATGCCCCCCAAGCCCATTTGCCTTATCACTATTTTTTTTTTTAATTAAAGAAAATTTCTTTTTTGGCTGGATTGGGTCTTCGTTGCTGTGCATGGGCTTTCCCTCGTTGCGGAGTGGGGTCTACTCTGTGGTCGTGCTCAGGCTTCTCATTGCGGTGGCTTCTCTTGTTGAACGGAGAAGGCAATGGCACCCCACTCCAGTCCTCTTGCCTGGAAAATCCCATGGACGGAGGAGCCTGGTAGGCTGCAGTCCATGGGGTCGCTAAGAGTCGGACACGACTGAGCGACTTCCCTTTCACTTTTCACTTTCATGCATTGGAGAAGGAAATGGCAACCCACTCCAGTGTTCTTGCCTAGAGAATCCCAGGGACTGGGGAGCCTGGTGGGCTGCCGTCTATGGGGTCGCACGGAGTCAGACACGACTGAAGCGACTTAGCAGCAGCAGCTCTGGTTGAAGAGCGTGAGTTTTAGGTGCACGGACTCAGTGGAAGCAGCGCACGGCTTAGATGCTCCACGGGCATGGTGATTTTCCCCCATCAGGGATCAAACCTGTGTCCTCTTCATTGGCAGGCGGATTCCCAGCCACTAGATCACCAGGGAAGTCCTCTATTACTTTTTATAACAGTTAGGGGAGGAGGTGAATCTCACACACATATATGAGATCATCCCGAGTTCAGTCTTTACGGATCGGTACAGAACTATGGTAATGTACTTCCAAAAGCTCCACAGTACAGATATATGGCTGGGTAAACACACAGCAGAAAGGAAAAGAGAATGAAAGAGAAGAAAACCGGAGACAGAGAAATGAACTTAGAACCTGTGGGTTAAGAAAAAGCTAGAATCTTACTGAAAGTGATTGGACAAATTGAAAGAGAAAAAAAAAACCCAGTTATCAGTTATTTTTAAAACCATTGAAGGTTTGAGGTGAAGCGAAGCCGATTTTGTCAACAGGAAGCTATGGTACACGCTCTACATTTCTATTTATATAAACAACATTTGCTTTTCCATCTTAGGTTCTGCCCAGAAGTTATCGTCTGACCGCCACTTCGGGCTTTGGTTGACTGGTTTTTAGAAAAAAAAAAACAAACTGTGACCACCTGTTTCTCTCTCTACCACAGAGAAAGTCAAGTCACTTTCGCTAGTGTTTGGTTAGTGAAAAGTGCTAAGACACACAAGGATTTCAATTTTTATTAGAATGTTGTATTTTTTAAATTAATTTATTTATTTTTGGCTCTTCTGGGTCTTTGTTGCCGCTCGGGCTTTTCTCTGGTTGCAGTGAATGGAGGCTACTCTCTGGTTGCAGAGCCTGGGCTTCTCATTTCGGTGGCTTCTCTTCTTGCAGAGTACAGTCTGAGTACAGTCTGAGTACAGTCTGAGTAGCTGTGGTGCACAGGCTTAGCGACCTCGTGGCATGTGGGATCTTCCCAGATCAGGGATTGAACTCATATCTCCTACACTGGCAGGTGGATTCTTTACACTGAGCCACTAGGGGAAACATGGAGTGTTGTATTTTTAACCAAATCTTTGTCTCCCCGAGTTTGCCTCCCCAATGTTCACTCTACCCTGTCAGGTTCCAGATGGGTTGGTATGGAACTCAGACCCTCCACCACACTTCTCCCAGACAGATTTGTGAATTTCCACCTTCTAGCCTCTGGGTTCCCCTTCTCTGATGTCAATCTCTTGGCACTCTGCCATCCCCTTCTCCCCCTTCTCTGGTACTCTTCCAACTTCTCTTTCTATTCAGCTGTGTCTTTTCAGTATGTTCCAGCTGCTTCTGTACAGAAGGAAGCAAAGTTGCTTGCACCTTCTGATCAGGTGTAAACATCAACTTTCGCCACGAGCGCCAGGCATCGTGGAGGGGGAGGAGTTTGTGGCTGGTAGCACATACTGCTCGGGGACATCAAAAGAAAGGTCCAGAAGTGGGGAGACAGCTTTTTGCACCATGAGTCAAATGAATACTTAGAGAAAGTGTGCAAGGAGCTCTTTTTAGAGAGTAGGGTGCACATTTGAATCTCCAGAACTTCTTCATTCAAAGAAGAAGGAGAATTTACTTTAGTCACATGCATGATATAATGGGGGAAAGTTAGGTTCAGAGCAATTTTGGGAGAGAAGACAAGAAGAAAACATTTTTTTTTTTTTAGATTAGAGTTGTACAGGCAGCTGAGTCTGTCTCTTCAAGGTGCCAGGAAGAGATAATCATCACTGCCTAATGATACTTTTGCAGGCATGCTGTCATTTCCGACTCTTTGCAACACCATAGACTATAACCTGCCATGCTCCTCTCATCCATGGAATTTTTCAGACAAGAATATTGAAGTGGGTTGCCATTTCCTTCTCCAGGGGATCTTTCCCACCCAGGAATAGAACCCATGTCTCCTGCATTGGCAGGCAGATTTTTTGTCACTGAACCACCTGGGAAGCCCAATGATACTTTTACCAAATCTTTTATTTCCAACATTAAATATCCACTGTTTCAGTTCAAATAAATTTTTTTTTTTTTTTTTTTTTTTGGTCAAGCAGCAAGGCTTGCAGGATCTTAGTTGCCCACCCAGGATTGAACTCTGGGCCTTGGCAGTGGACTTGGACTCCCATGCATTCCCTCAAATAACTCTTTCATCAGAATAGAAGTTCCTTGCTTAAGAAGGTTGTCATTTGTGTTCACCAGGAAAAGAATAATATTAATACCATAAAGAGTAAGATGTTTTCAAATCTTTTTCTGGAGTGGACCAGGGAAGGAAAACTAGAACACCAGGGACCTGAAATGGGCTGAGAGTAAACAGCAACAAAAAGGAAGTGAATGAAATTTTTAACTTTTTATTTAGTTTTGGAGTATAGCTGATTAACAATGTTGTGATAGTTTTAGGTGTTCAGCAAAAGGACTCAACCACACATATACATGTATCCACTCTCCCCTAAACTCCCCTCCCATCCAGGTGGCCAAATAACTTTGAGCAGAGTTCCCTGTGCTATACAGTGGGTCCTTGTTGGTTATCCATTTTAAATGTAGCAGTGTGTACATGTCCATCCCAAACTCCCTAACTATTTCTTTCTCCAATCCTTGCCCCTGGCAAGCATAGGTTTCTTCTCTAAGACTGAGTCCGTTTCCATTTTGTAAGTTCATTTGTACCATTTCATTTTAGATTCCACATATAAGGGATGTCATACCATATTTCTCCTCTCTCTGACTTACTTCACTTAGTATGGCAATCTCTAGGTCCATCCATATTGCTGCAAATGGCACCATCCTTTTTAATGGCTGAGTAATATTCCATTGTATATATGTACCACACCTTTATCCATTCCTCTGTTGGGTGGGCATTTAGGTCCTTCCATATCCTGGCTATTTTAAATAGTGCTGAAATGAACATTAGGATGCATTTATCTTTTTGAATCAAGGTTTTCTCCAGATTATGCCCAGTAGTACGATTGCTGGATCATATGGTAGTTCTATTTTTAGTTTTTTAAGGAACCTCCACACTGTCCTGGCTGTACCAAAAAGGTGAATGGAATTTTGTAAATAGGGAAGAGAGGAAAGAAAACTGGAACCAAAACTAACCTCCCGAAACTGCCCTGGGACTGTTCTTAGAACAAAGTTATGAGAGAAAACAAGCCTTTGTAATGGGGAGGAAAGCAAGTATGGAAAGTGAGTTAGAAGTGTTGCTTTCCACGTGGAGAAGAAGACAAAAAGCAGAGGACATCGGAATAGCGAGAAATGGCAAAGCACAGGAATTTGACGCAAAAGAAAAGGAAGGATAAAACATGAAACTGCATCCAGTGAGACCTAAGGGGACAGAAAAGAAAGAACTTTCTGGAGAACGGAGGAGTGGGCCACATCTGGGGGAGAGTAAACAAGTTTGTAATGTTGGAGAGCCAATGGTCAAGGAAGGAGGAGAAGATGGAGAAGAGCAGAACAGAGATATGTGAGTGATGCTGCTACTCAGCTTTCAAAGGGAGATAAAAGCCCAAGTTCAGGTCTTCTTTCTAAACATAGAAAAGGGAAATAGAGGAGACCACTTTCCTCTGAGAAGGAAGTTGGAAAATTTTTTATTTTAAATGTTTAATTTGCAATATATACAATACTGGGATTGGGGTGCTTTCTGGTGGGAATGCCACCTCTCAGTCAATGTGCAGTAAGGGTCAAGTTCATGAAGAGATTCTTTAGTGGTTCTCAGAAACACGGTGCCTTCTGAAACCTCTCTCCATATCCATGGACTCTGTCGGTCTGTATACAAGTGCATCTGCTTTGAGAGACTGGGGCAAGGATTCTGTGCTTCAAGGGTTTTCCCCTAGTATTTCTCTTTAATCAGTTGTGCAAATCCTATTAAACTAAGCTGCTTCTTACAGCAAGACTCTAGTCCTCATTTCCTCATTGTAGTTCTTCTGCAAAGTGGAAGGAATCCAACCCTTACTGAGTGGACTTCTGCCACATAGAACTGTCTCAAAGTCCCTTAGTTTCTATCTGAATTCCACTGGCTTTTGGGGAAAGGTACTGTGTTATTTAGATGAAAGCATCCATGATATTTAATTTGTCACTCATAATATGGTTTTGTTCTATGACATTGTGGACTGTTGTCCTAATATAGAGTATTTCTCTTGTAAAGCAGACGCAATAGAATTAGACTGCATCTAGGCTTCAAGAAATATGAATAATGCATTTAAATCTCATCATTGAATGAAAAGAAACCTTTGAATGAACATAAATTTCTTTCATATTAAAGATGGGGAAATTAAACCAGGGCTTAATAATGATGGAAACTGACTGATCTGAGTTTACCTAGTTCATGCCAGAACCAGGATAAGAATGCAGGTTGTCTGAATATTGTGTTTCTTTTACTCTTTTCTGTAAACCATCAAGTATACTTTATACTTGCCTATTAAATTTCAGGTCCAAATTCCCTTCTTCAGCCCCCAGTCAGACTATTCCAGAATCCATCTGCACGATAATCTCTAGATTATAGTGATGAGGATGAAAGAAGTAGCAACAGCTCCAGGAACTTCAGAGCAATGATCTGGTTTCACATTAAGCTAATTAACTTGTGGAGGTAGAGGTGGGCTAACCCCATTACTACCACAAAGAGTAACTATGTAAGACTTTCTAGCTCTGCTTGGTGATTGAATAACTAACGGCATGCAAAACTGAATACCTTTATACCTGGTGTATTCCTCTCTCTAGCCTCAGCTTCTGAGCTTAGCAGAAGACAACATTTTGGGTCTTTATAATAGGACTGAATAACTCTTGTCTCTGGAGTACTTTCTAGAACTATAAATTTACCATAATCCTTCTCATAAAGAGAGCATATAAAGAAGCTGAGCCCCGAAGAATCGATACTTTCTAACTGTGGTGCTGGAGAAGACTCTTGAGAGTCCCCTGGACAGCAAGGAAATCAAACCAGGCAATCCTAAAGGAAATCAACCCTGAATATTCATTGGAAGGACCGATGCTGAAGCTGAAGCTCCAACACTTTGGCCACCTGATGCAAAGAGCCAACTCATTGGAAAAAAAACCCTGTTGCTGGGAAAGATTGAAGGCAGGAGGAGAAGGGGACAACAGGATGAGATGGTTGGATGGCATTACTGACTTGATGGATGAGTTTGAGCAAACTCTAGGAGATAGTGAAGGACAGAGAAGCATGATGTGCTGCAGTCCATGGATGTAACTGAGTGACTGAACAGAAAGAGGACATACCAGGCAAAAGTTAGGACAATCCAGCAAAATAGTAGGAGTAAAGAGGACCACGTAAGTGAATGGAGAGTTAATCTAGGAAATGCTTGAATGTAAAATATTGACGGTCTATGGTTAGTTGAGATTGACAGTGATAACATCTTGCCCCCTAAGATCTATCTCAAACAGATTCAGTAGTTAATATTTTTAATAATTTTATTCAAGTTTATTTTCTCTTGACATTGTACATAGAATGTTTCTATCTAAGTGACACGTTAATCATTTATCTACCAGGTCTATGATACGGAGAAGCAGCAAAACTATGCAATACTACAAAAACTATATGTTACGTACTGAAAAATGACAGAAGCGGGTAAAAAATGAAATGAAGTAGGGGCAAAAGCTAGACATTGCAAAGGGATTGGTTTAAGAACTACTTATGTCTATGGGTTGGCTGACAATGGTTGGACAAGGAGTTCCCTCCCACCCACACATTCTTTCCTTCCTCTTCCTTGTTGATCACAGACCACTGGGTCCCTGCAAATTCACATTGTCACAGGGAGGAAGGCGGAAGTAGTTGGAGCGTCGGAGTCGCCTTGGGGGCAGACCAGCCTTCTGACGGCAGAGTTCATCTAGAAGAGAAGCAGAGCATGCTGAGATGAGAATGTAGGAAGGTGGCCAGGGCTCCAAGAGAAGAGAAGAAAAAGAGGAGACTGCAGGGTGGTGCAGTGAAAGGGTTGAAGAGAAATAGATGAGGATTAGAACCTGGGATCCGCCACTTACTAGTTATTTACTCCCTACCAGAAAGATTCTTGACTTTTCTGAACCTCACCATCCTTTTCTGCAAAACAAGCATTGAAATACCTGCTTCAAAAATGTAGTTGAAAATGAAAGATTGGATGCAAAAGTACTGAGCACAGGTGGTCAGTAAATTTTAATTTCCTTTTCACACCTTGCTCCCAATTCTTCTAATTGTGGACTTATTAAACAGCAGGGGAAAAAAATGAGGTCCAGTCATTCAAAAGTGTTTACTGTGTGCAAATGGCTAACTTTAGCAAGTCCCCCGAGACACTTGAAAGTGCCTCGAGTCCCAGATACTCATCCTCAGTGTCAAGGTGCTTCCCTTGCAGGTGGCTTGCAGAGCCAATGAAGGCAAGGGGCAAGTTTCCTTCTGCGAAGTTAAGTACAGCTCTTACTCAGAGGGGGTTGGTGCAAGGCCGGCAGCTGAGTCAGAGTGGCTTTTGCATGTGGTGACTTTGACGACGGTAGCCATCATCTGGGGTTGGGCCAGGGGAAGGTGAGAAATAGTGTTTTCACACCATGCATAGTGTCTAACCGCACATTTGGACTCTTGTAATTGTTGTTTGGTTTTTTTTAAATAAAATCTTTCTACCTTGCTCTACTTCTGAAATAACACAATAAGCAAGGGGAATGGTTCTTGGAATTGGTGGACTATTGAAAAGATAGCCAGTGTTCAGCCAGTGTCCAAGTGATTTTTTTATGTATCCAAATGTTATTAGTGGCTTTTTCTAAGTTAGTGGCTTTTCCCCTCCTGGAGTTATGAACATGGCTGCAGGACTAGTAGAGACTGTTATTTGTAATAGTTGACTCGGCCTTTCATGTCTGATGAATGATCTTCAAAGTAGCAGAGCATCTGAAAGCACTATCTATACATAAGAGAAGATAGGGGTTTCTGTCTAGTTGGAAAGAGATTTAGTGGTGCTTTCTTAAGGGTTATCAATTTTTTAATGTTAATAATGGAAGATAATTGCTTCATGATGCTGTGTTTCTGTTGTACAACAAAGTGAATCAGCTAGGTATTGTTTAGTCCAACGCTTTGTGACCCCATGGACTGTAGCCTGCCAAGCTACTCTGTCCATGGGATTTCCCAGGCGAGAATACTGGAGTGGGTTGCCATTTCCTTCTCCAGGGGATCTTCCCAACCTAGGGATCAAACCCAAATCCTCTGCTTTGGCAGGTGGGTTCTTTATGGCTGAGCCACCAGGGAAGCGCAATACACATTCATATTTCCCCTCCCTCTGCAGCCTCCCTCCCTCGTCTCATTCCACCCCTCTAGGTCATTACAGAACACAGCTGAGCTTCCTGTGCTGCATAGCCGCTTTGAGGGTGATGAATATACCAAACATGGTGCTTGCTTTATATTGTTTATTGCGGTAACTAGGTGAAGCAGGAGCTGATGGAAGTCTAAAGAGAGCAGCCTAAAGCCCTCGTTCAAAGCCAAATCTTGGATCTGTTAGCACCTTGCCCCAGTTAGCAGATGCTCTCATTATTGTTCCTTCCCATCAAAGCCGGTCTTACCTTTCATAGCTTCGTGTTCTTTACAGACAAGACGGGAGCAGATCTCATTGTTGATGACATACATACGCCGTGAACTGCCATAGATCCAATGTCATGGTGCAAGAAGGAGATGGAAAAAGCATTGAGAGGGAGAACTAGCCTCGGCCTGAGATGCCTCTTTCAACTCCTGGAAATACCTGGATTTCCTTAAGTATTTCAGACTTCCCACTCCCACCCCCACCCAAGTAGTGTAGAAGATAGAATGGTATCGATCACTTTTGTTAGTTACAACTTTGTACATTCCACCTTCCCACACTACTCCCTACTATTTTCTACCTTCACACTTGCATCTTCAGCTCCAGCCTATTTCTCGGATGTGATAAATTTGATAAACCAGTGTTTCCCTCATGACCATCCTTCCTCCAGTACTCACCATCCTTGCCTTCAGCATCTACATTTGTTAGTTAAACTGTTCCATGTGCCTCAATCCAGACTCAAGGTTCTTTTTTTCTTCTATCATAATACACTTCCCATTACTTATTTCTCAGGTCTTAAGTCTATTTGCTTTTTTTTTTTTAAGTATTTTAATTTTTTTTAAAGTTTTTTATTTTGTCTTGGGTAGAGCACATCAATAAGGTTGTGATAGTTTCAAGTGAACAGCAAGGAGACTCAGCCATAATATACACGTATCCATTCTCCCTCATGACATTGGGCAGAGTTCCTTGTGCTATACCTTAGGTCCTTGTTGGTTCTCCATTTTAAATACAGCAGTGTGTACATGTCCATTCCAAACTCCCTAACTATTCCTTACTTGTATGCTTCCTCAGCAACTGTAACTTCATTGTTTAAGTCTGTGCAGAGTCTAGGTTCTAATTGGCACCTCCAGAATAGCTAAAAGGGTGATGCTTAAAACTTCTGCCCCACTAGAGACTGAAATTCCAGAGTGGGTGCTCATTAAATAGTTACTGGCATGAAAGCGCTATCATGGGTGGCTCTCTGGGTGATATGGGACCCTTTACCTGGTGAAGCATATCTGATGGAGGCATTGCTTGATTGGCCGATGCACGGAGTAGAGTCTTGTGCAGGCGAATTTCTCATCCCGGCACTCTGAAGATACCCACCGTAAAAAACACATGGTTAGAGGAATGGAGAAGGGGAGAGAGAGCTGGGAAAACCTACAGAGTAAGTCTCTATAGAGGATCACTGTAAGCTGGGGTATGTTCTTCCTGTAACCAATATGAAGCAATAATGCTGCTGTTTAGTTATGTCCGTCTCTTTGCGACCCCGTGGACTGTAGCCTGCTAGGCTCCTCTGTCCATGGGGATTCTCCAGGCAAGAATACTGGAGTGGGTTGCCATGCCCTCCTCCAGGGGATCTTCACGACGTCGAACCCAGGTCTTCCACATTGCAGGCAGGTTCTTGGCCAGCTGAGACACCAGGGAAGCCCACAAAGCAATAATAGATGTTGGCTAAACAATGAAATTTAGGTGCTTCCCTACCTGAAAGGAAAGAGAATAAAATAGTCCCTGTGGGTTCTTCTAGGAAAAAGTCCTTCTAGGGTTAGACAGGTGGCAACATGAAAGATGAAATGCTAACAGTCATATTCTGAAGAATTTGAATTCTAAAGTGGGTCACTATTTCTCTGTTCTGGTGGTTTTTAACCCTAGCTGCACAACAAAATTATCAGTATGTTAGAGAAAGCATGACGTCTACAGTAATGTTGAGTCCTTGGTCACTTCCCAACCTACTAACAAACAGATTATGTTCAAAGTTAGTTTATGGAGAGGACTGTTCTGGGACCATGCAATAGTGGTCCCATCTTTTCCCCATGACCTTTAGAACAGGAACTCACAGACAGTGAGGTAGGGTGGGAGGGATATGAAGAAAACTACAAATATTCTTTGAGAAAGAATTAGAAATAAAACTAGAAGATGTACCAAGTATTCTCATAAGAACAAAGAGATTAGGAATCTCCAGGAAGAAAAAAAAAAAAAGCTTAAGAAAAAGACAGGGAAAAGATAATCATACCTGTGGTGGTATTTTTGTCGTTGAGTGAGGCTGAAAGGCGGAAATTTTATTCAGTTATTACTGGTTCTAGAAATCACTGCCCTGTAACTGTCATGTTGCCTTACTTGAGACCCACATGTGTGCTCAATCATGTCCAACTCTTTGTAACCCTGTGGACTTCAGCCCACCAGGCTCCTCTGTCCATCGGATTTTCCAGGAAAGAATACTGGAGTGGGTTGCCATTTCCTTCTCCAGCAGATCTTCCTGACCCAGGGATCGAACCTGCATTTCCTGCATTGAAGGTGGTTTCTTTACCACTGAGTCACCAGGGAAGCTCCAGTCCTAACCTAGGAGCAAGTTAAATACTGGCTGAATTTGTAGAATGGAGAGTAAGTCAAGGAGTAAGATGCATCTTGAAGAAATGGACTAACCATGGGAGTTACCTGTAAAATGTTATCGGAAGGGTTGCTAATAGGATACTATAGGAAGAACGCTAGCCAGGTGATCTCATCTATCCCCGATTTCTTTGTTTCTGCTCCACTGGGTCTTAGGTGCAGCATGCAGGATCTTCGCTGGGGCATGTGGACTCTTAGCTGTGGTATATGGGATCTGCTTCCCCTACTAGGGATCGAACCCAGGCTCTAATGTTTTCAATCGCAGGTTTATATGCTGAGAATTCTCAAACTTCTATGTCTAGCTCAGAACTTTCTTCTAATAAGCTCCAGGTCTACAAATTCAACTGCCATTTTGTGGAAGAGCTCATGGATTTTTTTTTTTTTTTTTTAAGATCATTTCATGTCTCCAACTGCCTTCTTTCCCTTCACCAATTCAAAATGTTCAGTGAATGGTGCTACCATCCACCCAATAGCTACCATCTATCTAATAAAAAACTGGACTTCTCTCAACAGTCTCCGCTCCCAGATAGCTCATTTCTCTCTCATAACTCTAACAAGATAATTCAGGACATCATATTTTATTGGGCCTAGGCAACAGCGTTCTTGCTGGCTTTCCAATTCAATAATCTGCTTAGAACTTTCCTTTGCATGAACTGTTCTCTGGCTGGCTTTCATTTCCATCCTAAGCCTTTGCCCATATTGTTTTCTTTACCTGAAAGCTCTTCGCCTTTCCATTCATTTGATTCACTTCTATTTGTCTTCCAGGAGTCAGCCTAGTCAATGTGCCCTTCAGAAAAGCCTTTCCTAACTCTCAATACTGAATATAGTCAAGGACTCTGAGATTTCACAGGTTCTTTTGCTTGATTATATATTTTTAGTGAAATTGAATAAAATTATCCATTCTTTTGTCTATCTCGTCTATTAGACAAAAGATGCTTAGAAGAAAATCAGTTTTGTTCACCTTTACCTTTACCCATTCGATCTTGGAAACTTGGAGAAAAAAATCAAACCTTGGCAGTTTGTGTATCAAACCACAGTTCTTGCTTGTTAGGGGATCAAACATGTCATTAATTTAAATCAAACTGTTACAGGTCATTAATTTACATTAAACTGTTGGACGAAAGTGCTGCATAACATATGGTCCCAATTAGGGTTCTTAACCAGCTGTACTGTCTTCCATCATGGGTGTTGCGGGAAGCCCAGAACAGCCCCTGTGGCCCTGAGGTCCCAGATCTGCACTCACCCAGGTCATCGGTGGAAGGCTTGATATCAGCCAGAACTGAAAAGGCACAAAACAGTGATGTGAGAAGGGTTCCGGGTTGACAAAGGGGAAGGCAGAGTGCAGGAGGGAGAATGTGGGTAACAGGAAAAAGCTGAGGCAATGGCTGGGTTTCTATAGTGTGTTCAGGGAAGAGAGTTCATTGAAGATAATTTTTTTTGAGTATTATTTGGCCTGTTGACATTGGAAGTCTTTATGTATGTTTTTTTAAAGCTATGAATCCACTTTGCTTCCTCTTTTTTAGAGTGCCAGGAAGCATCTTTTCTTTCATCCCCTTCCCAGTGATAAAAATTATGAGATTAATTCAAGAGCTAGAATAAATACTGTGACTATTAACATGAAACGTGCCATTTTTAAGAGCTGGAGTGAAACCTACCTGTTTCATCTGTAGCGGGATCATTCACCAGATCTGCAAAGATACAACAGATGCAGGGAATGAAAAGTGCAAGCAGGAAAAACAGCAAAGGAAAAAGCAGGGTGAGGCATGATGACTCAAAAGGAGGCAAGATTGAAGTGAAAGAATGCAGACTCTTGGGGGGAAATATAAGGGACTATCACAGAAAGAAAAGGAAGCGGCAAAAAAAGTGGGCATGTTTATAGCCTTGGTGACATCTAAGATAGATAACAGGGCTCTGAATCCATCTCTCTCTCTTTTTAAATAATATTTATTTATTTGGCTGTGCCAGGTCCTAGTTGCAGCATGAGGGGTCTAGTTCTCTGAGCAGGGACAGAACTTGGGCACCCTGTATTGGGAGCATGGAGTCTTAGCCACTGGACCACCAGGGACATCCCTGAAACTCTTTTCTAGTCTTCCTCTTACTTTATACAGACATCATCCTGAATCCTTCTATCCACAGTGTTACAGCAAGGAAATAAAAGAATATCTTACTAGGATCTTCTGTGAATGTTTCTGAAGTCACTGTGGTCACATCATCTGCATAAAAACAATCAGAAAACACTTTCTGAGCATTCTCTGCCCCTCATCCCCCACCCCTGCACTCCCAGGAAGTGAAATTGTCAAGCACAGAAGCCATCATGTAGTAAGATCCTAAAAGGATTTTTCTTTGTTTCCCAACCAAAGTCCTTTCCCCTGTAACCCAGACAAATGTCACACTTTTCCTACTCCCATGAATATACTCAATCCTAACTCTAGACTGTCCCTTTCCCATTGTTCTTATTTAGAGGAATGAATGAACTATGTGGCCATCAGATAGTCTACTGATTAAACTTTGGTTCAGCACTGGACTGCAAGAATGACTTCATCCTAACAGATAATAACCGATACAGCTAGTTAGGGATTACTATGGGCTTGCTTTACAGATGGTAAAACTGAGCATCAGCAGAATAAATAACTCATCCAAGGTCATAGAGCTTGTTGATAGTTATTATGGGTTGATGACCTCTTTGTGATACTTATTTAAATGAAAATTGCCTTTCTCAAAAAAGACTGATTTTTTTTTTTTTTAATCTTTTGACTGTGCTATTGGGCATTTGGGATCTTAGTTCCCTGACTAGAGATTGAACTGGCACCCCCTGAAATGGAAGTGCAGGATCTTAACCACTGAATCACCAGGGAAGTCCTCAGACTGATTTTTGACATGCATGATTCTGATATTTTTGAATATCATTCTGATGATACTCTCTACACAGTGCTCACAAGAGGTTACATTGGTCGTTTTCTGATGCTCACAGTGATAAGTGAGGTAGAAAGGGAGAGGAGAGGAGATGCTTTGCTATTGATCCTTGGAAAGTAAAGACAAAAGGAGAAGTAAAAAATGGTCCAGCTCTTAAGATGGAAGCTATTTGGATAAACTAAGAAAACTTCATCTGAAACTGTACATAACAGCAACTCCTGAAACAAAGAGTCTCTGCTTTAACAAGCAACATAAAAAAGCAGTGTGAAGAACTAGACATTTAACAAACATCCCATCTGTAATGAACCTTCACTGTAAAAGGCTTATAGTCATTATTGGTTTTATCCACTAGAGGTCAGCAAATCCACATAATACTTTGCCTTGAGGGCCGCATACAAGTGTCAGATTTACAAACTGGTAAGAATAGCATTTTTATAAAGCATATCAGAGTTACTGATCCTTGTACTAGAAGCAAAACACAAAACATTTTAAAGGAATTTCCCCTGTTTATTCCTCACCTCATCTTTTAGAAAAAAATTCCAGATAGAGAGGCATCAGATGGGACAGGAAACTTTTATATCGTTTTAACACTTTTTAATATAAGCTTTCTTCTTTCAGAGCAGATTTTGATAAAAGGAATTCAAGTTTGCTCCAATCCCACAGGATAAATGAAAAATCACTGACCCGATTCATTCCAGAGGCTGTAAGAAGGGAGTGGATTTTCTCCGGGGTGTAGCCAATTCCTGTCCTGTTTCCATTTCTCTCCAGCTACATTCCAGTCCAACCACTCACGGAAATAGAGGAAGCAGTGGATAATGAAGGGTTTGAGAATATCCTAGCTGTGTTCTTAGAATTTCAGGCGGAGTACTAGTTTTCTGTATATCCCTCAGTTTACCCACCTTTTCCATGAGCTACCTCCATAAAAGCTTTATTAAGGACTTATGAATGTTTTCTGAGAAGGAATCTTATGGAGACATTTTCATCAGCTCTTAAAACATTTCTGCTCAAAAAGCATCACAACGTCATAAAACAGGACTGGACCTTAACCAGCCCAAAGAAAGGAATTTGGATTTTTAGTTGTGCTAGTGCTGGGATTTCCCAGGTGGCTCTCGTGACAAAGAATCTGCCTGAAATGCAGGCAACATGGGTTCGATCCCTGGGTTGGGAAGATCCCTTGGAAGAGGGAATGGATGCCCACTCCAGTATTCTTGCCTGGGAAATCCAATGGACAGAGGAGCCTGGCGGGCTACAGTCCATGGGGTCACACAGAGTCAGACACAACTGAGCATCTGAGCGCAGCACAGCACAGGGTTGAAATAAAATCTGGGTTCAAAAACGTAAGGATTCAGACCAGAAGAGAGAAAATGTTTTTCTGTATTTTCATTTCTTCTACCAAGATGCACAGTAAGAAATTATATTGTGAGCCAGTATACACATATAAAACTGAAACAAAAGTAGAGATAATACTTTACTTCTGTAGTCTACTTGCAGGGTACTCTATTTTTATTTATCTTCTAAGAAATATTTATTTTGGCTGGGCAAGATCTTAGTTGCGGCTCTTAGGATCTTTAGTTGTGGCATGGGGGTTTTGGTTCCCTGACCAGGGATCAAACCTGGGCCCCCCTGCACTGGAACCATGGAGTGCCACTGGACCACCAGGGAAGTCCCCAGAGTACTCTGTTTTTATTTTAGTCTATCTTAACTCATTAAAAGCACCAGTTGTGACCTACTCATTATCTTTTGACTCATTAAAGGGTTATATACCGTAGTGCCCTCAAGGGTTGGGAAAACCAAGAGAAATTATAATTATGTTGGTGCCTAGAGGCAACTGCAGATGTTGAATCGAGCTGAAGGAAGTGGATCTTTGGAAGCCAAAACTTGTGGATTCTGTCTCATTGAGCCACGATTTCTCTATAGGACTGGGAAGACTTCTTTTTCTGTCTGCATTTTAGTTTCTCCACTCTTACATAGATAGGAAAATTCTGTTAGGAGTAGTGGGCATTATCCAACGGTGTGGAAATGAGAAGAACATACAGAAGATTTGAGTGAGGTTATTTCAGTAGTGAATGAGAAAGTTTTATGAATGGGATGACAGGATTATTGACTTCAATTCTATTATTTCACACACCTTGGCAGTGCCACTCTGTATGGTATGACAAATTCTTGGAACTCTGATCATTTGGCTACATTGTCCTGATAAGAACCCCAGCAGAGCCCAGATCCGTGGGATCACCTACCTCCTCGCTGTCCGCTGACCCCTAGGGGTGTCCTGCCTGCACAAAGGAAGGAGACGTATGTGAGTGCGTCCAGCTCTATGCCACATAAAGCTTTTCTGAGATGAACCAGAAAATGATGGGAACATTACTGTACTTTATCTTGCCATGTTTTATTTCTCTTATAGCTCCATACAGAAATAGGCAGACTGTTAGTGCTACACACCGACATGGAAATACTCAAAGGCAGGAGACTGCTGAGCACAAAGGGGAGCTCTGCTGGGCCCCGACTCAGGAGGCCTCTTGCTCTCAGTCTGTCCAGAAGGGGTGGGGTCCTGGTCCACCCACAAGGCAGCAGCCCTTCCTGATGGCCTGTCCTTCCATCCCCACAGCCAGCCCTTCCAGCTACACTACTGTGAAAGGCCCAAAATGATTATCGCACAGTCTGTGTTTGGCAGAATAAGAAAGAAAAAAAAGAGTAGGAATTTTTTTTTTTTTTTAAAGTCCAAGGTTCACTTTCTGTGGCCAGTCGTCTAGTTCAGTTCTGTGCAATCTATGAAGGTCATTTTACTTTTGTCTATAGAGGTGGCAACATCTTCTGTGTGCGTGTGAATCTGTTTGTGTGAGCCTGGTGCTTGTGTTTGTTAGGTTAATATATCCCCACTGTTTTCCTTCGCAGTTTAAGATGTGGTGTGTGCTCAGTCACTCAGTCTAACTCTGCGACTCCATGGACTGTAGCCCATCATGCTCCTCTGTCCATGGGATTCTCCAGGCAAGAATACTGGAGTGGGTTGCCATGCCCTCCTCCAGGGGATCTTCCCAACCCAGGGATTGAATCTTCATCTCCTATGGCTCCTGCATTTCAGGGCAGGCAGATTCTTTACCGCTGAGCCACCAGGGAAATCCCTTCTTCATGGTTTAAACTTGAGTTTCTTGTGAGGTGGTCCTTATGTCTGTGTACACAATTGTATACATCAGCTTCTCCTTTTGGTTTCTTTTGAGGGGGGAGGGGGGCGGTACTGGGATCTTAGTTCCCTGACCAGGGATTGAACCTGGGCCATGGCAGTGAAAGCACTGTGTCCTAGCCACTGGGCCACCAGGGAATTTCCTCCTTTGGTACTTGTTTCCCTGTTTGTATATTTATGAGAGTGGCCCTCTTGGTTAATATGCATTTGTGTGTATCTTAGTTTTGCTTTAATTCATAACTCTCAGGCTGCCTTCCCCCAGATCTGAGGTCATTTCTAATCACATCCCTCTAACCACAAAGTCTGTTCTTCTCTTCTCTCTCTCATTTTTTGGTCATGTTGCAAGGCTTACAAGCCCTTAGCTCCCCAGCCAGGAATTGAACCTAGGCCCTTGGCAGTGAGAGCACAGAGTCCTAACCAGGGGACTGCCAAGGAGCTCCCCATGTCCTTTTACTTCTCTTTAATGGGCAATTCTAGAATTAAGTAGCAAGCATCTCTCCTCCCATTCCCCTTCAGCCTCCTTCCATCCTCCCTCTAACATACACCTCCACCCACCTCTGAGGAGCTGACATTTTAGGGAGAAAAGAAAAAAAGGTAGGGACTCACCAGAGGACATGATGAGGGCGGTGAGAAGCAGGAGCACTTTGGGTCCGAAGAACACCATGTCTGACAGGTGAGTGGGGAGAGTGGAGACTGATCAGCACTTCTGTTCCAGGCAAGCATATCTGTAGGATGTCTTGCTTCCCCAGGTCTTTCCCGCTCCCCCATAAGTCTCAGACCCTTCCTCTCTTTTCTTCCAACACTTCTTCAAACTCTCTTCTGTGATCATTTGCCATCATTCTCACCCCTTCTTTCCCAGCAAGTCAGGAATCTTTATACTCTACATGGTTCATGATGGGCCCCCCATCCACCCCATGGCCTCTTTAAACCCTAGTATCTAAACTTTTGTTTTGATATCTGTAGCTTTTTTTTTTTTTAATAATATCTGCTCATCTTAGTGTCTCCTCATTTGAATTCCATGGATAATTGGGATGTCTGTTTAATTCTAAATCAGTGACATTCTCCATTGCCTGCTTCCAGCCCTTTCACACACACATACACACACACACCCTCCCTCTGTCTATTTAGCGTTTTAGACAATCCAAGCCACTCACTGTTGATGGTTCTCTGCTCTTTCCACCGAGTCCTTGGGTTGTTGAATGTGTCTCTCTCCTCTGTTCCACTTTGGCTGGGGAGTAAGATGAACAGGGCCACTCCCTGGAAAGGACTTCGAATTTGGCCTACTCTGAAACAATGAGATGAGGGAGAGCAAGTAAGAGAGAGAGAGAGGGAGGGAGGGAGGGCGGGAGGGAGAAAGCCAGGCTAGAGGAGTCTGATTCAGTGCTACTATGATGCTGGGAGGAGAAGGGCGATGGGGCTTTGCAGTCACTCACACCCTCGTTCCAAATGTTATGATCACACTGCTAAGAGATGGTGCTGCTCCCTTGACGGGTTGGCTCAAGCTCATATATGCCTTTCTTCCATGAACCACCATCTGGCCCCAGTCTCACTTTGTCCTTGGGTTACTTTTTACCTAAAGAGAGGAGAAAAAAAACAAACCCGCGGAATCCGTTTCTGTGTCTCTGGCTGTCTTCCATATTTGAATCATTCTTCCAATCCCCTTTCTCACTTTTGTCTTTTTAGAATTCTACTCCCTCAAATTTCTTTGTTTCTTTGTATCTCTTTTCTTTTCCTCTTTTCTTGACCCACACATTTAGCCTCCCCCCGCCCACCCCCATAATCTCATTTATTGCCACATCCAAGCAAACACAGACACCACATGAGTTTTGTCCAGAAGGGCTGACTGTCTTAGGGTTGGAGAAAGTTAAGAAATATAAGACCCTCATCTTTTTGTAATGTGGAGGAGCTCCAGGAGAGAAGACGCCAGCCTTAGGCTGTCTTTTGGTTTTGTTTAACTTATGTTAAGAATCTTGGTTTCTGGACTCTTGAGGACAAAAATGCCATCAGAAGGCCAACAAAAATTGGGAGCCAAGTTCATTCTGCTTGCTTTATTTCCTATCATATCACGTAATATGTATATAACACTTTCTCTGATCCAGGAGCTATAAAAACTTTGTCTTTGCTCTTATTCCTAGAAACTCTCGTGCTTAGACCATTACAACATCTCCACTTCAGCAAGAATAAACTTGAATGACAGAAATGCAAATCTGAAAAATGGTTAACTTTAGGTGCACTAGCAGGGTGTCAAATTCAATTTATCTGTTAGCTTCCTTAGTCTATATTCCGCTCCCTGGACGGCTACATTAGAGAGGCAGACAGGTAGACCCCGGTGGCTCAGTGGTAAAGAATCTGCCTGCCAATGCAAGAGACTCAGGTTTGATCCCTGGGTTGGAAAGATCCCCTGGAGAAGGAAATGACAACCCACTCCAGTATTCTTGCCTGGAGAATCCCATGGACATAAGATCCTGGTGGGCATCAGTTCCACGGGGTCACGAAGAGTTGGACACAACTGAGCAACTGCACCAGCATAGGTAGACGGAGCAGGTAACGTTAATGGATTACAGACCAGAAGAAAGAAGAGAATTAATGATGTAAGGGAAGAAGGGAGGAAGGGAGGAAGGAAGGAAGGAAGCGGTCATGAGGAAGGAAGAGCTATGGATATAGAAATAAGCAAATAGCACCTCTGGTTTCTCTTTGGGAGCTATACCTGCTCCATCTCTGAACTATGCGGGTTCTGGTCAGTTCCCAGAACAAATCCGTGGACCAAACCCAAGTCTTCCTCACCAGCCTGGTCCAAAACTTGATCTTTTTCCATCTGCTCCATAATGAGAGTGCAGAGGCTGCAAAACAGATGTCTGGGGAGAGGCAGAGCAAAGAAAGGCAGGGTGGTGGGTGTGGGGAAGGAACGAAAGCAAACGCAGAACAGAAGGAACGACAGCAGACTGCAGAGCAAAACTCGGGCAGGACACACAATAGAGGGCCTAGAGCCACACTCATGTTTTCCGTGAAGCACAGACAGATGGAGGAACTGAACTCAGGCCAGTCATTTGGCAGGGCCGGCAATGACCTCAACTTGCTGGCCCAGCCAGAGACTGTAAGACTGTATCTCCGGAAAGCCTCCCCAGGCATTAGGAGGGGGCGCTCTCCTGGGGTCCCAGGGGGCGGGGAGTCTGAAGTTAGAGCAGAGAAAACAGGGACAGAATGTTCAGAGCAAGCAGAGGGAGAAGGCAGGCAGCGAGTGGGACCTCAGAAGGAAGGGAGGGGGGAAGCTGGAAAGAAGGCGGGAACTCGTGAAAGCAGAAACCACCCTGTATTCTTGCCGGTCCTTCAAGGATGTCGTTTATTTGCAAGTACTTGGGTTGATTTCTTATTCATGGCAGCCCTGGTGGCCCCTTCAAGCACAGGTCCCTATCTGTTTTCAGAGTCTCCACTTGGACCTTAGAGAGCTTCAGATTTACTTTTCTCTGGTGGTTATCATTATAATTACATCAAGTCAAAGTCAGCACCCATGGCCCAGGAATGAGCAACTGCCATCCAGAGACGTGAGCTGAGACTCTCCCTAGGGAAGACCACCCTGGGTTGCAGTCCTTATATTCATCCAACACAGGCTGGAGCTGCTGCAGGTCCAGACACAGGAAAAGCCTCTGAGGAACTGACTCGCAGGTGCAGAAGTGACTTAAGACAGGCATTCTCATGCTTAAGAGAGCCAGGAAAATACTGGTTTTCAAAAGAGGTCTCCAATCGGTGGACAATGGGTAAAATGCAAAGACAGAGAAGGGAGGAGGAGATGCAAGACAGTGTGCTGGTTTATTCATCTGTTTACTGGCCTATGAAGAATACACCCATTAGCTGAAGGCCTCTGGGCAAATGTACAGAAACGTTATTACTGCGGTATGATCCAACTAAATTAAATCCAGGGCCTAAACACACACACAGATCCCATAAAAGGGAGGAGAGGAAAGGAGGAGGGTTATATGAGGTGGGGATGGGGGGTGGGGGAGTGCTGTGTGTAGCAGAATGAAGCAATAAAGCGGTAACGGCCAAACCTAAGAGATGGCCTCAGCGAAGGCCTTCAGAGCCAACAAACGTATGTCCTCTGAGACCTCGAGCTAGGGAGAGCCTCCCTCCTCTTAGTAACCATGCACCTCTCTAATACTCTGCTCTTTACACCTCCATGCCTTGCACTTTCTCCCAACTCCAGTAAATGCCTACGAAAGTGTTAGTGTTAGTCACTCAGCTGTGTCCTACTCTTTGCAACCCCATGGACTGTAGCCTGCCAGGCACCTCTGTCCACGGAATTCTCCAGACAAGAATACTGGAGTGGGTTGCCATTTCCTTTTCCAGGGGACCTTCCCGACCTAGGGATCAACCCTGTGTCTCCTGCATTGCAGGCAGATTCTTTACCGTCTGAGCCACCAGGGAAACACAAAAATAAATGCCTATACGCACATCAAAACCCAGCCCCAAGGCTGCTTTTCCCGGAAATCTTTCCCTGGTCCCCTTTGTTTCTGCAGGGACTTCCCTGGCAGTCCAGTGGTTAAGACTTCACCTTCCAATGCAAGGGCTGCGGGTTCAATCCCTGGTCTGGGAGCTAAGATCCCACATGTCTCGAGGCCAAAAAACCAAAACATAAACCAGAAGCAATATTGTACTAAATTCAATAAAGACTTTTAAAAATGGTGCACATAAAAGAAAATTGTAAAAAAAAAAAAAAGGTCAATTATTCCCTCTACTGAGCTACCTCTCCATTTTATTTTTATCATTGAGGCATCAGCTTTATTATATTCTTTTGCCTGTCTTCTTGATTACACTTGAGTGGTCCTTACTCCGTTCTGGCTGACATAATGATTAACACAGAGCAACTCAAAATTTGTTCATTTGAGTTGAGATGAAGACTTGGAAATATTTTGAGATATAAACATTCAAAAACTGAATTAAATGCAAAAAAAAAAAAGTTGAGGGGAAAGTTCTAGAGAAGAAAGTAGTTTGAGAGGATACAGGAATTCAGCCATTAAAATCACAAATCAATGTTTTGATCCAAAGGGAGGGGAATAGAGTTAGAGGAAACAGGTACAGAAATCAGGCAACGGTTATTCCAGAAATACAGGAATTTTGGCAGAAGGGCTGTAAAATCAGTGCATGTGAAACATATGTAACTTTTATCAACAATGACGAGTGCTTCTGTCTCATCATTTTCAGATGGTGTGGTGGCCTTGCACTGTTCCTCTCGACCGATCGTACAAACATAAAATATTTGATCCAGGTTGAGAACTGTTAGGTTTCCTGAAATGGAACCCACAACAGATAAATTTGAATAACTGATAAAATTGGCTGTAGACACACAAAACAGGACAAATACCTTGTTCACTGATAGGAAATCTCTATCTTCTCATTCTACTCATCAGGAAAGAAATGAAAACAAAGTCTGAAATTGAAAAACATGAAAGACATCCAGGAAAGTTCAATATATAATTTTTTTTTACGTAGTGTTCTTATTTATTTTATTTTTTGGTCTTTGTTGCTGTATACAAGCTTTCTCTAGTTACAGCGAGCTGGGCTACTCTCTAATTGTGATGTGTGGGCTTCTCATTTCGGCGGCTTCTTTTGTTGCAGAGCATGGGCTCTAGGCAAGGGCTCGGTACTTGTGGAGCAGACGCCTAGTTGTCCCGTGGCACTGTGGAGTCTTCCCGGACCAGAGATCAAACCTGTGTGCCCTGCATTGGCAGGCGGATTCTTTTTTTTATTGGAGGCTAATTGGTTTACAATATGGCAGGTGGATTCTTACCCACGGGACCACCGGGAACTCTCATGTACATAATTACTCTCAAATAGCAACAGCTAGTAAACTCAGTGGACGTGGCACATTTATATGACTGATATGTTTGCATTTTAATAGACAGTATGAGCCAGGACACCCACAGAATGGCCCTTGGTGATCCCCACGTTCTATTCCTCACCCTACATATACAACTAGCAAATAAGATAACAGCAGAGGCAATGGGCTATATCCTCCCAGAAGAGATTACAAAGAGACTCCAGCTTCTAGGGCTGGTGCTCTCTCTATCTCTTGCTTGTTTTCCCTGAGCAAAGCCGGCTGCCGCTGTGAGTCACTCTATACAGAAGCTCACGGCCAACAGTTGTGTGAATGAACTTGGAAGTGGATTTTCTCTCAGTTGGCCTGGAAGACTGCAGCCCCAGCCAACACCTTGACTATAGCCTAGTGAGCTGCCCTCAGCCAGAGGTACGCAATAAAGGCTGTGCTTGGCTTCTTAACCAACAGAAACCTTGGGGAAATAAATGTTTTAAGCTGCTCAGTAGATAAGAATGTGTCATATAACTATTGTATCTCCAACTAAATAGTATATAATAAAATCACATTAATACAATTATCCTATTATGAAACACTAAATTAGCTAGTATAATACGTATGTTCAGTTGCTCAGTTGAGTCTGACTCTTTGCGACCTCCTGGACTGTAGCCCACCAGGCTCCTCTGTCTATGGAATTTTCCAGACAGGAATACCAGAGTGGGTTGCCATGTCCCTCTCCAGTGGATCTTCCCGATCTAGGGATTGAACCTGCATCTCCTGCATAGGCAGGCAGATTCTTTACCACTGTGCCACCTGGGAAGCCCTAGCTAGTATAATATGTTGGCTATTAATATATACTTGTTTAAAACACTAGTTTTAATATACTAGTGTTAATATACACTAATGTTCATGGAGCACTTACCATATGCTAGGCACTGTGTTAAAAAGTGTGATTGGGCTACATAAATTAAATACATCCTTTTGAAATTAGTACATTCATAGGAAAGCGTAGAGAAAAGGAAGGAGAGAGATGAAAAGGAAGAAGAGATAAGGGAGAACAGGAAAAAGAGGGTGGGAGAAAGAAAGAAATCACACAGAAATCATAGAATCACCTTTAATATTCACTTTGTATCAAGATTTACTAGGGACTTCTCTGGTGGTCCAGTGGTTAAGACTCTGCTTCCAAAGCAGGGGATGCAGGTTTGACTCCTGGTCAGGGAACTAAGATCCCACAATCCTTGTGGCCAATAAAATAAAATTAAAACTAAAAAATCAAAGAAGACTTTCTATAATTTAGTACTACAATTTACTTGAAATGTAGAAAATCTTATGAGCTTCCATAGAAAAGAATTAAACAACTAAAACATCTAGTTTGTAGTAAAGAACCAAAGGAATTTGTTACTTTGCCTGGAGCAGAAAGCCTGAGAGAGGAACTTAATAATTTTTTAATGTATACTATTTTGAAGATTTTGGTAGCTTCATATTTATCACTTCCCACAAAAATTAGGACAGAATAAAAATGAACTTCTTTTGGAGGTTAGTTTAAATGATATCTTGGAGAGATTTCCTAAATATAAGGCCATGAATAATTTTCATTTAATCAGTCAACAGACTTTCTATACTCTAGCCATTCTGTTAATATGTAGTTGGAATAGAACAGAAATAAAACAGATATTGTTTTGCTTTTATATTGCTCACAACATTTTCTAAGGAAAGTTCTAGAAATTCTTTGGGGATAGTGGAGTGATTTGATGCTGAGGTATTTCTAGAAATAGAAAAATGGATTGAATGATTAGTAAAAGTTAGACCTGAATCTCATGACAGGAAAATTGGAATTTGCTTGTTTGGTTTTTTTTTTTTTAATTAATATAAAAAAATAAATTATTTATTCATGGCTGTGCTGAGTCTTTGCTGGGCGGGCTTTCTCTAGTTCTGTTGAGCGGAGGCTCCTCTCTAGTTGCAGTCTGCAGGTTTGTCACTGCTGTGGCTTCTCTTCTTGCAGAGCAGGCTCTAGGCATGCATCTCCGGTGCTCTTAGAGCACAGGCTCAATAGTTGTGGCGCACAGGCTTAGAGGCATATGGGATCCTCCCAGTTCAGGGATCAAACCCACGTCTCCTGCATTGATTGGTAGGTGGATTCTTTACCACTGAGCCATCAGGGAAGTCCTGGAATTTGCTTTTTGCTGGATTCACCCGCACCCCTTGCATTTTCTGGTATAAGTGAAGGGGGCCATCAGAGCTGTCCTGAGATGGACTTCTGGGTTGGGCAGAGGTACAAGGCTATCTTTCTTATCTTGAACCTTGATAATCTTTCCATTTGAAGATCTTTCTCCCTAGTTCCCATAAGAGTGATCTTTAACAAACCACACCAAAACTTAAGGTTTTGAAAGAAAAAACAGTTTATTATTTTCCATGATTTTGTACGTTGATCAGGCAGTAAGTCTGCTTGACATGGTGTTGGCTGAAAAATCCCAAATGGTCTCACTCATGGCTCTCTGGTGCTGGCTGCCCATGGAAACGAGCCTCTGATGGGGCTGCTGGCAAAAGCCTCAGTTCTCATCTGTGTCGTATCTACAGCTGACTCACTTGGGCTTCCAACAGCATGGTCTTGGTGGAGAGAAGAAACATCCCAAGAGGCAAAGGAAGAAGGTGCAGATCTCTTAGGATCTCCCTCACTTTGTTTTCAGTTTTTTATTTTTTGGCTATGCTGCTGGGCATGAGAGGGCTTCCCTCGTAGCTCAGTTGGTAAAGAATCTGCCTGCAATGCAGGAGTGAAGTGAAGTCACTCAGTCGTGCCCAACGCTTTGCGATCACATGGACTGTAGCCCATCAGACTCCTCCATCCGTGGGATTCTCCAGGCAAGAATACTGGATTAGATTGCCATTTCCTTCTCCAGGGCATCTTCCTAACTCAGGGATCAAACCCGGGTCTCCCGCCTTGTAGGCAGATGCTTTACCATCTGAGCCACCAGGGAAGTCTGCAAAGAAGGAGACCCGGGTTCAATTCCTGGGTTGGGAAGATCCCCTGGAGAAGGAAATGGCAACCCACTCCAGTATTCTTGCCTGGAGAATCCCATGGACAGAGGAGCCTGGCGGGCTACAGTCCATGGGGTCACAGGAGTCGGACACACCTTAGGGACTAAACCACCACCTGGGCATAAGGGATCTTAGTTTGCCGACGAGGAGTCAAACCCGTGTCCCCTGCAACAGAAGCATGGATTCTTAACCACTGGGCCACCAGGGGAATTCCAGGTCTCAGCCTCACAAGTTCCCCAGCATCACTCCCACTATATTCTGTCAGGTAAAAGAAGACTGCAGGGTCTCAATTCCAAATTAAGGGAAGGAGAAACAGACTTCACTCCTTGATGAGAAGAGTGGCAAAAAAAAAAAAAAAAATATGTTACAGGGCTTCCCTGGTGGCTCAGACGGTAAAGAATCCATCTGCAATGCGAGAGACCTGGGTTCGATACCTGGGTAGGGAAAGCCCCCTGGAGGAGGACATGGCAACCCACTCCAGCATTCTTGCCTGTTGAATCCTCATGGACAGAGGAGCCTGGCAGGCTACTGTCCACGGGGTTGCAAAGAGTTGGACAAAACTGAGGGGCTAAGCACAGCAGAGCACACATGTGTCACAAGGATAAATGGAATCTTTAACAGATTAGCTAAGAGCCAAAGAACATTTGTGTTTTGCCCTTTCCCTAACGCCCAATTACCTCTCATCACAATTCTAAGGACCTCTTGTATGCTCAATAAGATAGAAAAAGTTCAGTCTTTGGTTTCTGCGGCATCTGACACTGTTCTGCTTACCCTTCATTGCTGGAAGTGTTCAAGTTTCTTCCCCAGACACCTGTCTCTTGACTATACCCCACTCCTGTGTCTCTATTTACCATCCTTTGCTTCTGCTTCCGGATCTATACCTCAGTCTCTTCTACACCTGACAGTAAAATAGGCATCTCTAGTTGCATGTTTCATTGGCACCTTGAGTCCATCAGGCTTTATCTTAGAGAAAGCAGGATCATTTAAGCAGAAAGGGGCAGGTGGGGGCGGCAGAGGTGGGGAAGCTAAAGAACAGACTCCTAGCAGTAACCTCCAAGAGACCAGTACCTATCTCCTGGAGGCCACCGGCGCATGCTGAGATGTCACCACGCAGTCTACAGGAGCACAGGCTCTGCTAGAATCCACACTAGCAAAATGCATCTTCCCTCCCTGCCTCTCTCTTCACTTATGTGGCTTTCAATTCAAGTCTTCTCGGTTGCTGGAACGTAAACCACATTTAAACTCTAGCTCTAAGAGGGTCTAGGGTATGTAGTTTTTAGTTTTCCACCCTCTGTAATACAGGAAGGTGCCCAAGAAAGACATGTGAACAAATGTAAAGTAAATTGCCTTATCTTTGCATATGGAAAATTGAGTCATTCTCTGCATTGGTGCCCCTCTCATTCTAGAACTCTGCCACCATCACCCAGATGAAGCATGTGAGTCATCCCTGAATTTCTCCCTCACCCTGAATCCCAACACACACACACACACACACACACTCACACACATACACATACATCCGTTTTCTCTTATTTCCATCACCACTTCAGTTCAGTCCAGTCATACTCTAACAGTCTCAGCTCATCTCCCAGTTTCTTCCCCTTAATTGGTAATACAGAGCACTATGAGTAATTTTTCTAGCATTACTCAACTTAGGTCATCCTGACTTAAAAAACCTCAGAGGCATCTCATTATCCTTAGGACACAGATAGAACCTCTGAGTTCCATCTCTCATCACCAGGGCTCCAACCCACCCACCCCGACCCATTTTGCATATTTTTGCATATTGCTTTCGGACCACACTGCCTGACTGACGGTTCTGCAAAAGCTACAGGCTCTCTTGTTGCTTCTAAGCCTCTGTACATATTCTGTTCCATTTGTACCACCTCCACCAAAATCCTTAATGTACCAATTTAACATAACAACCCTTATGTTCATCTGGCTAATTTCTACTCGTCCTTTTCAGCTCAGCTTTGGATTGTTTTCCTGAGTGTCTCCACCACAATGTGGGCTTATTGTAGGCAGATGCTTTGCTCACTGTTGCATGCCCAAAGCCAAGCCAGGGATTCCTATTTGTGCCTCAGAATACGGATGCCAAGTGTAGGGGGGAGAAACTGTATTTCCTAAGACAGAACACAAGAGGGCGACAAATCACTGCTCCGGACCTGCTCTGACGTTTGGCTGAATTTTCCTACCCCTCATTTACTATTCCAACTGACTGTTGACGTAGTTCATGTAACACAACTCTTGAGCTGTGCCCGACAGGATGAAAGATTCCTAATGACTCAGAACTGTACTTCATTTATATTCTGGCTGCCTTCTCAGTGCCAGGCACTTCACTACCTACTGGTAGTTAAAGATGAATCAGTCCCAAGTCCTCCATTCAAAGAATCTAGTGGGAAAGAGAAGCGAACTTAACTTTCTTTATTCCCAGACATAGGAAGACACAACTCATTTTTTCTTTTTTCAGTATCACTGGCTTCTTAAAATGGCAGAAAGGTTAACTATTGGGTGTAAATAAGACTGAAACTTAGGGGCTTCCCTAGTGGCTTCGGTGGTCAAGAATCTGCCTGCCAACGCAGGAGACACAAGTTCGATTCCTGATTCGGGAAGATCCCACCTGCCACAAAGTCACCAAGTCCTTGCATCACAACTACTGAGCCTGTGCACTATAAGAAAAGCCACTGCAATAATAAGTCCAGACACCACAACTAGAGAAAGCCTGCGTGCAGCAACGAAGATGCAGCGCAGTAAAAAATAAAAAACAAAAATAACCAAAATAAAATTATTTAAAGACAGAAACTTAGACTTTCCTAAGTGACATGTTTGAAAAGCATAATCACCACCAATCCAGCTAATTCTACCCCAGGTAATTCTAGGATAGTTGGAGAATTATGCCTCATCCTAAGCCCATTATTCGCCCTCCCCATTTTGAGTAGACTTTTTTTTTTTTGTCCAGAGCAGTTTCTATGTTCAGAGCAAAACTGAATGGAAAGTACAGAGAATTTCCATATACTCCCTCCCCTACATACTCATATCCTTCCCCACTATCATACCAGGGAAGTCCACTGTTAACAGTAAATTAGGGTTCTCTCTAATTTAGAATGTTGTCCATTCTGTGGGTTTTGACAAATGTGTACTGATATGCATCCCACATCATAGTATCGTACAGAGTAGTTTTACTGCCTTCAAAGTACACCCGTGCTCTGCCTTTTCATGACCCTTCTCTAAGCCCCGACAACTGATCTTTTTGCTGCCTCTTGTTTTTTGTTTTTTTTTTTCCAGAATACATACAGTTGGAATCATACAGTATGTGTTTTTTTTCAGATTGTCTCTCTTACTTGATCATAATGCATTTAAGTTCAGTCCATGCCTTTTCATGCTTGGTAATTTGTTTCTTTTTAGTGTTGATAACAGTTAAACTGTGCATTCACCTACTTGATTGTCTCTGGGCAATTATGAAGCTGCAATAAGCATACATGTGCAATTTTTTCCATAAGTTTTTCCTTTGGATAATACCAAGGAGCATGAGACTAGATCATATGGTAAGGGTATGTTTAGTTTTATTATTATTATTTTTTGTATGTTTAGTTTTATAAGAAACGAATCTGTCTTCCACGATAGTGGTACCATTTTGGATTTTCAGCAGTGAATGGGAGTTCCTGTTGCTCGACATCCTTGCCCTTGTTTCATGTTATCAGTATTTTGGATTCAGCCATTCTAATAGGCATGTAGTGATGTCTGATTGTTTTCTAATTCTCATTTCTCTAAAGACATAGGACATGGAGCGTTTTTTCATTTGCTTCTTTGGCATCTTATATTTTTATTGGTGAGGTGCATGTTTCAGGTCTTTTGCCTATTTTAAAATCAGTTGATTTCTTTTAATATTTACGTATTTATTTGGCTGCATCGGGTCTTAGTTGTGGCAGGTGGGCTCTTGAGGACTTGGGCTCAGTAGTTGGACCCCTTGGGGCTGAGTTGTTCCATGACAGGTGGGATCTTAGTTCCCCAACCAGGGACCGAATCTCAGTTCCCTGGACTGAACCCAAATCCCTGCATTGGAAAGTGGATTCTTAATCACTGGACCACTAGAGAAGTCCCTGTTTATTTTTCTTATTGTTGATTTTTAAGAGTTATTTGTATATTTTGGATAACTATTCTTTATCTGATATGTATTTTGCAGATATTTTCTGCCAGTCTGTGGCTTGTCTTTTCATACTCTTGAGACCATGTTTTGCTGAGCAGAAATTTGGAATTTTAAGGAAGTTTCAGCTTATTAATGACAGTGACTTTGTATCTAAAAGTCACCACCATACCCAAGGTCATCTATCTATGGTATCTTCCAGAAATTTTATAGCTTTTCACTTTATATTAGGTCTATGACACATTCTGAGCTAAATTTTTTAGAGAAGATCATAAGGTTTGTGTCTAGATTCTTTTTGTGGGGTGAGGGAAGGGCATGTGGATGTCCAGTTGTTCCAGTACCATTTTTTAAAAAAGTTTATTCATTTATTTACTGTTGGTTGTGCTGGGTCTTTGCGTTATGAGGGCTTTTCCTCCAGTTGTGGCAAGTGGGGGCTTCTGTCTAGTTGTGATGCAAGGGCTTCTCATCGTGGGGGCCTCTCTTGTTGCAGAGCATGGGCTTTTGAGCTTGCAGGCTTCAGTAGTTGTGGTACACGGGCTTAGCTGCCCCGCAGCATGTGGACTCTTCCCAGACCAGGGACTGAACCCGTATTCCCTGCATTGGCAGACAGATTCTTAACCACTGACCACCAGGCAAGTCACAGGACCATTTCTTAAAAGGACTGTCTTCGCTCCATTGTACTGCCTTTTATCCTTTGTTCTAGATCACCTGATTGTTATTTATGTAGGCCTATTTCTGGACTCTATGATGTATCTTTGATCTTTTGTTGCCAATACCACACTGCCTTAATTACTGTAGCTTTATACTGTTTGAGGCACAGAAAGCCTAATGCTGAGACACAGAGGTGTGCAGCAGAGAAAGGGTATATTCATGAGGCAGCCAAGCCTCAAATTCACCTCCCCAAAGGTGACGAGCTTGGGATGTTTATGAGACAAAGAAGCAGGGTGGCCTGAAGTGTGGTTTCCTACGGGGAAAGAGATGGGAGGCAAGGTAAAGGTGAAGTAATCAGTGTTCTGTGCAGGTGTATCTGATTTTCTTGCTTCTCACTGGATGCTTGTTCAACATCAGCATGATCCCAGGGCGGAGGTTTAGACCCCCTGATGTCAAAGGTTATCAGGCCCAGTGGTTGGTTTGGCCTGGACAAGACTAACTCCCAGTTCCTGAAAAACAATTTAAGCAATTGTAGTGTAGCATACATATATCAGTTCAGTTCAGTTCAGTTCAGTCGTTCAGTTGTGTCCGTCTCTTTGCGACCCCATAAACCGCAGCAGGCCAGGCCTCCCTGTCCATCACCAATTCCCGGAGTCCACCCAAACCCATGTCCATTGAGTCAGTGATGCCATCCAGCCATCTTATCCTCTGTCGTCCCCTTCTCCTCCTGCCCTCAATCTTTCCCAGCATCAGGGTCTTTTCAAATGAGTCAGCTCTTCACATCAAGTATTGGAGTTTCAGCTTCAACATCAGTCTTTTCAATGAATACCCAGGACTGATCTCCTTTAGGATGGACTGGTTGGATCTCCTTGCAGAGATCATACATCAGAGATGTTATTTATAAGGGCCGTTAAAGAAGTCTTATGATGTTTCATCTAAGTTACATGAGGTTTTGAGCGTATGTAATCTGCAAGAACAATTAAAGCAAGCTTGGTCAATGAAGGCAGGTTACGGGTTGTCATTTATTAAGCAAGTTATAGCTCAAAGGATCTCAACAGTAAGTCTTGAGGTCAGTTAGGCTCAGTCCTTCATTTTGTTGTCTGTTCTTGGTCTGGGTCAGTCTGTGGACATTCAGAAA
This sequence comes from Dama dama, assembly GCF_033118175.1. NCBI lineage: Eukaryota > Metazoa > Chordata > Mammalia > Artiodactyla > Cervidae > Dama > Dama dama. Next base: position 18,988,648 of record NC_083702.1, read on the forward strand.
ATAACTTTGCTGGAATTTTGATTGGGATCATATTGAGTCTGTAGTTCAACTGGAAAGAACTAACACCCTGACAATATTGAAGTCTTCCTATCTATGAACATGAGACAGCGACTCATTTGGTTTATCTTTGATCTTTTTTCAGAGATTTGTGGTTTCCTTTGATCATTTTTGTGTATATTCTGTTAGGTTTACACCTGTGTGTTCCGTCACTCAGTCATGTCTGACTCTTTGCGACCCCACGGACTGTAGCCCACCAGGCTCCTCTGTCCATGGGAATTTTCCAGGCAAGAATACTGAAGAGGTTGCCACTTCTTCCTCTGGGGGATCCTTCCCCCCAAGGATGGAACCCTCCTCTCTTGGATCTCCTAAGTAGTTCATTTTCTTGGGTCTCTGCTGCCCCCATCTCCCTCCCTCCTAGTACACAGCACATAAAACCTTGGGAATATCAGAAGTTACTTGTCTTTTCTAAGCTAATGAGATGACTGGTGTTGGGGACTCTAGGATCATCATGGGATGAATGTTCATTGCCGGGGTAATTACCCATGTGATTAGAAGGTTGGAATTTTCAGCCATCTCCCCATCTCCAAGGAGGCGTGAATTATTGTTGACGGACTATGATTTAATCCTCCCCCATGTAAGGGAGCTCCATAAAAATTACCTGATGGAAGGGGTTTGGAGAGTGCATCGTGTGGGGAATACATCCCAGTGCTGACAGGGTACAGTCCCCAAGGATGGCACAGGAACTCTGCGTATTCCTCATACCTTGCCCAAAACGCCCCGTCCCTTTGGCTGCTCCTGTTTCTAGCCTTTACAATGAATGGGTAATACTGAATAAGTAATGTACTTTCTTCCGTGAGTCATTTAACAAAATTATTGAACTTGAGGAAAAGATTATGAGAACACTGATTTACAGCCAGGTGTTCAGAAGTACAGGAGGCAGGACTTGTAACTGGCAGCAGAAGTGGAAGCAGTCTTGTGGCGCCAAGCCCTGAACTTGAGAGATCCAGCAGTAACTTCGGTTACGTAATTTTATAATCTAACTGAATTGTAGGATACTCAGCTAGTGTTTGGAAATTGGGAAGTGTCAGAGAGCCAGACCCACACATTGGGTATGTAGGAAAAACTAGTGTCTTGGATTGAGACTTTTGTAGAAAAAAGGCAGAAGCAAAGCAAGAGAATTATTGCTTGGCTATAACTTAAGGCCTATATGGCTGTTTGTGGTTGGCTTACTCCTTGGAAGAAAAGCTATGACAAACCTAGACAGTGTATTAAAAAGCAGAGACGTCACTTTGCCAACAAAGGTCTGTAGAGTCAAAGCTATGGTCTTTCCAGTAGTCCTGTACAGATGTGAGAGCTGGACCATAAAGAAGGCTGAGTGCTGAAGAACTGATGCCCTTGGACAGCAAGGAGATCAGACCAGTCAATCCTAAAGAAAATCAACCTTGAATATTGATTGGAAGGACTGATGCTGAAGCTGAAGTTCCAAAACTTTGGCCACCTGATGGGAAGAGCTGACTCATTGGAACAGACCTTGATGCTGGGAGAGATTGAGGGCAGGAGGAGAAGGGGCAATAGAGGAGGATAAGATGGTTGGATGGCATCAGTGACTCAATAGACGTAAGCCTGAACAAATTCCGGGAGAAGGTGAAGGACAGGGAAGCCTGGTGTGCTGCAGCAGTCCATGGGGTTGCAAAGAGTCTTGACACTACTTAGCCATTGAACAACAACAACCCTTAGGTTTCAATTTTGTAACCTTGAGGCATTTACAGGCTTAGATTTCGGTTTGCTTATATATAGCCACCTTGGAATTAGAGCCTCCACAGTCTCATGGCTCCCTGCTTAATTAACTTAATGATTTCTCTCTTCTGACCATCCTCTTGTACATGGGAGATTCACCAAAAATTTGGTATTAGCAGAACTCCTCAGTCACCATCAGAATTAAGTTGCTTTTGTCTCATTGTGATACTGATTACGATGGCAGGTTCACAGAAGAATTTGTTTTGGGGGAGTTCCCTGGCAGTCCAGTGGTCAGGACTCTGTGCTCTCACTGCCAAGGACTGGGGTTCAATCCCTGGTTGGGGGAACTAAGATCCCACTAGCTGCGTGGCGCGGCCAAAAAGGAAAAAAAAAATTTTTTTTTGGTTATTCATCTTGCTTCTGTTCTGCAAGCGCAGTGAGACCATTTGACACGCAGCTAATGGCTATGAATGTGCATTTAAGACTTGTGGGAGAACACAGTGCACCAAGAAACCAACCATGGTTATTACTCAGTTCAGTTCAGTCGCTCAGTCGTGTCCGACTCTTTCTGACCCAACCCCACTGACTGCAGCACGCCAGGCTTCCCTGTCCTTCACCATCTCCCAGAGTTTGCTCAAACTCATGGCCATTGAGTCAGTGATGCCATCCAACCATCTCATCCTTTGTCATCCCCTTCTCCCACCTTCAATCTTTCCCAGGATCAGAGTCTTTTCAAATGAGTCAGTTTTTCACAGACTCTAAGGAGAATAATACCAAGAGCGAGAGGTATATTCCTTAATCATATGAACCAAACCAGTTGTTATCAAATAAATCAGGGAATGTACCTGAAGGGTCATCAACCCACCAAAGGCAAGTGGCTTATTTATTAATCTCCTGTATTTAGCACAATACCAGTGTGTAGTGGTGTTGATCCAGGTGTGACAGGAAGCATTCTGCCGTGGCACAGCTTCCTCTTTGTTAAGCTGATAAGTAACATCAAGCAATTCTATTTTCCAAGACCATCCTAGCAAGAAAGCGTCAGGACTTTTGTTGTGCAACTATGAGCTGAGTTATAGATTTAGGGATAATTGCCAGATTTAAGGGCCTGGCAGGAAGTGACCTTCCTTCTTTACCTGGAAAGGCTGCCAAGAATCCTGTAAACAGGTTAGCAGGCCTGTTTTTCCCAAGGGGTTTGACTGACTCCACAGTTGACCTGAGTTTACTCCGGGCTTTGAATTCCTTCCAGAGCCGAATTTCTGTTCTTATAAGGACTTCACTTAGAAGGGCGAGTATGGTTGTTTTTAATCCTCAAAGAATAAGGCTGAATGAAATCAAGAGGCTGATCCACCCACCCAAATACATGAATTAAGATGGAAATCTAGATTCCTGTGTTCTAGATTTAGAGCTGTGGGTCTCTGGAATGTTTTCGTAAATGCTTCCACAATGACCTCAGCATGTTTTTCTTTTCCTTGGGGTACATAGTTTCATTTTAGCTTAGGAGAAAATGCCTTTAAAAAAAAAAGACTTTTAATATCTACTTCCAATTAGGCCAACTTTTGACCACAGGCCTCCTCCCCTCCCTCAAATATTTTGTCAGGTTTCAGCTGGGACAAACAGTAAATTTTCCTGGTGGTTTGGAACAATCCCAGGGGTCCAAGAGGTGTCTCCAAAGAGGATGCAAAAGATAATACCTTCCTAGATCTGGAGCCACTTCCAAAAATAACCCAGAGAAAGCCAGGAACACTCAGTAGGACCCTAGCCACAAATAGCCCACATTTCTGTCCAGCTATATTTTGGGGCTGAGCTGCCTGCATATGTCCCTAAGAACCGAAAAGCTGAGTGCCCCAGGCAGGCAGAGAAACTTGTTTAGTTGCTAAGTCGTGTCTGATTCTTTTGCGACACCAAGGACTGTAGCCCACCAGGCTCTTCTGTCCATGGGATTATTCAGGCAAGAATACTGGATTGGGTTGCCATTTCCTCCTCCAGGGGAATCTTCCCTACCCAGAGATTGATCCTGCATCTCCTGCATTTCCTGCATTGGCAGGTGAACTCTTTACCACTGAGCCACCTGGGAAGCAGAGAAACTGTAGAGGAAGATAAATAATTTTCCTTCTACTCTTGAGAGAGGCTGGGAATCCTTGTTGTCTAGGGCATCTCTTGACTGGATCTAAGTTAAAAGTTCCCCCATTCTGGCCACTGCAATTCAAGATTATCTTTGGTGAGATCAATATACTTGTTCAGTCTTAAAATTTATTCACCTGCAGGCTCACACTGGACCCATTTCCGTTTAGGTCAGATCCAATCCCATCCCCAATCCAGTGTGGTTTTAAGTTGTACCTAGTTTGACTTTGGCTGGTTTGGCTGGTTTGGCTGGTTTCTGGACCCAATCTGGAAAGATGAAATGCTCAGGTAAAGTCTGACAGCTCATAACCCAAGGATCCAAGAGGGTTTCAGCCACGTCCTCCAGAGAAGCCTGGGCTAAATGGGTACGTCTACATGGTTCCTCATTTCTCTAGGAGGCCACTCAGCAGCTCCTTCTGTACCCTCTGGTGACAACAGAAAGCTAAAAAACCAACTGAGGCATATTAAGAGTATGTGAAAATGTTAGTTGCTCAGTTGTGTCCAACTCTTTGGGACCCCATGGATTGTAGCCCTCCAGGCTCCTCTGTCCATGGAATTCTCCAGGCAACAGTAATGGAGTGGGTCGTCATTCCCTTCTCCAGGGGATCTTCCCAACCCAAAGATCAGACCTCTGTCTCCTGCATTATAAGTGGAATCTTTACAGTCTGAGCCACCAGGGAAGCCCAAAAACAAAGACGCCAACGCAAGCTACAGTCATGTGCCATGACTCAGATTTTTAAAATCTGAGTATTTTACAAGTATACATGAACAAAAATCAATTCTAATTGAGCAGCTTCAATGGGAGTTGGGGAGATTTTTATAGGGAAAAGGGAGAAGCAAGAAGATTATTGGTGGGATGTATTATGTTGGTCAAAATGTTCGGGGTTTTTCCGTAAGACCTTACTTATATTCTACTTGGTGGCCATTCATTCTAATGGCTTCCTAATTTAATTAACACATGCAGATTTAGGGAGGGCTCCATGAAAGAATTGTGAGGAAGAGTGGTTATCAAGCCTTAGTGCATCAAAATAATCCAATGTACACCACAATGAAAACTCTCGAGCTTCTTCTTTCAGTTCGGTGTGACTGGTGTGGGGATTAGAAACTGCAAATGGAGATAAGAACACCTCCAGGTGTTCTCACTAAAAGCGAGGACTTCAGACTTCATACCAGTATTTCTCAAACTTGAGAGCCTGAGTCAGAATCCTCTGAGGGTGTGACTGCCAGAAGAAATGCAGGATGGTTAAATAAATTTGACCTGCATTAACAATTTTAGTATATCTCAAAAATTGCACTATTTGGGATAGATCATCTGTTAGTTTAACTGAAATTCAAATGTACTTTCTTTCCAAGCATCTTTCAAATGAGTGGTTTGTGTTCCTTGAGGCAGATATTGGTGACTGTTGTCTGTTTTGTCTTTTTCCGAAATTTCAAATGATACAATCTCATCAGGAGATTGTTTTATCTCTGATTCACCTACTGAATCTTCTGACCTACTTCTAGAATCACCTCAGTTACTTAGTGGGTAACAAAAATCTCAGTAAACCTTTATACTTCTTTTTTCTTAGTTTCTGAGTTTATTTTCACACTTCCGTTTTGTCTCTCCTCTGCTGTCCCCGCCTAACTCTGTTTCTCTGCTTTTGTTCAAGTTGTCTTCATGGAAATGTCTTCCGCGGCTTTCTCTCCTTCCTTCCCGTCTGTTTCCTTTCTCCTTTTTCCTTCTCCCCAAGCCTCCCTCGGAAAAATTAAAATCTCTGCAAACAAGTTAGGACACTAGGGACCAGGCCACAGTATTGTGTTCCAGAAGGTTCTGTCCTGACAGTCCTTTTGCAAGAGCAAGTTCCCAGTCTGGGGAAAAGAGAGCTGCAAGAAACAATCGCTTCGCCGGAGGATCTGTTGGGGGAGTGATGGATGGTACCGCAGTTACTTAACTGCCGGAAAAGGAGGGGAGTCATTGCCAGGCAGCGGGAGGGGCGGAGGTGGCTGGGAGAAAGAGCCAGTCAGGAAGAGCCATGAAAGGGGGCGGGGAATGCGCTGCCTGTGTATGCTGCCTGCAAGACCTTTCTGCGGATACTGTGTCTTTGTGAGCTGACTGCGGAGGCCATGTGCATGCAGAATGCATGTGAATGTATGCGTTGCTTATTTCAGATCGCGGGTCTATGTGAACTGCTGACTGCAAGAAACAGGAATGTACCGTTGAAAGGATTTTGCAGTCAGAGTGCTTGTTTGTGGTTGTGTGGTATGTGTGACTGACTTTTTGCCAAATGCGCTGTTTCAGATTCCAGCTCTCAGAGTGGAGTGGAAGTCTGGCTGACTAAGCCAAGATGCAACAAAGTCAGAAGGAAATATGGGGGCAACCTGAGGTGGAAATAGGGAAGCTGTTGCAACAAGAGAAAGAAAAAAAAAAATTGGAGAAATGAAAATGAAAAACAGAATATAAACACGAAAAATTTCTTACTTGGAAGAAATTTGTAAAGAAGAGAGAAAGAAAAGCAACATTTTTCCAGATGTAGGCACCATATATATATATACACATATATATAGTCAGTATATAGTATATATATACACTATATATATCCTTAGTTCCTCTGGTACCTTGATGAGGTTATTTCCTGGTTTTTCTCCCTTATTTCTTTCTAGACACAATTCATCTTGGCAGATACATTACACATATATTTTGGTTACACCAGGGGATAGTTTAAAACTTAACAGTTATCCAGAAAGGAACGTTACCAGTTCTTAAATGAGAGATAGGGTTTTCTTTTTTTTTTTGGTGCTGTTATTAGACCAGAGAGCTGTTGGCTGTAATGCAAAGATGTCCAGTTTTGGGGTTTTTCTGGGGGCGGGGGATCCCTGAATAGGCTCAAACCAAGGACATTCAGTTTTGAGCAGCAATTTGTTGCATTTTAATTCTTTAAAATTGTTTAGTGATTGAAATAGTTCATGAAGTCCATGATATTTCAAAAACAGGGGTGTTGAAATACAGTCTCTACATTCCAGCAGAAGTAGTTATTGTTATTACTATGATTATTAACAATTTGACAGGGACTACCTACACCTGGAGTGAGGTATTCAGCTTAGTCATGAGAACTTCTAGATCTCCATGGATAAATAGCATAACTTTGAACTTGGAGGTGGGCTGGGGAGGGAAGTCTTAATTGGGACCCTATCAGTTTTGCTTTGTTGCAAAACCACTACATATTTTGGATGGTTTCAAACTGCAGTCATTACGATGTCTTTGTCACCTCTTTGCTTGCTTCATTTTTAAAACATTAGAGATTATTATAACTGTATTTCCGGTACTACTTGTCCTCCATTCATTAATATGTCTTTTATTTTATTCAGCCATCTTCTCCCTTTCTTTTCATCCGCCTTGCTCCTCCTTCTTTCTCATCATGTTTCCCTGGATTTGATTAAAATTCACTTCACTTCTCTCCTCACCACTCTCTCCTTTATGGAAATTATTCCTTTTCAGGCTTGTCTTTTTCCTCATTCCCTTCTCTGGTGTCTTTGTCTCCAGCAGAGGGGGTCTGATGTTGATCTGAGGTAAGAAATAAGGCCTGGGAGAAAGCAGCCCGGGAAAAAGGAGGAGGAAGCAGAGATTCAGCTGTTTCTGCCATTAGCCAGTGAAAGGCAGGCTTAAGCCCGCCTCTGTAAATTCCTCCCCTCCCGCCCCCACAGTTCCCCACCTCAAAGGGTCTCTCCACTTCTCCACCTTAAATTCCATTTCCCCTACTCCCCTCCCACCCCCCCCACCCGCCCCATTGCTTGGGTGACATTACTCTCTACCAGCTCTGACTGCCAGGGACACTGACCTACTTTCTGCCCTCTCTGTCAGGCATGAACCCTGGTTTGTCTAGTAAACCCTGAGTTTTTGCTAAATCCTTTTTTGCCCCAACCTATTAATGGGTCCCTTTTGAACCTTAAAGCATTTCACAGTTTCCCACAAAACAGTTTTATGTTTAGCAACTGAAGTTTGAGAAGAAGCTTAATGATAAAAAACCTTCTGTGACTTTAGCAAATCCATCTATGACAAATGATTTGGTACTTTGTTGATCACAGTAAAATCTATACATATTCAGAGAGTAACAGTAATAGTTTTTTGGTTGAATCTTTTGATTCATGTTTGATTGATGGATTCGTAGATCCTTTGTGACAAATTCTAATACCCCCACACACCGTTATTTATCAATTGTATGTTATGTTAGAGACATAAGTCAAAATATCAGGCATTGCTATCCTAATACTACTTTACATACTAAGCAGTAGGAGGAAACTGCTGACAAAATCAAGCGTGCAGTGATTGAGGGTTTATAAGAAGTTGGTTCAGAGTATGTACTTCGATGCTTGAATTCAAATCATGGCTTTGCCACTTGCTAGCTAGTAATAGCTGTGTGAGTTTGAACAAGTTATTCAACCTCTCTGTTCCTCAGATGGTTCAGTGGTAAAGAATCCACCACCAATGCAAGAGACACAGGTTTGATCCCTGGGTCAGGAAGATACCCTAGAGAAGGAAATGGCAACCCACTCCAGTATTCTTAACTGGAGAATCGAATGGACAGAGGAACCTGGCAGACTATAGTCCATGGGGTTACAAAAGAGTCAGATGTGACTTAGTGACTGAACAGACAAGAGAAACAGAAGATACTCAGAACCAGTAGGGTTATTAGGAGAGTTAACATGTTCTAAGACATAATAGGTTTATTATGAGGCAACCGGATCTGGAGAAGGAAATGGCAACCCACTCCAGTATTCTTGCCTAGGAAACCCCACGGACAGAGGAGCCTGGAGGGCTACAGTCCATGGGGTCGTAAAGAGTTGGACATGACTGACCAATTAAGGAACAACAATCTTGGCCTAGCTTGTCTGTCCTAATTGTCCAGAAAACTTTTGGAAAACTATCAGAAAAGTTTGGAACTTTCATATTAGAGATTTGCTTAGTAATTTCACTGTGTCACTCAACATAAAATTTCTTTTTCCTTTTTTCTTTCTTTCTTTTCAGTGTTTCCTCATGCTGCCAGGGTGAATCCCAAATTGAGAGACACTGAGATGAAAAATCAAGGAAACAGTTTAGGGGAGTCAGGTGGAATTTTCTATTTAACCTAAGAGAAAAGTAAGGAAGATTAAACAAATCTAGCTTAATGATCACTACGGGTTTGAAATCTAAGAGAGCATGAATGATTTAAAAACAAAATGAAGAAATAGATATTGTTCTGTTTCTTTGGATCGAAGATAATTACATGAACTCAGACTAATGAATGGAGCTCCCCAGTCTAAATTTTCATAATTTTATTTATTTACTTATTGGGTGTACTAGGTCTTCGTTGCTGTTCAGGCTTTTCTCTAATTGCAGAGAGTCGGTGCTGCTCTCTAGTTGCAGTGCGTGGGCTTCTCATTTGGTGGCTTCTTTTGTTTCTGAGTGCTCTAGGGCTTCAGCAGCTGTGGCTCCCAGGCTCTAGAACACAGGCTTAGTTGCCCCATGCTCCGTGGGATCTTCTGAGATAGGGATCAAACCCACTTCTCCTGCATTGGCAGGCAGATTCTTTACCACTGAGCCACCAGGGAAGCCCTAGTCTAACTTTTTAAATGTGAAAAATACAGCAACAGGACCAGGGCAATCAAGGTGGTGCCAGGTCATTAGGATGATCCCAGAACTCATTCATTCTTTTATCCATTCAATCTGTAAATATTTGGTCATCATTCAAGGTGCTACTGGTGACATTCATGGCAGATCCAACAGCTCATGTGCGGTTTGATATAATTTCTATGGTTGAAATGTCAACAAATTCAATCAGGTGACTCTCTGAGCTGAGTGGAGTGTTCTCCCCTATTTCTTTTTCCCCCTATTATTTCTTTTTTTTTCCCCCCGTATTATTTCTTTAAAGAGAACATGCTGTTATCTTTCCACATTTGCTTAGTCCATTCTCTCTTCTTCCAGTCTTCCTAGATTGAGATACTACTAATACAATTTTATTTTTATCCTTTATTTTTGGCTGTACTGGGTCTTTATTGCTGTTCCGGCTTTTCTCTAGTTGCAGAGTGGGGACTACTCTCCAGTTGCAGGATGCAGGCTTCTCATTGTGGTGGCTTCTCTTGTTGTGGAGCACAGGCTCTAAGGTTCATGGGCTTCAGAGGTTCTGGTTCCTGGGCTCTAAAGCACAGGCTCAATAGTTGTGGCTCGTGGGCTTAGTTGCTCTGTGGCATGTGGGATCTTCTCCGCTCAGAAACTGAACCCATGTCTCTTGCATTGGCAGCCAGACTCTTTACCCACTGAGCAACCAGGGAAGCCTAGATTGAGATACTTTTAATAAACTCCAGTGGACAGAGAATCTGGAGACTGGGAAATTGCCACCATTTTCTCTTCTGTTAGAAGAGACTAACAATATTCACTAACATTACAAGGTTGCCATTTTCTTTTCTGTTAGAAGAGACTAATAATATTTACTCAAGATTACAAGGTTGCTTGGGGCTTCCATTGAGTTTACAAATGCTGAGTGCTTTAAATTAAGAATATTTTACAGATGGCTTGTTTCTTTAAGACACTATTCTCAAACTTTGATGTGTCTAAGAAGTACATGGTAAGCTTGCAGACTATTGGCTGATTCTATAAGCTTTGTGTTTGGCTCAAAAAAAAAATGCAGATACTCTGGCAAATTCAGAAAGTCAAAGGTGAAGGCTAAGGAATCTGCATTAAACATTCTGGAGTACTCTTGTGTAGTATAGTAAAAGAGATAGTGGGCAGATACAACTAAAGGAAGGAGACAAAAAAAAAATCTACATCGTGCTCTTTCTAAGTCTTTTTCCTTTTACACTTTTTCCTTCTGTGATTCAGCCAATGTACCATCTTTCCTGCCTCTTCCCACCCCATCCTCCTTTGTGTTGGCATTGGTATTTTCTTAGCATAGTTAGAGGCGCTCAGCTTACTGTGCAGAAATGGAGTGGAGGGAAAGGAGGAGGGACGTGGGTGGAGAAAGGCTAGATCAGGGTTTAGTGATTTCTAACTGTGAAGACTGTTGTTGCCAGGCTGGTTCTAGCCGGCTGACTCTGGGAGAGGAAGCCTGGGAAGAGCTAGACTGACTGCAGCTGCTGCTACTGTTCCTTATTTGTTTGTGTACATTCTGATAGAAGACTCACTACCTTTTCTCCACCCACAAAAATCACATTAGATATCCCACTGATGGACACTATTTTAGGTACTGACAGCAATCCTGGATTCCTTCCTGTTTATAGTTTTTCTCTTTACTACTTTCAGCCTTTCGTATTGATCAAATCCCAGCTGGTTTCTTTGTCTTTAACCCCAGGAGGAAAAGATTTGCACCAGATGGTGGGTATGGGGTGGTACTTAAAGATTTTTGCTTGACCTGCAGTCTCCATGGTAGATGAGTTATGCTTTTCTGACTGATGTAACTATATAGCAATGCAACTGGAGTGGAATCAGAGAGAACCTGGGCAACTTTGTTGAGAGATTTTGTTTCATCAAATCTTCTGTTTTATGTGCCTCCCCCAGTACTGTTTTCACACTGTCCACCAAGAGCATTTTAATAAAGTCATACAGATAATTCCAGCATCTCTCTTGTCTAAACCTTGGTCTTTAGCTTGGGTGCACATTAGAATTCCCAGAAGAGTGTTAGCAAATATTGGTATCTGGACTCCAACCCCAGATATTCTGATGTAAGCTCCCCAGTGGTTCTATTATGTCTAGGAACAAAAATCTGGAAATGTTTTGCTTTATGCAAAGGATGTACTTTAACTTTGTCTCACATATTATTCAGGGTAAAGTTGGTCTCACAATCAAAGGGACATCAGTAAATATGTATATTTGTGCTATCACCACATGTCTGAACATTGTATAACTTCTCTTTGGTATTTGACTATTTTGGTATCAACCATGTATAATAATAGCTAATGTGCAGTTACTATATAGTGCATTATATTTATGTTACCTCATGAATCCTTGAGTTTCCCTGGTGGCTCAACTGGTAAAGAATCCGCCTGCAATGCAGGAGACCTGGGTTCAGTCTCTGAATTGGGAAGATCCCCTGGAGAAGGGAATAGCTACCCACTCCAGTATTCTGGCCTGGAGAATTCCATACAGTCTATGGGGTTGCAAAGAATTGGACATGACTGAGCCACTTTCACTTTCATGAGTCCTTAAAGTTCAAAGTTCAATGAAATAATCTTCATTTTGTTGATGAGAAAACTGAGGTGACAATCCCATGACACCAGTAAATAAAGCTAGGATTTCAAATCAGATAAATCAGATTGATCTGACTCCAGAGACATGAGGTTACTAATAATATGTCTTCTCAAGGGATTCAGCTGACCCTCTTCTGAAGAATATTAATTTATAGGTTAAAAATGAATGGTGCATGATTAAATCAAGATAAACTACATTGTTCCCGAAAAGAGATGTGAGTCCTTACCTGTCCAGACATAACTACCACCAACCTATGAAACCTATAACTACTGCGAACCTATGATTGAACCTAAGAAACTGAACCTTACTTTCCCACTATGGAAATGCTAAAAATACAGTGACATGCCACTAGCTTTGTGTTTTCTTTTTTTTAAGTTATGTATTTAATTTGGCTGCACCAGGTCTTGGGCATGTGGGATCTAGTTCCCCCGACCAGGGAAGGAACCTGGGCCCCCTGCATTGGAAGGCAGAGTCTTAGCCACTGGACCACCAGGGAAATCTCTCACTGGTTTTGTTTTTTAAAAACATACTCCCGGGTTTGTTTTTTTGTTTCCCTGACTAAGTTAAGTGAAAACAAAGTTGCTGTGTTTTCTGAATTTCTTAGGATGTGTCTGGCACATGATGATAGTGTATTGAATGATTGATAGCATTTTTTTTTTTTTAAAGATAAGCAGCTAGTTAGTTACTAGTGTAATACTCTGTATCCAGACTTTCACCTATACAACCTGGTTTTCCTGGATGTTCATGGCACTGTGAATTGGGATCCTCTGCTGGGCATGTCTGCAACCTTTTCTCTGTGCCAGTTTCCCTATGTATCTTGGACTCACTGTGGTCATATCTCTGTGATCAAGCTTTGATTGCAAAATAATTCTCTTTTCCTCTTCAGATTGAAGAGAAGTACTTTATGTTCCAGGAGATAGTATCAGAGTGGACTATATAGTAACATTTTAGTTCTGTAGACCTTTCCCTCCTTTCTCTTGAAGGTAGTAGATCACAAGTACTTCCCTGTTGGCTCAGTGGTAAAGAATCCACCTGCTAATGCAGGAGATGCAGGTTCGATCCCTGAGTCAGGAAAATACCCTGGAGAAGGAAATGGCAACCCACTCCAGTATTTCTGCCTGCGAAAGCCCATGGACAGAGAAGACTGGTGGGCTACAGTCCATGGGGTTGCAAAAGACCGTCATACAACTTAGCGGCTAGAAAGCAACAGGTCTTAAAGCACTTTTGCCCCTCTATGTGTATCTTTGATGAAAATTGTTCACTATCCTAGGTTACGCTCAGTGTCATAACATGTAGTAACCACAGCAGAACACCCTAAATCATGCTACATTTCTCAGTCAGGGGACTCTGTGGTAAATAAATAAAAAAGCAGACTGTAAAGATTGGGAAAGGAATGCTGAAAAGAATTTCTTGGCTGAGGGGACTGAGAAGCTATTGTGATCTGCAAGAAGGCTGATTTGTTAGGACACAGCTGGGGATATCTGGGGGTAAGAAATAAGTAAGGTTATTTGGAATGACCATCTTCCAAATAAAGTATGATTTATCACAAGATATTGAATATAGTTCCTTGTGCTATATGGTAGGACCTTGTGTATCCATTCACCATAACAGAGTTTGTTAACTGCTAATCCCAAACTTCCAAGCCATCTCTCCCCCAATTCTACTCTCTGAAGACTGTTCTCAGGCTGTTTCTCTTTTGTATATAAGTTACTTCATTTGTGTCATATTTTAGATTCCACGTATAAGTGATATCATATGGTATTGGTCTTTGTCTGGTTTAACTTCATTCAGTATGGATACTTTCTAGGGTCATCCACCTTTCTACAAACCGCACTATTCCATTCTTTTTAATGGCTGAATAGTATTCCTTCCTACCTATACACATCTTCCTTCCCCATTTACCTTTCAGTGTACATTTGGGCTGTTTTCGACAGATTCATATTCTTACGCTCCTTTGCAGAGGCGTTTTTGGACGTTCCTCACCAGCGTGAAAATATCAGCATCATCTTTTTAAAAATCTGTTCCTTCTCAGCCATATTGTGAAGAAACATACTGAAGTGAACTTTCCTTTTTACGCAGAGCTTGAGTATTTACAAAATGCAAGTGTATTATCACATTTCATTCTCACAGCAACCTTGGAACATACGCTGTTCAGAACAAAGGCTCAGAGAAAGTTAGATAACTTCATTTGCCCAAGGTTTACACTGGTTTCTAAGTGGTAAAGCTGGCTGTGCCACGCGGCCCCGCCTGCATCTTAAAACCTGCCAAAAGCCCTGAGAACATACGATGTCGTTAAAAATTGGCCTCACACTATACAGAGGCATTGTCCTTACTCTGATCACGGAGAAGGACCTCAGAGGTATTTACGATCTTTGTCCCCAGATCTTTCCCTCCTGCCTCCGGAGGGAAGACCGCCGTTTGAAAGGACTCGCGGGGACCGGGGTCTGCAGGGGAGCGCGGGCGGTGAGCGGGGCCGGGCGGGAGGCGCCGAGGGGCGGACACGGACACCGCCCACCGCGTCCGGGGACTCAGGGGGCTCGCGTCAGGGGTGGACTAAGTGGGCCCCGAGGAGGGGTTGTGAAGGCGAGGAGGGTGTGTACAACGGAAGGGATTCACCACGCGGTTTCGAGTTGGGAACAGACCTCGCCCCTCCACCGGTTTCCCTTTCTCAGTGAGGACGGTTTGGGGGTGGGTGGGGAAGGCGCGTCCTCGAAGCGCCCTCGCGCTCCCATAGCCCTCCGGGTGCGCGCGCCCACCGCCTCGCCTCGACCCCAGAGGCCGCAAGGTGCTGCGAATGGGGACAGGGCGCCTGAGGGGCGGGTCCTGACGCAGGTGTCAGATCCCCTCGGCCGGGTTCGACAGGCTGGCTAGCTAGCTCAGCCCCTCGCTCGCCGGCCGCCGCCCCCCCGGCCCGCGGCCGCGCCGCAGCAGCGCCTGGAGGGCGGGGCCGGGTGTTGCGCGCGGGTCCTCGGCACGCGGGCGGGCGGTGCGCGGCGCTTCGGTCTCAGGGAGCGCGGGGCGGCCCCCGCCGGCGTCGCGCGCGCTGTGTGAGAGCGGGGTCGCGCGCGCGCGCGCGCACGCCAGGCGAGTGAGGGAGTGTGAAGAGAGTGTGAGGGAGTAAGGAGCGGCCGGGGGTGAGTGTGTGTGTGGGGGGAGGTTGAGTGTGTGCCGGGGTGTGGGTGAGGGAGAGCCACACCAACCGCGCGGCTGTGAGCAAGGGGGCGGGGGGTGAGTGGGCGAGGGCGCCGGGCCTGGCTGCTGGAGTCGCGGCGGCGGCGGCAGCGGAGAAAGGAGGCGGCTCCCGGCATCCCGACCCCCTCCCCCCTCCTCCCCTTCTCGGACTTCCAGCCCGCTTGGCCGCCCGCGCTGCCCTCAGAGGCCCCCAGCCCGGCGCCGCCGGCCAAGAGCGAGGGAGGAGCCGTCCGAGCCAGGTGAGCTGGACCCTCGCGTCCTTCCCCTGGGGTCGTGGCGAGAGGTGGAGGCGCTCCCGCCCTCCGCCTCACCTCCCCGCCCTCCGCCTCACCTCCCCCCCCACCCCCCCGCCCACCGCGGCCGAGTTGGGGCGGAACGTGCTCCGGAGGAGCCGGCCCTGGCCGGGGAGCCTCCGGAGGCCGGGTTTTGTGGAAGCCGGTGGTCGCCTCAGAGCCGGCGGCGGCGGGCGCGAGGCGGACCCCGGGCGGGGCGTGCGCGCCGAGAGGGGTTGAGGATGCCGGTGCGGGAAGCTGGAGGGAGGGAGGTGGCGGCGGCTTCGGACGCGGAGCAGTGCGGTTCCCCCCTCGGCGAGGGGGTGTGGTGACCCGGGAAGGCGCGGCCGAGCCGCACACGCGTGGCGCTAACCTGTTCCCGGGAGTCCGGTAATCGCTGCCGCCCCTGGTGCCATCAGACGGATTCCTGTGGTGTGAGACCGAGGCGGGGGTGGTGATGGTCCTGCAGTTAATTCTGTTCTGATTTCACGGTTTCCTCCTTACGTTTTAGAAAGTGACAGCCATTCCTCCTTTTCCTTTTGACAGTCCTCTGGATAAGAATCGGGTGACATTTAATAATTCCTTGCCATGATTTGTTTTTAAGGCATTTGACTATAATGCAAATCTTTTAAACCCCCCCCCCCCAAATACAAAATAGTTAAGACGCCAATAACTTCAGATTTGCCTTACTAATTTGTCCTCATCTCTGGTAGCAGATTTGTTTTATCCCCCGTATGTGTGTGAATATAGATGGGGCGTTGATTCTCTTCTGGGAGTGGGATTTTTATACTAACCGTGCTCCACGTAACCTCCTTGTAAATTCTTTCATTGTGCTGTTTTCCCATTAATTACCAGACTTGTTCCCACATCTTTGTGGAGTTGGGTTAGATTTGAAATCTGTATGGAAACTGGGCAGCGTAATATGGAGGATTTTCTTTTTGTGGGCTTGGTAGGTTGATTATGGGCTGTTTATGAACAGACTTAAGTTTTAACTAACCATTAAAATGTAAATAGTGTTTATTTTAAACCTCACTTTGATAACATCGGATAGTTTCAAGGTAGTTGAAAAAAACAGTTGATTGTCCAAACACTTTCCAATATTCATTTGGATTAAAAACAGCCTCTGAAATTTCAGTCATGGAGAGTCACCATTTATTTTCTAACTTTCAGAATGAAAGGCTCTCATATAGTTGTAAGGTAGTGACAGTTAAAATTTCTTTTATATTGGTTACTGGATATTATTTGGTTGGTGTGTCAAAGGGGAGGGGGCCTGTTCTGTTTTGACGTGATCTTTTGTTTATTCTATTCTGTCTTGGTTAGCTATTAGTTTCCTTCTTCACCTGTTATAGATTTAGTTGTTAGTTTGGCAACATGGCTGATGTTTTTCTGGCTCTGTTTCCCTTGTTTTCTCTCATCTTCTCTTATCCTTGCCCCCAGGTGCTGAAGTCTGCTTGTTGGGGAAGGTGGGCAGTCTGTGCTTCTGAGAGCCAAGAAGGGGAGCAGCAAATTCTGTCTTATGTTCAATCACATTGAGAGTCCTCTACTTAGTCAAGAGCCAGTTTTCTCATCCTGCCTTTCTCCCTGCAGGGGGTAAGGAGCTGTTAAATATCAAACTTCAAGACTTGTGGCTACCAGCTAAAATTCCACTGATCTTAGTTTCTGGTTATGATATCCATGCGTGCTCAGCTGTGTTCAGCTCCTTGCTGCGACCTCATGGGCTGCAGCCCTCTGTCCATGGGACTCTCCGGTCAAGAATACTGGAGTATTCCCACTCCATGGGATCTTTCTGACCCAGGGATCGAACCTGGGAAGCCCAGTTCCTGGTTGGATAAGTTAATCATTTCTCCTGTTTCATCTTGAATATGACACCTAGGGATGGAGGAGAGAGTAACAACAAGAAATTGTCCCCCTCCTTTCCCTTCTCATTTTGTCCCCTTTTGCTCACCAGAGGGAAATTACCAGCAGTATTTTATAAATATTCTAACACTTCCTAGCCATATTGTAAAGAAAGTTCTAAAGTGAAGGTTCGTTTTTTCCTCTGAACACCAACCAAGCTTAGTGCATTACTTTGTTGGGACACAAGATGAAACATACCTTTCAAATTATCTCCCAATTTTTACTTTCCCCTATTTGTAGTCACCTGGAATTTGCTACTGGATAAGTCACTAGACTGATCTCAAGTTGT
Source organism: Dama dama (assembly GCF_033118175.1). NCBI lineage: Eukaryota > Metazoa > Chordata > Mammalia > Artiodactyla > Cervidae > Dama > Dama dama. Next base: position 19,006,352 of record NC_083702.1, read on the forward strand.
CTCTTCTCCCTCTGATCTGAAGGACTGAACACTGGGCCAGATCAGGGGAATGGGACAGAGCAGAATGAATTGTTCCACACTTTGGGACATAACACTTTCCTCTGGGGAGCAGATAGAAAGCTAAATATAGAAAATGGGTGGAGAAAGAACTTCTGTACCCATGAACAACCCACGAAGAGAGAGAAAATTGAGTTTTATTGTATGTTGTTTGCTGATAGCTGTTTTCTTGGTGGGGGAGTACTTAAGTGATATAGATTTGTAGAGACTTTATGGCTGGTTAGTTTTTGAAGAGTGCTCTCTGCAAGTGGGATTGTCATAAGCATTTGAGAAAAGAACGGCTTTAGAAGTGTTATTTAATTGAGGGAGTAGATTATGATAAGGACAATGAAAAAAGTAGTAGTATTCAATGTTAGCTGTACTGGCACGTGCAGTTGTTTCAAGAGAGGTTGAATAGGGGAGATTAGGTGCAGAGGTTGGGTAAATTGTCTTTCAGTGCTTGGGAATTTTCCTGCTTGTCATATTTTTAGGGTCATTAAGAAATAATACCTTCAAAAATATGTTTATTATATACTTTAGATTTATGTGCCGTACATATCTGTGTAAGTGTTCAGCTTGCAGAAAAGGACTGATTTTCTGGCTTCGTGGTAACTGATGCCATGGTGTTGTTTTCAGTGTTTTCTTTTCCAGTGTTTTTTCCCTTTCAAAATTGGCTTGGAGGACAAAAGCCACAGAGCTAGCCAGCTCTACTCCCTTAGAGTCTGGTCTGCATGGAACCCATCTGCTTATATCTTTTTTCCTCTCCTTACTGACCCTAACCCCTACTTTAATTGTTAACAAAAGTAATTATTTCAATATCAGTTGTATAACAAGGATGGGAAGTAGCAGTAGGTTTGGGTTGTTTGTTTTTTATGAGAAACTAAAACTTAAATTTCTAACAGTTACATTGAGATATTATGTGGCAGTTTGCTTGGTGTTGGTGTTTAATATTGAAAATAGCTATGTTTTTTTAATCTCCAGTTATACTTCAGTATAACAAACTCCTTTAAAGTAACTCCCTAACTCTTAACCCTGTCCTTTCTGAGGTTCTGTGCTTCCCATTGGGGATATTAGTAGAGAATAAAATAGATGGGGATTCTGTCCTCATAAAGTGTATGGTTTAACTTCATTGTTCTCTGTCCTTTGCCCTGTCAGTGACTTCTCTCTTCAGTGTCTTGAGGAGTCTACTCTATCTGTGAATTGATGAGTTAGCAGAACAAATTTGTGTGAATATTGTTATGCCAATTTTTTTTTTACTACCTTTCTTTCAAAAGTGACAGCACACCACAAAATGTGGTAAAAACAAAAACTGCCCCTTAAATGTTTTTGTTCTGTTCAGCTTAACAGTCCTCCTTTCTCTCTTGTCTTTCTTAACCACTTATAATACTAGCTCTTACCTTCATGTTATTAGAAATAAAAAGATAGAGCATGGATTGGCTATATAAGATCAGACCTGTTCTTACTGCTCTGCTCTTCTGTATTTGGCATCATTTCAGTCTTTTGATACTTTATCAGAAAACTGCATCTTGAAAATACATATGCATTTGCCCAATTATAGCAGCATTGGAATTCTTCCCTGATGTTTTGGAGTTCTCAGTTGTTAGCTTATTCCTTTGACATGTGATGTAATTAACTGTATCCGTAAAGCCTTATTGAATATATTAACAGCTTCCCAATTGTTTTTTTCAGCATAGTGTCGAGAAAGAAAATTTGGAAAGAAGGCCCAACATTTAACATGTTAAATGTGATGAACTTTGAGCTGTACTGTGCATTGCATCTCAGGAACATTTTTGAAATTTTGTGCCACGTTCCAGAGATACTCTGATGTAACATTTCTCTGTTAAGTGAAATCATTAGAAATGTTATTTGGATTCCAGAGAAAACATAGGTTTTCTTTATACCACAAAGCATTTTAAGGATTTTAGTAACTAACCTACAGATTATTTAAAGGTAGCATTTCAGGCCCTTTAGTTGGGAATGTGTGAACATTTGCATGTTAATTTGTTCCTGACAATTTTTTCTTCCTTTTTCCTGTTTTTTTTTTTACGGTATAGTATACACCTAAATTTTACCATCTTAAGAGTTTAGTGGTATTAAGTACACATATATTGTGCAGCCACCACCATAGCGATCTCCAGAACTCTTTTCTTTGTCCTGTATTGTCGACAACCTGTACCCATATACATTTAACTCCCCAGTCTCAGGGCCCCAGCCATTAACAGCCATCATTATGCTTTCTGTCTCTGTGAGTTTGCGTACTCTAGTACTGGAGCATAAGATTCATTCATGTTAAGCATGTAACAGAATCTGATGTCTTTCAAAGACATTGTATGTATACTGCATTTTTATTTATTCATCTGGCATAAAGGTGGCTTGCATCTGCCCTTGAGCTCTTGTGAATAATGCTGCATGTGTGTACAAATACCTCTTTAAGACTCAGCTTTCAGTTCTTCTGGGTATATACCTAAAAGTGGAATTCCTGGATTGTATGTTGATTCTATTTTTAATTTTTTGAGGAACTGCCATACTGTTTTCCATAGCAGCTGCACTATTTAACATTCCCACCAACAGTTTGCAAGGCTTCCAGTTTCTCCACATCCTCCCCAACACTTGTTATTTTCTGTTGTTATTGTTCTTTTTTTCTTTTTGATGGTAGTCATCCTGTGTGTGAGGTAGTTTCATGTTTTTGTTTGCATTTTCCTAGTGCTTAGTCATACTGAACACTTTCTTATTCATGACATTTTAACATCAGGTCATTTTTAGTTGTCTGATGGCTGAGACTTCATTTCTTACCATGATTTTCAGTGTCTTCAGATAAAGTGCATAGTAGATACTCATTAATTAAATGTATTATGCAATTGACTGTTTAGTTTTGTATATTTAGTAGTTTATCTTTTTTGACTATAAATGAATCCCCAGATATCATTGACATAAGTTAAATTTATTTCTTCCTCATGAAAAAGAGATAGTAAACAGTTTAAGGCTATGGCACTGTGCAGTCAAGTTCTTCTAACATGTAGCTGTGCTTTTCTTAGAATTGACTTACTCCAAATAGATGTTAGAGACACATAACAACTGGAGCAAGGACCAAGGAAGAGTACATCCCTTGAGTATGCTTCCTGAAAGTTGGAGTGCAGTACTTTGACTCAGTGCTCTTTGATCACATTTAGTTGCGAGAAAACCTAGGGGATACAAATAAAGGTTCTTAGTCCTATGACACTTTGCTCAGCTAAATATCAGATACATTATTGCTGAGGGGTAAGAAGATAGTGGATATTGGGAAGCAAGTGGCAGTCTCTGCTATCCAGTATGTGGAATTTGAAGTGACTCTGGGCTCTTCCTCTTTCTAATTTAGACAAGTGACCTCTCTGCTAGTTTAGCTTCACCTGCCAAATGATGATAATAATGTGTCATGGGGAAGATTGTGAGGATTAAATGAGAAGATACAAATAAACTGTCTAACATCGTATTTGGTACATGTAAGCACTCAAAAGTGAATTTATTTTCTTTATTTAAATTACCTTCAGTATCTTTAAGTATCAAAATAGTTCAGAGAAATTGAAAAACCTGAATCCTAGTCTTGGATCTACTATTGTGATATCTTGGGCAGGTCATCCCTTTAAGATGGGATATGCCTGTGTTTCTCACATAATTATGTGTGGACCAAATGACATTCACATAGTTGTGTGCAGATTAAATAACAAAATATAGGGACTTCCCTGGCAGTCCAGTGGTTAAGACTTCCCCTTCCAGTGTAGGGGGTGTATGTTCCATCCCTGGTGGAGAAGCTAAGCTACCACATGTCTCTCCACCAAAAGACTGAAACATAAAACAGAAGCAATATTGTAGCAAATTTTCAAATAAAGTCCAATATTGTAGCAAATTTTCAATAAAAATACTCCACAACAACAATCTTAAAAAGTGGGGGGGGGGGGGGGGGGATGTTTTGTGAACTATAAATGGAGAATGTTTTTAACCCGACTTGTATGCATTGTTTTGCTTTTTGTCTTTGCTTATGTTTCTTTGTATAAAAGGGGGAATTTATAGGTGCTTGTTTATATGTTCCAAAGTGTTGCCTTTCTTTACCTTCATTGTTTTCTGTTTCTGTGTAGACACTCAGTGTTTTACTGTTTTTCTTATGTCTTTTGATGGAGGGTCCCTATTGAGTCTGTATAGAAAAATGGTTATACTCTCATTTTTTCACCCCCCAAATCATGTATACACGTTTTTTAAAAAAGGGTGTCATATGGAGAGAGCGTGAATGAATGTGTCATATAAAATTTGGAAAATTAGCTATTTGCTCTTTTTGAGGTATACTCTTTCAAGAATAATGAGGGGACTGTCATACATTTCTTTTCTATCACTGTAATCTTTGATTAATACCTAACCTCCTGCTCCTACTTTGAAAGCATTTCAGTCTACCATCAAGTTAATGTGCTGATGAAAATGGTGTCCAAACAGTGATATTATTGTTAAAGTGGCATCTTAGCTAAAGGATGAGATTGTAGAGGAAGTACCTCTGCAAGTTTCAAAGGGACAGTCGTTTAGTGGGTAATGGGATAACAGGAGTATAACACTTCAGAAAACTGTATTTATTCATTGGTTTGGCTGCCCTGGGTCTTAGTTGTGAAAGATGGCATCTTTAATTATGGCATGTGGGATTTAGTTCCTTGACCAGGGATTGAATCTGCGCCCCCTGCATGAGGAGCACAGAGTCTTAGCCATTGGACCACGAGGGAAGCCCCCAGGTCTAACACTACTAATTGATTGATTGAGACTCTTCTGAGGTTTTCATTTTATCATTCATTTTCTTTTGTGGTGGTTGTTCAGTTTCTTGAGTCATGTCCGACTCTTTCAGACCTCATAGACTGCAGCACTAGGCTTCACTATCCTGGAGTTTGCTGAAATTCATGTCCCTTGAGTTGGTGATGCTATCTGACCATCTCATCCTCAATCTCCCTCTTCTCCTTTTGCCTTCAATCCTTCCCATCATCAGGGTCTTTTCCAATGAGTTGGCTCTATGCATCAGGGTAATAAAGTATTGGAGTTTCAGCTTCAGCATCAGTCTTCCAATGAATATTCAGGACTCATTTCCTTTAGGATGGACTGGTTAGATCTCCTTGAAGTCCAAGGGACTCTCTCAAGAGTCTTCTCCGACACCACAGTTCAAAAGCATCAATTCTTCAGTGCTAAGCTTTCTTTATAGTCCAAGTCTCACATCTATACATGACTATTGGAAAAACCATAGCTTTGACTAGACAGACCTTTGTTGGCAAAGTAATGTCTCTGCTTTTTAATATGCTCTCTAGGTTGGCCATAACTTTTCTTCCAAGGACCAAGCGTCTTTTAATTTCATGGCTGCAGTCACCATCTGCAGTGATTTTGCAGCCCCCCAAAATAAAGTCTGTCACTGTTTCCACTGTTTCCCCATCTATTTGCCATGAAGTGATGGGACCAGATGCCATGATCTTGGTTTTCTGCATGTTGAATTTTCAGCCACCTTTTTCACTCTCCTCTTTCACTTTCATCAAGAGGCTCTTTAGTTCTTCACTTTCTGCCATAAGGGTGGTGTCATCTGCATATCTGAGGTTACTGATATTTCTCCCGGCAGTCTTGATTCCAGCTTGTGCTTCCTCCAGCCCAGCGTTTCTCATGATGTACTCTGCATATAAGTTAAATAAGCAGGGTGACAGTATATAGCCTTGACGTATTCCTTTTCCTATTTGGAGCCAGTCTGTTGTTCCATGTCCAGTTCTAACTGTTGCTTCCTGACCTGCATGCAGATTTCTCAAGAGGCATGTCAGGTGGTCTGGTATTTCCAGCTCTTTGAGAATTTTCCACAGTTTGTTGTGATCCACATAGTCAAAGGCTTTGGCATAGTCAATAAAGCAGAAATAGATGTTTTTCTGGAACTCTCTTGCTTTTTTAATGATCCAGTGGATGTTGGCAATTTGATCTCTGGTTCCTGTGCCTTTTCTAAGTCCAGCTTGAACATCCGGAAGATCACGTATTGTTGAAGCCTGGCTTGGAGAATTTTGAGCAGTACTTGGCTAGCGTGTGAGATGAGTGCAATTGTGCGGTAGTTTGAACATTCTTTGGCGTTGCCTTTCTTTGGGATTGGAATGAAAACTGACCTTTTCCAGTCCTGTGGCCACTGCTGAGTTTTCCAAATTCGCTGGCATATTGGGTGCAGCACTTTCACAGCATCATCTTTTAGGATTTGAAATAGCTCAACTGGAATTCCATCACCTCCTCTAGCTTTGTTTGTAGTGATGCTTCCTAAGGCCCACTTGACTTCACATTCCAGGATGTCTGGCTCTAGGTGAATGATCATACCATTGTGATTATCTGCATCATGAAGATCTTTTTTGTATAGTTCTTCTGTGTATTCACCTCTTCTTAATATCTTCTGCTTCTGTTAGGCCCATACCATTTCTGTCCTTTATTGTGCCCATCTATGCATGAAATGTTTCCTTGTCTAATTTTCTTGAAGAGATCTCTAGTCTTTTCCATTCTATTGTTTTCCTCTGTTCTTTGCACTGATCGTTGGGGAAGGCTTTCTTATCTGTCCTTGCTATTCTTTGGAACTCTGCGTTCACATGGGCATAGCTTTCCTGTTCTCCTTTGCTCTTTTGCTTCTCTTCTTTTCACAGCTATTTGTAAGGCCTCCTCAGACAGCCATATTGCTTTTTTGCATTTCTTTTTCTTGGGGGTGGTCTTGATTACTGCCTCCTGTACCGTGTCACAAACCTCCGTCCATAGTTCTTCAGGCACTCTGTCTATCAGATCTAATCCCTTGAGTCTATTCCTCATTTCCACTGTATAATCATACGGGATTTGATTTAGGTCATACCTGAATGGTCTAGTGGTTTTCTCTACTTTCTTCGATTTAAGTCTGTAGTCACCATACACAGTAATTTTGGAACACAGGAAAAGAAAGTCTGTCACTTTTTCCATTTTATCCCCTTCTGTTTGCCATGAAATTATGGGACTGGATGCCATGATCTTAGTTTTTTTAATGTTGTGTTTTAAGCCAGCTTTTTCACTCTCCTCTTTTACTGTCATTGAGAGGCTCTTTAGTTCTTTATTTTCTGTACCTTTAATAAATTGCACCCTCCACCATCACATATACATACTAAAGTGTTTCTTCCTTTCTCTCATCCTTCTTAATGCTTTTGTCCCTCTGCCTCTTATTCCCACTCTTATTTGTAACAGTAATACAGTCCCACCTTTGGATAAGACAAGGAAAGGAAAAAGGATAAATTTCAATGAAGTCAATGTAGGTGGGTAGTATGATTTGGAGGGAAGTTGTTGGGACTGAAGGAACATCTTTGGAAATTCAGGCTATGCTATTTAGTATCACTTTTGTATTAACGTACATTTCTTAATCTGTAAATGGTTACTGTAATCAGTTCAGTGTAGTCGCTCAGTTGTGTCTGACTCTTCGTGACCCCATGGACTGTAGCCTCCAGGCTTCCATGTCCATCACCAACTTTGGAGCTTGCTCAAACTCATGTCCATCGAATCAGTGATGTCATCCAACCATTTCATCCTCTGTCGTCTCCCCCACCACCACCACGCCCCTGCCTTCAATCTTTCCCAGCATCAGGGTCTTTTGAAATGAGTCAGTTCTTCCCATCAGGTGGCCCAAGTATTGGAATTTCGGCTTCAGGATCAGTCCTTCCAATGAATATTCAGGGATGATTTCCTTTAGGATGGACTGGTTGGATCTCCTTGCAGTCCAAGGGACTCTCAAGGATCTTCTCCAACACCACAGTTCAAAAGCATCAATTCTTCAGTGCTCAGCTTTCTTTATAGTCCAACTCTCACATCCATACATGACTACTGGGAAAACCATACCTTTGACTAGTAATATCCAAGGTTTAATTTGAAGTAATGTTCATTTAACTTTCAGTTTTAAAATAATTCATTATTCAATTTGGAGTTTGATAAGGCATGTCATTAACATCTTTAAACATTGTGATTCTATTAGATCATCTGTTTATAATATATATCATGTCTCTCTCTCTCTCACATACACACACACAGAGTTGATTCTTGAACAGCGTGGCTTGAACTGTGCAAATCCAATTCAGTAAAATTGGAATTTTATTGAAGTTCAATCCATATTCAATAAATATGTATTATAGTTCTTTGCTTGCTTAACTGAGGCAGTAGTGGGAGGCACTGAGTTAGGGATGCCCATTAGGCGCATTAAAACAGGATCTGAAATTCAGTTGAACTCCTGGTTGGAAAAATATATTTAGTAGGTCAGTGGTAGTAGTTGAAGCTGGGCTAAGAATGAGTTTTCTAGAGAATGGAAAGAAGGATTTCAGAATGAAGCCCTGGGGATTATGTACAGGAGAGCTGTCAGGAGAAAAGAGAGAAGATAATAGGCAAAGACTGACTGTTCACACATTTGTTATTTGTCTGTATAAACCGGATCCAGCTCCTGTATTTCACATCCAGGACAGAATGATGTCATTGAAAGCATATCTGTAGTAATTGCCAAATGGAGTAAATCCTAGTTTTGATGTAAGTGTATATATATTTTTCCCAACATTTTTTCCTTTTCTGTCTTTTTATTCTGAGTTCATTTGATGTATCTTATCTGGAATAAAGATTTTTTCTAGTAGTAAGAGATGTCCTTAATATTATCACAACTGAACTGGTAATGCAGGGCAGTTTCATGCAGTGAAATCAATAATAAAACAGACAGTGGTCAAGACTTCAGCGTGAGTGGAGGCACAGAGGTATTGAGTATTGGAGGTCAGTGAGTGGGTGTTTCAAAAGCTACCCATTGTAAACACTTTGAGGGCATTTTTATATTAATAGTTTCTCTCTCAGTGGAAACTGGACATCTCTCTGGTGTGACTTGTGGAGCTTTTTCTTCTGAGTGAGACCTTTTCCACTGGTCTGGAAGGCCACATTCCATATTCCTGTTGTGTAAATTGAGCTCTAAACCCCTTTTTGTGCTTATTTCCTGGTATCTAGTGGCTGATGCCTTTGAGGCGGTGGGTTCTGGGTCAGGTGGGTGAGTATGCTAGGCAGGACGGGTCAAGGTCTTGACAGAGTGGGTGGTGTGAGTGTTTTGTGTGTGTATGTGTGTGGTAGTGCCTCTGTCCCATGATATTCTGCTCTTACTGTGTGCATTTGTGGAGCAGGCCCTTCTGGTTTAGACTGTGCAAAAGCACACGAGTGGTGCACAGGAAACCAGTTCCAGCTGCTATAAAGCAGTCCATCTGTAGGGCCGTTGCTTCCCTTATTCTTTCCTTTTGCGTTAGTTTTGCCGTGTCATATGGCGTAATACTAGAAATCTTTTGTTTGTTAAAATCACCTATTAAAGCTTGTTAGTAAAACTTGTAACTTTTTGCTACTTTTCATGAAAATGATTTACAGTTCTCTTACTCGTGATATAAACTCTTGAGAATTAGCACTGTCTTTTTTGGTGGCATTCTAGTAAACAAGCTATGCTTGTTTAATAAAAATTCTATTTAAAGGTAGAATAAAAACATTGAGTAAGAGCATGCTGTCTCTTGACTGAAAAATAAATTTTACTGAAGAGCTTTGGCATTTATTTTGATTATATAAAAATTTTCCACCACATTTTCAAATTTTTAATTTGATTAAATGGTGATTAACATCAGTAGTGATGCTCATCTAATTATATAGGTACTACCTTCTCATTTTTAACCATACCCGTAAAGATGTTTATAATAAATTATACATGAGCTGTGTGTGCTTAGTTGTGTCCAGCTCTTTGTGACCCTGGGGACTGGAGCCCACCAAGATCCTCTGTCCATGGGATTCTCCAGGCAAGAATACCGGAGTGGGTTGCCATTTCCTCTTCTAAGGGACTATCCCAACCCAGGGATAGAATCCGAGTCTCTTAGGTCTCCTGCATTGGCAGCCGGGTTCTTTGCTACTGGCACTTACTGGGAAGCCTAGCAAATTATACATGTATGGAATAAGGAAAGCAGTTGAATAGTAATTGCACAAATGTACATTATTTGTTCCAGTTTGTAGTGATGGAAAAGATACAGGGATGTAGTTTTTCCTATTTTTTTTATGGTTAGTATATAATTGTAATGTTTATTTGTGTGTGTGAAAGCAAAAACAAGTAAGGTTTCTTGATTTACTTTGTATGTGTATTTTCTTTTCCATCTAGGAGGAGTCTATATTCAGGACGAAGTAATCCCAGGAAAGGAAGAACAGCAGATCAAGATGTGTAGCTCTGTGGCTGCCAAGTTGTGGTTCTTGACAGATCGTCGAATCAGGGAAGACTATCCCCAAAAAGAGATCTTACGAGCGTTAAAGGCCAAATGTTGTGAGGAGGAACTGGACTTTAGGGCTGTGGTGATGGATGAGTTGGTGCTAACAGTTGAACAAGGAAACCTGGGTAAGTCTATAGTTAAGTAACAGTTTGGATTTTTACCTAGAATTTGGTGATTCTTTTTGTTTTAGGAATAATTAGGTCAAAGGATCTAGGTAATAGGCTTTGTCATTACTAAGTATCATATAGTCTAAAAATCTAGTATATTTTACAGAAGAAATGGAAAACACCAGTATTTATTAAACCCTTCACTGTATTATTTATTAAATAGTTGTGAGGGACGTTAAAGATAACCTACTACTTTTTTCCCATTATTATTGTCTTCTAGTTTTTAAAAAGCCTTGTTTTTAAGATGCCTCTAAAGGAATTTGTACTCCAGTCAGGGGTCCTTCTAGTAAATTAATCAAAATTCATGTGCGATTCTTCTTTTTTCTTTAGCAAATACTTTATGGGTATAGTGTAAAATATTAATAGTATTTTTAATGGATAAAAGTGTCTTAACTGATGAGTTTTTTAAAAATATTTCTAATAGTTCATATTGTTTTTGGATTACTAGGGGAAGATATTTTGGAAATGTGTTAGAAATTCTTTAGGACTGTCTTTCAGGAATCCTTCAGGACATCTTTACTTTGGAAAAGTTAGGATTTGTTACAGCTAAATTGGTCACCTCTATTAGGGAGAGGTAGTTATTGGTGGTGCTAGTGATAAAGAATCTACTTGTCAATCCAGGAGATGCAAGAGAAGTGGTTTCAATCCCTGGGTTGGGAAGATTCTCTAGAGAGGAAATGGCGCCCAACTCCAGTATTCTTGCCTGGCGAGTTACAGTCCATAGGGCCACAAAAGAGTCGGGCTTGATTTGAGCAACTGAGCTTGCACAATAGTAAGGCAAAGTACAGGTCTGCTATTGTAGGGTAACTTCATTCATGAGCTAGTTAATAATAGATCCAGAATCTTGCCTGATTTATACCGTGATATCTTGGGTTTAAGTAAGTAGAATCTTGTAGCAATCATTCATTCTTTGTTTCAGTCCTCTCAACATTTTTTATTGCATTCTCATTACCTTTCAGCAGTTATTGTTTCTTTATCAATAACTGCATTAGAAATATTTCTAAATTACTTCACTTGAATTAATAAGTAGTTACTACCTTTATAAGAAAGATGCATACCATGTTGTTTTCAGTCCAGTTTTTTTTTTTTTTTTTTTTTTTTTACATACATGTCCCCAGTTCTAACACCTTACACGGATTCAGAAAAATCTGGGGTAGAGTGTGTGTCATTCTTTCATTAAAATTGAGTACCCACTTTTTGCTAGTTAATTGGTACGGTGTGTAAAATTAGACATTAACATTAATCAGTTGATCACACAAATAAATGTAAAATTATTATGAAAGGAATTGGATGTCACTGCACCCTCCTATACCTGTAACAGATAAATTTCCCTTGAAATCTTTTATCTAGTACCTGTTACATGCTTTTACAACTTTATAATTATAAGGTCCATACAACTGTTGTTGAAAATAAAAACTTTTTGTGTTAGAAGCATGTTCTTGAAGTCTGAATGAGAAGAGATCTCAAGGACAGTGTGTTATCTTAGCTCACTAAACAGAACTTCCACAGGCTTCTGGTGTATGTTTCTGTGTTTTAAAGGTTGAAATACTAAAGGCTGCATTTCCAAGAGTCCCCTGTGTTGCTCATGTGACCTAGCTTCTGTCAAATAAGCACATTACAGAAAGATTTGGGAGGTAGAAAATCGCTATTTTTCAGAAGTTTCATAGGTTGAAAACCATTGGTTTTGATTTTTTTCCTAGGTGCCTAATGGACATTTTTACTTTGTTCTCAACTGTTTCCATGCCAATCTGTCAAAACTGAACCCATGTTTTCCCCCTAAAACAATCTTATTTCAGTTTTTCTGTCTCTGTAACATTGACTTTTGGCCTTTTTATCCATTCTTAAGAGCCATTTATACCACACAATATTGTTACTTTTTCCTTCCAAGCCACAGCTATTCTAACTTGTACTTCTCACTGTCCTGGATCAGGGTCTTAGGGCCCAACATTTTCATGACACAACAGCCCTGTATCTCTTTTTCACAGTCTTTCCTCTCCAGCCCTCTCTCATTCACAGATACTACCTTTATCATCTTAACATGATAAAACCTTGAGAAACTCTTGTTTCCCCATAACATTGAATCTTATTTTATATTAAAGACTTTTCATTGATGTACATCATATGAATCCAGGAATTCCTGGTTGGTTTTTTTTTCACATTTTGTGTATTTTTTAATTATTTAAATCTCTTACCATCTTGTAAGAAGGTAATATCATTTTATAGATGAGGAAACAGATGAGGAATTAAGTGGAGAAATAATAAAATCCCTCTTCTAACTTTTTATATACCTTTATTGAGAGATTTATTTTTGCATACTATTTTGAGTTAACTGACAAATGTCCTGTCTTTTCACCTTGCAGCTCATAATCCCATTCATTATTTGCTTTTCTGTGAATGCCTCTTTTTTGAATTAGAGTTTTGCTGGATATAGGAGTCTTAGTTGGCCATTTTTTTTTTTTTTAGCAGTTTGAATATATTAACTTCTTATCTTCTGACCTCCAAAGTTTCTGATGAGAAATCTACCAGTGATTTTATTGAGGATCCATAGAATGTGGTGATTTGCTTCTCTCTTGCATTTAAAAATTCTCTCTTTGTCTTTTGAAAAATCTCACCATGTGTCTGTCAAAAGGTGGAGATTGTTGAGCTTCTTGAATGTTTATATTCAAATCTTTCATCAAATTTGGGAAGTTTCAGCCGCTCCTTCTTCAAATATTATCCTCCCCCAAGTCTTCCTGGGACTCCAGCAATACATAAGTTTACTGATTGTTCTGTCTGCTCAAATCCACTTTTAATTCCTTTACATGAATTTTCATTTCTATTATTGTTCTCTTCAGCTCCAGAATTATTTATTGGTTTCCTTTTATGTGTTCTGTCTGCTGAGATTAACATTTTGTTCACACATTGTTTCCTTGACTTTTTTCATTCTTTGAGTATCTTTAAGGTAGTTTTCCCCCTTTAAAAATTTTTTTTGTATTGAGGTATAGTTGATTTACAGTGTTGTGTTAGTTTCAGGTATCCAGCAAAGTGAGTCAGTTATTTTACATATAAGTCTATCTGCTCCAAATTTATCTCCGCACCCCTCATAGTTTCTTTTAATGTCATTGTCATGCTCAATTACTCAGTCATGTCCGACTCTTTGTGACCCCATGGGCTGTAGCCCGCCTGGCTCCTCTGTCCATGGAATTCTCCAGGCAAGAATACTGGAGTGAGTTGCCATGCCCTCCTCTAAGGAATCTTTTAGACCCAGAGATCAAACCCAAGTCTTTTATGTCTCCTGCATTGACAGTTGAGTTCTTTACCACTGGCACTACCTGGGAAGCCCAGTGGAGGGAGTGGTACAACAAAAAGTACTATGGCCTCGTTGTCTGCACCTCTGTGATCAGAAGCTGCATCCAGCCATCACAGCAGAGATCCCAGGTATTTTGAGGGCGGGTCGTTACACCCCCCCTGACTCCTGCAGGGTGTGTCAGCTGCTCCAGAACCAAGTGCACAGTATGGCTAGAGAGTGGGCGATGAGTAGTTGCTGCTGTTCTGAAATTGATCAAAATTAACTGCATTTATGATCCCAGTTTTTTCCTGAAGGTTGTGGTACTTCAGCACATTGACCAGGGGGTGTCTAGATGGCGAGACAGAGTTCTGATGCTTCCTACTCCTTCATCTTGCCAGAATCCTCTCTATACTCATTTTTTATTGTGGTGTATCTTTTTGTTTTGTTGTTTTACATTTTGGGAACAAGTCTCTTATGGGATTATGTGTACGGTGATTATCTTTTATCTGTGGCTTGCCTTTTTCTCTCTGTTAATGACATCTTCTGGTCAGTAAGTGTTGAATTAAGTACAGTTTATATTTTTCCTTTTTTGATTAGTGCCTTTTGTGTTGCAGTTAAGAAAATTGTGTGTGCCCAAGAGTCTTTATTTTAAAATACATGCTGAAAATCTACTTGATAAAACACAGCATTATTAGGTGAAATTATTGTTAAGAAAAGGGCATTATAGTGTGGTACCACTGTCTAAGGATATGTGAGTGTTAACTTTTGCTGGTTTAAGAAATAATTAATAAAAGGATAAACGATAATTTTCTAAGTATGGGCTTCCCAGGTGGCTCAGTGGTAAAGAATTCGCCTGCCAGTGCAGGATATGCGAGTTTGATCCCTGGGTCAGGAAGATCCCCTGGAGAAGGAAATGGCAACCCACCCCAGTACTCTTGCCTAGAAAATCCCGTGGAGAGGGGAGTCTGGTGGGCTATAGTTAATGGAATCACAAAGAGTTGTACGTGACTTAGAGATTAGACAACAAGAACAACGATGATTACCTTTAGGGAAAAGAAAAGGATTAAGAGGACAGGGATGAGCAAGACTACTCTGACAAGTTTGGGCATGTATTGATAATTTTTGAAAGCAGGTACGTTGGATTTATTATAATATTTTTATTTTCTATTTATAATTTTCCTCAATAAAAAGTTGAAATGTTTGACCTGATGAAAGTTTGTTTGACTCAACGATAGACAAGAAATTTTGGAATTTAGTGATTTTTGGTATGGCACCTTGTTGAGTTTATAGGTTGTTTCTTGCTTCCTGGATTCCCAGAATTGTCCTGGTGTTTTTTTGACCCTGGTTTTTACAGCATTCTTTTTTTTTTTTTTTTTAAATTCTGTGCATAATCCTATATACATCCATTATTATTTTTCCTGCACAAGTTAACTAGAGATATTTTAATTGCTTACAAATCAAATAAGCTTCCCCAATATGAAAATTAATTCCAGAGAGCATGTTGCCAACAATAGACCTTTAGAGACTTGGTTACTTGGCATAGATAGGGCAGAAATCAATTAAGACTACCTTTCCAGAATGGGATTCTAATAATCCAAGGCACACAGTGGTGAAACTGGAGATTAAGTAATTACTTTTATTCACTTGGAACCATGCCTCTTGATGAAAGTGAAAGAGGAGAGTGAAAAAGTTGGCTGAAAATTCAACATTCAGAAAACTAAGATCATGGTATCTGGTCCCGTCACTTCATGCCAAATAGATGGGGAAACAATGGAATCAGTGATAGACTTTATCTTTCTGGGCTCCAAAATCACTGCAGATGGTGACTGTAGCCATGAAATTAAAAGACGTTTGTTCCTTGGAAGAAAAGTTACGATCAACCTAGACAGCATATTAAAAAGCAGAGACATTACTTTGCGAACAAAGGTCCATCTAGTTAAAGCTGTGGTTTTTCCAGTAGTCATGTATGGTTGTGAGAGTTGGACTATAAAGAAAGCTGAGCACTGAAGAATGGTGCCTTTGAACTGTGGTATTGGAGAAGACTCTTGAGAGTCCCTTGGACTGCAAGGAGAACAAACCAGTCAATCCTAAGGAAATCAGTCCTGAATATTCACTGGAAGGACTGATGCGGAAGCTGAAACTCCAATACGTGATGGGAAGAACTGACTTATTTGAAAAGACCCTGATGCTGGGAAAGATGGGAGGCGGGAGGAGAAGGGGCGACAGAGGATGAGATGGTTAGATGGCATCACCTACTTAATGGACAGGAGTTGGAGTAAACTCCAGGAGTTGATGATGGACAGGGAAGCCTGGTGTGCTGCAGGCCATGGGGTCGCAAAGAGTTGGACACGACTGAAGGACTGAACGGAACTGATGTCTGTTGAAGATAAACCTTTGCAGTCTGTTAGATACTGCTGCAGAAAACTTTATTTCAGTTTAAAAATTACATTTCTTTTTACAAACACGTTAGTTTTCTGGGAACCAACTTTTATCTTGGCCGTTCTTTTCTTTAGATTTTTAGTTAGTGTTAGTTACTTAGTCGTGTCTGACTCTTTGTAACTGCATAAACTGTAGCCCACCAGTCTCCTCCATCCCTTGAATTCTCCAGGCAGGAGTTGAAGTTGGTAGCCATTCCCTTTCTGGGATCTTCCCAACCCCAGGGATCAAACCCAGGACTCCTGCATTGCAGGCAGATTCTTTACTGTCTGAGCCACCAGGGAAGCCCCAAAAGAAAGCCTGTTTCTGCCTGGCTTCAAATTGAGGACGTTTCCAGTGTGAGGAGAATGTGATAACCACTGCATTATGGAAGCACAGTTACTTGGCTGAACATCACCACATGCGGGACCTTAGCTTCCCGACCAGGGAGTTCGCAATTTCTGCTCTTCCTTTTTCTTAGGTGTTAATATGATTTGATTTACCTTTGGTGTTTGAGTTATTTACATCTTGTTTTAGGCGGTATGTCTTCAGACATTATGTAAAACACATGCTCTGTTTCTTAAAAAACGGTGAGAGGAAATTCCCTGGTGGTTCAGTGGTTAAAACTCCAATGCACGGGGCAAAAGTTTGATCCCTGTTTGGAGAACTAAGATTCCACATGCCAAGTTGTGTGTCTCACTCCTTCTGTGGTGAGACAAGTTCAAATTTCAATATAATAATAATTGAGTATCTACTATATTCCAGATAGTGCTGGGGATATAGCTTTGAACAAGGTAGTATTTCCTACTCTAATGGAAATTTCTGGTTATTCTGACTCTCAGTCTCCCTTGTGCAAAAGAGGAAGATGGATGGCAGAGGTGATTAAAAATTATTAAGTGCTTATTATATGCCAGGCACTTGCAAACTAATGTTAACAAAGTTAATTCTCATCACAACTTTATAAAGGAATTACTTAACTATTCTTATTTTAAAGAACCTGCAACACAGAAGTTCAGTAACTAGCCTGGGGTTACACAGTGGAGAAACAGTAGAGCTTGGATTTGAATCAGATATGGGGTCGTTGTTGCAGTAGATCTGTTCACTTTCTGTGTTTGCCTTTGCTATCCTTTCATGATCTACCTTTGATAATGAGAGAAGAACCTTAATTTACTTCCCCTGTTGGTTTCTTCAGAGTTTTCTGTATTTGGTGAGTTTAATACTGTTTCCTTCTTTGTTATTTATTATTCTATAGTTTTAAATTTTATTTACAGTTATATAAATACATATTTATATTTTGAATTTTACATCAAAAAGTTCTAGATATAATGTAGTTATGTTACCTGCTCTACTTTGCCAAAGTAGGTTGGAACAGACTTATGTATTTGTCTTTAACCTGGAGTTGTTAAAAAGTTTACTCTTTTTCAAAGTGGAAAGTGAGACTTGACATTTAAAGGACACCACAAAGATACTTTGCTTCCCTTCTCCCCTTGTCTACACTAGTCTGTTGCTGGAAAACTGCAGTAAATTTTTGACTGGCCTCATTAATAGTGACTAAAATGATATACTTCCCCACTTTTCTTTTCTCTCTGTATATATTTTTAACTATTTCAGAATAGATTACTATCTTATGGGGGAAGAAAATGTATAATTAGATTAGAGATAGTATTTCATACTTGGATAACAGTAAGGGAAAAAACTTCATAAAACTTTTCATGCTAAATGAGAAAAATATATCTTTTTGCTTCTAATACTGAGACCTTATGCATCAAGTATTAAGTAAACCATGTTTGCTTGGGAGCTGAATACAAAAGGGGATAAAAAATCAAGTTCCTAAGATATATTACTAATAACAGTTAACACATGTGCTATCAGCCTACCTCATTCTACCAGTGTAAGCTATAGAAAAGGTAAAGAGAATGTACTCTAACATGCTGAGGTCGAATACCAGCATTTATAAAATTTAAGGAGCATCACATTTAGCAGCATCACATTTTTCTATATTTGTTACATCTTACCTCCTTTTGGGGATAGAGTTGGTTATTTTCACTCCAGATTCTATCATTTTTAAAGGCACTTAGAGCAGAAACTAGCCAGTCACTACCTTCAATAAAAGATGTCTTTAAAATAGACAGTCATAATCTGAATGCTTGTTTGTTTGCTTTCTACTTTCCTCATCTCTTTCTCCTTTTCTCTCTCTCCCTCTCCCTTGTTTTCAGACACATGACTGTCAGCTGCTGCATAGCAGTGCTCAGTGATAATGTGGCACAGTGTTAAAGTAGTTTCTTTCTGGACCACTGATGAGGGACCTGGGAAAGAAGTGTTATTGATTCCTAGTCATTCCCCAAAGAGGACATCTTTGAAGAACATTTGTTTTTGCTATCTGGGATTAATAGTGAGATAAGTCTTAGAAACAAATTTGAGGGGGAAAAGGATTGCTGAGGATATCAAAGAGGGGTGGCTTGATAGGAAACATAAAATTTATTTTGATGGGAAGCAGGTGAGCAGATAGGAAAGGCAATATATATATTCTCAAAAGAATGGATTCTTACATTATGCATGGTTTTTTGATACTTGATACTTTCTAGATGTGTGAGTTCTAACCCAGCCTTAATAAAGACTTTTTAAAGTATTTTGTTTAACTCTTGAGAATTGTTTGACTCTTGGCACTACAAATTTCCGTTACTAATTGCCCTATTCTCCCCAAAATTTGGGCAGTTACTTTCCTCCTACATTTTTGGGACCTGTGGGGCAAATAAGCCAGTGATTTTTTTTTTTTTTTCCCCTTAAGTTTAAGGAGACCTTTCTGATGTGAAGACAGACCTGCATTTATGGTGGGCAGCAGTCCAATGTGACCAAAGCCCTCTTGCTGCAGTCTTTTTTTTTAATGTCTTATTTAAAATATTGAAAAGTAGATTTACAATGAGTTGAGTATTTTAAAGTGTTCAGAATTATGTGGTCTTTTTTTTTTTTTTTTTTTTAAGATTTTACATGTGGTGAATTTAATAGCTTTGTCAGTTAAGTAATGGATTAATATTCTGGGTTACTGACCTAAACAACTGAATGTGAATTTAGCAGGGTGTAGGGAATGCTCAAGGAGAAGGCAATGGCACCCCACTCCAGTACTCTTGCCTAGAAAATCCCGTGGATGAAGGAGCCTGGTAGGCTGCAGTCCATGGGGTCGCTAAGAGTCGGACACAACTGAGCGACTTCACTTTCACTTTTCACTTTCATGCATTGGAGAAGGAAATGGCACCCCACTCCAGTACTCTTGCCTGGAAAATCCCAGAGACGGGAGAGCCTAGTGGGCTGCTGGCTATGGGGTTACACAGAGTTGGACACGACTGAAGCGACTTAGCAGCAGCAGTAGCAGCGGCAGGGAGTGCTCAGAAGTTATGACTCTGTTATCCTGCCTACTTGCTTTTTCCAGGTAGAGCTCACAGCCTGAGAAAGGATATGTTAAATTTCTGGTCCAAAATTTGTTTTCGACTACCCCTTCCATTCATGGAAGCCCTTTCAGTCTGTCTAGTGTTGTCATAATTCATCTGTCTTTGAGTGCTTCCTTGATTTTTGGCATAGAGATTATGTGGCTTTTAAATCATGTACAAATAGTACCTTTACTTCCAGTTAAAATACTTAAAGTTATGTCAGCTTTAAAAGATTCCTGAAATCCTGATGAATACTCTTGAACTCTAAAGGATGGATGGAAGAAAAAGAAATGCCAGTCAGCAGGGAGCCTATCAGTTGTCTGTTTCTTATTCCCTGAGGATAAAAACACCTAGTACTTAATCATGTAGCCAAACTAGACTCAAAAAGCAGGGGTATAGTGAGATTTCCCACTTAATTACTGGCAAGGAGATTATTAATATCCCAAAGGAATCTTTCCACTAGGAGAATAGTCAGCCCTTAGCACCTTCTCACTTTGCCTTGACAAAACAGCAGCCTTTTAACACATAGTACACTTTATACAAAAAAATACAGGAACACAAATTTTTCCCAGCCCAAATGCTATTCTAAGGTTTAACTCCTTACTGACTTTTGATGTTTAGTCATACACTTAATTCAAAACTTACATCTAAAATATTTATATTGAAATCTCTATTCCAGTACAAAGCAAAGTTAGATGAATAGCTTCGTAAGTTACCATTTAAAATGATAAGCAGAAAAGAAGTGGGATTGAAAGCAGAACTGACTAGTGGAACATTCATTTGGAATGAATAGCTGTGGCCACAATAAGTAGAGTGCAATTGTGCCTGTGTATCATAAATAACAGATCTAAGGAAAAGAGTCATTTGCCCTGTATTTCAGTTTCGTAAGCTCTACATCAAAGATAAGTTGTATTTACTAAAAGTACCCAAGAGATCAGTAGTACTTTGCCTTTTTGGGGGGTTCACATTCATCTGTACCTGCCTCTGTTTTTCTGGGTAGCCTCAGATCACCTTCTGCTTGCCTGGAGTAATAAAGTGTCTGTTTTTGTCACAGGAGGCATTGAATTTCTTTCCATCCTCAGTAATACCCATCATAGTGTACTATGCATATCTGACTGTGCTTTGGGTAAAGTACTCCCGTATTCCCAGTTTCTTTTTGGCAGCAGACTTAGAGTGAAATACTTCCATTACCTTCTTTAATCCCCTTTCTTTAAAGTAGGAAAAACTACAGTTTAGGGAAATGAGAAGATTATGTCATAACAGATGAATTTTCTCTTGACAATTAAAGTATCTTTTTTTTCTGCTCACTCTTCTTTTTACCTTTCATGTAACAAATTTGATTATTTTCTTCTGGTAGCACCGACTTTTCTTATTTTTCATAATAATACTTAAAACTAGATTTTCTGAGTTTTTTAACTGATTTTTCTTCAAGTTTTTGCTTCCTTCTTGTGACCCTTATCTAAGATTCATCAGGTCTTGGTCCGAGGAATTTCCATTTTTTCTTTTTCGTTTTTCAGCCTATATGTCCCCATTTCTGAAGTATTAAGATTCCTATAGGTGCACACTCACACCCCACACTACCAGAAATGAATTCTGTATACATATGTGTGTAATTCCTGTCCATACTTCGACTGTTACAGAATAGTTCTGCTTTGATGTCCTTATGTTATCACCAAGATCATCTATGATCCAGAGTCAGCATCTTCTGCCCTAAACCGAATTCCCTTTTCACCTTTTTTCCATTCATTTGGTCACTAGGCTTTTCTCTGATTTCAAGGAAAATGCTGTTTAGATCTTGCCTGTTGAGGCAAGTCAGCACAAAAGCCAAAGAAATGAGAAAATGCAGGATTGCAGAAATCTCTTGCTACTGATCTCTGAGCATGATTGTGAGGAGAACGCCTGGAGCCATTGGCCAAAAACCTCACATCTGCTGATGACCACAGCGCTACCCATAGCTGCCCCCAGAGAATAATGACTTCTACTTTGACATTTTTTTTTTTTTACTTTGACCTCTAAAATTGTGTGTAATTATCTTTCACTGGTGAATTCTCCAAATTGGAATCCTGCTGATAAGGTGGTCTGGGAAGTGCGTCTAGCCCTTGCCATACAGGAAAGGATTAAAAGATAGGGATGTATCAACAGGCAATATCAAGCTCAGTTCCCTTAATCAGAACACTTATAGTCTCTTTGACTCAGAATTGTGGATCCAACAGTTTCACTTCTGAATATTACTTAAACAAAATCACTATCTTGAAGATTTGTCTGTTACCCCCATGCTCATAGCATCATTATTTGTAATAGTTAGACACGGAAACAAACTTAATGTCCATTGACAAATCAGATGAGTGTATAAAGAAAATACGGTGTACACACACACACACTCCCTATAAAAGTCTTGGGTATGTAATGTGTAGCATGGTAATTAGACAGGAAGCTTATATACCTTATTTACCAATCTTCCCAACTTTTAGAAAAGAACCTGACACATAGTAATTAATATTTATTGAATGGATATCCATGAATAAGGGGTTGATCATATGGTGTCTTCTCAAGTATAATTCCATTGAGCCCAGTAAAGCTATGCTTACATTGGCTTAGATGTCTGTTATAATTTTACATGATGAAAGAAAGTGCCACAAAATGATCCAAACAAAATTACCTACATATTTTTCTTTACTTAGTTAACATTAGGGGAAATACTAATAATAACCTGGGATTTTGGATGGGATAAATGTGTTATATTTTTTATTTGAATGTTTTAATAAGTATACATATTTTAATGAATATACGTTTTAAGAAGCAACTCGAGTACCTTGTTCCTTTATTTGGGACCTTTTTAAAAATAGAATGGTATTGGATAAAACTGAAGAAACCGCTCTTTTAAAAATTCTTTTTTTGTACTAAAAGCATATGTAAACACAAAGTTATTTGCTTTTTGAAAGCAAATTTGAACATGTTTCTGTCTTCAAACATAGAGATTTATGACAGTCTTTTTTAATGAATACATAATATTTAATTGTATTGGCATGTACCAGAATTTATTTACCCAGTACATAAATTCTTCTCATTAAATTTTTTTTCTTACAAAAGAAAATCATTGAGGGAGGAATGTGGCTCTGTATCAGTAAAAATGTTAGCAGAAGAGTACATTTCATTTTGAGACCTGAGCTTTGGTATGTGTCTATTTCTCTGTTTCATTGTATGTTCTCCTTTGATGGTTTTGGTTTCATTCCTGTGTATTTCAGGTCTGCGTATCAATGGAGAACTAATCACTGCCTACCCGCAGGTGGTGGTAGTGAGAGTACCAACCCCTTGGGTGCAGAGTGACAGTGACATCACTGTTCTGCGCCATCTGGAGAAGATGGGATGCAGGCTGATGAACCGACCTCAAGCCATCCTGAACTGTGTTAATAAGTTCTGGACGTTTCAAGAGTTGGCAGGTCATGGTGTTCCTCTGCCAGATACTTTTTCTTATGGTGAGTTTACTCATAAGACTTTATAGCCTCAGTTTTAGAGCACTGATAGTATTGAAAGCCCTGCTAAACTGATAGGGTTATGTGATACAAGGAAATTTGTGAATGTGAAAGAACTACTTATAGAAGTGACTTTAAGTTTTAACAAACTAGGCAGGAGAATTATGAGACTTATCTTTGGTATGGAGAAGGAAATGGGAACCCACTGCAGTACTCTTGCCTGGAAAATTCCATGGATGGAGAAGCCTGGTAGGCTACAGTCTATGGGGTCGCAAAGTCGGACATGACTGAGTGAATGACTTCACTTCACTTCACTTCTTTGGTATAGGTAGAATGGACTTATCAAACTCTTTCTGTAAAGGGTCAAATAGTAAATATTTTTGGCTTTCCAGGCCATATGTTCTCTTTTGTGACCCTCAGTAAAGCTGTTGTATTGTGAAAGCTGCTGCTGTTGTTTTATGTTCAGTTGCTAAGTCGTGTCTGACTTTTTTGTGACCCCCATGGACTGTAGCCTGCCAGGCCCCTCCTGTCCATGGGATTTCCCAGGCAAGAATACTGGAGTGGGTTGCCATTTCCTTCTCCAGGGGATCTTTTGACCCAGGGATCGAACCCGTATCTCTTACATTGGCAGGCGGGTTCTTTTATGACTGAGCCATCAGGGAAGCCTGAAAGCTGCAGTAGACAAAGCTTAAATAGTAAATGTGGCTGTTTTGTAGTAAAACTTTATTACAAAAAGGCTATGAGCCAAATCTGTGTTTAATTTGACAACCCCTGAGGTAAAAGAATCTGATAAACACTATAGTTTCTGATTCTCTTCATTACCATTTTCATGTTAATGCTTCGTAAATATTTTCATATTTTTTTAAAGAAAATGACACTAGATATGCTTTAAACCATTGCTTCTGAAGTCATCTGTGGGAGAGGACCGTTTTTTTATTTTTTACAAAAAGAATTTACTGTGGCTTTCAATACTATAGTGCTCTAAGCCAATTTACAGTACACATAAAGTACAGTAAAAATATCAGAACAATGCCAAATTATTTTCTTGTGTTTACTCATATTTTTCTGAACACATATCAATAGCAAAGAAGTCACAGAGGCAGGGGTTCCTGGACCACACTTGAAGTAGCACTGTTACAAACATTGTTGTGTTAATATATTCCTGACTTTCCAGTTCTTCTAGCTTTAAAGAATCAGGGAAGACCCAGAGGAATCGGGTGGAGAGGGAGGTGGGAGGGGGGATCGGGATGGGGAATACGTGTAACTCTATGGCTGATTCATATCAATGTATGACAAAACCCACTGAAATGTTGTGAAGTAATTAGCCTCCAACTAATAAAAAAAAATAAATAAAAATAAAAAATGAATCAGGCTTACTATAAATCACTGTAGTTTTTCATTAAAATGTTCAGCCGAATGCTTGGAAAGTTGGAGAGGCTTTAAAAAGAAATTACTGTCCTCTTGTTATTTTAATATTTTAAAGAAGGGAATTCCGCCAGTTTGTGTGGCATATGTGGATACCATTGCTCTTTTTAGCAATTGCACAAGAAAAGACAATATGAATAGTTCTTTCTTCCTAACGGTTTTGAAATGTTATGGCTTACCTTATCAGTCTACCATACTGATTTTAAGAGAATGGAAAGGAGCAAAGTATATTAACCAAATCCAGCTTAAAATGTGGAGACTGGCTAATCATAATTTCTTTTAAGCTACAAATTTATGATATCGCAGTTGTTTAATGAACTTTTTCCTAGTCTGATTATTCTGTCATCCATGCTGATTTTTTGCAACTACAATCCATTTTTGCTCTTCATCATTTATTTCTAGGCAGTATAAATAGAAAGAACAAGACATAACCTGTGGGTACTGAATAGCTCATGATACAGTGAACTCTGCTTTATTATAGAGAAAAGAAAAATTAATTTGTGTATTTGATAAGAGCGAGAGCACACACACGCATGCGTGTTAGCATTTTTTCAAGTTGATCTTAGGGCTTCTATTACTTGTGTGGTGGAAGAATAAAGGATGAAGATATGAAAAATAGAACTTCCTTGGTGATACAGTGGATGAGAATCTGCCTGCCAATGCAGGGGACAGGTTCAGCTCTTGGTCTGGGAAGATTCCACATGCTGCAGAGTAACTAAGCCTGTGTGACAGCTGCTGAAGCCTATGTGCCTAGAGCCTGTGCTCTGCAACAAGAGAACCTACAACAATGAGAAGTCCTACAATGAAGAGTGCCCCTCGTTTGCTACAACTAGAGAAAGCCCACACACAGCAATGAAAATGGAGTGCAACTAAAAATAAATAAATAAATTAAAAAAATGAAAAATGTTAATGGAACTAGGAAACTTTGTTTTAAGTTCTTTGATTTGGATATTAGAATATTTATAGTTCAATAGTTTTTATCCATTTAAAAAGGAGTAGTTGTTTTAAACTGATAGTTAACTGAAGACAAAATTGAGCCATAAGTTCTTACCTTCTACCTTCCTTGTCTTGCTGACTTTAGATAAAATTTATCATAAAACACCTCTGCTGCTATTCTTAAATTTTGTTTTTTGCTTAAACCAGGTGGTCATGAAAATTTTGCTAAAATGATTGATGAAGCAGAAGTACTGGAGTTCCCAATGGTGGTGAAGAATACACGGGGTCATAGAGGTGTGTATGAGTTGTTGCTGTTATACATAATATTGAAACTATTCTTCAGAACTTCTAAAGAATTGTAGGGAAATTGCTAGGTGCATGGTACCTCAGACTTGTGGAAGGCTTTTGTGAGTTATTGAGTTCTGCTGGAAGCTATTTCTGTTCATTAAGTGGTTATCTTGGACATTTTAAGATGCATACTTAATTTAGACTGAGTCTCAAGTTAATGATCTATCTTCCTTTTAGTTCAAGGATTCTAGATCACTAACACCATCATCCCCATCCCAATTTATGTTGTTTGAAAACAGTATATAAAATATCTTAACTCTGGATTAAGTAATGATTTTTTTAAGGCATAAAATGATTCATAAATCCAAGTACTTCCAAGCTATAGTGCCTTGACAGATAACTGGATAAGGGTTCAGCTGGGGCTTCAGTGCACTATTTCTACCTGATTTCTCCAGTCAGCTAAGAAGTCTCGGGGCTCCTACAGTGACTGCTCCAGTGAACAAAGAATCTGTGTGACCTTTTACAACCTAGCCTCAGAAGTCAGATAGAACTCCTTATTCTGTATTCTGTTGGTTGAAGCAGTTACATCCCCTCCTAGATTCAAGCAATGGGACATAGATTCCCCTTCCTCTTAATGAGAAGACTGTCACAGTATTTATAACTGTGTTTTAAAAACAGACACTTCTATTGGCACAAAAGTAGTAATGTACTGCTATCTTACTAAATGCAAATATAGTATCTTAATATTGCATAATATATAAAACATGTTTAAAAAAATATGTTTTAACTCAGAAAAATGTTTTACTGATAAGTGAGGCTAGTATTATTGGCTAACCTGAAGGAATACAATTCATAAGAACCCAGCCTCACCATATATACCAGAATAAATTCTGTTAAGAGATTGGGGAATGAGAGAGTGACCATAGGCAACTGATTCTGAGAAAGTAGATTGGGACACAAGAAGGTATAGGTAGCAGATATCAACTGCTCATAGTCTGATGACATACTCATTTCTTACTCTTTTTTTGGTCACAGGCAAAGCGGTTTTCTTGGCTCGAGATAAGCACCATTTGGCTGATCTAAGTCATCTTATTCGCCATGAAGCTCCATACCTGTTCCAGAAGTATGTTAAAGAGTCTCACGGAAGGGATGTACGTGTCATTGTCGTGGGAGGCCGTGTGGTTGGCACCATGTTACGCTGTTCTACAGATGGGAGGATGCAGAGCAACTGCTCACTAGGTAAAAGCAATGCAGGAGGTTTTCTAGGATATAAAGGAGTGTTACGTAAGCTTATTCAAAGAGTATTTGTATATAACTCAGATCTTTTTACTTAATAAGTTGAAAAATGTATCTTTCACATGTAAATATGATTTATAGACTTACCACAAACATAATTTATGTATGTATAAATTTGCTTTCACCCAGGCTCAATTTGTAGCCCAATTCACGCATGTATGAAAAGTCTACCAGATTTCCTCTTTGGTTTTATATTGAATTGGCCAAAAAGTTCATTTGGGTTGGTCTTACAGAAAAACCCAAATGAACTTTTTAGCCAGCCCAGTATTATTTTCTGTATAATTGAGGTTCATTTAAGCTGTGACCTAACCTATTTAACTTGTTGGTCCAGATAATATTGCTGATTTTCATTTGTTTAAATGTATATTTTCTGAGATCTTTTATGTTGAAGTGCCTCAGTGCATAGTCTGAGTGTTTTCCTCTTCTCTGTTTATTTTACTTTCTTACCTAATAATCCTACCTAGCTTGTGGCTTTAAATGCCATTTATATGTTACTGTTTTCAAGTTTTTTTCAAATTGCTCTCTCCAGTTTAGGCATTCTTCTTGAACTTGGGCACACATATGTCACTGCTTGTCAATAGCACCATATAGATAACTGTTAGATTTTAGTCTCAACCTGTCCAAAACTGAACTCTCTATCTAACTACTTCCAGTATGTCCCACACACTGTTTTCTCCTTATTGTTTATTGGCAGCTGTGTCTTTCTAGTTTAGACTAAATCCTTGGAGTCGTCCTTGATCCCTTCACTAGTGTAAGACTTCATATCCAGACTCCTTAAAATCTCTACTCTGAAAATGCACCACCTCTTATTCCCTCTGTCCCCCAGTGAGAGGATTAGAACAGTCTTACTTTCCTTCCTGCTCCCCTCCTCTTGATTCATTTATTCACTGAACAAATATTTTTGAGCATCAAGTACTGTTTTAACAGTATTTTGTATATAACATTGTACAAAACAGACAAAAATTTCTGCTTTCCTGGGCTTAATATTTCATTGTTCTGGTGAAACCATTAAATAGTTTTAGTTCAGGTATGAATTAGAATTTCTTTTATTGAGTATCTCTTCTGTTTCAAGAATCGTTATATAGTGCTTACTTTATCCATTCCCAGGCTGTCTTTATCTATTTACAGTTAATTATACCCATATTGGAGCTTCCCCAGTGGCTCTGTAATAAAGAATCCACTTGCACTGCAGGAGATGTAGGAGACACAGGTTCGATCCCTGGGTCGGGAAGACCACCTGCCGGAGGGCATGGCAACCTACTCCAGTGTTTCTTGCCTGGAGAATCCCGTGAATGGAGGAGCCTGGTGGGCTACAGTCCATGGGGTCCCAAAGAGTCGGACATGACTGAAGCAACTGGGCACGCACACACACATCCCCATGTTGCAAGAATTGTCACTCGTCGCTGTTTATTCCCCAGCTGCTCCTTCCCATATCTTGAGTTTTCTAGTCTTAATCATCTGCTGTTAATATCTTTTCTAGATTATTTTCCCTGGATGATGTATGTGAGTGATAGATACCTCAGAGCCTGCTTTTTTTTTTTTAAGAGAGAATGATATATGATATATAGTGATATATAGGATTCTGAAATTGCAAAAATCTTGCTTCAGTTCTACTGGTTTGTAGTTTGTGTGTGCATACTCAATCATGTCCGACTGTTCGTGGACTCATGGACTGTAGCTTGCCAGACTTCTCTGTTCATGGAATTTTCCAGAGAATACTGGAGTAGGGTACCATTTCCTACTGTGGGTGATCTTCCCGACCAAGGAATCAAACCTGAGTCTCTCGTGTCTCCTGCATTAGCAGGTGGATTCTTTACCACTAGCGCCACTTGGGAAAGCCCACTTTATAGTTTACACTTTTGCAATTGAATGTCCAAATCTACTCTGATTGGGCAGCGGGGGTGAAGTGGGGGGTAGGTAATATATATAAGTTTGTTTATTTTGTTTTGTTCTGTTATTTTTGGTGGTTTTACTTGAAAAGCTCAATAATATTGTCAGGATATTTTTAGATGTGTGTGTCTTCTCAGTCTGTCCAACCTGGATTTTAGTAAGCTGTTTTTATCAGACCTACTTTTTTTTAAGCCTCAGGAAAAGTCTTCTTTCCTTCTTGGGGAGGAGTTTTTCTAATTCAGTTACCAAATTTTTTATGTTTGTGGCTTCACCTCAGTGTTTTTGTATGTGCTTCAAAATATTTCTTAAGCTAGATTTTCCAAGTTATAAGTTATACTCACAAAAGCAACTCTCCTTCATTTCTGCTACGGAAGTTTTTAAGTTGGGTAGTCATTTTTGTTTTAGTTCAGAGTTTTTTTGTGCTAAACTTGAACTTAATGCTTTTCTTTCTTTCATCCAGTTGTAGATGGCTTGTTGTTTTTGTTCTTGTTACTATCCCATCACATCAGAGCTCTGCTCTGGTTATTTGGAGCATTGCAAATGGTTTCAGAGCATTAAAGATCCATTAGTACTGTGGATGCCGAGAAGCAGTCTTTAATTCGTTGGCTAGTGTGTCATTCCCTTACTGAGTTACACGAAGCCCTCCTATTTCCTGGGCTTCGCTCCCTTACTCTTCCAGCCTCACTGGTGGTGGTGGTGGTGGTGGTAGTTGTGGGCAGGTGGGGAGGGGTACCTGAATCCTACTCATGTGTACATTTACCTTTTGGTCTTTTCGGGGTTAGGCAATACTCACATAGTCGTTAGGTCAACTTTCCTTCTGTTGAGCTCTTAAAGCCAAGGTTCTGTCAGAGTTGTTTTGCTTTCTGGTCCTTATCTAAAGCTTCCTAAAGCTGGTCACCAAATTAGAAAATCTAGTTCTAATTCTTTTTTCTCAGATACCAGCAAAGACTTCCCCTACACTCAGCCAACTGCCTTAAGCCCCAGGATCCTTTCAGCTTAGGGATGACACATAGGATAGGGGCTGTCGAGCAAGAGAACCATGTTCCTAGATTCTATTCTCTATCTCTGTTACGCATCTCTATTATTTTTACAAATCAAAATTTGGAACTGATAGAAACTGGCAACAATATTAAATAGTTTAACTGTATTTTTGCAAAAGTTCCATGTTGTTGCAAGTAAGATAGGCTTTAGTCAAAGTTCATTGTCTTCAGAAAACATAACATATTGAAAAAGTACTCAGTCATCAATTTGTTGAGACTGGCTTGGAAGGGGATTCCCTAATGAAGAAGTCTTAGACTTCAGAGTCCCAATTTTACATTAGCATAGCACTTATGTTTTTGCTATTGATTTAGAAGATTTTGAAGAGATGGTTAACCTTACTGGGCTTACTTTTAAGGTCTGCTTTAGTTTTACTACAAAAATTTATCATGTGGTAACTTTTTTTCTCTTTTGCCAGGTGGTGTTGGAATGATGTGCTCATTGAGTGAACAAGGGAAGCAGCTAGCTATCCAGGTGTCTAATATCCTAGGAATGGATGTGTGTGGCATTGACCTGTTGATGAAAGATGACGGCTCCTTCTGTGTCTGCGAGGCCAATGCAAATGTAGGTTTCATCGCCTTTGATAAGGCTTGTAATCTAGATGTAGCTGGTATCATTGCGGACTATGCCGCCTCCCTTCTGCCCTCTGGCCGGCTCACCCGGCGTATGTCCCTGCTCTCCGTGGTGTCCACGGCCAGTGAGACTAGTGAGCCGGAGCTGGGTCCCCCAGCCAACACTGCTGTCGACAACATGAGCGCAAGTTCCAGCTCTGTTGACAGCGACCCTGAAACCACCGAGCGAGAGCTGCTCACCAAGCTCCCAGGGGGCCTATTCAACATGAACCAACTGCTAGCCAATGAAATCAAACTCCTGGTGGAGTGATTCCACCGGTAAATAATTAACCAACAAAACCCTTGTAAAACTTTCTTTTTCTTCTTTCCTTTTTTTCTTTCTTTTTTCTTTCTTTTTTAAACCAACTTGCAATGCTGTTCATGAAAAATGCTCAGGAAGATGAGAAAATTAAGTAGGAGTAGTTAGGAGGGAAGAAATGGGAGATAGACATGATCTCTGCTATTAAGATGTTACTTTTATTTACAAATGCTACAGATAGAGAGGCAGAAGAGGTGAGAGAGAAAAATGTCAGACTCTTTTAAGTTACTCAGCAATGTTTAGGCTCTCAGGCCATGAAGATCATAATTTTTCTCATGGTCCCTTTTGTTTTTGTACAGTTGGTACAAATTTCACAGAAGTGTAATTTCATATTGTGTTTTAATGGATGAGGTAAACATTCACCTAAATTATAATTTTTCATTTTTTAAAAATCTGAAAATTCAGCCTATACACTATTAACTAGTAGCTTTATCTTCGTATTTATGAAATCCTGAGGGACTCTCTTAGCGACTTTTTTCAACCCTTGAAATGGGTGGGAGGGCAACGTGAGTGTGACCCAATAAAAATTTCCTTTAATGACAAAATTGGCATGTTTGCATGATAAAAGGGAAATGAACAGTATTGCAATGTCTGGCACACAAAATAACATTTACTCCATTGTAGATAAAATTGCACTAGTTAAAAATATGTGCATTGACTTGTATTTGTTAGTGTTTTAGCCTTTTTTGAAAGACATATGCTCTGTTAATGTTGCATTTTTTTTAATACATGCTAGTCTTAACATTCCCTGATCTATGCCTGCATCTTTAACAATGGCCAAAGTGAAGAAAATGCTACCTTTTTTGTTAACAAGACACTGACTTGAAACATGTGCATTTAAGCCTTTTATTTTTTCCTTTTTTCTTTTGGTGGTTGGGCATTTAAAGAATAAGGACAAGGAAAAATATTTTGGGGGGCAAATCAAGGGCCTATAAGTTCCTGAGTATAAAATGGAAGTGATTCCATCATTATTTATTTGCATTTTTCACATTTTAAGAGGGAGTTGTGTGTGTGTGTGTGTGTGTGTGTGTGTGCATGTGCTTACACACGCATGCATGTTTATGTGTTTGCTTTTTGTTTACACCAACCAATCAAAAAGGATAGATACTAGAAAATGGAGCATGATAGGAAACACAGTTTTTTACTTAAAAAAAAAAAACAGTCGAGTTGTTTTCATAACTGTACTCTGCTGGGTTAGAGGTACTCACCTGAAGATATGAAGAGAATAGATGCTTTTTAGGCTTTTGTGTATATGTGTGTTTGCTTTTTTTCTTTGATTCTAGACTGTCCAGTGTATGATTTATTCAAGGCTACATGCTTTCCCTCTGCTTCTTGCTGTGCATTTTTTCCTATTACACATAGATTTTGGGGTGGGGTAGACTGAACATTTTTTGTTTGGGGACTTAGAAGTCTCTTATAGCCCTACTCTGAAGCCTTCAATATTCTCTTTATATTTCTTTATTTCTGAATTCATAAAAGCCCCCAAACTGCATATAATATGAGCCTTTAAACATGGGAAACTATTCCAACGAATGGTTTGGAAGGTGTGTTAAGAAGTAGAGATGCTGCAGAGCTCAACGTAATTTTTTTAAGCAGCAAGTTCCATCTCCCTACAATCCTCTGAAGCTTTTTACCCAAGTCCTTTCTTGCCTCTCCAGTGCTTTTTTTCCTTCAGATGGACCTTAAACATAATTTCTTGGACACTTACTAGAGAGACTTCAAGGCAATAAGATCAGTATTAACCAGCTCTAACGGAGGTTTGATCATGCTTACTTGTACAGTTTTTTCCCCATTTTAAAAAAAAAAGGAATGTAATAAAATTTGTTTTCTTTTCCATAGAATTAAATAATATTAAAATGGAGTGAAAGGTTGATTGTTGACAAATAGAATAGTACCTCTAATCTGTGCAGTGTCTCATTTCACCTTAGAAAAAGATGTATAAAGAGGAGTTTATGGTTTACTAGATATGCTAGTCTCATCTAAAAGAATTTGACTTATACAAGGTTATCATGGGACATATTGTGGCATATATAAGTACCGCTGGCTCACTTGGTACTTCTGTTACTGAATGACCGTACTTTGGAAGATGCACACTGTTTGGGATAGAGAACTGCAAAGGGAGAACATTTAATTAAATCATCATTCATATGTGTATAGAGACCATTTGGTTGCCACATAGATTATGACACATACACACACTTCAAATAGTTACATATCACATGTATATAGGTCAGTGAATTTTAAAACACAGATAGAACACCCTCTCTATTTGATGAAAAACTCAAGGTTTCTGTTGGATGGGATAAGGCACCAGGAAGGATGTAGGTGTAGCCTTGTAAAAAATTACAAATTGACCAAATACATTAGAGAAAATACCTGAGATTATTTCACTTTTACTTTTGCTCACTATCTATCTTTTGTGCATTCACACTCTATTAAGACATAGCCTTACCAACCTACTTCTGGATCATACACTCATATGTTAGAATGAGAAGGGCAAGGATGGTCATCTTAGAGTTAAAGAACACAAATGTCCTCTTGAATTCTCTCAAAAAAGTAAAGACTATGAACAAACCATACTGGAAGAACCCAAATAAACCAGCCCAGATATTTAAGTGAAAGTTAAATATATTTTCATATGGTTTAGTAAATTTCTTAAAATCTTTATTGCTATTATGAAAGTTAAAAATGTGTATTAACCAAATATGTATAGTTGTTATCATGTGCAAATCTGAATTATTGTAAAACTATTATATATTGTTAAAATTGTAATTCTGAATTGTATTTAAACATAATTCTTTCTGATATTGCTTTTATGTCACCCATGATGAAAAGCGGACTATATATATATACACAAACATACAGATTTGAACTATTCCATTTAAAAGTTTTAATAGTTATTTTCTTTTGATTGGTCATTTCTGCTGGCTTTAACTCCACTGAACTTTGAAATATTTCTGTATATGCTATCAAATAAGGAAACATCCTGGAATATTTAGGAAAAAAATCCATTGAGAGACTTGTTTTCATCAAGCACTTTATCAGACTTTTGAGAAGGTATTGAAGACATTGAAAGAAGTCATTGACTTTCATGATCATCTCTTCTTTTTCACAAGAAGAAAACAAGGAAAAAGAAATTCTCCTCCTTCAAATGAATCCCCAGTTTGGGGTCTGGGGCGCTTAGAGACGTTGTGAAATCCAATCTTGTGTTACATTTTTCTCCTGGCTCACTCACTCTTTTTGAGAAGGTTTATGGGCTATATGGCTGGTGAGACACGATCCCCTCCTAAGAAAATGTAGGTGCTCAGACAGGTAACCTCTGCTGCTACTGTTTTTATTTGTTTGTTTGTTTGTTAAATTTCTTTTAAAGTTTGTTTTTGTTGTACTAGGATATTTTTAAATGTAATATATTGCAGGATTTATAACCAGGTACTGCTTTCTTTCTTTCTTTCTTTTTTTTTTTCCTTAAAAAACAAAACAAAACAAAATTTCATTTAAGATACATTTAGGCGCCTTTGAAGCTTGGATTTTGGACTGTTTCAGTAGTGGACAGAAATCTGCTGTTGGAATCTCCTAGTCTTCCAGGTTTAATTTGAAATGTTTTTAGTTTTGTTTTGGATTTTTGTGTGGTATTTTATTTCTTTTATACCAATTGCCCTTTTGCCATGCTGTTTTGGGGTGGCTGCCTAACTCTAGTGACAATTCTTTCTACATTAACGAAAATGTGGTGTTTTGAATTCCATAATGTTTTGCATTTTTAAAATTGTTTCTAAAGAAATATTCTAACTGCTTGCACTATTACTGTTCTTTGCCAGCCTTTTCAGGAGCCAAAAAAACAAAAACAAACAAACAAAAAAATACCCAGAGAAAAAACTTTCCTTCTTCCCCCTTCCTGATGATGAGTGAGAAGTATTGAGAACTTTCGGGGTCAGTGCCCTTCTAAACTCCCCTTCCCCCAATAATGCAGCTGTAGAGTGAATGGTAAATGCAGCGGTTTGGATTCAGGCACAACCCCAGCCTGCTGGCAGGTAATTTGATTCTCCTTTTTTTTTTTTCCATCACAAGGCTAACCTTACTTTCTTTTTAAAAGTTCCTTTCTTTATGTACTTTGAAGGCACCCATGGGTTTGTAATTACTTTCGTTTCAAAAAACAATGTGTAAATTCGTCTAGCAAATAATTTGGTTATAGAAAAACCTTTGGGGGTGAAGTTTGAAGTAGTTGGGATGAACTCAGAACTTTCTTGGGGGATTTGCTTTAGCCATTTAGATCTTTCCGTTTCTTGCATATATGTCTATGATTATTTCAGAGTGTGACTTTTTTGGCTTTGTTTTTGTTTTGGGTTTGTATGTTTCTTCCATTGTGCTACTCTGGCTTAAGCTTTTTCAGAGGTTGGTGTTCCGAATACACAGTGAGCTCACAGTATAAAGACATCAATTAGGAGTTGACAGGTATGGAAAACTAGAGTTTTGAAAAGGTAAAATTAGGTTCTAGGTTATATATATGGTAAAAACTCACCATAGCCTTCAGTTGACCTTAGTAGTGCTTCTCTTTCTCTGACTTCATTATAAAAGTGAAAGGTAATGAGACCAAGATAATAGAGAGTATTTATTTCAGGAGCAGCATGATTTCAGAAGAAATGACTTTAGTGTTTCTGAAACACTAGTTCTCACAAAGAGGTGGATGTCAGCAGACATAATAAAATAATAGTTTAAACATTCAAAAAGGTATAGATTGAATAGATTTGGAGGGCACTTTGAAGCACAAGATCTTGAAGTAATTTATTAATTCCATGAAGCAAAAGTTAGTGGCAGAAATAGGAATATAACTTAGCCATTTTAACAGCCTTCCCGTTAGTAAATATGCTATCCCCTCCTCTGTCTATCCCAGTCCACCTGCCCTTTTCCTTCTTTTTCCTGTCCTTCCTAAAGTTTTAGCTCTAATATGAGTTTTGGGAGATAGTCCTCTTTCTGATAGGTAGGATTTTAGTGGCAGAAGTCAGGACTTTTCAAAACTTCTCTTTGGATGTCCTATCCAAGCAGGCTGTAAGTCTGATAACCCTCTAGGTTAGTGAGTAGGAAATCCTGGCTTGTAATGTGGTTTCTACTGCTAAAGGCATATAATAAGTTACTAACTTGTTTTGTGCTTCAGTTCACTCCTGTGAGGTAGGGATAGTCATTCCTGTAGTATCTTAAGATTTAAAATATTTATCTCTTGAACTGAAATTTACTAACCAAGGAATCCCACTGCACTCCTGTAGTAATTTATGATGTATACTAAATAGGCTTGAATGGAAGGATCTTGTTCTGTTGCTGATAAAAATAGCCAGCATTAGGGTGTATTCACTATGTGATTACTTGGAACGTGGAGGATTTGTGAACCTCCATTCCGCTGCCTTCCCCACTTCCCCCTCCCTGAAGATCACTTACATGTTAAGAATTATTACTTTCAGATTTCACCATATTCAAACTATATTAGATGGTCCTTACATAGCGTATATATCCTGGCTGCTGTTGTGGGGTTCGGGAACATGAGGGGTGGGGTGAATTGTTGTTGTTTTAGGTTTCAGTCAGACAGCCATCCCTGTGCCCCAGTTCCCAGAAGCACAGCAGGCCTCTAGGAGCATCCGTGGGAACGGCGCAGTCCTGACATCAGCAACTCTCCTGCTCAGGCTCATCCTATATACAGAGGTCAAAGGGTGGGGCTTGAGATGGGGGAAGGAATGAAAAAGCAGAAACAATGTCACTGCAGTGCCACTGTTGACCAGCCTTTCTCTAGTGCTTATGTCAGTGTTTGCTTTATTTTTTTTAAGTTGACCAAAAAAGATTTTACTTTGGGAGTAAAGGTAGTGGGAGGGTGGAACAAAAACATGCCATTTTTACTAGTTCATTATTATCACTAGCTCATTCTTGCATATTGTTCTTTAGTAGCTAATAAAGAATAAGTGAAACCTAGACCTCAATAATAAGGAGAATGTTAATACAAGTGAATCTCAGGATACTAAAAAAGAGAAAAAGCATTTTTGTGGTATTAATTTCCAGTTCTACAACAGTTATTACATTTGTCACTCTTGTCTCCCTTTTTTTGCCCTAATTCTTCTATGTATGTTTACAGTATGAGAAAATGTGCCTTTTTTTTTTTTTTTTTGTGGTCAGCCCTTTTAAAAGGACCTAATGAAATTACTACTCTTTTGCAAAAAAAAAAATACACCCATTGCTTATATGGGCATACAAATGCTACCCTATTTTAAATGTAGGTGGCGTATGTGTTCGTGTTTTAATGTATTCAGAGCCATTGGGCAATAAGCAGTCCAGAACATTGAAAACTCAAGCAGGTAAAGCACCTAACACCCTTAGTTTCTAGAATTACTTTTAAAAACTCCTTTATTGCTGCATCTTCCACGAGTCTTTTGGTAGTCTCTGAACTTAAACTTTGTAGGAGTTGTAGACTACCTAGTTAAATTTTTAAGTTATGCATTTATTATTTGTAGGGACAGGTGAAGAAGAAAAGTGTTAACAGACAAGAAATGGCTCCTTGAGATGGCAACTGCTGAGTGTCTGAATCTCTCCCCCTCCCCCTCCCCCAGCTTAGCATGAACATTGATCATACCTGTTTTGATTTTCTGTGATTGGGATTTTTGTTGTTTTAACTTTTGGTGGGGAGGTTTCAGGGAAACAGGAATTTCATGCACATGTGAAAATATGAAATGTTAAACAAAGGAAGCTTTCTATTTAATGTGACTAGTAAGCGAGAACCTTTTCTATATACTCTTCTGCTGCAGCAGAGAAATAAACTGGTAGGTGGCAGCAGAAGAAAGAATTCTTCAGATTGATGGCTACTGGCAGTCTGCATAGAAGAGAGAGAACGTGACATACCATGTCCAGCAACAGGGCAGAAATGAAAACAGGACTGCAGTTGCTGATCTTGACTTTAAAATGGTAAGTTAATTTCAAGAATGTGTTTTCAGTCTGATACTAGTGTTCCATAAATTACTGTGGTGAGTAATCATGAATGGCTATAAATTTTTGATGTAGAATGAATTTGTCCTAAGTAGAGTAATATCATTCTTTAAATTAGGGGAAAAAAATAGCAATATGTAAAATTAGAGATTTCCAGTATATTGATACATGTAGATTTTTTTTTTATCTCAACTTTATTGAGGTATAGTGACGGATAAAATCTTAAGAAAGTGTACAACGTGGTGATTTGATACTCACTGTGAAAAGATTTCCCCCCATCAAGTTACTAACATATTCCATATGGGGACTTTAATGATGGTAAAAATTTATGCTATATCATAGTAAATATAGCCTCCCATTTTTAGGGGGAACATTAGGGGGATAACTACAGAAGTATGTAATTTGACAAAGTTTGGGGCCGAAAATGATCTTCTTGCTATCTCTTTCCTTTATAGTCCCATTTCTTTATCACTCTCTGCCCATCAGTCCCTTCTGCACATCCGCCTTCTCTCTTGCTTATTTGGCTCTGCCTTCCCTCTCTTTCTCTGGTTGTGCTTCCACTTTCCTGCCTTGGTATTTCTCTTACCTCTGTCTCTCTGTGCTTCTCTTTCTCACTCAGTCCCTGTGGATTTTACTTCATCTCCCCTCTGGCCTACGTTTGTTTCTATTCTGGGAAGCAAAACAATCTGCAACAAAGACAGAACATTATATTCTAAATTTCTTTTTCTGACAGATTTCTAGGCTAGCAATGGGAGAAGTAGATTGTTAAGTAGATTGACTGTGTATATTTGGAATAAAGGATTTACAGTAACATGAAGCCAAAATAACTGATATCATCACTTAAATACATGGTGAATTTTCTTTTTTTTAAAAAATGGTATAAAAATTCACCTATTAAAAATTGATTAATGCTAAACACAACTTTACATATATTAGAATGGAACACAAGAATACATGGCTTCAGTTAATAAGATTACAATTTCTAAATTTTTAAAAAGAGTTCTGTCACATTTTGGTTAGTATAAGGAGATGTCAGTGCTTTAGAGCTGAAAGAAAATGAACAGCTTGGATTTTAATCAGAGCCAAAATTTAATGCTCATTGAATAACTTACTGAAAATGCAGTCTGAAGCACTAGAGGAAGAACCTTTTAAGTTTAATTT
This sequence comes from Dama dama, assembly GCF_033118175.1. Lineage (NCBI taxonomy): Eukaryota > Metazoa > Chordata > Mammalia > Artiodactyla > Cervidae > Dama > Dama dama. The sequence continues at coordinate 19,045,331 of NC_083702.1, forward strand.
TGTTTGTTCAAGCATTTTGTTACAGTAACTTTCTGTGATATTTTTTCTCCCCTTGGTGCTGACTAAAATAAAACACTGTTGTCTATATGATAGGATTGTTAGGGAGTAATACTACTGACACATTTTTTGTATAATTGTATCTTTTAATTAATATAAAATTCAGTGTCTAAATTTAGGTTGATTTTTGTAAGATTGCACATATCTCTATAAAGTGAAGTCACTCAGTCATGTCCGACTCTTCACAATCTCATGGACTGTAGCCTATTAGGCTGATTTGTCCATGGAGTTTTCCAGGCAAGAGTACTGGAGTGTGTTGCCATTTCCTCCTCCAGGGGATCTTCCCAACCCAGGGACTGAACCAAGTTCTCCCGAATTGCAGGCAGACGCTTTACCTTCTGAGCCACCAGGGAAACCCGTATCTCTATAGTACGGTTTAAATCAGTCACTAGAAAAATATGCTTACTTGATGTCTAACTGAAATAAATCACAAAACTCCAGGGATAAAAACAAAATTTTGGCTGCGATGTTGTTAACATCTTGAAAAAAATAGATAAAATAATGGACCTATAAATGAACTATTGATTCTAGAGAGAAAATTCCAGGAAATAATAATAGTTTCTCCCGAAGAAGAGTCGAGTAAATTTGAGAAGTAAGGATGATATGCCTTAAACCTTTTATCAGTTGAGATCACCAAGGTAAAGTGTGGTGATTACAAAAAGATATGGTTATGGTTTTTGGCAGCAGTCTAGACAATTTACTATTTTTTATTGTTACATTAGCTACTTTTCGTATCTTCTTTTTCTTTTTTCTCATCCTGTTTATAGGCACTGTTTAAATCTGTGGTTTGAGTGAGTTGTATGTGTTTTTCCCCTCTAGGTTCTTTAGGTCTCACAGAATGGATGAAGATTGATCTTGACTGAATGCTTTTTCAAATGGAGGATAGAAGTAACACAAAACAAGGCAGCCGTAGCTCTCCAGTGTTTAATTCAATGTGCTTTCTTTATAAAATAAAAACACCAGAAGTGGGAATGAAACAGCATGGGGTGTGATTCATTCTTCTGTCAGTTATCCCTGCCCACTACATTTTGTGTGAATTCACTTGAGTCCGTATTTCTAGGCTTGTTCCACATGGGTCATTCCTTGTTTCTTTTCTTAACTTTTTGCAAGCTGAAACTCCTTGGTTCTTGACAGACTGATCTCTGTATAATATATTCTGATATGATTATTCCTTTTGGCACAAAGATAGAAACTAAAACATGTATTATGTGGAATTTCTCCTACCCCTTTCATCTCAGTATATCTGTCCATGCTGAATAATTGTTGCCATGTTTTATCTCTGAAGAAGTGCAGCCTTTTCCCTGTCACTCTGACAAGGCTCTGGCACACACCTGTCATAGCACTGCTTACTATGTTTTAATCTTGTGACTGGAGACCATGTCTGATGTAGTTTATTTGAACTGTAGGGGATCTGATAACATATGTGTATATACAGAGGCAGCTGTCATACTTTCAGTAAAGAATAGCCTTTGTATCTGATACAAATTCTGATTTCATTACTTACTGTTTACATGGTCTTTGATAAGTCACCTGCAAGCCATAAAGGAGTGTTTGTAAGAGGAAAAATGGAAATAATTGTACCTGCTTTACTAGATTAATGTCTAAGTATTAGCTAAACTATAATACATGTATAATTCTTAGCATATAGTTGAGTATTTAATAAATACTGTCCTTGAATTCTATAAATTTTGGTTATTGAAATCTTATTCTAGACCTGCTGAATCTGAATTTTTCTTGATTTCCTTTCAGTTTTATTATTTAAGCTCCTTTCACATGACCTTTTGTTTGGATCACTGTGTGCATGTGTGTGTGAGAGAGATTTCTCAATACAGACAGGATTATTCCATATTTCCATATTTCATTGGCTAAAGAATTTCATATTAAAAAAAAAAAAAAAACAAACTTGGGACTTCCCTGGTGATCCAATGGATAAGACTCCCAGTGCAGGGGATCTGGGTTTGATCCCTGGTCAGGAAACTTAAGATCCCACATGCCAAGACTAGGCCCAAGTGCCGTAATTACTGAGCCTGCATACCACAATGAAGACCCATTGCAGCCCAGATAAATTAAGACACAAAACCCTTTTATCTCATTTTTTCCCCCATTAGCTCATAACAAAAATGTTCTTTACTCAGGATTTGCCTGGTCATCCGGTGGCTAAGACGCCACAACCCTAACACAGAGGGCCTAGGTTCCATCCCTGGTCAGGGAACTAGATCCTACATGCTACAAGTGAGAGTCTGCCTGCCCCAACTAAAACAAAGCCTACATGCTGCAGCTGGGACCTGGCACAGCCAAAAACAAGGTTTTTTTTGTTTGTTTGTTTTTACTGTCTTCATTACATGCAACCAAAGAATTCTTCTAATGATACAGGGAAGGAGACTGAAGGAAGAAAAACCTTGATAGATTTTTCTTAGGGTAACCAATTGAAAAGAATTTGAATACAAATTCAACCTTGCTAGAAGAGCTAATATTTTCAGGGAGGAATATGTGTCCTAATGGTACAAAATGAAGCACAGGCTGGAATCAAGATTCCTGGGAAAGATATCAATAACCTCAGATATGCAGATGACACCACGCTTATGGCAGAAAAGGGAAGAAGAACTAAAGAGCCTCTTGATGAAAGTGAAAGAGGAGAGTGAAAAAGTTGGCTTAAAACTCAACATTCAGAAAACTAAGATCATGGCATCTGGTCCCATCACTTCATGGCAAATAGATGTGGAAACAGTGGCAGACTATTTTTGGGGGCTCCAAAATCACTGCAGATGGTGTCTTCAGCCATGAAATTAAAAGACACCTACTCCTTGGAAGAAAAGCTATAACCAACCTAGACAGCATATTAAAAAGCAGAGACATTACTTTGCCAACAAAGGTCTGTCTAGTCAAGGCTATGGACTTGGACTATAAAGAAAGCTGAGCACCGAAGAATGCTTTTGAACTGTGGTGTTGGAGAAGACTCTTGAGAGTCCCTTGGACTGCAAGGAGATCCAACCAGTCCATCCTAAAGGAAATCAGTCCTGAATATTCATTGGAAGGACTGATGCTGAAGTTGAAACTCCAGTACTTTGGCCACCTAATGGGAAGAACTGACTCATTTGAAAAGACCCTGATGCTGGGAAAGATTGAAGGTGGGAGGAGAAGGGGACAACAGAGGATGAGATGGTTGGATGGCATCACCGACTCAATGGACATGAGTTTGAGTTGGTGATGGACAGGGAGGCCTGGCATGCTGCAGTCCATGGGGTCACAAAGTGTTGGACATGACTGAGCAACTGAACTGAACCCTGGAAAACTGTAGCTGGGGCTTTCCATGGTTATGTTCAAAGAGAATTGATTATCAAAGGATGGGGGAAAAACATGAGTTTTAAAAAGTAATGGCTCAAGTCCACAAGCCAGGTTATTGGATTGCCTGAGTGCCACTAGATCTGATGGAGGATCCCTGGCCCATAATAGGAATGTGGTAGGATTAAAGAATTGCCAGATCTAGTTAATAACCAGGGACTAAGGTGCCAATAGGGATAGTGAAGTCATTTGTACCAGTTCAATAAAATCAACTTGAGTATTTAAGCACACAGTCGGAATATTTTCAAAATCCATATTTGGCGTAATTAGGGTATTTTATCATACTAAAAGCAAAAAAAACAAAGTTGCCAGTCAAATATTTCCAAAACAATTTTTATCTCTTTTAAGTATGTACTCCCATCTACAGGAAAACCAATTTGAGTGAAAACATATGCCAACATTAGTCAGGAACATTAACATATATTTGCTAGCACAAGTAATAAGCTTTTTATAAATTCAATTTATGTGTAAACAGATGGATTAGCATAATTCCAGACCACTTTATGTAAGTCATCTCTGCCAAACAGCCTGAAATATACTGGGGCTGGTTTTCACTGGGCCAGTCCTGACTTTGGGTAACACAAATACATTATACCTAGAGTAGATTTATACAGATATCTAAGTTCAAGGAATTTGCAATGAAGTAAAGTAAGACCAGGCAAGCCTATTATTTGTCCAATAGTCTCTATAACCCTAGCCTAATCATTTGACAAATACTATCAAAGTCAAAACAGTCTAAAATTTAGCTTTGCCACATGCTAGCTCTGTTATTGTGGAGAATTTATCTTTGCACCAATTTTTCCATCTGCAAAAATCAATGATAGGTTTTTCTTAGATTTAAAAGTAAACCTAATAGCATTTGGAACTTAGTACTAAATGGCTCAGTTAGAATTTCTCCCTTTTTCCCTGAACTATAAGTGATAATCTCTGTCTTCCACTATCCCAAAATTCAGCTGGAAGATGGAAAGAAGAAAAGACACTGAATCAATAGTAGAAATGGGAGAAAATATTTGCAAGCCTATATCTGATAAAGGATTAGTATCTAGAATTGAGAGTTTCTAAAACAACAGCAACAACAAAAATCTAATTCAGAAAGTAGACAAAGGACTTGAATGGACATTTCTCCAAAGAACATGGACAAGTGGCCAATAAGCATATGGAAAGATGCCGACATCACTAATCATTTGGGAAGTGCAAAAAAGACTGCAATGAGATAGCGCTTCAAATCCATACAATGGTTCCCTCCTAATACATAATAGCAGAGAAGTCAATGGCAACCCACTCCAGTACTCTTGCCTGGAAAATCCCATGGACGGAGGAGCCTGGTAGGCTGTAGTCCGTGGGGTTGCTAAGAGTCGGACACGACTGAGCAACTTCACTTTCACTTTTCACTTTCATGCATTGGAGAAGGAAATGGCAACCCACTCCAGTGTTCTTGCCTGGAGAACCCCAGGAACAGGGGAGCCTGGTGGGCTGCCATCTCTGGGGTCGCACAGAGTCGGACTCTTATGACTGAAGCAGCAGCAGCAACAATACATAATAAAATGAGTTTTCCACAAGAATAAAAGAGAAAGGGTGGTTTTCTTCTCTAAAAAGAGCCAATGAATGGAATGACAATGGAGAATAGTAATATAGAGATTATTTTCTTGTTTTACTGGTAATATAATATTTGAAAGGTATTTATTTTTGGCTGTGTCGAGTCTCAGTTGCAGCACGCAGAATCTTTTTGTTGCGTGCGCGCTTAGTAATTGTGGTGTGCAGGCTTAGTAGTTGTGGTGTGCGGGCTTAGTTGCCCTGTGGCAAGTGGAATTTTAGTTCCTGGACCCAGGATCAAACTCATGTCCCCTGCATTGGTAGGCAGATTCTCCACTGGGCCACCCAGGAAGTCTATATTTCCCTTTCTTTAAATGGGACCTGTGTATATGGTCGCATACCATTGTGTGATTAGGTTATGTTGTATGACAAAGGTCTGGGGACTTTGTAACTATAAGACTCTAATCAGTTGGCTTTAAATTAATCAAATGGGAGATGATCCTTGGTGGGCTCAGCCTAATCAGGTGGGCTGCTTAAACAAAGCTCTAGAGAACAGAAAGGAGAAATTGGATTTGAAGGAGCAGAGACACTCTTGTTGGCCTTGCAACAAACTGCCATATGGAGGGCAGAAGAGAGGATGAGGAACAGGGAGTGTCTGAGAGTCAACGCCTTCAGGCCTACAACCACAAGGAACTGAGTTCTACCAAGATCTTGGACTTGGAAGAGGAGCCAGAGACTCAGATGAGATGGCAGTCTGCTGACACCCTGAGCCGACTTGTACCCAGACTCCCTACCCATTAACTGTGAGATGATAAATGTGAGTTGTTTTAAATACCTAAACTTGTGATAGTGAGTTATGTAGCAGAAGAAACCTAATAAGGACTTCCCTGGTTGTCCCGTGGTTAAGACTCCAAACTTCCACTGCAGGGGGCATGGGTTTGCCTTCTAAACAGGGAAACTGCATGCCTTGTGGTGTGGCCAGAAAGGAAAAATAAAATCTACTGTATGTGTACAAAGACTAGGTCTGAAAAAAGAAGCAGTAGAGACAAATTTATGAGAAAGATTGAGGCATTAGGACAAGATGATGCAGGGGTGGGGAGATGGGAAAGAAAGAACTTATAGAGGTCAAGTCTGAAAATCAAGAGAGAAATGAGCTTCTCCATGCAGCTGGGATGTGTTTTAAGAAATTGAACTTGCCAATTTGGGTCCACTCAAAGGATGACAGGCAGTAAATGTTCTGTCCCTTTTATAACTCTGGCTTAAATCGGAACACTAAGGTAATTACTACCCTGAAAAGCAGAAATCATGTTTTAGAGCTTCTATGGGTACTACATGCTCCTCTGTCTCCTGCAGACAGAGACCTCAGCCCACACAGACTGCTGCTGGCTTCACACGAGGTGGCCCTCCGTGTAGAGCTCCATCTTTGTCTAGGCCAGGGGAACTGGTATTGGCAGCTATCACAGAACAAAAGAATGGAGGACCTGCCAGGCAGCCTTCCTAGTAAAGTATAGTTGAAAGAAAAATGAGATCTGGCATTATGAAAGGAGGTTGAGTCTAGCACACGTTTTTCTACTTAAACAGAGCTGTAAGCTTTTCTACTTCAAAGACAGAACACATGGAATTAGATGGGCCTCTGGGCTTCATTTACACTTTCTCCTGCTTTTACTTATATAACTAATCCCTTCAGGATACTGAAGGAAGAAGTTTCTTTTTAAGCCAACAATTATATAGGTAGATAAATACTTTTAGAAAAAATTTATTGTTGCACTTTTTTTTTTTCCCTTTTAAGAATGGTGGTATTGGGACTTCCCTGGCGGTCCAGTGGTTAAGACTCCGAGCTTCCACTGCAGGGGTCACGGGTTGAATCCCTGGTCAGGGAACTAAGATTCCACATGCCTCAATGGCGTGGCCAATAAATAAATGAGAAAACTGATTTTTTTTTTTTTTTTAAAAAAAGGATGGTATTGAAACCGTCTGGAGATGGATAGTGGTGATGGTTGCATAGCAATGTAAATGTACTTACTGCCACTGAACTGGACACTTTAAAGTAGTTAAAGGGTAAATTTTACCTTTTGTGTAATTTAGCACATTTTTTTTAATTGAAAAGTTTACAGTTCTATGTTAGTTTCTAAGGCCCCCTTTCACATCTTCATTGGCATTAAAAATCCTGATGAATTCGGTTTTTAAAGGAGCCTGATGGTATTATATAGCAAGTCTTCAAAATTTCTAGTAGGAATAATATTTTCCAAGTACACATCTGAGCTTCTCCTGATGTTCTATTAGACATTTTTACACTTTGAAGTCATGTTTTTGAGGCATTTTAGGCTGAGCTTAATATCAGATCCTGCTTCCCACAGTTTGCGTCACTTAGCCCAATCGCTAGGTTAAACTCTGATCTCTAGTAAAAGCACATTAAATATCTCTGGTCCAACAATAACACTTGGCATCAAACACTGACAAGACTCTGATACTGTACTCCATTTTCGATAACCAGATCTCTGTTTTGTCTCTTGTGGCTGAGTGTCTGTTCTGTAACCTTCCTAATACCCTGAATGCTCTGTGATTAGGTTTAGAGTCTCATTCCACAAATATTTATGGGATCTACTATGTGCCACACACTATTTTAGATGTTTGGGTTAAATCAGCAAAAAAATGAAAGAAATCCTCATCGTCATTTGCTTTATATTACAGTAGGGGAAACAGATAGTAAACGGTAAATGTTATTAAGCTGGAAGTGTACCTGGAATGTTTGAGGAACAGCAATGAGGCCAGTATGAACAGAGCACAGAGAAATGGTAGGAAAAAGGTAATTAATGGCTAGATTAACAGGCCTTAAGAAAATGGTGGAGACATTGTCTTATGTTGTGAGAGACTGAGAAGCATTGAACAGTTTTGAGCAGAAAAGTAATATGATCTAACATATTTTTTTTTTTTTTTTGATCTAACATATTTTTAGGTGTTTTTTTTTTTTTTTTTTTTTTTTGGCTATGTGGCATGTGGGATCTTAGTTCCCTGACCAGGAATCAAACCCAGCCCCTTGCACTGGAAATGCTAAGTGTTAACCACTGAATGGCCAGAGAAGTCCCTACAAGGGCAACAAAAGAAGCACCTAAAATTATTAGTAGGAACAGTCTCCCAGGATCACAAAAGGACTTGAACAGTTTGTTATTCCCACCAACCGGAATGGAAAACTCAAATATATCATGGGACCCAAAGTAGGGAACTCGGAATTGTATTGCCTCAGCAGTGGGGAAAAAATTGCCATGGTTTAAAAGCCATTCAACCACACTTAACAAAGCTCACCAATAAGCCTTACCAACAGGACCTACTGTATAGCACAGGGAACTCTACTCAGTATTCTGTGATAACCTATATGAGAAAAGAATCTCTTCAAAACATGAATATGTGTGTATATATATAACTGAATCACTTTGCTGTACCCCTGAAACTAATACAACATTGAAAATCAACTGTACTGCAGTGAAATGAAAATATATTAAAAAAGAAAAAAAGCAGGTATTTTCCTCGTGGTCCAGTGGCTAAGACACCGTGCTCCCAATGCAGGGGATCCGAACATGCTGGAGCTAAGACCTGGCTGCTGTGTAAAATAAATAATGTTTTTAAAAAAGCAAACTTTGATCATGGCTGGGGCAAACAATAGATTAACCAAAAAGCTTAAAAGGACAAGCTGAAGAGTGAATTAACCATAGGGGCTTTGAAAGCTTCTATATATCCTGGAATCTAGGAGGCCATATGCATGAGTTAGGCTGTACACGTGTTCAAGAAAGATCTGAAGAAGAAAAAAAGACAAGAAAAAGGGACTTCCCTGGTGGTCCTGTGGTTAGGACTGGGCACTTTCACTGCTGTGGTCGTGGGTTCAACTGCTGGTCAGGGAACCAACAACAACAGTGAACTGGGAAGAGGGGAGAATCTGATTGCCAGAGTTGCTACATTATATTTGATACATTCCAGTTTCAAAGAAAATATTAAGACACATTAAATTAGCTATTTTGAAATATGTTCCAAGAACTAAATGAAAACTTTGTCTAAGGAACTAAGGTTTGAGAACAGTATCTCATCAAATAGAGAATATCAATAAATAAGTACATATTATAAAAGGAGCCAGGTTACCTCGCTGGTGGTCCAGTGGTTGGGACCCTGAGCTTCCACTCCAGGGGGCACAGGTTAGATCCTCATTAGGAAATTAGGATCCAGCATGCCCTGTGACCTGGCCAAAAAATAAAATAGAAGGAGCCAAAGGGCAACTCTGCCCTTGGAAAATATAATAGCTGAAATGAAGCAAGCACTAAAGGAGCTTTGAGCAGAGATAAGAATCAACAAACTCGAGGACAGGTCATTTAAGCATAAAGGTAGGAGTTCAGTTGCTCAGTTGTGTCCGACTCTGACTCCATGGACTGCAGCACGCCAGGCTTCCCTGTCCATCATCAACTCCTGGAACTTACTCAAACTCATGTCCGTCGAGTCAGTGATGACATCCAACCATCTCATCCTCTGTCGTCCCCTTCTCCTGCCTTCAGTCTTTCCCAGCATCAGGGTCTTTTCAAATGAGTCAGTTCTTCCTATCAGGTGGCCAAGGTATTGGAGTTTCAGCTTCAGCATCAGTCCTTCCAATGAATATTCAGGACTGATTTCTTTTAGGATAGACTGGTTGGATCTCCTTGCAGTCCAAGGGACTCTCAAGAGTCTTCTCCAACACCACAGTTCAAAAGCATCATTTCTTCAGCACTCAGCTTTCTTTATAGTCCAACTCTCACATCCATACGTGACTACTGGAAAAACTGTAGCTTTGACTAGACAGACCTTTGTTGGCAAAGTAATGTCTCTGCTTTTTAATATGCTATCTAGGTTGGTCATAACTTTTCTTCCAAGGAGCAAGCGTCTTTTAATTTTATGGCTGCAGTCACCATCTGCAGTGATTTTGGAGCTCAAAAAAATAGTCTGCCACTGTTTCCACTGTTTCCCCATCTGTTTGCCATGAAGTGATGGGACCAGATGCCATGATCTTAGTTTTCTGAATGCTGAGCTTTAAGCCAACTTTTTCACTCTCCTCTTTCACTTTCATCAAGAGGCTCTTTAGTTCTTCTTCCCTTTCTGCCATAAGGGTGGTGTCATCTGCATATCTGAGGTTATTGATATCTTTCCTGGCAATCTTGATTCCAGCTGTGCTTTGTCCAGCCTGGCATTTCACATGATGTACTCTGCATAGAAGTTAAATAAGCAGGGTGGCAATATGCAGGACAAAGGTAGGAGGGAGTGGAGCTACGTAAGAGTAAAGTTTCTATAAACTATTGAAATGGAATTTGTATTAATCCATGTCAGATTGCAACCAATTAAGATGTTAATGATTATACACAGAGCAACCACTAAACACACAATTTAAAAATATGTAGAGAATTCCCTGGTGGTCCAGGAGTTAGAAATCTCAGCTTTCACTGCCAAGGGCCTGGGTTCCATCCCTGGTTGGGGAAGTAAGATCCTGTGGCCAAAAAAATAAAATTATATAGTAAAGGAACAAGGACATTTAAGTGGTCACTAGAAAGCTATAACAAAAAAGAATGCAGTAATGGAGGGAACTGAGGAACAAGAAGACATAATAAACAAATGGCAAACTGGCAGACATAAATTCTAACTGATCCTTTAATACATTCAATGAAAGTAGATTAAATTATCAAAAAGCTGAAATTGGCATATGGATGTATAAAATGAAAAATGTGATCCAATTATATTGTCATTATTCAAAGGTGCAAGTAGATTGGAAGTAAAGGAACAGAAAAGGCTATGCTATGAAACAGTAACCAAAAGAGAGCTAGAATAACTATGCTGATATCAGACAATGCAGTCTTGAAGACAAAAATCCTTTCTAGAGACCAAAAAAAGACGTAATGAGAAAAGATCAATCTATGAAAAAGAAGTAACAATTATAAACATATGCACCTAAAACAGGTCTGAAAAGTAAAAATGGACAACATTGCAGGAAGAAATAGACAATTCAACAATAATGACTGTAGAATTTAATACCCCACTTTCAATAATGGTTAGACCAAGTTCAAGGAGAATCAACAAGGAAATAGACTTGACCAACTTTACATCTAACAGACATACATGGACTACTTCAACACCCAACGGTAGCATAACACATTTTTTCTACTACACATAAGGGCTTCCCAGGTTGCACTAGTGGTAAAGATCCCGCCTGCCAATGCAGGAGACATGAGAGATGTAGGTTTGATCCCTGGGTCGGGAAGACCCCCTGGAGGAGGGCGTGGCAACCCACTCCAGTTTTCTTGCCTGGAGAATCCCATGGACAGAAGAGTCTGGAGGGCTACAGTCCATAGTATTGCAAAGACCTGGACGCTACTGAAGCAATTTAGCAAAAAAAAAAAAAAAAAGCCCATATAAAACACTTCCCAGGATAGAATATATGTTTTTCAACATCAAAATCTCTATTTAGTTCCTTTAAAAACTTTCTCTCTCTCCTCTCTTTTTTTCTTTGTGGCTGCACGTTGCACCATATGGGATCTTCGTTCTCCAACCAGGGATCAAACCCATGCTCCCTGCATCGGAATCCACAGAGTCTTAACTACTGGACAGTCAGAGAAGTTCCCCAAACTTTCTCTTTATAGATATTCTCTATTTGATGAGACATCATTCCCGTACTTTCTTTAGTTCTTTAGATGTGCTTTGATCACATTTAAAATAATTGGGAGTGTGGGAGGGAGGCTTAAGAGAGAGGGGACATATGTATACTTACTTAATAGCCGATCTACACTGTTGTAGGGTAGAAACCAACAGAGCATTGTAAAGCAATTATTCTCCAATTAAAAACAAAATAACTAATGCAAAGTTTTTACTTAGTAAGTACAACATCTGGACTTCCTCAGTGACCATTTCTATTGATTTTTCCCCCTGTGTATAAGTGATACTTTCTTATTTCTCATAAATTTTTTGTTGAAAACTAAACATCTCAAATAATAATACGGGGCAGCTCTGCAAAGTAGATTCTCCTGCCTCCTCAGGGTTTATCATTTTCGTGCTTCTTAGACTTGTTATTTGTTCTGTGGTTTTTAAAAATAATTCCAAAGAATTTTTCAATGTCAGGCTTTTTCAAAGTCCCTGTGCATACCTCATTCCTCAGCTTTTCTTTTTAAGCTTTGCGGTTAGTCTATTGTGTGTAGCAACATCTGAGGCAGCTGCGATTTTAAAACATTCAGCAAAAGCTCTTCCCTCGGTCCCCAAGGTGGTTAGCTCTGGGCAAGTTTGTGTGCAGTTAAATGAAGAGCCTTGCCAGTGGTCTTCCAGGGAACCCCGGCAAATAGATCAAATAATGGCATTTCTTTGGGAATAAGATCTTTTCTGCTCCCCGCCCCCCAGGTGGCGCTAGTGGTAAAGAACCCTCTTGCCAAGGCAGGAGACAGAGACGCCGATCCATCCCTGGGTCAGGAAGATACTCTGGAGGAGGGCATGACAACCCATTCCAGTATTCTTGCCTGGAGAATCCCACGGTCAGAGGAGCCTGGCGGGCTAAGGTCCATAGGGTTGCAAAGAGTGAAGCGATTTAGCACGCAGTCACGCACAGTATTAGAAATGCAGGCTTTATTTTTAAGGCTGCCATAGAACTGGGGAGTTGGGGATGGGGGCCATCCTAAAGAAGATCAGTTCTGGGTGTTCATTGGAAGGACTGATGCTGAAGCTGAAACTCCAATACTTTGGCCACCTCATGCGAAGAGTTGACTCGTTGGAAAAGACCCTGATGCTGGGAGGGATTGGGGGCAGGAGGAGAAGGGGACGACAGAGGATGAGATGGTTGGATGGCATCACCAACTCCATGGACATGAGTCTGAGTAAACTACGGGAGTTGGTGATGGACAGGGAGGCCTGGCTTGCTGAGATTCATGGGGTCGCAAAGAATCGGACACAACCGAGCGACTGAACTGAACTGAACTGAACTAAGATAAAATGTTGCAAGGCTCATTGCTGTTACCAGGTTTGGCTTTTTTCCTTAACTAAATGTTCCTTGGATACATTCTTAGCATTTGTGCCAGGCCTTTTTGGTCACTTTTATGGAAGGACAAATTTTTGGAGGGTCTTACTGTATGATTTTTGCTGAAATTACCTTCATTAGGCCTTTTTTTGCTCTCTTTTTTTTTTTCACTCTTTCATATTTATTAAATGCCTCCCACAGCCAGACACTGTTCTAAGTGGCCTGAAGTTACAGCCTGTTCTTCCCTGGGGCTCACATATTATTAATATATAACCGCAGTAATAAAATAGTGGTGGCTGGTGTAGAGTATCCAGTATCTTGCTGTGAAGTGTATAGGTGCTATCAGTTCACTTCAGCAGTCAACAATAACATATTGAATGCTTCCTATGTGCCCAGCATTGCTGACTTTCTAGGAAAACTTTTGTTCCACTCTCCCATCAATCTCTTATAGTCTGCATCTCCAGAAGGAAGGTTATGCTTTACTGGAAGCACTTACATCTGTTTTACTCCTCCTTCCTCTCCTTTCCCCTCTCCCAAATAGTACCATCACAGTCAAGAAGGGTGGCTTAATATGGATAAATCAGTGCCTCATAGACAAAATAATACAGTTATGACCGTAGAGGAAGGTCCTGTCTTTCAAAATGGAAGATTTTCTTTCTTTTTGGCTTTGGTAAAGGATTTAAAGTTAAAAAATAAGAGTGATAGGGCTTCTCAGGTGGATCAGTGGCTAAGAATCCACCTGCCAGTCTTCCCTGATCCTGGAAGACCCTTCGTCACACAGAGCATCCAGGCCTATGCTCCACACAAGAGCAGCCACCGCGGTGAGAAGCCCACTAAAGAGAAGCAACTGGAGAAAAGTCCGAGCAGCAAGGAAGAGCCAGCAGAGCGAAAAATAAATTTTAAAAAATTTACATATAAAAAAATTAAAGGCCATAAAAGTCCAATGAGAACCTGTATGAAAGAGGTTCCCTGAAACTTCTCAATCACACGCTGTATTCCTTTGAACTTTTCCTTTCAACTCTAACCCAGCCCACAGATTTGTCTTCTAAACAAGTATTATCAATAGCATGCTTTAGATACTAAATCATTCCAGGGATGGAGAGGGAGCCCCCTGCAGTGGAAGTGCAGTCTTAACCACTGGACCACCAGGGAAACCCCACAAGGCATTTCTTTAGGACTTTTCTCATTCATTATTAGACTTTTCATGTGTACGTTATGTTATGAAATATTTTCTTTGAAGTCAAAGAAAAGGTCTTCGAATACTTTCCCTATTAGGTTTAACATGCTGAAGATGTCTTTTATATATAAATTAAATTCACACACACACACACACACACACACACACACACGATTTACAATTGGCTCATACAGTTGTGGAGACATGTCCAAAATCTTTAGGTTCAGCTGGCAGACTGGACCCCATCTCCAAACACAGTCACACTCTGAGGTACTGAGTGGGGATAGGGCTTCAGCATACAAATTTTGAGGGAGCTCAATTCATCCTATAACAGTGATCAATAGATATTCATTGGAAAAAAAAGATCCTTTTCCTGTGTGTAATCTGAGCATGTGATCTCTTTGTTTCTCCTTTGCCTCTTGTAATAGGCAAGTTCAGTTTTCTTTCATTTCTTACTTCAGGAAACTAACTGTTAGTTCAGGTACTGTCGAAGCTTGTGTGGGGTTGCGTGGGAACCACATTTGCCCTGATGCATTCATATCTGAACTTTGACACATTACATCCTTTGCTAGAATGGATTTGGAAAAGAAAAGAGTTGGGCTTATAATTAGTCAAGAAGGGTGGAGGAGACACAGAAGCAAGCAAGGAGTGGCCCAGCTCTGGGCGGTTCCTCCCTGCTTTTTCCACAAAAGCAGGACTTAATTTAGTTAGTCCCTGCTCTCCAGAGGTAATCTCAGCTCAGCAGACTGACAGTGGGACAGAAACACACCCTTCTCTTCATTCTTCCTCTCAAATGAGGAGAGCAGAACACTAGCTTGCTGAGAATACCATAGTACCAACATGTATCCTAGGAGACTAGCAAGCAAAGAAAGCTGGTCACATTTGGACAACGAAATTTTCAAAGAAAATGTTAGCAGATGGAAGATCAAAGAATATATGTGAAAAAGTGGAAATAACCTGAAAATGAGAAAGTAACATTCTGGAGCAGAAGGGTGTGGGATAAAATATAAAATATACAGAAAAGGATTGGGAACGTTGGAATAACATAAATTAAAAAAATTCCCTACACACCAGAACAAGTTTCTTCCTTAGCTGTACTGAGTACTTGTCGTTTAGTCACTAAGTCATGTCTAACTCTTTGTGACCCTATGGACTTCAACTTGCCAGGCTTCCCTGTCCTTCACTATCTCCCAGAATTTGCTCAAACTCAGGTCCATTGAGTTGGTAATGCCATCCAACCATTCATCCTCTGTCGTCCCCTTCTCTTCCTGCCCTCAATCTTTCCTAGCATCAGGGTCTTTTCCAATGAGTTGGCTCTTCGCATCAGGTGGCACTTCAGCTTCAGCATCAGTCCTTCCAATGAATATTCAGGATTGATTTCCTTTGGGATTGACTGATTTGACCTCCTTGCTGTCCAAGAGACTCTCAAGAGTCTTCTCCAGCACCACAATTTAAAGCATCAATTCTTCAGTGATCAGCCTTCTTTATGGTCCACCTCCCACATCGGTACATGACTACTGGAAAAACCATGGCTTTGACTATAAGGACCTTTGTCAGCAAAGTCATGTCTCCGCTTTTGAATACACTGTCTAGATTTGTCATAGCTTTTCTTCCCAGGAGCAAGTGTCTTTTAATTTCGTGGCTACAGTCACTGTCTGCAGTGATTTTGGAACCCAGGAAATGCAATCTGTCACTGTATCCAGGTTCAATACATGTAATGTAGGGACTTCTCTGGCAGTCCAGTGGTTAAATCTTTGCCTCCCAATGTAGGGGTTGCAGGCTTGATTGGGGGACTAAGGTGCCACATGCTGCATGGCCAAAAACAAGCAAACAAAAAATACTTGTAGTGTAGATCAGCACCCCTCCCTAGCCTAGGCATTGCTATGTTTTCATTGCACAGCCAATATTTTACTGGATATGCAGCTAAATCATTCTTATTTCTTACCCGCCTCCATTTTCATTTTTCTTTTAGATCCACAGGGTTAGAAGATGTTCAACAAGGTCCCACAGTTAATGAATTTTTATCTACTAAAAATCAAAGGGCCAGAGTAAAAGATTGTTGGCTGAAGAGAATGAAGGTGTATTTCTGGGATTTTTGAAAAGGAGAGAGAAGTAGACGTGGATAGTGGTGGGCTCTGACATCTTACAAAGGGAAGAAGAGGAGAAAAATTTAGAATCAGAAAATTCCAAGTAGGAGGAAAGAAGGAAGAGATACATGCCAGAGGGATTATGATAAGCAGATTCTACAAAGTTTCTTTCTTCATTATTTATTTATTTATTCATTTTCGGCTTCGCTGGGTCTTTGTTGCCGGGCGAGGGCTTTCTCTAGTTTGGGGAGGGTGGGTTCCTCTCTGTTGTGGTGCAAAGGTTTCTTATTGTGGCTTCTCTAGGGGTACAGGCCTTAGGCACACAGGCTTCAGTAGTTGTCACACAGGCTTAGTTGCTCTGAGGCATGTGGGATCTTCCTGGACAGGGGACTGAACCCGTGTCCCCTGCATTGGCAGGCAGATTCTCATCCACTGTGTCACCAGGGAAGTCCTCTTTATTCATTTTCAGTCCCTTTGTTTTGATATAATAAGAAGTACCTTACTCCTACATTACAGCTCAGAATGAATTATTTTTTGCTTTAGGCAGTCATTTGTCTTTTAGAGTGATTTAAATTAATCTATATGCCTTTTATATTTTGATACCATATCCAGAGATTTGCATTTATTTGTGCAGTTTGTGTATGATGTCTTATTCTAGGAGTCAGCACAGTTTTTCTGTAAACGATGAGGTATAAATAATGCAGGCTTTGCATGCCACATGGTCTCTTAATCATCCTTCAGATCTACTCCAGCACAAAATAGCCACTGATAATATGTAAGCAAATGAATATTACTGTGTTCCAATAAAACTTTATTTGCAAAACCCGTGAAAGGCTGGATATGAACAGCAGGACAGTTTGTCAACCCCTGTTTTATTTCTTTTGCCTTAATTAAGAACTCCCTTTAGTGTTGTTTGTAGAATACATCTTCTGGCAATACATCTTCTCAGCTTTTGTTTGTCTGAATAAAACCTCTTTTCCCCCTTCCTTATTAAAAGATACATTTGCTGAGTACAGAATCCACCCGCCCCCCTTTTGATGCTTTAAAGATGTCAGTCCATTGTCTTCTGGATAGTTATGTTTTTCAAGAAGAGTTTCCTATAATTCTGACCTTTGTTTTTTTTAATATGCAATATATATATATATATATATATATATATATGTATTCCCCCCCCCCCCCCACCTTTGGCCACCTCCAGGACTCCCTATTTATCTCTGGTTTAGAGAAGTTTGAACATGATGGATTAGGTGTGTTTTATTTTGGCATTTATCCTGCTGTGCTTCTTGGATATAGTATTTGATGCTTTTCATTATTTTTGGAAAACTCATCTGTTATCTGTTCAAATATTTCTTCTGCTTGTTTTTTCTCTCTTCCCCTAGGGTTCTAATAACATGTACATTAAGCAACTTGATATTGCCCCACAGCTCTTGGATAGTCTGTTCAATTTGTCCTCTTTTCTCTTGATGTTTCAATTTGGGTAACTCCTATTGATTCCTTTCAAGAGTAGAAACTGATTTATTATTTCCTCAGCTCTGTCAGGCTTACTAGTGAGCCTTTAAGAGAAGTTGCTCATCTCTGATACCATAGTTTTTATTTTCAGTATTTTTATCTTTTATCACTTATGTCTTTCCTTTAGAATTCCCTATCTGTTCATAGATGCTGTCCACCTTTATCATTAGATCTTTTAAAAAATTATTTTTTTGGCTGTACTAGATCTTAGTGTGGCATGTGGAATCCAGTCCCCTGACCAGTGATCGAACCCAGTTCCCTTGTGTTGGGAGCTCAGAGTCCTAGCCACTGGACCACCAGGGAAGTCCTTATCATTAGATCTTCTATGAAATTTCTCCTAGCCATTTAAAATTCCCTCTTTGATACTACTAACATGTAGATCACCTCTGAACCTGGTTCTCTCAATTGTTTTGTATTTAGAAGGCAAGGGTTTGTCTTCTTTGTTCTTCTTCTTTTGATAGATCATATAATTTTAAAAAATATTTATTATTTTTATTTATTTGTTTGACCAGGTGTTAGTTGGCCAGGTCTTAGTTGCGGTATGTGGAATTTAGTTCCCTGACCAGGGATCGAACCCAGGTCCTCTGCATTAGGAGCACAGAGTATTAACTCCTGGACCATCAGGAGTCCAGATCATATAACTCTTGATTGAATGCCAGACATCTTGTGTAGAATAGGAGAGATTTAGGGAAATACTATTTGTGCCTCTTCCCAGGCAGTTTATCTTGGTGGATGGAACCATCTAGTTAAAAGGTGAGGTGGAATTAGGTTTTGCTATTGCCAAGATTACTTTTAGGGCACCATAAGTTTCAAATTCCTCTTACGGTGTCTTAGGCTTAGGGTGGAGTCTGAAATGATGGAAAGATTTCTCAATGTTTGTTCTCCACCCTCAATTCTCAACGTTCTTTATACACCTTGTAGGCTTATACAGAAGTAGTTTCTCTCCTTGTTCTTGCTCCTCTGCCAGTGGCAGATGCTACTACTCGTTCCTTGGTGCTTGCTAGAGTAGTGGTGATGGGTAGGGTGGTTCTCTGTGGTCCCCTTCATCATCAGTCTTAGATAGCTTTTATGTACCTGGGCCCTGGAGAATGAGGTTTCTCAGCCTTCCTGCCTCCCTCTGCTTTCTTTCTGTGGCAGGTCTTGTGTGGGAAGGATTTTCTTGCCCCTCCTTCGGTTTTAGGAGATCTTAAAGACACTGGCAGGACTTCCCTGGTGGTCCAGTGGTTAAGAATCTGCCTGCCAATGCAGGGGCACACAGCATTCGAACCCTGATCTGGAAACTAACATGCTATGTGCCTCAGAGCAACTGAGCCTATGTGCCATAACTACCGAAGCCGTGTGCCCTAGGACACGAGCTCTGCAACAAGAGAAGTCACCACAATGAGAAGACCGAGCACAAGTAGAGAGCAGCCCTTGCTCGTCATAACTAGAGAAAGCCCGCATGCGGCAATGAAGACCCAGTGCAGCCAAAAATAAATAACGTACATATATACATACATGCATAATGAATAAAAACACCGGCACATAACTCTTCGCTAGGGCTGTTTCTTTTCCCTCTCCCAGGGTATATTTTTTTTCCCCTTATTCCTTCTGTTGGCAACCGTGGGTTTTTGCTATTCCTCCTCAGAGGTTTAAGACTTCTGAGAGAAGAGTAAGGGGAGCTGGCCCTTTCTTGCAGGGGTAGATAATATTGTCCTCTATGCCTATACTACTAAGGGAGCCTTAATTTACTCTGTCATCCTTGCTTAGTCTTTCTTTCGAGCACCTGGTCAAAGTCTCAGGAAAGAATCTGTGAGTAAATACAAGTTCCCTTGCTTCTTTGGCACACAGAGATTTTTCTTGGGAGTTACTCAAGCCCACAGTTAGTTCAGTTCAGTTGCTTAGGCATGTCTGACTCTTTGGGACCCATGGACTGCAGCATGCCAGGCCTCCCTGTCCATCACCAACTCCCAGAGTTTATTCAAACTCATGTCCATTGAGTCAGAGATGCCATCCAACCATCCCATCCTCTTTCGTCCCCTTCTGCTCCCCAAATCAATCTTTCCCAGCATCAGGGTCTTTTCAAATGAGTCAGTTCTTTGCATCAGGTGGCCAAAGTATGGGAGTTTCAGCTTCAGCATCAGTCCTTCCAATGAATATTCAGGGCTGATTTCCTTTAGGATGGACTTGTTGGATCTCCTTGTAGTCCAAGGGACTCTCAAGAGTCTTCTCCAACACCACAGTTCAAAAGCATCAGTTCTTTGATGCTCAGCTTTCTTTATAGTCCAATGCTCACATCCATACATGACTACTGGAAAAACCACAGCTTTAACTGCACAGACCTTTGTAGGCAAAGTAATGTTTCTGCTTTTTAATATGCTGTCTAGGTTGGTTATAGGTTTTCTTCCAAGAAGCAAGCATCTTTTAACTTCATGGCTGCAGTTACCAGCTGCAGTGATTTTGGATCCCCCCAAAGTAAAGTCTGTCACTGTTTCTATTGCTTCCCCATCTATTTGCCGTGAAGTGGTGGGACCCGATGCCATGATTTTAGTTTTCTGAATGCTGAGTTTTAAGCCAACTTTTTCACTCTCCTCTTTCACTTTCATCAAGAGGCTCTTTAGTTCTTCTTTGCTTTCTGCCATAAGAGTGGTGTTGTCACCTGCATATCTGAGGTTATTGATATTTCTCCCGGCAATCTTGATTTCAGCTTGTGCTTCCTCCAGCCCAGTGTTTCTCATGATTTACTCTGCATATAAGTTAAACAAGCAGGGTGACAATATACAGCCTTGATGTACTCCATTTCTGATTTGGAACGAGTCTGTTGTTCCATGTCCAGTTCTAACTGTTGCTTCCTGACCTGCATACAGATTTCTCAGGAGGCAGATCAGGTGGTCTGGTATTCCCATCTCTTTCAGAATTTTCCACAGTTTGTTGTGATCCACACAGTCAAAGGCTTTGGCATAGTCAATAAAGCAGAAATAGATGTTTTTCTGGAACTCTCTTGCTTTTTCAATGATCCAACGGATGTTGGCAATTTGATCTCTGGTTCCTCTGCTTTTCCTAAATCCAGCTTGAATATCTGGAAGTTCATGATTCATGTACTGTTGAAGCCTGGCTTGGAGAATTTTGAGCAATACTTTGCTAGTGTGTGAGATGAGTGCAATTGTGCGGTAGTTTGAGCATTCTTTGGGATTGAAATGAAAATTGACCTTTTCCAGTCCTGTGGCCACTACTGAGTTTTCCAAATTTGCTGGTATATTGAGTGCAGCACTTTCACAGCATCATCTTTTAGGATTTGAAAGAACTCAACTGGAATTCCATCACCTCCACTAGCTTTCTTCATAGTGATGCTTCCTAAGACCCACTTGACTTCGCATTCCAGGATGTCTGGCTCTAGGTGAGGGATCATACCATCGTGGTTATCTGCGTCATGAAGATTTTTTTTTTTTTGTATGTTTCATCTATGTATTCTTGCCACCTCTTTTTAACATCTTCTGCTTCTGTTAGGTTCATACAGTTTTTGTCCTTTATTGTGCCCATTTTTGCATGAAATGCTCCCTTGGTATCACTAATTTTCTTGAAGAGATCTCTAGTCTTTCCCACGCTACTGTTTTCTTCTATTTCTTTTCACGGATCACTGAGGAAAGCTTTCTTATCTCTCCTTGCTTTTCTTTGGAACTCTGCATTCAAATGGGTATATCTTTCCTTTTCTGCTTTGCCTTTCGATTCTCTTCTTTTCACAGCTATTCGTAAGACCTCCTCAGACAATCATTTTGCCTTTTGCATTTCTTTTTCTTGGGGGTGGTCTTGATCCCTGCCTCCTGTACAATGTCACAAACCTCCATCCATAGTTCTTCAGGTACTCTGTCTATCAGATCTAATCCCTTGAGTCTTTTCCTCACTTATACTGTATAATCATAAGGGATTTGATTTAGGTCATACCTGAATAGTCTAGTGGTTTTCCCTACTTTCTTCAATTTAAGTCTGAATTTGGCAATAAGGAGTTCATGAATTGAGCCACAGTCAGCTCCCAGTCTTGTTTTTGCTGATTGTATAGAGCTTGTCCATCTTTGGCTGCAAAGAATATAATCAATCTGATTTCAGTTTTGACCATCTGGTGATGTCCATGTGTGGAGTCTTCTCTTGCACTGTTGGAAGAGGGTGTTTGTTATGACCAGTAAGTTCTCTTGGCAAAACTCTATTAGCTTTTGCCCTGCTTCATTCTGTACTCCAAGGCCAAATTTGCCTGTTACTCCAGGTGTTTCTTCCTATTTTTCCATTCTAGTTCCCTATAATGAAAAAGACATCTTTTTCTGGTTCTAAAAGGTCTTGTAGGCCTTCATAGAACTGTTCAACTTCAGCTTCTTTAGCATTACTGGTTGGGGCATAGCCTTGGATTACCGTAATACTGAATGGTTTGCCTTGGA
Organism: Dama dama; assembly: GCF_033118175.1. Taxonomy (NCBI): domain Eukaryota; kingdom Metazoa; phylum Chordata; class Mammalia; order Artiodactyla; family Cervidae; genus Dama; species Dama dama. The sequence goes on from NC_083702.1 coordinate 19,067,444, forward strand.
AACAAACAGAGATCATTCTGTCTTTTTTGAGATTGCATCCAAGTACTGAGTTTCAGACTCTTTTATTGACTATGATGGCTACTCCATTTCTTCTAAGGGATTCTTGCCCACAGTAGTAGATATAATGGTCATCTGAGTTAAATTCACCCATTCCAGTCTATTTCAGTTTGCTGATTCCTAAAATGTCAATATTCACTCTTGCCATGTTCTGTGATCAGGGAGATGGCACTCAAGCCCACATAGGCCTTTAATAGTTAATGTGAGACAGTGAGTAAAAAGTCACTCTGTTGTGTCTGACTCTCTGCGACCTCATGGACTATACAATCCATGGAATTCTCCAGGCCAGAATACTGGAGTGGGTAGCCTTTTCCTTCTCCAGGGCATCATCCCAACCCAGGGATTGAATCCAGGTCTCCCACATTGCACACGGATTCTTTACCAGCTGAGCCACAAGGGAAGCCCAAGAATACTGGAGTGGGTAGCCTATCCCTTCTCCAGCAGATCTTCCCAACCTAGTAATCGAACCGGGGTCTCCTGAATTGCAGGAGGATTCTTTACTAACTGAGCTACCAGGGATAGTTCATTATAAAACTTCAGCTGGTCCAGAATCTGGCTGCCAGTGCAGGGGACATGGGTCCAGTTTCTGGTCCAGGAAGATTCCACATTGCTGCAGATCTACTAAGTCTGGGTGCCCCATCTACTGAAGCCCTCACGTCCTGGAGCCCATGCTCTACAGCAAGGGAGGCCAAAGCAATGAGAAGCCAGGCACTGCACCAGAGAATGGCCCCCGATCTCTAGAACTAGAGCAGATCACATGCACAGTAATGAAGGCCCAGTGCAGCCAAAAATAAATCAACACATAAAATGAAAATAAAAACCTTTAGCTGTATTAGTCTTACTGCTTCCATGATGGCTCCAGTAATTCCCATGTATTGACACAGATGAAACATTCCGTCTTTGCTCTGGAGGAACTGTGCCTCCTTAGATTTCAGGCTGTTTAGTTGACTTAACTTTGACTCAGCTCTCTCAACTTTTTGGTTCAAGAAAAGCTGTGATCTTGCAGTTTGTCTTGCTTTTCCTAATTGGCATTTTTGCAACCATAGAGGAAGTGAACATTTCTAAAAATTAATTTGTCTTGCTATTTCCTCCTCCCACCCCTGCAATTAGTATTGTGAACAATTCTCTTTGTCACAAAACCATTATTTTAAATAGCTGAACAGTATTAATTTATATTACTATGGCAACGTTTTCAACCTAACTCATATTATTAGGCATTATAATAGACTATGTATTTTTTTCCCCAGCATCTTTACCCCAACCCTCTTCTTTCATTAGAGGGTTTCTCGTCTCCAAGTTCTTGTGGTTCAATGGGGCTGTCAATCACAGTAAGCCATAACGCTGGCCTCAGAATGACCCAAGAACTCCCAATCATGGTATAAGTAAGCAAGTACGTTCAGTTGTGTCTGACTCTTTTGCAACCCCATGGACTGTAGCCCACCAGGCTCCTCTGTCCATGGAATTCTCCAGGCAAGAATACTGGGGTGGGTAGCCATTCCCTTCTCCAGTGGATCTTCCTGACCCAGATATTGAACCTAAGTCTCCTGCATTGCAGGCGTATTCTTTACCATTAGTGTCACTTGGGAAGCCCTATCATAGTATCCTGGCTACAATAGTTGATTCAGAAGTGAGTGTGTGAAAGAAGGAAAAAAATCTTTCTTTAGAAATTTATATAACGTAAATGAAAATTTTTGTCCACTGAAATCCTAGAGCTGAAGGAATATGGATTGAGGATGTGCAGTTGCCATCTTCCTCATCACTTAAAGTAAATCCTCTGTGTGGCAGGAGATGAGCAAATAAGATGGAAAAATTGGGGGTGGGTGAAATTAATCCTGGCAGAATCAAGGCTCCAATTCCAGGTGATAAAGTTTTCAGAGTTTCTCTGATTCAGTTCTTTCTTTCTTTTTAAAAATATTTTTATTTGTTGGGTCTTAGTTGCTCAGGATATTTGATCTTTGTTACTGCTTGCAGGTTGAACTATAAAGAAAGTTGAGCACTGAAAAATTGATTCTTTTGAACTGTGGTGTTGGAGAAGACTCTTGAGAGTCCCTTGGACTACAAGGAGATCCAACAAGTCCATCCTAAAGGAAATCAGTCCTGAATATTCATTGGAAGGACTGATGCTAAAGCTGAAACTCCCATACTTTGGCCACCTGATGCAAAGAACTGACTCATTTGAAAAGACCCTGATGCTGGGAAAGATTGAAGGCAGGAGGAGAAGGGGACAACAGAGGATGAGATGGTTGGATGGCATCTCTGACTCAATGGACATGAGTTTGAGTAAACTCTGGGAGTTGGTGATGGATAGAGGCCTGACATGCTGTAGTTCATGGGGTCACAAAGAGTCTGACATGAATGAGTGACTGAACTGAACTGAACTACTACTTGAAGGATCTTTAGTTGCCGCATCTGGGATCTAGCTCCCCGAGCAGAGATCGAACCTGGCCCTGTGCATTGGGAGCATGGAGTCTTAGCCATTGGACCACCAGGGAAGTTCTCATTCTTTCTTTATGTGTGAAAAGTTTACGTTTGAGTCACTCAGTCATGTCCAACTCTTGGTGACCCAATGGACCATAGCATGTCAGGCTACTCTGTCCACGGATTTTTCCAGGCAAGAATACTGGAGTGGATAGCCATTCCCTTCTCCCAGGGATATTCCCAATCCCGGGATTGAACCCGTGTCCCCTGCATTGCAGGCAGATTCTTTACCATCTGAATCACCAGGAAAACCCTTTTTTTTATGTCTTATTCTCCCCAGTTATTAAAAACTCTTTTTTGTTTAAGTAGGCTTGATTCAGATTGGTCACTGGTGTTAGAAAGTATCCTAACTAATTTATACTTTAGGTGGCTTTCAAGTCTTGCCATTATAAAGAGCACTGGGAAGAAACTCAGTGGATATATTTTCTGCATACGTGCCTGCTCTAGTTCCCCATAAAAAGATGTTCCCAGAATAAGAGTCATTGTGTCAAAGAATATGCAAATCAGTGAGGCTCTTGACCAGTATTGTGAAATTGCTCTCTGAAGATTGTCCAATTTATATTTCCTCTATGGTGGGTATAGTTTCCTATTTTCATACAGTCATGATAATAGTGAATAGTATTTTAAAAAAATCCACCATTTGGTTAACGCCTACTGCTTTGAATTGATATGCTCCCACACCTGTTTCCAAATACGTCTTAATAGAATAATAAGAAGAGGGGGAAAAAAAAGATCAAATGTGAATGGGAATTTGGAAAGAAATCAGAAGGAAAGGGAAGGACCTCAAATGTGTTCTAAGAGGTTTATCGCTGTGAATACATCAGCCCTGGTTTCTCCCCTAAACAGGTTTTTGAGACTGGCTGAGCCAGTATGAATGTTTCGGGAAGAAATAAATTTTAAGAAGTGAATAGAAGCCCTACCCTGGTATACCACCTCCGCCTGAGGCCCCAAAAGGTGATTGGCTGTGGCATCCTCATTGCTCCACATCCTACCTGGGGGGTTAATATATATATATATGCTACAGGGGGTGAGCCAACCTCTGGCTCCTGCTCCTGAGGACTCTGTTACCCACAAAGATGTGGGCTCAGCTCCTTCTAGGAATATTAGCCCTGTTGCCAGCCTCGGCAGGAAAATTTCTCCCGTAAGTGCTTGGTGTGTCAGGGGTGATTTAGGGTAGGTGGCATCTTCATCCATCTTTCTAAGACATAACTATGGGGGGGCGGGCAGGAGATAACTTTTGGTTTATTTTAATGCCCTTTCATCTTTTTCTTTCTTTGGTTTTATTTCTCCTTTACCTAGAGAGAAAAACTAAGATGCCAAGAAGAAACTTTAAAATATATGATAATATCAAAATACAGTAGCCTCCCACTGCCCTGATCTCTGTTGTTGTTCTGGTTGTTCAGTTCTTCTTGCTCTTTCTTTATGTCTGAAAAGTGAAAGTGTGAGTCACTCAGCCATGTCCGACTCTTTGTGACCCCATGGACTGCAGACTCCAGGCTTCCCTGTTCTTCATCATCTCCTGGAGCTTGCTCAAACTCATATCCATTGAGTTGGTGATCCCATCTGACCATTTCAACCTCTCCTTCTCCTCCTGCCTCTAATCTTTCCCAGATTCAGGGTCTTTTCCAATGAGTGGGCTCTTCGCATCAGGTAGCCAGAGTATTGGAGCTTCAGCTTCAGCATCAGTCCTTCCAATGAATATTCTGGGTTGATTTCTTTTTGGATTGATTTCCTTTACAATTGACTGGCTTGGTCTGCTTGCAGATCCCAAATAGAACTCACTTCCTTCTTGGTACCCTGTGCCTAGGTTCTCCATGGTGGCCTATGGTGGGGGGTGAGGAGTGTGAGTATAAGGCTGAGTTATTTGTTATTTTTCTCCTTCTCCCTTATAGAAAATAAGGCTCATAATGGCAGGTGCTTTGTCTCTTTAATTCATTGCTACATGCTGAGTACTCAGGATAGGGATTAATTAATTTTGCATTGAATAGATGAGTCATTACTGCCCTGAAATCCTTTTGCTTCTTTAGTAGAAGTATAGTTTTGATGGCTCAGATGGTAAAGAATCCACCTGCAATGCAAGAGACCTGCGTACGATCCCTGGGTTGGGAAGATCCCCTGGAGAAGGGAATGGCTACCCACTCTAGTATTCTTGCCTGGAGAATCCCATGGACAGATGAGCCTGGTGGTCTACAGTCATGGGGTTGCAAAGAGCCAGAGAGACAACTTAGTGACTAACACTTTTTCACTTTCTTTAGTAGAAACTATCTGGTGACATTACCAGCCCATCTTAAGTTCCCCTCTACTCAGAGGGTTTGCTTGGATCTGAGTCCTGGGTACAACAATGTGAAATTCACTGTTACTCTGGAGACCAAGGGCAAGACTCACACATTGCTCCAACAGTTTGGACTAAAGACGAGACACTTACATTGCTCGTCCTTTTTGGTAAGTACAGGCTTAGCCCAACTCTCGTCCTCAGTTTTCCTATTCTCCTCCCTGGATGCGCTATAATTTGTCTTTAAGTATGTTTTCTGTTATCTTACTTTTTGCCATGGCTTCTAAACTCATCTCTCATCAACTTCAATTCCTGGCCATAACTTCTGATACTATTCTCTGGTAACATTTTTTTTTCCTTCTTTTTAAAAATTTTTTTTAAATTACAGAAATGTATGATAGCACATTGACAGGTGACTTGGAAAATATAGAACAAAGTTACATAGAGTTCCACTACATATTACAATTATTTTTCTAAGTAGATAAATTAAGATTTTTACTTGGAGTTTTAATATCAGATTTCTGGCAACTTTCTCATGGCTTCAACCTTGCCACCCCCATCAACTCATTCCTTTCCTTTTACTCTCCCTCCTGGGTTGAGACTAGTTGATTCTGTCCTTTTCCCACTCCCACCCCCGGTCTCCTGATTCTCTCCAGAGCTTTCCCCTGTCTTGCCCAGGTACCACTTCCTTCCGGTGGCACAGAAGAAGTAGTCACCGTCCGGGTGAGAGGAATTGGAAATAACGTCTACTTTGAGGAGAAGAAAAAGGTTCTGATTCAGAGGCAGCAGAATGGCATCTTTATACAAACTGACAAACCTGTCTACAGCCCAGGGCAGGAAGGTAAGAGGCACACAGGTGGGATGAGACAAAAGCCAGGGCGTATCTTCACACATTCGTAGACGGGCTTTGCAGATTGGTGGTAGCCCCATGGACCGAGGATAGACGGAAGGATGGAGGAAGCCTGGAGGGATAAAGGGTTATAGGGGCTGAATGCAGGCAGTGCTGCCCAAGCAAAAGAGTAGTAGGTGGAGCTGCTACTGTGTGTGTGTGTGTGTGTGTGTGTGTGTGTGTGTGTAAAACAAAATACAGGGAATTCCCTGGCAGTCTAGTGGTTAAGACTCCGCATTCTCACTATCGTGGGTCCAGGTTCAATCCCTGGCCGGAGAACGAAGACCCTACAAGACCCAATGAGTGGCCAAAAAATTCCAAATAAGCAAGTAAGTAAAACAAAATACAGATTTCTCCTGGAAAGGAATTTGGTGGGTGTAACTGGATCACTGGGTTCATAGCAAGCTGCCAGTATAAGAATCAGAAAACAATCAAGGGCATTTGGCCCAAGCCCTAGGATTTATATTTGCTCCCTCTTCCTTTGAAGCGGATTCCATCCTGAACTTTCAAAGTCAGGAGCTGTGACTGCTGGGGCGTTAGCTGTGTCTCAGACTAGGTTTTATTTCAAAAGCAAAACCTGGTAGGATTTTGCTGACTCAGAAGTATGTATGAGAAAGCAAAAGCGTGGAAGAAAGATTCTGAGAGGTGGGGGAGGGGGAAAATCCCTTTTGCTGATGACACCCATTTCCTTCTAGTGCGTTTCCGTATCGTCACCCTCACCAGCACCTTTGTTCCAGTGAATGACCAGGTAAGAGTTTCATTGGGAAGAAGGACCTGGCAAGGCAACACATGAGGGCAGACTGGAGAGTGAGGGAGGAGAGATTCTTTCCAGGGGAGGAGGCCCTTTAGAAGCAGAACACTTGTGGGTTCTACAATCAGGGAGCTCATCCAAACCTCCCAGGCCTCACCTGCTTGAAAGCAGGCAGCGGCATCTCACTCTCAGGCTTGACATCTGAAAGCATCGATTAGGTTAACATTCCTAAGAGACGGTTCCATTTGCCTCTGTTAAGTAAGAGTTTTTTGAAATGTCAAGACTTTCCCTCCAGGAGTGACACCTAGTGGCTCTGCAGTTCAAATACTAAGAAGTAATTCAGGAATGCTTTTAACAAAAAGAAGACATAAGGATCTTTTTTCTTCTTCTTTTCCTTCTTTTTTTTTTTAACTACGAGGCAAGGTAATTTATAGTATAGACAATTTTCTTAAGCAACGTTCTGTGCCAAAGGTAAAAATGCGGTAACATTTGGTGAATACTTAAATTTTCCTTGAACAATTTGATCACTAGAATCATAAGTCATATGATTTGGTTTGCTCTGAACTTAGGGCTTGTGTCATTTCTATACACGTTAGAAGTGCTGGGTTGGCCAAAAAGTTCATTTGGATTTTATACACCATCTTACGAACTTTTGGCCCAACCCAATACCTCTCAGACACCTCCAGCTGCCTTCTTTCTCCTTCAGTTACAGCTCATGTATTCAAATGAAAATTTTAAAGATAATCATGGCGAAAGCATTGCTTATATTCCATCTCCATGTTCCCAGGCTGCTGTTTCCTTTCTTGATGTACAGGGAGGCTATAAGTTTATTGTTGCTCAGTAGCCTTCTCCAACCACTACTTTCTTTCCTGATTTAGAATTCATTTCAGTTTCTCCTTCCTATCACCTGTATTCTTTCCTGATCACTTCGGTATAATATTAAGTTGTTGTTTAGTCATTCAGTCATGTCCGACTCTTTGTGACCCCATGGACTGTAGCCCACCAGGCTCCTCTGTCCATGGGATTCTCTAGGCAAGAATACTGGAGTGGGTTGCCATTTCCTTTTCCAGGGGATCTTCCCGACACAAGGATGAATCCCAGTATTCTGTTTGGCAGGCAGATTCTTTACCACTGAGCACCTTGGAAGCCTTTATTCTAGAGCTGGGATGAGGATCAGTTCAGTTCAGTTGATTAGTTGTGTCCGACTCTTTGCAACCCCATGGACTGCGGCACGCCAGGCTTCCCTGTCCATCACCAACTAGAGGCCAAGGGTCAAAGTGTGGCCGCAGCTAGAGTTATTTTAGACTCTACTGCCCGCTGGATGTCGATCTCATTAGCTCTTTCGCTGTCTTGCCTCTGTTCAAATTGTGCTGAATTACAGGTGCTGTGATTTCTGAACTTCTCTGCTCTCTTTCTGTTGTCAAATTACTCTTCTCTCCACATACCATTTCTCTAGTCAGCCCCCACTCTAAGTTGCAACTTGGAGCCCTGAAAATCTGAGACACTGAATTTGGAACTCCAAATGAAACATTGCAATTAACTAAAAATGTTTTACTAAGAAATGGAGTGGTAGGACTTCCCTGGTGGTCCAGCAGCTAAGACTTCATGCTTCCAATGCAGGGGGGCCCAGGTTCGATCCCTGGTCAGAGAACTAGATCCCACATGTGGCAACTAAGAGTTTGAATGCTGTAGTTAAAGATCCCATATGCTGTAGTTAAGGATTCCCACATGCTGGAACTAAGACCTGGCACAGCCAAATAATTTTTTTTTTTTTTTTTAAAGAAGGGGAGTGACAAAAATTGAGTTTACAGAGCTCAATATTTTGTCCTCAAGCAACAAAAGTATACGGGTAGTAACTGATTGTATCTAGCTTTGTTGCTATACCTAGTTATTCAGAAACCTCAGGTAGCTTCCAGTGAAAATGCTACCTTTCTGGTTGAACACTTACTGGTGTCCAAATCTGCTTCTTGACTCTTTAAAAAAAATGATTTTGTTCTTGGAGGAACTGGTTTTTTTCCCCCCTAGAATTTATAGCAATGGCAGTAACCTCGGTGACACTTGCCTCCTTATCGTGTATATAGCTAGGTTTGTGCATGTCCTGTTTTTCCCTTTAGGAAGAGGGGCAGAATGTCCCCCCTCCCCATATCCCCCAGCCCCAAATGTACCACTTGGGCATGTGGATTCTTTTGAGCTGAAGGCTGGGTTCACTGAGAAAAGAGCTATTATTGAGATAACTTTTTTCCTTCCAGTTTTATTGAGATGTAATTGACGTACAGCAGTGTATAAGTTTAAGGTGTACAGCATAATGATTTGACTTACATGCATCATGAAATAGTGACCATAATAAGTCTAGTGAACATCTGTCATCTCATATGAGAACCTGCCTGCTATGTAGGAGTCGCAGGTTTGATGCCTGAATCGGAAAGATCCCTTGGGGGAGGGAGTGGCAACCCACTCCAGTATTCTTGCCGGGAAAATCCCGTGGACAGAAAGCCAGGCAGGCTACAGTCCATGGGGTTGTGAAAGAGTTGGGCACAACCTAGTGACTAAACAACACTCATCTTATATAGATATGAAACTAAAGAAATAGAAGACAATATTTTTTCCTTGCGATGAGTAGTCCCATTTAAAAAATTTTGCTGTGTTCCCCTTACCTGAGGAGACATCGCCAATAAAATATTACCAAGGCCAATGTCAAAGAGTTTACTGCTTATATTTTCTTCTAGAAGTTTTATGGTTTCAGTTCGATTGTTTAGTAACATATTGGTTAGACTCAATGTGTTTGGGGTTGTTTTTTTTTTTTTTATAGTTGATTTTTAGTCTCATAGTGTTATGGTTGAAAAAGATTCTTGGTATGATTTCAGTTTTCTTTTTTTTTTTTTTTAATTTTTTTTTGATTTCAGTTTTCTTAAGTTTACTGACTTTTTGTATTCCATCGTGTGTCTATCATGTCACAATATTCCATTTGCACTTGAAGAATGAATATTCTGCTTTGGGATGAAATATTCTATATTATATAGAATGTTCCTTTGGTCTAATAAATTGCCAAAGGCCGTTGTTTACTTACTGAGTTTCTCTCTGAATGCCTTGTCCATTGATGTACATGGGGTGTTAAAGTCCCCTACTATCATTGTGCTACTGTTAATTTCTCCCTTTATGTCTGTTAATGTTTGCTTCCTTTAGGTGCCTGTATCTTTTAAAAAGAATATCTTAAAATATTATCATAACATCTGAAGAAATTAACAAAAATTATTTAATATCATTCATATAATATTCATTTCTAAGTTTTCCAACTAACACATTTTTTTTTCCAAACTAAGCTCTGATCAGATTCATGCATTATATTTGGTTGCTACATTTAAAATTTTTCTCATATTCTAAACTAATCCCCCTTATTTTCTTATTAGTTTGACTTTTTTGAGAGAGGGAGAGAGAGGTGATGTCAGGCTAGATGACTTATAGAATGTTCCCAATATGGAATATGATATTTACTTTTGAGGAAGCCTAAGTGGCAGGGCTTCCCAGGTGGCGCTAGTGGTAAAACAAACAAACAAACAAAAAAAACCCCTCCTGTCAATGCTGGAGGCAAAAGAGATGCAGGTTGATTCCTGGGTGGGGAAAATCCCCTGGAAAAGGGAATGGCTACCCACTCCAGTATTCTTGCCTGGAGAATCTCATGGACAGAGGAGCCTGGCGGGCTACGGTCCACAGAGTCTCACAGAGTTGAATACAACTGAAGCAACTTAGCGTAGCAGCACAGTTGTCTTATGGAACGTGCAATATTCTTGATTTGCCTGATTACTTCTTACTGTGTCATATAGCTTGTTCTTTTATCTTCTGAAGGCAGTTCTGAAGTCTTAATTAGGTTTAAACTAAACTTTTGGTAAAAATATTTGGTTAAAAAGATAGATAATGTTGGGATCCTCAAATATATCACTTCAGGAGGTACGTAATATCAGGTTGTCCCATTATTAATGGTGGTGAGTTTGATTACTTAGTTAGGGTGATGGCAGACTTACTTCTGCAGTGGTAAGATGTGTCATTTTTTAAAAAATTAATGAGTAATTTGGGGTGACACTTTGACACCTAGCACAAGGGCTCATTATCCAATTAAACCTAGTGGTTTTAATGTCCATTTGCTTGAAGAAATGACACATGATCCTTTGATGGAGCTATTTTAAACATTTTTTAAAAATTATTTTGCACTGCTTGAAAGTAAGATTCTTGCCCACTGGTGTTCAGATAGTAGAGGAGGAGGCTAGGAGATAGTTGGCTCCCAAGAAGAAGTTCAAATATGAGGGAGTCTCCAGAGAATGAGATGGTGGATAGCATCACCATGATTTGATGGACATGAATCTGAGCAAACTCCGGGAGACAGTGAAGGACAAGGGAGCCTGAAGTGCTGCAGTCCATGGGGTCGCAGAGTCAGACACAAGTTAGCAACTGAACAACAACCTGCACCACAAGGTACTGATACTTTCTTTTAAGACATGTTGTGGAAAAACTCAGTCACATAGCACTGAAGGATGCTGAGGGTCAGAAGTTTCATTTCTTCAAAGTTTTTGGAGACTGGCAATTCCTTTAGGAAAGCTCTTCTTTCTCCTTTCCCAACCAATAAGTCTTTGCCCCATTGTTACTCTTACCAAGGCGCAAAAGAGCCATTTTAGAAAGGAAGGGGTAGGCAACAGAGAGAGAGGCCTTTGTGAACTTTTTGCTTTCAGCAAGCCTACCCTTATTGCTAGTGCTACTTTAACCCTTATTATCTGGTTTTCCTTTTCAGTACTCCATTGTGGAACTGCAGGTAAGTAGAAGTTTCTTTCTTTTTTGCTGTCCTCTGTGGAGAAGGTGGTTGGTGCTAAGCCCCAAAACCAGCAACAACCGTGGGATCTTGGCCCAGAGCCTGAGACTTTGCACCGATTCCACCTGAGCTGTTCCTGTTCTTTTGCCTCTGCCCAGCCCGCCCCTCAACCTCTGTAAATAAGGACAGCAACCTCTATAGTGACGAACCTCCCTATTCTGATTCCTGCAACTTCTCTGTGCTGTGTCAGTCCAGCAGAGTTTGGTTCGGTACTCCTCTTAGTCTTTGGGATGGCTAATATCACAGACACTCAGCCACTGAACATGACAAGGATACCTGTGAGAAGTGTTAAGAAAGAGGCAATTCCTCACAGTACCCCCTCCATTTTTCCATCAAATTACCTCTCTTTCAGGTATCTTACAGTCAGTCCTTCAGAGTTACCTGTCTTAAGGGACCAAGCATTAGCCTTCTTTGTAAAGAACATCTTACATAAAGCATGTTATCCTGGATAACATTCTGAAACTGGATAACATTTCAAAGAACCTAGTATAGCTATTTGAATCCACCAAGGACCCTTTTCTTCCTGGACGTAGACCACAGGGGTCATGAACAGTGGGTGGGATTCTTTACTTGCTTTTTGCTTCTTTACCTGCTTTCTGCAGTGCAGGGTGGGAATCAAAGAGGCAGGCATGTCATGAGATTTCTTTTTCTTGGGTACAGGATCCAAATAACAATAGGATTGCACAGTGGCTGAACGTGGTGCCCAACCAAGGCATCGTAGACCTGTCCTTCCAGCTAGCACCAGAGGCAACGCTGGGCACCTATAGTGTGGCCGTGGGTGATGGCAAAACATTTGGCACCTTCAGTGTGGAAGAATATGGTAGGTGGGAGAAATAGTAGGTCAGAGTGTTGGACATGATCTTGTGTAAAAACAAGCAAAGGTCAAGTGAAACTTACTATGGAACTAGGTCAAAGATGGCAGATTTTACTTCCAGTGGAGCCTCATCACCAATCCAATGGACATGAACTTGGGCGAACTCTGGGAGATGATGAGGGACAGGGAAGCCTGGTGTACTGCAGTCCATGGGGTTGCAAAGAGTCAGACACGACTTGGTGACTGAACAACAACAATAATATACACTCATTGTAACACATTAGCATAAGCTAAGTGATACACCCACTAGTGCCATGACAATTCCCAGGCTGATCATCAGAGATAAGAAAGTGGGCTGTGAACCAGCCTAGAAATCTCCATCTCTTCCCCCAAATAGTTGGATTACTCTTCCCACTCATTAGCCTATGAAATTTTTGCTGTTGTTTAGTTGCTAAGTCATGTCCAACTATTTGGTGACCCCATGGACTGTAGCCCTCCAGGCTCCTCTGTTGGTGGGATTTCCCAGGTAAGAATACTGGAGTGGGTTGCCATTTCTTTCTCCAGGGGATCTTTCTGACCAAGGGGTCAAACCAGCATCTCCTGCATTGGTAGGTGGATTCTTTACTGCTGAGCCAGCAGGGAAGCCCAGCCTATGAAATTATCCAGCCCATACAAACTAACCATCCCATATTTTCATGCCTCTCCCTTTCTGAGATGGCCCACACTCTGTCTGTGGTGTGTGTTTCTCTTTAAATAAATCTAATTCTTACCTTTAAAAAAGGGGGATTATTTATTCATGTTAGTACTAAATCAGTAACTTTGGGAGGATTTTACCTTATTAATGCACCGTTAATTCAATTAGCTGGGCTTCCCTGGTGGCCCTAGCGGTAAAGAATCCTCCTACCAATGCAGGAGTTCCGGGTTCCATCCGTGGATCAGGAAGATCTCCTGAAGTAGGAAATGGTACCCCACTCCAGTTTATTCTTGCCTGGAAAATTCCAAGGACAGAGAAGTCTACAGTCCATGGGGCTGCAAAGAGTTGAATGTGATTGAGCAATTTAATTAGATAATTAATTATCACTGTTTTATACCCCTCTGTTCACTACCTGTGTAGTCAAACTTTCTTCCTCTTCATTTTCCATCTCTCCACTCTTTCCAGTGCTGCCTAAGTTTAAGGTGGAAGTGGTGGAACCTAAACAGTTATCTGTGGCGGAAGACTCTTTCTTAGTAAAAGTTTGTTGTAGGTAAGAATAAAGTTCTGGATCCACTGAGGATGAAAGCTATATTGAGAGATGTTGTGATCGAGTATTATGGGGAGAGGATTGTGGAGGCAGTGGTTAAATCTTGTGATGTTATGTGGCTCAGAGTCACAAGTTCCGCAAAAACATACTTTTTTTTAAAATTGTTTTTTATGTGGACCATTTTTTAAAAAGTCTTTATTGACATCTGTTACCATATTGCTTCTGTTTTATGTTTTGGTTTTTTGGCCATGAGGCATGTGGGATCTTAGTTCCCAGACCAGGGATTGAACCCACACCCTCTGCATCAGAAGGTGAAGTCTTAACCACTGAACCACCAGGGAAATCCCAGGGACACATTATCTAATTGCATTTTTGTGCTTATTTTCCTCTGCTTTCTCAGCTGGCATTATTGGTTTAGAGCCTACTGTGTGTAGAGCACAGTATTGAATCCCATGGGAAGTAGGAGTAAGGAAAAAGAAAGACACTGCTGTCCTTTGGGTGGCTTTTATTGTGCAATGGCAATACTCTAAAGCTTTAAGTAAAGCAGGGATATGAATGAATGAGAGCTGGAGAAAGGTGGGACTGTCAGAGCACTTTCTGAGACGGGCATGTGAAAGAAAGGAAAAGTGTTTAGGGGAGGAGGGCCTGGATCACAGGTGGACTTGCCTCACTCTGACTCCTCATGCTTTTTGCGGTTAGGTACACCTATGGGAAGCCCATGCAAGGAGTAGCGCATGTGTCAGTGTGTCAAAAGCCATATATTTACCGGTATCTGGATCTAGAACGGGAACATTTACCTGACAGATGCAAGAATGTCTCTGGACAGGTGAGTAAAACAGGATGTAGAAAAGGAAACTTATTCCTATGTCTTAAAGAGTAAGTATGTAGGTACCAATATAGAAAGATGGTTAAAAACACCCAAAGTAGAAATAATTTCATGTGATTAGTACCCCAGTTCTAAAGAACACAGAAGTCTTTTTACCCCCCAAAGATAAAGCTCTTTTAGAATCTGCCTTGGGATCAAGAGATTAACCAAAACCCTTAGAAGATAACAATTCTTCTGTTCTGAAGGTGGTTCTTTCCTCCATCTCATATCTTGGAACTTCCAAGTCATGTATGGGTGGGTGTATGCTTCATGTTGTGGAATACTTTTTCTATTTTAAAGATGGAGAAACTGGGAATTCCCTGGAGGTCCAGTGGTTAGGACTCCATGCTTTCATTGCCAAAGGCCCAGGTTCAATCTCTAGTTGGGGAACTAAGATCTCATAAGCCATGTGGGACAAAAAAAAAAAAAAATTGAGAAACTGAAGTATAGAGTTGAGAAACTATTTTCTTCTACAGGACATCATGAGTTAGAAGTAGAGATAAGGGTCTTCCCTGGTGGTCCAGTGGTAAGAATCTGCCTTCTGATGCAGAGTATGTGGGTTCAATCCCTGATCAGGGAACTAAAGATTCCACATGCTGCTCAGCAGCTAAGCCTGGGAGCCATAACTATTGAATCCTGCACCACGACTAGAGAGCCCGTGTGCCCTAGAGCCTGTAAACCCAAACAGATAGCCTGTGCGCTGCAATGGAAGATCTCCTGTGTCACACCTAAGACCAATGCAGCCAAGTAAATAAATAAATTAAAAAAGAAGTAGAGATTAGGTTATTCACCCTCTTTCTTCCTCTCTCTCTCTCTCTGATTGCCTCACTAGACTGACAAAGCAGGATGCATCTCAACTTCTGTGGCCATGTCTATGTTCAACCTCACTGGGTATTTTTACAGACAAGACATCAATATCATGGCTACTATGGTGGAGGAAGGGACAGGTAAGTGGGATGCTCCTTGGTTCATTAAGAAAAGGGAAAGGAAAAGAATTGTCCAAGAGAGAGACCCTGTATAGTCAAAGCTATGGTTTTTCCAGTAGTCATGTATGGATGTGAGAGTTGGACCATAAACAAGGCTGAGACCCAAAGAATTGATGATTTCAAATGGTGGTGCTGGAGAAGACTCTTAAGAGTCCCTTGGACTGCAAGGAGATCAAACCAGTCGATCCTAAAGGAAATCAACCTTGAATATTCATTGAAAGGACTGATCCTGAAGCTGCAACACTTTTGCCACCTGATTCAAAGAACCAACTCATTGGAAAAGACCCTGATGCTGGGAAAGACTGAAGGCAGGAGGAGAAGGGGGTTGACAATATGAGATGGTTGGATGGCATCACTTACTCAAATGGACATGAGTTTGAGCAAACTCCCAGCATTAGTGAAGGACAGGGAAGCTTGGCGTGCTGCAGTCTATGGGGTTGCAAAGAGTCGGACATGATTTAGTGACTGAACAACAACAGCAACTCGGAGGACTCAAGACTCGCCTTCATCAGTGCTTAGAAGGGGCTCCGTTCTAAGTTCACAATCAATGGGAAATGTCAGACTTCATCTGCCATCCATTCTCTATTTCCCCAAAAGTTTGGGAAGGAGGCGTTGGTTTAGATCTTTGGTCAGAATGATATTCATCTTCTCACTTCCTGTGGCACCATCCTTTCAGGTAGTCTCATGTTAAACATGAAGATGAGGATGTTAGGTATTTAGATCATCATACATCTGGTTTCCCTCTGTAGGAGTGGAGGCCAACACCACTCAGGATATATACATTTCTTCACAAATGGGATCCATGACCTTCGAAGACACCAATG
This sequence comes from Dama dama, assembly GCF_033118175.1. Classification (NCBI taxonomy): domain Eukaryota; kingdom Metazoa; phylum Chordata; class Mammalia; order Artiodactyla; family Cervidae; genus Dama; species Dama dama. The sequence continues at coordinate 19,083,479 of NC_083702.1, forward strand.
ATTATTATTACCCCAATTTCCCCTTCAGTGGAAAGGTATGTTGAAACTCATCTCTACTCAGACAGAAAATGCTTAACCACCCTGTCAACTCCTTCCTGAACACATATAAACTTAGCATTTTTCTAAGTACTCTATATGTATTCACTTTAATCTGTACAACAATCCTGAGTTAGACCTTATTATTGGCCCCATTTTGCAGACAAAAAGGCTGAGACACAGAGAGATTAGTGAGGTTAGGTGATTTTCCCAAGGTTATACAGCTCATAAGTGGTAATTATGGTCAGAGCTAGGCAGCCTGCCTCTAGAGCAACAGTCCCCAACCTTTTTCACACCAGGGACTGCTTTTGTGGAAGATGTGGGGGGGATGGTTTCAGGATGATTCAAGTGCATCACATTTATTGTGCACTTTGTTTCTATTATTAGTACATCAGCTCTACTTCAGATCAGCAGGCATTAGATCCTGGAGGTTGGAGACCCCTGTTCTAGAGTATACGCTTAATTCCTAGCACTGTGTGTCCTTAATCTCACATGAGATGTGCCTTAAATACTAATGTGACTTCAATGCCCCTCCCAATGCCAGGGGTTCACCTCCTCCTGTGTCAATCTTTGAATTTTAGAGCTGCAAGTTAGCTGGTGAGATCATTTAGTCTGAGTTTCTGCATCTAGGCAAGGTTAATATCAAACTTCCTGCCACAGAGAGCCACTTATGGCTCCTTAAGCATCGTCTTTAGAGATTTAAAAAAAATGGTAGTGTCTTCTCTCTGATTCCTAGCATTCCACCCCTCTCTCTATCGTCTTCACTTCCCAAATAACTGTTGAACACCATACTATTGTACATATTCAGATCTGTTATTCCTTGGTCATCTCTTCTTTAGACCAAGAGTAGATCCAGACTGTCTTAGAGCCTAAGGATTATACAATTTAGGAGTGGAAGGGGATGCTCTGTAGGAAAATGAAAGCAAAAAAAATACAGAGCTTTGGCAGGGGGGTATGAAAATGAGGGGCCCTGATGTTTCCTAAGCCAGGTGGCAAATCTACTTCTTTTTTTGTTCATTCACTTGTTTTTTTAACATTTTATTTTGTAATTGGGGTATAGCTGATTAAAAGTGTTGTGATAATTTCAGGTGAACCGCAGAGGGACTCAGGCATACACACACAGTATCCATTCTCCCCCAAAGCCCCTTCCCATCCACTGTTACATTATGCTGCCATATAATACTGAACAGAGTTCCCTGTGCTATACAGTAGGTTCTTGTTGGTTATCCATTTGAAACATAGCAGAGTGTACATGTCCATTCCAAACTCCCTAACTATTCCTTCCCCGCCACAACCTTAAGCTGTGAGCCTCTAAGTCTGTGAGCCTCTGTTTTGTAAGTAGCTCATTGTGTCATTTCCTTTTAGATTCCACATGTAAGGGATGTTGTATGATATCTCTCCTTCTCTGTCTGACTCACTTTACTCAGTATGACAATATCCAGGTCCATCCTACATGTGGCAAATCTACTGCTTCAGGTCAAGCTGCTTCTGTGTGTTTCTCGGTTCCTCATAGATCCTCATTTCCAACCCCCTGCATCACATTTACCTTCTTCTGGACTCTTTCCTGAAATGTCTTCTTAGAATTTTGAACCTACTCCAAACCTGACTCTAATGACCTTCACCCCTCAGATAAGAGTGAAGGGCCACGATGGCTCCCTCCTCCAGTATCATTCAGTGTATCTGGTGATTCGTGGAGAAAATGGAAACGTCAACCAGATCCTGACTACTGACAACAATGGCCTCGCTGCCTTCAGTCTAGACACGGCCAATTGGAACGGGAAAAGCATTTCTCTGGAGGTAAGCACTGGGAGTCCCCCTTTCCAGCACAGAAGACCGTCTGAAGGAAAACTTCAGAATTTCCTTGTTTCTCTCTCTGCCCTCCTGGTAAGTCCATCACCCCACTTACTCACCAGTTCTGCCCTCCCCTCGACAGAAAGTTTTTCTTAGACACCACCATTTTAAATTCTGATCAAATAAATGACCCTTCAGATTAAAAAAAAAAGATTGCTATTTCTATTAATTCATTTTATAACTTAACTGCCTCTCCATCTGGTTCTCTATTTGAAATCAGATTAGGGAGGAAAAAATGGTTTAGAATAATTTTCTTCCTCCTATTCCCCCTTTCCTTCTTCTTATTACTCATAAAAATAGCAAAGAGAATTCTAGATATTGCACAACTTGGAAGGTTATTTGTACCAGTTATCAATTGCTGCTTTACAAACAACTTCAGGGTAATTCCCTGGCTATCCCGTGGTTAAGATGTGCTTTCACTGCTGAGGGTGACGGGCTCAATCCCTGATCGGGGAACTACGAAACCAAAACGAAGAAAAACAAACTATAGATCTTCAGTGTTACACAATAGGAAGTATTTACTGGTCTTGTATCTGGGTAGTCTGATGGCAGTTCTCCCCATCTTCATGGAGTTCCTTATGTCTGTGGGCCAGTTGACTGTAGGCTTGCACTCCACATGTCTCATGATCTGCTGAGACAGTCCAGGTATACCAATAGTTCAGTGGGTAAAGAGTCCACCTGCAATGCAGAAGACACAGGGGATGTAGGTTCGATCCCTGGGTCGGGAAGATTCCCCTGGAAGAGGATATAGCAACCCACTTCAGTATTCTCGCCTGAAAAATTCCATGGACAGAGGAGCCTGGTGGGCTACAGTCCACAGAGTCTCAAAGAGTCGGACACGACTGAGTGACTAAACACGTACCTATTCTCATGGCAATGAAGAGATGCAAAAGCAAAAGACATGCAAGGACTTTTCTGAGCCTCTACTTATCTCACATATTTGAATATCCATTCCCCAAAACAAATCACCTGGTGGGTCCACAGTTAGACCAAAAGGGTCTAAGATTCCTTGGTAGAGGATGATGCTATGGGGAAGGAGGAAGAACTGTAGCCCATAATGCAATCATTCAGCTACACTGCTCAAGCAAATACATACTATTTCTGTTGTGACTAATTTGCCTATTTCTGTACTTTAGGCATCACTCAATCACTCCTTCTTAGAAACGATTATTTTCAGTCTTTTTTTGTATGTGTGACTGGCCTGTGGGATCTAGTTCCCTGACCGGGGATCAGACCCACGCCCCCTTCACTGGAAGCATGAAATCTTAACCACTGAAACACCAGGGAAGCCTGATATTGATTTATTTATTTTCAGTCTTATTATCCTCTGTATCTAGTTTTCTTATCTCTGAGATTCATTCTTTAATCTCTTAGTCAAACTTGCCTCTCCTTTGCATCAGTGTGTGAAGGTATATCATCCACAATTTCTATTACCTGACAGCTATAATTCAGCCCTTTCTTTACACCCTGACATACCAAAATGTTGCTGCAAGTAGCCACTGTTATGGAGTCCTCAAACATTCTTGGTTGGACCTCTAGCGAAATATCTACATGCCACTCTTAGGCAGTACAGATTTGAGAATCACAACAGCCCTACCAGGTTGGTATAGTTGGGGTACATGCCTTTAAAGGTCTTTTTCCCCCCTCTTTCTCTTTCTCAGGGCAGGTTCCAATTGGAAGAAACATATGATCCAAAAAAAGTGCCTGGTTACTACCAAAATGCCTACCTGCACCTGCAGCCCTTCTACAACACGACTCGCAGCTTCCTTGGCATCCGCCGATTGAGTGGCATCTTGGCATGTGGCCAGCCCCAGGAAGTGCTGGTGGATTACTACATCGATCCGGCTGATGCAAAGCCTGACCAGGAAATCACCTTCTCCTACTATGTGAGACTGGGAGATGGGGGGGTGGAAGGAAAGGGAATAAGGACAGTGAGTCAGAGCAAGTGAACAGTCTGGACAGAGACATAAGACAGGACTTCCCCGGTGGTCCAGCGGTTAAGACTGCTCTGCCAATGCAGGGAGTACAGGTTCAGTCCCTGGGTGGGGAACTAAGATCCCACAGGCCGTGCAGTACTGCCAAGAGTTCTTTAGAAAGCTGTAATGCAAGCCATATAGGTAATTTCTAAATCTTTAAAAGCCACATTAAAAAATTAAAAGAATGGGGGAAACTAACTTTTAAAGGAAATTTTATCCAACCCAACATATGGTCATTTCCACATGAAATCAACTAAAAAATCATTAATAAATATTTTACATTTTCTTGTTTCAACCGTGTAGCAAAGTATGCATTAGAAACTCAAAGTATGTATTTTATACTTAAAGGAGTTTGGACAAATCACATTTCAAGGGCTCCAGGAATCGAATGTGCCCAGTAGCTACTGTGTTGCTATAGGTATAGAAGATGGTAATAAGGAGATTTTGAACAGGAGCCCAGGGAAATTGTGTGAGGAAATAAAACTAGGAATTAATGAGAAAATGTTGCTGACAAGGGCTGAAAGGGAGCTGGGTGGGAGGGTGGGAGGGAGACTGAGAAGAGGATGGGGACTCAGAGTAAATTTCCTTATGTGTTTCATTGGTCAGTGTTTTAAAATAGATAATACAGGGTTAACTTTGATAGCAACTTTGCTGGAGAAATATGATTACAACTTGTAGTCTGAAAGAAATGTATAAAGACAAGCAGTTTGGTGCCTTGCCTGGTGGTCCAGTGCTTAAGAATCTGAGCTTCCACTGCAAGGGGCATGGGTTTGATCCCTGGTCAGGAAAGTAAGATCCTGCATGCCCTGCTGTGTGGCCAAAAAAAAAAAAAAAAAAAACCCAAAAAACAAAAAGAAAAACCAAGACTAACAGTTTACTGGTCACCATGAGTCCAATTCCTCAGGAATTCCTCAAGAACTGGACTCACGTGAACCTTGGTTTTGATGGTCCAGAGTTTTTTTTATTCCCTTATCATCTTCTTAAAGTCTTTGAGAGACTTTCTCCCCCTAAATCATTTCAGTGTCTCCATCAATCTAAAACAATCATCCAAATAACAGAATGAGGAGGGGTGGGTGGGAAATAATAAGGCTGAATTATAATACTTATAATACATGTACTGAGTTCAGGACAGAAGTGTGGGAGGCTTACGAGAAAACTGGAATTGGAGCAGATCAGTGCAGACTTGACTGGAGCCTGAGGAGCTGGCCTACTTAGAAACCATTGCACTGAGTTCATTTTCAGGGGAAAGTGAACAGGAAGGGAAAGTTAAAAAGAGATTTCTTGCCAGAGAGTCAAATGTCAGAGGACTCAAGACAGTTCAAGATGTATTCATTTCCACTGAATTCTTTAAAAAAAAATTTATTTATGTATAGTTGATCTACAATGCTGTGTTACTTTCATGATTCAATTATACACACACACATATGTATATATATTCTTTTTCAGATTCTTTTCCCATAGAGGTTATTACAGAGTATTGAGTAGAGTTCCCTATGCTATACAGTAGGTCCTTGTTGGTTATTTATTTTATATATAGTAGTGTGTCTATATTAATCCCAAATTCCCAATTTATCCCCACCTCCCCTTTAACTTCCACTGAATTTTGAATTGAGTGATAATTTTTTTAAAGTTGTAAAAACAGAAACAGACTCACAGATATAGGGAACAGACTTGTGGTTGCCAAGAAGGAAGAGACTTGTGAGGGATAGATCAGTTGTTTGGGATTAGCAGATCCAAACTATTATATATAGAATGGATAAACAACGAGGTCCTATTGTATAGCACAGGGAACTATATCCAATCTCCTGGGATAAACCATAATGGAAAAGAATATTAAAAAGAAATGTATACATGTGTATAACTGAGTCACTCGGCTGTCCAGCAGAGATTGGCATAACATTATAAATCAACGATACTTCAGTAGAAAAAAGTGTTTTTTAAAAAAGGTTGTTAGGATGGATTTTAGTGGACATTATGTTACAAGGATCATAAAAGAATAAAACCTAGAGATCTTCAAGAAATGGTGTCAGCTATCTATTGTGAAGAATGGTTTCTGCTTTGTCTGGTTCCAAAGCCATGGTGGCCTGTGTCTCCTCCCACCCACCCCCTGATTCTTTGCAGACCCTCAACTGGAGGAAGAGTCATCAGGACTCTGGGTACCATCCAATATTTGACAAACTGAAGGATGCTCCATTAAGTACTTACCTGGACTCCTGAACTATGAAAGAAGCCTCTCCTTATAGAGAGATGTAAGGATTGGGCCAAGGCTAAACTCCTCTAACTTCTATGTTGTTGATGATTTTTATTTTTCTCTTCTTTAGTTAATAGGGAAAGGAAATTTGGAGATGGAGGGGCAGAAACACTTGAAGTCTAGGATGAAAGGTGAGTGTTCGTGAATCTCTTGGGAGACTTAAACCTTAAACTGCCAGTTGAATTGGCTTATAATGCTTTTCAGATCTCCTTTGTGGTAGTTTCCTTCTACTTTTTTGTATATTCATTGTATTAATTTTTGAGAGTTTGATACTGAAACTCCAACTGAAAATCTTCATTTATCTACTTAAAAATAATTGTAATGTATAGTGGAACTCTATGTAACTTTGTTCTGTGTTTTCCAAGTCTCCTGTAAGTTTACATTACATTATATTTGTAACGTAAAATTGTTTTTACGTTAATTCAACAAACAAAAAAGAAAGAAAAAAGAAGAGAGACAAGAAAAAACTTTAAACTTCTAGGAAACAGTTCTTATACTAGAAGCAATATCAGGAGTAGCAAGAACAGAACAATAACCACAGATCAGAAAAATGAGAAACAACTCGCCCATGGTTGGCTCAAGGGGAAGAGCAGACACAGGGTTGGATGTCATTGGTGGGTGAGTGTGTACTCTTGTGCCTGAATATCCCCTCTTCTCTTTCAGGACTGAAAGGCTCCTTCTCTCTCCCACTGATCTTCAACTCCAGACTAGCTCCTGATCCTTCCCTGGTGGTCTATGCTATTTTTCCCAATGGCGGTGTCATAGCGGACAAAATCCAGTTCTCAGTGGAGATGTGCTTTGACAATCAGGTAAAATGGCAGTTAAGGCGGGTGAAGGAAGGTCTGGGATGAGAGAGGGAGCTTCTGTATCCTGGGGGTGGAGGGAGATAAGGCAGGGCCACTGGGGAAGGCAGGGGGTAATGTTGAAGCTGGATGTCATGTTTTGTATCTTTAGCATGGTTTGTTGAACTGTCTCTCCTTGTTCTTTTAAAAGGTCATGCTGGGAAGTCACATGTTCTGTAGACCTATTCCATAAATTCTCTTTCTACTTTCTGTCTTTTAAACTTTCTGTATTATTCTACCATGCTGCTTACTTTTTCCAACTGTATCACAAAACACTGTTTCTAAAGGGTAAGACTTTACAAAGAAAAATCAGTATAAAAGTGAAGGACTTGAGGGGAATTCCCTGGCAGTCCAGCGGTTGAGACCTCATCGTCCAATGCTGGGGGTTTGGGTTCAATCCCTGGCCAAGGAGTTAAGATCCCACATTCTTCATAGCTAAAAAAAACCAAAATATTAAACAGAAGTAATATTGTAACAAATTCAATAAAGACTTTAAAAATGATCCACATCAAAACAAGAAAAAAAATGACAAAGCGACTCTAAAAAAAAAAGTGAAGGAGTGGGCTAGGGACCGCACTTAGGGCATATGGCTGATGGCTGTTTCTCCTCTTCTCCAGCCTGTTCTGATCCCCATGTTGTCCTTTTCTCTTCCCCAGGTTTCCCTTGGCTTCTCACCTTCCCAGCAGCTTCCAGGAGCAGATGTGGACCTACAGCTGCGGGCAGCCCCTGGGTCCCTGTGTGCAGTCCGGGCCGTGGATGAGAGTGTCTTGCTGCTTAGACCAGAGAGCGAACTGAGCAATAGTTCGGTGAGTGGCCTGCTGACATGGCGAGAGGGGGTCGACAGAGAAGACAGACCGGCTGCATCAGGATAAGAGATGGTTTCCAGGGAGCAGGAAAGAGAGTCTCAGGGAAACAGTGCATCACACAAGGTGGAGGCAAAGCTGGTATGGACATGAAGGTAGAAATGATGATATGGGAAATTCCTGGAAATCCAGTGTTTAGGACTCAGGGCTTTCACTGCTAGGTCCCAGGTTCAATCCCTGGTCAGGGAACTAAGATCCTGCAACCTGCTTGACATGCCCCAGCCCCTGAGAAACACTATATGAGAAAGGCGTGGTTAATATAGGGATCAGTAAAGATGAAATAGGAGATAAGGATCAGATTATGAGAAAAGATGAACTAGAGGAAGGGGTTTAGGATGGAAGAAATTCTGGAGTAATGAGGACAAAGAATACAAGGACAGTAAACTGTGCCCACAGAATCTGAGAGAAGTGATTTCACTGTGTCAATATTTCATTTGCTTAAGAAAAAAAGATTAATTTCCTTTCCTGTCTTTTCTCAGGTCTATAGGATGTTCCCATTCTGGTACAGTCACTACCCCTATCAGGTGGCTGAATATGATGAGTGTCCAGGGTTTGACCGATGGAACTTTCCGCGGCCCCTCATTGAGCCAGTACCTGAGGAGCGTTGGAACAATCGTTTTGTCATGTGGAGGCCTTGGAGCTCTGAAGAAACAGACCTTTTCAGTCTTTTCCAGGTGGATGTTCTTACCCATTCTGTTCTCGTAGAAACAATGGTGGTGGGAGGGGGAAAGGAAAGTCCCTATTGACAAAAGCATGTGGGCTCAGGTGGGCACTGACAGGGGCAAAATCTTGAAAGAAACTCCTGGTGGGCAAGGAGCCTCTCTTGGTTCTTATGCTTGAAGAAGTTTCCCACGTGTGAGGCTATACACCTATCCTCTCTCTGGGGTCTGCAAACATTGACTTCCATGGGATCCAGACAGAAGGAAATACACACATACACACATACACACAAAGAAAGGTAGACCAGAAGTCTCCTACTATTATGAAAGATTTTGCATTTATTTTATTAGCAAAGGTTTGGGATGCTTTGGCCCATGTCTGGCCATTGGGTCTCTGAGGTCAGGAAGCAGGTCTTGTTCATCCTTTGTGTTCTCTCTAATACTTTATCCTTCAGTATATTTTTGAGTCTGATCCACTCAATATATTTTTATTGAATTGATCAAGCTGATATGGTCTCTGCCCTCAGAAAATTCATTTCAAATCAAATAATAAGGATACAGTGACTAATATTCAGGAGAAGTATTAAACATATCAAACAATGAAGTAAGTGGAATACTACTATTTAGCCAAAAAAAGAAGGGAATCTTGTCACTTGCAACAACCTGGGTGGACCATGAGGGCCTTATGCTAAGTGAAATAAGTCAGATGGAGAAAGACAAACATTGTATGATCTCACTTATATGTGGAATTTAAAAACAACAGTTATTTAGTTGCTCAGTCATGTCCAACTCTTTTATGACCCCATGGATTGTAGCCCACCAGGCTCTTCTGTCATGGGATTTCCCAGGCAAGAATGCTAAAGTGGGGTGCCATTTCCATCTCCAGGGTATCTTCCTGACCCAGGAATCAAACTCAAGGCTCCTGCGTTGCAGGTGGATTCTTTACCTCTGAGCCCCTGGGGAAGCCCAATGATATTGTGTAGCATACTTGAAAGTTGCTAAGAGAATAGATCTTAAAAGTCCTCATCACAAGAAAATAATTTTTTGTAATTATATATGGTGATGGATGTTAATTAGACTTATTGTGATGATCATTCTGCAAAAACGTATGCATATGTGTATATATACATATGCATAATACATACATATATATGTATATAAATACAATGAAATAAGTTTCATTGTGAGACTTTCATGCTGGCTGGAGTAGAAGTGAACCAGTCTTGGTGGTTGAGTATGGGTCTCACAATTAATAGGCAAAGAATGTGTTGGTTCAACCCTTTGAGGGTGAAATTTCTAGGCAGTAGCCCTTGTAGTAAGGGAGAGGACCCCCTCTAACACTTCATTCTCTGGTCCCTTTGGTGCCTATCAGAACGTGGGCCTGAAAATACTGTCCAATGCCAAAATCAAGAGGCCAATAGATTGCGGTCACCAGAATTTAGAACACAGCTTGATGATGGGTAAAGGTAAGCTGCCTCTGATTCACTGAAATATTTAGAATCACAGAACTCTGAGAGCTCCCTCTTTGCCTCCTCTTCTTGCCCTGAGCCTCTAGCCAGGATGATAATGGATTGTGGGTTATAGATGCAGGTAGTTTCCCCAAGGATTTCACTCTCTATGGGGATGGCTTTTGAATCCTGAAGTTCTTATCTATTCATTCTCTGACCAAACGTCCCCACCTGTCACTTTCCCCAATAGCCTTGTGACCAGGTTATAGATGCAGGTTATAGATGCAGGTAGTTTCCCCAAGGATTTCACTCTCTATGGGGATGGCTTTTGAATCCTGAAGTTCTTATCTATTCATTCTCTGACCAAACGTCCCCACCTGTCACTTTCCCCAATAGCCTTGTGACCAGTCAGTTCCTCAGCGGTCCTTCCTCCTCATCTATGATTTGCATGTTCTCTGCTTCCCTCTGAATGTCTTGCTAGTAGTCCCTCTACTTTGGCTTATCCTCTGACATAAGTCTTCTGCTTTTTCCCTTATTCCTTAGCGATGAATGATATTCGTACAACGGCTTTCAAGCCAGCTCCATTAGTTCAGCCAGAAGGTTCTCAGGTTCGCCAGTACTTCCCAGAGACTTGGCTGTGGGATCTGTTTCCTGTTGGGTAAGTGATACCTCAAAGGTATAACAAGATTATATATACAGTGTGGAGTCAGGAGGGAACCCAGACTCAGATAATTTTTTAAAATTAATTAATTTGACTGTACTGGGTCTTAGTTGTGGCATGTGGGCCCTTTAGTTGCAACATGTGGGATCTAGTTCCTTGACCAGGAATCAAACCCAGTCCACCTGCATTGCGAGCTAGATTCTTAGCCAGTGAACCACCAGGGAAATCCCAGGCTCAAATAATTTCTAATGAACCTAAGTTTCAAGCCAGAGAATAGCAAGGAAAGATAAGAAAACCTTCTTAAGTGAACAATGCAAAGAAATGGAGGAAAGCAATAGAATGGGAAAGACTAGAGATCTCCTCAAGAAAATTAGAGATACCAAGGGAACACTTCATGCAAAGATGGGCTCAATAAAGGACAGAAACAGCGAGGACCTAACAGAAGCAGAAGAGCTTAAGCAGAGGTGGCAAGAATACACAGAAGTCTCAAGCCAAGAAGGTTTAATGGAAATATGAGAACGTTTTTCTTTCCCTGGTTTCTTAAACAATAGTATACAATCATTCAAAACAAATCCACACATCTTCACATTTGCACAGTGCAGACAGGGCAGGGCCACACCAACAGAAAGGCACATCTTGATGTTAGTTTAGTTTGTGCTCACTCCTTTCCTGCTTGTTCTGACAAACCATAAGGATGCGTATTCTCACAGATTCGGAGGGCACTGGGCTGTCTTACAGATATGTTTACACACATACTGCCTCCCCCAATCCTCAGACACACGCTTTTCCCATACTTTTACAGCCTCACTTGAAGACTCACACTCTGAGATTCACTTAGGCCTCCAGTCCAGTTGCTTTCCCCTCACCCCCCCCACAAGAGCAACAAAATAGTCACTTCTGCAGGCGAATTTATAGCTGAATTCTTGCGTCCTCACAGCTACTCGGGGGAGGAGTCTGTCCACATCACGATTCCTGACACCATCACCACGTGGAAGGCCATGACTTTTTGCACCTCCCAGTCCAAGGGTTTCGGCCTCTCACCCACTGTTGGAGTGACTGCCTTCAAGCCGTTCTTTGTTGATCTGACGCTCCCATACTCAGTGGTTCGAGGTGAATCCTTCCGTCTGACTGCCACCATCTTCAATTACCTGAAGAAGTGCATCAGGGTAAGAGCTGGGGATGTAGGAAGCAGGTATCAAGCCCCTACACTAGAGGCATATGCATCTCCCCAGAGAAAAAGATGAGACATCAGTGTCTTGGCCCTCCCGTCTTCCTGACCTTCTGTGCATTGTCTGCTTTACTCATATCCTTTATTATTATTTTTGTGTGTGTGTGTGTGTTTTTTTTTTATCTTCCACAGTCATTTCTTTCTTTTTTTTTTTTTTCCAGTGGGTTTTGTCATACATTGATATGAATCAGCCATAGATTTACACGTATTCCCCATCCTGATCCCCTCTCCCACCTCCCTCTCCACCCGATTCCTCTGGGTCTTCCCAGTGCATCAGGCCCGAGCACTTGTCTCATGCGTCCCACCTGGGCTGGTGATCTGTTTCACCATAGACAGTATACATGCTGTTCTTTTGAAATATCCCACCCTCACCTTCTCCCACAGAGTTCAAAAGTCTGTTCTGTATTTCTGTGTCTCTTTTTCTGTTTTGCATATAGGGTTATCGTTACCATCTTTCTAAATTCCATATATATGTGTTAGTATGCTGTAATGTTCTTTATCTTTCTGGCTTACTTCACTCTGTATAAGGGGCTCCAGTTTCATCCATCTCATTAGGACTGGTTCAAATGAATTCTTTTTAACGGCTGAGTAATATTCCATGGTGTATATGTACCACAGCTTCCTTATCCATTCATCTGCTGATGGGCATCTAGGTTGCTTCCATGTCCTGGCTATTATAAACAGTGCTGCGATGAACATTGGGGTGCACGTGTCTCTTTCAGATCTGGTTTCCTCAGTGTGTATGCCCAGAAGTGGGATTGCTGGGTCATATGGCAGTTCTATTTCCAGTTTTTTAAGAAATCTCCACACTGTTTTCCATAGCGGCTGTACTAGTTTGCATTCCCACCAACAGTGTAAGAGGGTTCCCTTTTCTCCACACCCTCTCCAGCATTTATTGCTTGTAGACTTTTGGATAGCAGCCATCCTGACTGGCGTGTAATGGTACCTCATTGTGGTTTTGATTTGCATTTCTCTAATAATGAGTGATGTTGAGCATCTTTTCATGTGTTTGTTAGCCATCTGTATGTCTTCTTTGGAGAAATGTCTGTTTAGTTCTTTGGCCCATTTTTTGATTGGGTCATTTATTTTTCTGGAATTGAGCTTCAGGAGTTGCTTCTATATTTTTGAGATTAATCCTTTGTCTGTTGCTTCATTTGCTATTATTTTCTCCCAATCTGAGGGCTGTCTTTTCACCTTACTTATAGTTTCCTTTGTAGTGCAAAAGCTTTTAAGTTTCATTAGGTCCCATTTGTTTAGTTTTGCTTTTATTTCCAATATTCTGGGAGGTGGGTCATAGAGGATCCTGCTGTGAATTATGTCGGAGAGTGTTTTGCCTATGTTCTCCTCTAGGAGTTTTATAGTTTCTGGTCTTACATTTACTTTATTATTTTTTAAAACTTATTTTAGTTAATTGATTTATTGTGGCTGTGCTGGGTCTTTGTTCCCACTTGGGCTCTCTCTGGGAGGCTTTCTCTAGTTGCAGTGAGTGGGGGCTACTCTTCACTGTGGTGCGCGAGCTGCTCATTGTGGTGGCCTCTCTCATTTCGGAGCACAGGCTCCATGCGGGTTTTAGTAGTTGCAGCATGCGGGCTCAGTGGGTGTGGCCCCCGGGCTCTAGAGCACAGGTTTTTGGTACATGAGCTTAGTGGCCCCTTGGCACGTGGGATCTCCCCAGACTAGCGATCGAATCTGTATCTGCTGCATTGGCAGGTGGATTCTTAACTGCTGGACCACCAGGGAAGTCCTACTCACATCCTTTATCTTTCAAATATCCTCTTCAGGTTCAGACTAACCTGGCTAAGTCAGAGGAGTACCGGGTAGAATCGCAGACAGGCCCTCAGGCCTCCACCTGTCTGTGTGCTGACGAAGCAAAATCCTATCACTGGAACATCACAGCTGTCAAACTGGGTAAGAGCCGGATGTGGCCGGTAGGCAAGGAGAGCATAGAGGTTAGGAATGCTATCCTTTCCTCTACTACATTTGCTTCCTTTTCTCCTTCCTCTTCTGTATATTTGCCTCTATTTTTCGCCCTCTTAAGTCTAGGTTATAAATAAATGAGCAAATATTCTTTGATAGATGACTCCAAATTATCCACATCGGACTATTTCAAGTGTGAAAGGGTGAGCTTTTAAAATGTACACCAAGGACTTCCCTGGTGATCCAGTGGGTAAGGCTCCACACTCCCAGTGACCAAGTTCAATCCCTGGTCCGGGAACTAGATCCCACATGCTGCAGCTAAGAGTTCACAGGCCACAACTAAAAAAATATCCCGTGTGTCCTGCCTGTCACAATGAAGAAGATCAAAGATCCGAGGTGCAGCAACTAAGACCCAGTGCAACCAAATAAATAAATATTTTAAAAAATATATTTATGACAGGACAAGGGATATAGTTTCATGTTACTAGTCAGACACTAACCAGGCATTATCCTAACTGTGTTACATGAATTAACTCATTTAATCATCACAATATGGGCTTTCCTCATGGTGCAGTGGTAAAGAATCCGCCTGCCAGTGCAGGAGACACAAGAGACCCAAGTTCTATCCCTGAGTTGGGAAGATCCCCTGGAGAAGGAAATGGCAACCCACTCTAGTATTCTTGCCTGAAAAATTCCATGGACAGAGGAGCCTGGTGGACTAAAGTCCATGGGATCCCAAAGAGTTGACTGGTCGTGTGCACATGTGGGCACACGCACACCGCCCCCCCCCCCACACACACACAATCATCACAATAATCCTTTCAGATGTCATTTGCTCTCAGATTAAATCCTTGCAACTCAAACTGTAATATTTGGATGAATTAGTGATCTACTGCTGCTTAACAAAGTACCCTAAAATTTAGCAGCCGCAAAGAACATTTATTATCACAGTTTCTGTAGGTCAGTGATTGGTATGGTTTAGCTGGGTGCCTCTTGCTCAATGCCTCTCATGAAGTTCAGCCAGGGCTGTGTTCTCCTCCAAAGATTTGCCCAGGAGAGAATTTGCATCTACAGTCATTCCAGAGCCTCTGATCCTCGTGGGCTGTTAGAGTGGAGGCTGCAGTTCTCGGCCTCAGGTGTTGGTTGGTGCCTCCCTCTGTTTCCTAACCCATGACTCTTCCCGCCAGACTGCCTCCTGACATGACAACTGGCTTCCTCCACAGTGAGTGTCTCAATGGGAAAAGGGAACCCAAGACAGAGCTACAGTCTTTTTTTGGCTGTGCTGGATCTTCATTGCAGCTTGCGGACTAAGTTGCTCTGCAGCATGTGGGAACTGAGTTCTCCAACCAGGGATCGAACCCACATCTCCTGCACTGGAAGGTGGATTCACAACCACTGGATCGCCAAGGAAGTCCCTGCAGTCTTTTTTAAATCAGTCTCAGAAGTGACATCTCAGTGCTTCTGCTCTATCCTCTTCTTTAGAAGCAAATCATTAAACCTAGCCCACAAGCAAGGGGACTAGATGACACAGGAGTGTAAATATCAAGATACAGGAGTTGTCAGGGCCCCTTTGAGACCACCTACCACACTAGACCGGCATCAGTGACTCCTGGAAGCTTGTTGGAACTGAGGACTGTGGGCCCCACCCCAGATCCACTGACGCAGAGCTCTTATTGTAACAAGCCAGAGCCTCAGGCGACTGGCATGCATCAAGTTTAAGAAGCAACAGGCTAGTGGGGAAGAGACCTCATTGGTACCTGTGCTAATGGGGCCAATATCTTCCTTTCCCCCCTTCTCTTCTCAGGCCATGTAAACTTCACTATCAGCACGAAGATTCTGGACAGCAATGAACTCTGTGGGGGCCAGAAGGCATTTGTTCCCCTAAAGGGTGGGAGTGACACACTCATCAAACCAGTTCTGGTCAAGGTGAGTTTTCCGGAGGTCTAGCTTCGGAGGCAAAGGCAGCTACCAAGGGAGGGATGTTCAGTGTGTGTCCGACCGCATCAGTGAGTCTGTTGCAGTATTCTAAGTCCAGCTGCCATTAGGTAGCTCACCTTTATCCTTCCCTGAGCCATTCCTGCTCTTAAATACTTGCTAAACCCATACCAGTGGCCTATGAAAGTGTCTAATACAGCACCTGTCCTTTTTTTTTTTTTTAAAGAAAGAAATGGAAAATTTTATTCAAGCCAGATTTGAGAATTATACCCTGGGAAGAGCTTCTCAGAAAGCCCTGAGAACTGTCCCGCACTTTGGAAGTGAAGGCACAGTTGCATGAGTTTTCTTTGAGACAGAAGACTATACATCAAATGATACATTATTGACAATTTACATAATCTGGATATAAGGGTCATCATAGTGGCTCCTGTGACCCCTTATAAGATTAAGAAGGAATGTTATCTTTTTTAAAAAAATTGGAGTATAATTGCTTTATAACGTTGCGTTAGTTTCTGCTGTAAGGCAACACGAATCAGCTGTACGTATACATATATCCCCTCCCTCCTACTCCTCCCTCCCACCCCTCTGATACCTGATACTTTGGAGACACTCAATGAATGTTTGTTTCTCTATGAAAATCCCTGATGTCAGCATTAGCTGTGTCGTGTCACCTTGAATTCCATTGTCCGTCCTGTCTCCTAGAAGTGTCCCAAACTTGTCTTTAGCTCTAGCCCAGAAAGAGTCTTACTGAGAGGCCCCTCCCTGGGTTGAAAAGGAGTCCTTCTGAAAGTCAAAGAGAAGCTCTGTTCTCTCCAGTTGTGAGTGAAGCCCTCGGGGCACAAGCAGGGCCTCTTCTTCCCATTTCCCTTCCCTTTCCTCTCCCTCCAGGGCCACCTGCCCTGACACCCCTCTGGTTGTTCTCACCCGTCCTTGTCTCTTTTCCCGTCAGCCGGAAGGAGTCCTTGTGGAGAAGACACACAGCTCACTGCTGTGCCCGAAAGGTGGGTGAACATAGACAGGGGTTGATGTGAGAATTCCCTTAGCAACAGATTTTCTTAGGCAAAAGGAGGAATCTACAGGACAAGAGAAAAATAGGAGAGTCTAGGGGTGCCATTCCCAGGGGAACCAACTGGCAGAGAGGCAGGAAAAGAAGAGAAATCGTACAGCACAGTATGGTGCTGGCTGGAATTTATTTTTAGCAAAGACCGCTATGAATAGTAACAAAAAAAAAAAAAATCTACCTCCAACCCACAGAAAGCAGTGGTTACAGGAAACCCTGGGTGATGGCAAGTTTTTCTATGGTTTGGGCTCAAGAAGCCCCCACTACTTCCGCCTTTCTAGTGTTTTACCCTTTCTCTGCCCCTCACAGGAAAAGTGGCTTCAGAATCCATCTCCCTGGAGGTCCCTCAGGATGTTGTTCCTGATTCAGCCAAGGCTTATGTCACTGTTCTGGGTAAGCAACCAGAGATTCTTGGCTCAAAAAGGAAAAAGTGGGGCCAGCAGCTATCAAGGTGTGGTGTGAGTTGAAGCCTATGGACCCATGTGAAGGAAGGTGTGGTAGACTAAAAGAGACAAAGGAAGAAGAGCTTATTTTACAAACTGGTCACATACAGCCTATGCAGTATGGATGGGATTATATAGACATATACTCGGTTAAAAACAGAAATGAGGGACTTCCCCAGTGGTCCAGTGGTTAAGACAACATGCATCCACTGCAGGGGGCCTGGGTTTGATCCCTGGCCAGGGAACTAAGATCCCACATGCCACAAGCCAGGACCCAAAAAATAGAGAAACAAAGACAAAAAACAGAAAAGAGACTGAGCAAGAGGAAGTTAAAACTCATTAAGTTTTATATGTATTTAGGTTTAGGTCTATAAATTGGGTAGAGGGGAGGCAAAATGTTTGTGGTAACCATTTAAAATTAAGAACTTTATCCATTTGAATATAATTTTGGAAAGATTCAACCATGTTTAAAAGGGCATTGCCACTTCTTTGGGCAAGGAGAGGGAGCAAGTAGGAAAACATGAGCTTGAACATTGTAAAATTGTATCAAACTGGTTTAGGATCTCCATTATGCCATTTAATAGCCATGTGACTTTGGATAAGTTAGTGAATGATTTTGGTCCCTCTTTTCCCTTATGTAAGACAGGGATAATAACCTACCTCTCAGGATCGGTGTAAAGAATAAGTATAACATAATATAAAGTTCCCAGCACAGTATCTAGCACATAGTAGAAGGCTGTGTGTGTTATTCTTTCTTTACTCTTACCCCCTACCCAGATCCCTTCCAGGTTAAAACGTCCGTTTTGTCTGTGTTTGATTCTGGTATAGCACTCACCTTCCTGAATTATAACTCACTATTTTTCTGTGTCTTCCACACTGCATCGAGGACTCCTTGAGGATAAGAGCCATGTCTATTTATTTACTTAAAATTTTTTATTATTTATTTTTTGGCTGCCCTGGGTCCTTCTTCCTGCACGAGCTTTCTCTTACTCTCTAGCTGTAGTGCACAGGCTTCTCAGTGTGGTGGATTCTCTTGTTGCGGAACGCAGGCTCTAGGGTGCCCGGCTTCAGTAGTTGTGGTGCATAGGCTTAGCGGCCCCATGGCATGTGGAATCTTCCCAGATCAGGGGGACCAATTCCCTACATTGGGAGGTGGATTCTTTTTTTTTTTTTTTATTGGAGGATAATTGCTTTACAACACTATGTTGGTTTCTGCCATACAACAATGTGAATCAGTCATAACTGGACATATGTCCCCTCCCTCTTGAACCTCCCTCCCACCTCTTACCCCATCCTACCACTAGATTGTCAGAGCACCTGCTTGAGCTCCCGTTGTTATAAATCAACTTCCCACTAGCTCTCTATTTTACATATGGTAATATATATGTTTCAATGGCAGGCGGATTCTTAACCACTGGACCACCAGGGAAGTCCCAAGGGTCATGTCTTTTTCATTTTTGTTCTTAGAGCAGTTCTTGCAGTTGACATTCAGGACATATTTATACATTCGAATTGAGCTCAATGACTAAAATGAAGATGTTCATGAATCACTTACATCAGGCTTCCTGGCTTGTGAAGTATATGGAGGAGTCAGGAAATTTAATGTGGAAAAGCGTGCCAGGAGGGTGTGTGTGTCTGAGTGAGACGTGGTGATTTGAAGGGTGATGTAGTTATATGCAATGGAGGCAGGTTTTGTTACATCTCTCATCAGCGTTTTAAAGCCTTGCACTCCTTCAGGTGGCCTATGTACCTGTCTGTGTATTCCAGTACCTTGTACATACCTAATATTATAGTACTATGTTATAATTGCTTATAATAAATTAGAATAGTGACATAGGGACTTCCCTGGTGGTCCAACAGCCAAGACTCAGAGCTCCCAATGTAGGGGACCCAAGTTTGGTCCCTGGTCAGGGAACTAGATCCCACATGCTGTAACTAAAAGTTCACATGCTGCAACTAAAGATCCTGAATGCTGCAACTGAGACCCAGAGCAGAAAAATAAATAAGTAAATATTAATATTAAAAAAAAAAAGAATTGTGGGACTTCCCTGGTGGTCCAGTGGGTAAGAATCCACCTTCAATGCAGGGAAAGTGAAACGTGAAAGTGAAAGTTGCTCAGTCATGTGTGACCCCATGGACTATACAGTCAGGCCAGAATACTAGAGTGGGTAGCCTCCCCTTCTCCAGGGGATCTTCCTGACCCAGGAATCGAACCGGGGTCTCCTGCATGCAGGCAGATTCTTTACCAACTGAGCTATCAGGGAATGTGGGTTCAATCCCTGGTCAGGGAACTAAAATCCCACATGTCTCTGGGCAACTAAGCCCACATGCCACAACCAAAGCATAGCAAAAAAAAAGAAAGGAAACAAAAAAAAAGCCAAAACAAAAGAATTGCAGTGTATTGTAATTGCTTGCCCCACTGACTATGGACTCTTTGAGGTGGAGACTGTTGTCCCTGGGGTCACAGAGTAAGGACTCACAAAATGGTAAATAATATGTGTTCACTGGGGTGCTTCTCAAGTGGTGCTAGTGGTAAAGAACCCGCCTGCCAGGGCTGGAGACATAAGAGATGTGGGGTCCATCCATGGGTAGGGAAGATCCCCTAGAGGAGGGCATGGCAACCCACTGCAGTATTCTTGCCTGGAAAAATCCCATGAACAGAGGAGCCTGGTGGGCTACAGTCCATGGGTTCTCAAAGAGTCAGACACAACTGAAGCGACTTGGCACACACATATTAGTTGAATGATAACTCTTCAGGGTTCCTGCTTCTCCCACCACCTTCTCTCCCTCTCCTTTTGGACCCCAGGAGACATCATGGGCACAGCCCTGCAGAACCTGGACAAGCTGGTTCAGATGCCAACTGGCTGTGGGGAGCAGAACATGGTCTACTTTGCGCCTATCATTTACGTCCTGCAGTACCTGGAGAAGACGGAGCTGCTGACGGAGGAAATCTGGTCTCAAGCGGTGGGCTTCCTGAAGCTGGGTGAGTTGGCTCACCCTTTCTTCTTGGGCACTTGCTTTGGGGCCTATGGTTGGGTTATTAAGACATAGGGAAGTTCCGTGTCTGAAGTGTCCCTTATCCTTGCAAGCCATGGGAGTGTTATTTGAAGCTGTTGCTGTCCTCTAAAACCACATCTGGCTTCCCAGGGTACCAGAGGGAACTGATGTACAAACACAGTAACGGCTCCTACAGTGCCTTTGGGGAGCAAGATGGAAATGGAAACACATGGTAATGTTGCCCAATTCCCAGTGAGTTCTGCTCCCCAGAGCATAATTCCAGAACCCTCTGGAATTATTCCTCTACCCTCCCCTTCACCCCATTCTTGCTTTCTATCCTCTACCACTTAAACATATTTTTAAAATAAATTTTACTTTTTTATTTATGGCCATGTTGGGTTTTTGTTGCTCTGTGGGCTTTCTCTAGTTTGGGTATGTGAGTTTTCTCTTGTTGTGGTGTGTGGGTTTCTCTTATGAAGCACAGGCTCTAGGTGTGGGCTCAGCAGTTGTGGTATGTGGGTCTTAGTTGCACTGTGGCA
This sequence comes from Dama dama, assembly GCF_033118175.1. Taxonomy (NCBI): domain Eukaryota; kingdom Metazoa; phylum Chordata; class Mammalia; order Artiodactyla; family Cervidae; genus Dama; species Dama dama. Next base: position 19,104,185 of record NC_083702.1, read on the forward strand.
TGTGGAATCTTCCCGGACCAGGGATGGAACCCGTGTCCCCTGCATTGGCAGGCGGATTCTTATCTGCTGTGCCACCAGGGAAGTCCTCCTCTACCACTTTAATACTATTTATTTCAGCCTTGTGTATGGTCAAACCCCTTACCCTTCTCCCTGATCTTGCACCTACCAGTTCTTGTCCCCATGAAGGCCAAGTAAGGCCTCCCTTTTCCAGGCTTCCTATGGCATTATGTTTCCTCAACTCCTCTTCTGGAGTTGAGGAACAAACGGTGGAACTATCGCACACCCTGGAGGAGGAAATGGCAACTCACTCCAGTATTCTTGCCTGGAGAATCCCACAGACAGTGGAGGCTGGTGGGCTATAGTCCATGGGGTGGCAAAGAGTCAGACACAACTGAAGTGACTTAACACATTGAACCCTCACCTAGAAATCTGCCTTAATGTAGATTTCCCTCTGTACCCATGTAGGCTGACAGCCTTTGTCACCAAATGCTTTGGCCAGGCTCGGCAATTCATCTTCATTGACGACAAGAACATCCAGGATGCTCTTGAGTGGATGGCAGGAAACCAGCTCTCCAGTGGCTGCTACGACAACGTGGGACAGCTCCTTCACACAGCTATGAAGGTGCGGCCCTGCCCAGGGGCCTGGAGTCCCTGAGAAGAACTTGACCTCTGATTGCACAGAATCAAGAGAGTGCTGGCCCTGGGTTTGGTTCTTTAGGTCTCTGGCCTGGCTAAGGGGTGACCTTGGTCAATATTCTTAGCCAGCCTGAGCCTGAGCTTCCACGTCTGTAAAATGAGAACATGTACTAGGACATGGTTCTCAAAGTGCAGTCCCCAGGTTCAGCAGTACTGGCCACCACCTGAGAACTTGTTTGAAATGCTAATTCCAGCTCTCACCCCCAGATCTAGTCAGAGGAACTCTGGGGGGTGTGGGCCAGCATTTGTATTTTAACGTAGTCCTCTGGGTTTTTCAAATACTTGCTGAAGTTTGAGGACCATTGGACTAGAAGGTCTCTGAGCATTTTACTAACTCCCTAAGTCTGGAGCAAAGCCATTTGCTCTGATGGGAATTCCTAAACAGCCCAGTGCCTTTTTTTTTTTTCTTTTAAAAATAACTTTGCTATTTTAAAAAAGTAATTATTTGTTTATTTTGGCTGGGCTTGATTTTTGCTGTAGCACAGGCTCAGTAGTCACTATGCACAGGCTTAGTTGCCCCAGGGTATGTGGGATCTTAGTTACCCAAGCAGGGATCAAACTCACATCCACTGCATTGGAAGACAGATTCTTAACCACTGGACCACCAGAGAAGTCCCCAACCCAGTATTTATTGTAAGGTGGTCTACTGTCTGCCAGAGACTACGTACTCTGTTTATTTGGTGTTTAATGTTTGTTGTTGTTTAGTTGCTTAGTCGTGTCTGACTCTTTACGACCCCATGGACTGCAACCCTGCCAGGCTCCTCCATCCATGGGGTTACCCATGGGTTGCCATTTCCTTTTCCGGGGGATCTTTCTGACCCAGGGATTGAACCCGTGTCTCTTGCATCTCCTGTTTTAAGCAGGCAGATTCTTTACCACTGAGCCACCTGGGGAGCCCATTTAATGTTTACAACAAATCAATAGGCTAAGTCCTAGCATGGGGCTTCCCAGGTGGCTCAGTGGGTAAAGACTCCACCTGTGACGCAGGAGATGTGAGTTTGATTCCTGGGTTGGGAGGATCCCCTGGAGAGCATGGCAACCCACTCTAGTATTCATGTCTAGAGAGTCTCATGGACAGAGGAACCTGGCGGGGCATAGTCCATAGAGTCACAAAGTGTTGGACACAACTGAAGCAGCTGAGCACGCACACACAAGTCCTGGCATGCCATTTTAAGACCATTTTACAGATGAAGAAACGAGGCGCAGGGGTTACGTAAAGCACCCGAGGTGATTGTTTGTGGGAGCGGGACTGCCATTTGAACCCCAGCAGTTGGACTCCAGGGGCATTGCTCTCCTCCATGCACTGCACTGCCTGACCCCTCCCAATACAGGGTGAGGTGCTGGGGTATGAGCAGCTCTTGTTCAATTCAGAACAGACCCAGTGAAAGAAAGACTGAACCAACTTTCCTGGAGGAATCATTATTGCTATTCCAGGCCCTGGATTAAAAATCTTGAGTATTGAAAACAAAATCTCTGTATGATTCATTAGTATTCCTCATGTAAGGTCCTTGCAGTGTCCCCCATGTGTATAGTACAAGCCTGGATGTGACTAGAACAAGATTCTAGAGGTTTTTCCTCCTCCCGTCTTACCAGAGCTGGCCAGTCTGTCAAGAAACACATCATTTGTCTTGTCAAGTTTGGTGGTTTGGTCCTTAGCGGGAGCTCTGGACTTAAACTCCTTGGGCTCAAAACCCAGCCCTTCAGCTTATTAGTTGTGTATTCTTGAACAAACTATTTCACCTTTTTAAATGTTTGTTCTTTTATCTATTAAACAAAGAGCATAACTTAGATTACATATTTTTTTAAAGAAAAGACTAATATTCTTAGTGAAAGTCATTAATCAAGGACAGATGTCACCTAATGTCTCCTGGAGAAGACGCTGGGCTTTTTTTCACTTGAGGGGAACATTCATCTGGGGAAGGCTCAGATTCAGTAAAAATCTGAGAATAAGAAATTTTCTTCTTATCCCCTGCTCCCTTCTTGTTTAAAAAAATAATCTGTTATGCTTCCTAACCCCTTCTCTTGGGTTTCCTAAATACCCACTCAGAGCTGAAGACCTCATGTTACTCCTTGAAGGTTACTTGAAGGTCACTGTTGAAGGCTGTGCATCATTGAAGTCCCTCCAGTCCTCTTCCCCACCCCCACCCACTGTCTGTCCTGGAGTCTTGAGGTCCAGTCAGCCTGTGGAAAGGAGCACTTTTTTATTTTCTTAATTCAAAAATTGAGGCGTGGAATGGGGTGGGAGGTGGGAGAGAGGTTCAAGAGGGAGGGAACATATGTATACCTATGACTGATTCATGTTGGTGTATGGCAGAAACTAGCACAATATTGTTAAGCAATTATCCTTCAGGTAAAAAATAATAATAAATAAAAAATTTTGTTTCAATTGGAAGATAATTGCTTTCCAATGTTGTATTAGCTTTTACTGTAGAACAGTGTGAATTAGGCATGTGAGTATATATGTCCCCTCCCTCTTGAGCCTTCCTTCTACCTCTCTCCCACCCCTCCCACCCCCATCTCACCCCTTTAGGTCATCACAGAGCACAGAGCTGAGCTCCCTGTGCTATATAGCAGCTTCCCGCTAGCTATGTATTTTACACAAACTAGTGTATTATATGTCAATGCTACTCTCCCAATTCATGCTACCCTTCCCCCATCCCTGTGTCCACATGTCTGTTCCCTGCATCTGCTAATTCATCTGTTCAGAGAGGACGCCTTTTTGTAGTTTGTAGTTTGCACACAATTCTTGCGCGTGCTGGCTGTGGCCCTGACTTCCTGTCTCCCTGTCTCCCTCCAGGGTGGAGTTGATGATGAGGTCTCCTTGACTGCCTACATCACGGCTGCATTGTTGGAGATGGGCAAGACCACAGATGTGAGTTTCTCTAGCTCCTCCCCTTGACACTCTTCGGATCATGCCTGTTTCTAGAGAAAGTTACCTGGTTTTGTTCCTCTCCAGCCTTTTAAACTCAAAAGAGGGGATGGTGACTTCCTTATCACTTACACTTTTTAAAGGAATGCCTTCTAAATTCAGTTCTTTACTTTTCAGGACCCAATGGTGAGTCAGGGGTTGCAGTGTCTCAAGAGTTCTGTTTCCTCTACCACCAACCTGTACACACAGGCCCTCCTTGCTTATACGTACTCTCTGGCTGGGGACATGTACGTCAGAAACATTCTTCTTGAAAAGCTAGATCAACAGGCTATTGTCTCAGGTATGTTGGCTATGTTAGCTTTTGCTTTGTTTTTTGCCACACTGCACGGTATGCAGAACTTCCTAGAAAAGGGATCAAAACCACTGGGCTGCCAGGGAAGTCCTTTTTATTTTATGTCATGATGTGTGGCTTGCAGGATCTTAGTTCCCTGAACAGGGATCAAACCCAGGTCTACAATAGTGAAAGCTCTGGGTCCTAACCACCGGACTCCCAGGGAAGTCCCAGTTTTTTTGAAATTGTGAAAAGATGTGAAAAATTTCCCTAGTCTCCATAGTCCCACATATGTTCAGTTCTAGGATTCATTTTAGTAAAAGTTAAGTCATAAAATCACTACTAAGAGTTTTGTGGGAAAACCCCTGAAAGTCCTCAAAGGGCATGTTATATTTTTAACATGAAGAGAAAATAGATGGTAGAAGCCGATCAGAAAATGTACTGGCATTGGAGAATCCCCAGTTTAACAGTTCTTTGGTGTAAAGCCACTGAGGCTGATGGGGTAAAGTGAACTTAGAGATTTCTTGAGGTCCTTCTCAAACTTTGGATGTATTTAAGAATAATTTGCAATATTCTGGGAATTTCCTATTGGTCCAGTGGCTAAGACTCAGCACTTTTACTACTCTAAGATCCCTAAGATCCTGCAAACCCTGTGGCATGGCCAAAAAAAAATTAGATATTCTAACAGATCTTGTAAATAAAATATTAATGCATTTTATTTACCTAGCTCTTTATTTAAAATTATACTTCCAGGCAGAAATTTAATCTCAGCCTTCATGTATACAAATGTCATTGCTGAACTGTCCTCTCATCAGGGCTGTGGGTAGGTTTTTGGCCTGTGTATAAGCAACTCCAGTCCTGGAATGGGGGTCTCAGACAGTGGGCGGAGTTATACCTGCTCAGGTATATATCAACTTAATGTGATCATCTCTTCCTCATTACATTGCATTGTAGGCTCACATGTTTTCTTTTGTTCTTCCACTTAGATTGCCTCCTTTGGGCTATGTATTTATTATCTCTGAACTTATATATTTATATTAAAAATTTATTTTTTGGTTGTGTCAGGTATTAGTTGCGGTATGCAGGATTTTTCACTGAGGCTCAGGGACTCTCTAGTTGCAATGTGGGCTCAGTTTCTCTGTGGCATGTGCGAACTTAGTTCCCTGACCATGGATCGAATCTTTGTCCCCTGTGTTGCAAGGCATATTCATAACAACTGGACCACCAGGGAAGTCCCTAAACTTATATTTAATAAGGCTTCTAGCTTCCACTCTTCTCATTTCCACTTGCTGTTCTTTATCTTCAAGTTACCATCGTGGCTGTCATAGAGATGGGATTTGACCTCATAATCTGTTTGCTTGCTCTCATTAGCATTTCTTCTATGGTTTCTCAGCATTTTTATACATATTCTGCCGTATGTTATCATTGCTGGAGGCATTTATTGATGCTCCCAACTTTATCCATGGGAATTATGTGTGGGTGTACACACATACACAAATTCTTGCATATACATTATGGCCAATAAGTCAGAAGATTTGAGAAATATTTTTTTCTGACTGATGATTAATTTTTGGTTGCTACTTTCTCTGATTTGGGGCTTCCCAGGTGGCTCAGCTGTGAAGAATCCACCTGCCAATGAAGGAGACGCGGTTGATCCCTGGGTGGGGAAGATCCCCTCGAAAAGGAAGTGGCAACCCATTACAGTATTCTTGCCTGCAGAATTCCATGGACAGAGGAGCCTGGTGGGCTACAGTCCATGTCAGACATGAGTCAGACATGACTGAAGCAACTTGGCACACTTGGTGCACACACATTTACAAAGTGAAAATGGGAAAGTCATTTCCTTCCAAGACTTTCCTAATCATGCGTTTTTCTCCATAGGAGAGTCCATTCACTGGAGCCAGAAACCTGCTCCAACTTCAGATGCCAGCCCTTGGTCTCAGCCTGAGGCTGTAGATGTGGAACTCACGGCCTATGTATTACTGACCTTGCTTAGCAAAGATGACCTGACTCAAAAGGAGCTAAGCAAGGCCACTGGCATAGTGGCTTGGTTGACCAAGCAGCAAAATGCATATGGGGGCTTCTCTTCCACTCAGGTAAATAGCTTGTTCTTTTGCCATTTATCAGGCAGGATTGGATCCCACATGGAGAGAGATGAAAAACGATCACGCTTGCCCTCTAGGTCTAGGGACTAATCATTCTACAGCAAGGGAGAAAAATCATGATTGAAAAAGACATAGAAGTGTGAAGTAATTAGCCTCCAACTAATAAAAAAGAAAAAAAAAAAAGACATAGAAGGATTCATAAAATTAGGTCATATGAGCACATAAATAGTACTATACATATTTAAGTCTTACTTTGTAGAGTACGAAACATCACAAGATCCATGTTTTACATGTAAAGAGGACATGTATAATTGTGGCTAAATTTACATAGTCACAAATTGGAAAGCCAGTTATGGGGTCTGTAAGCATAAAGGCACGACTTTATGGGCATACCTCTTTCTTCTATTTCAGGTATGGGAAATCTGGTAAGACATAGTCTTTAAAAAGTTTACAATCTAAAAGGAAAGCTAGGAAAAGTTGTATATACTACAAAGTAGCATCTGTCTTATTCCCAGATGATGAAAAGATTGTCACATGGCATAATGGCTAAGGAGCTTCCCACGTGGCTCAGATGGTAAAGAATCTGCCTGCGGTGCAGGAGTCTGGGACTCAGTCTCTGGGTCGTGAAGATCCTCTGAAGAAGGGAATGGTAACCCACTCCAGTATTCTTGCCTGGAGAATCTCATGGACAGAGGAGCCTAGCGGGCTTGAGTCCGTGGGGTGGCAAAGAGTCAGACATGACTGAATGACTAACACACACACGCACAATGGCTAAGAAGGCTTGTCCTTCAAGGATGGCTTTTCCAAGGATCCCCTGATACCCTGTGTCACAGAAGATCTTTATGCAGTTAAATAACTTGGAAAAACATGCAATTTTTAGGGCTATCAAGCTACTGCTGTTTCCTTCCCAAATAAGGAGACTGCAAAACAGATATTAGACAGTGATCCCCTCACTCCTAATAATAACCTGTTCTGAAGCTAGGCTTCATTGCTGAGTATGAACATATGAAATTAAGCCTAACAACCTATGATGTCTGATAATAACTTGATGGTGATTTTCTATGCAGGTAAGAAGTGATTTCTATGTGAGCTTTCCCAGCATGGCTGAATGTGGGTCTTAGAGTCTTAGAGAAGGTATCATTCACTTTAGCAAACACTAATCGGGTGTCTAGGCTTTAGGGTTGTTGGAAGTTACTTCCGGTGGCTCACAAAACAGTAAGTATATGCCTATTGTTCTCAGGACACCGTGGTGGCTCTCCAAGCTCTCGCCAAGTATGCCACCACTGCCTATGTGAGGTCGGAGCAAGTCAGCCTGGCAGTGAAATCCGCTCAGAATTTCCAGCACACCTTCAATGTTCAAGCTGCCAACCGTTTGGTGTTTCAGCGGGAGATGTTGCCCCATATCCCTGGGGTGTACACCTTGGAGGCCTCAGGCCAGGGCTGTGTTTATGTGCAGGTAAGCAGAGCTTTGGGCTTCCCAGGTGCCTCAGTGGTAAACTATCCACCTGAAATGCAAGAGACATGGGTTCAATCCCTGGGTCGGGAAGATCCCCAGAAGAAGGGGAATGGCAACCCACTTCACTATTCTTGCCTGGAAAATCTCACAGACAGGGAAGCCTGGTGGGCGACAGTCCATGGGGTCAGAGTCAGGCACAGCTGAGCGACTAGACAGCAACAACAAAGCTGAGCTCCCACAGGACTAGTGTGAGTTGGGGAGGAGAGTCTGAGAGTATCTCAACCTCCAGCAGAACCTTCTCTATCTTATTTGTAAGGAAAGTCATTCAAGCCATACAATGGTTAAAATTCTCCCCAACCCTGATTTCTCCAACTGTTTTTTGTTTCGTCCAACTAGACGGTGCTGAGATATAATATCCTCCCTCCGAATACTGTGGAGGCCTTTAGTCTTAGTGTGAAAACAAGGAGAACTCAGTGTAAGCAACATATTTCACTTGGATCCTTGGTGCTGACGATCCAAACCAGGTGAGGAGAGCAGAGAGGGGTTGGGGGGCATCTAGGATGGGGTGGCTGAGTTGGAGTGTGTATGGACGTGTGTCTGTGTATGTGTGTGTGTGTGTATACTGTGAACACACAGGGTGCTGAGAGGGAAGACAATGGGCTGACACAGGTTTGCTTCTTTCTGCCCTCAGTTATGTGGGGAGTCGCAGCTCTTCCAATATGGCTATTGTGGAGGTCAAGATGCTTTCTGGATTCAGTCCTGTGGAGGGCACCAATCAGTTAGTAAGTTGCTTCTGTTTTCTAGTTTTGAAGGAGGACTAATGATCATAGCTTTTAATTATCATTAAAAAGCTGGTGAGTTGGGCATGATGATTTATACATGCAACTAACTCATGATTATAGTTTCTAAATGGGCTACAAAGATGCATCAAGTATATGAGATTGAGGGCAGGTGGAGAAGAGGGCAACAGAGGATGAGATGGTTGGATGGCATTGTCAACTCAATGAACATGAGTTTGAGAAAGCTCCTGGAGATGGTGAAGGAGAGGGAAGCCTGGCGTGCTGCAGTCCATGGGATTGCAAAGAGTCATACACGACTGAGTGACTGAACATAAACAGTTCAGTCTTGGAGCCAGTTACTGTCTTGGTTCCTTTTTCTTACGTTTTTCCATGTTAAGAAAACACATGTTGCTTTTGTAACCATGGCAGAGCTTTGCAAGACGACCCTAGAGGATAAGAAAGGCTCTGGCTCTCAGTCTCTCTCTTTTTTTCCATCCTTTCTTATTCAGCTTCTCCAGCAACCACTGGTGAAGAAGGTTGAATCTGAAATTGACACAGTCAACATCTACTTGGAAGAGGTATGGGGTCAGGAACTGAACCAAAGAGCTTGATTGCTTATGTGTCTTTTCAACTTCCCTGCTAATGTACATGCACCAGTGTCACACACATGAGGTTGAGCAACCTGAGAGGGTCAGTTCACAACCACTTTGGAGTAAGCCCTGTATAGCTTCTTTTGGAACAACGCTGGTGAGTGAACAACTCTGGGGCTTCCCTTATGGCTCAGATGGTAAAGAATCTGCCTGCAATGCAGGAGAACCGAGTTTGATCCCTGGATTGGGAAGATCCCTTGAAGAAGGGAATGGCAACCTACTCCAGTATTCCTGCCTGGAGAACTCCGTGGACAGAGGAGCCTGGCAGGCTATAGTCCATGGGATCACAAAGAGTTGGACATGACCGAGAGACTAACACATACACACACACACTGGTTAGCGTATCAGGAACAACCGTGAAATCATGATGCTGTAGTTTAAATGATGCTTTCATACACACCTTCCCTGAGTCTCACATACCACCCCTCCTTCTATGTAAGGAGATTTAGGCTGAAGTGATCAAGTAGGTGTGCTTGTCAACTCAACCTTTTTGTCAGGAGTCAAGGTGGGAGTTGAACCTGGGGATACTAATTTCCACAACACCATTCCTAAGACTGCAGTGGCCAGATGGTCTGTGTACCAAGCAGTCAGTCAGCTTCTAACTCGAAACATCAAGTCTAATGGTCTAAAAGCCAACCATGATTATATCTGTGACTATTTCCTTTTTTCTGTGTATCTTTTCCCCTTTGCTCTTTACCAGTATTATCGGGGGCAACCTCATTCACATTTAACAAAAGTTACTTTTGGCTGTATTCCTCTTCTCTGCTGTTCTTTGTTATTTGATTATTTGGTTTTGGTGCTCTGTTTAATTAATTTCTTCCTTTTTAAAAATTATTTGTTATTTTTGGCCCCAAGGCTTGAGGGATCTTAGTTCCTGGACCAGGGATTGAACCCGGGTCCATGTAGTGAAAGCACTGAGTTGTAACCACCAGACCACTAGGGAACGCCTTTGTTTTGGGCTGAAGACAGGAGGAAAGGATATTTTCTGTCATTCTTTTTCTAACTTCTTAAATTGAATGCTAAATTTGCTTATTTTTAATCTCTCATTTTCTGATTAAACTATAAATTTCCCTCTAAGTATATTCTTTGTCCAACAATTTTTGACATGCATTGTTTTAACTACTTACTTTTATATTTTAATTTTTTGAAAATTCATGGGATATTTAAAGCCACGTTTTTGTTACTAATTTCTAACTTTTTTGCACTATGGTCTGAGATCATGATAGTGAGCTTCTAAAATGCATTGAGTTTTCTTTTGTGACCTAATATGTGGTCTGTTTTTGGAAATGTTCATTATGTGCTACAAAAGAATATCCAGGCCCTTTCTTTTGGGTCGGGAAGATCCTCTGGAGAAGGAAATGGCAACCACTCCAGTACTCTTGCCATGGATGGAGGAGCCTGGTAGGCTGCAGTCCATGGCGTCGCAAAGAGTTGGACACGACTGAGCAACATCACTTTCTCTTTTTCTTTCTTTTCTCTTGGGTATGGATTTGCTCTAGATCTAAAAGTCCAAAATGATTATTTCTGTTGTTCATGCCTTTGTTATCTCTGCTTATTTTTTCTGCTCCATCTATCAGTTTTTGAAAATCTGTCAAAATTTGTAATTACAGTGGTTGATTGGTCCTTTATCCATTTAGGTATGCTATTCTGTCAGTCATTTCTTGATATATTTTATGATTATATAATTAGGGTTGTATGTTTTATGAACATATCTTTTTCAATTTCCTTTTTATTAGTATATACTGTCCTTCATTTACATTATATATATCTATATATATATTTCTTTGCCTTAGATTTCTACACACATGTGTGCTTTTTTTTGCTTTAGATTCCATCTGATCAGATGTTAAGTCTGCTATCCCAGCTTTCTTTTGGTGTATATTGGTCATTTGCTTTAAATCTTTATGATAACTAAATGATTGATGAGAGCAGTAGTTCCAAAAACATTTTCTCAGGACCCCTCTATACTCTTAAATGATCTCAAAGAGCTGATGATAGCGTGGGTTACATCTATTTATCTTATTAGAAAAGATAATGTCTTATCTTATTAGACATTTATCTTATTAGAAACTAAAAATGAGAAAAACATTAAAATATTTATTAAGCTATTTAAAAACAATAGTCATAAGCTCACTACATTTTAATATAACATTTCATCAAAAATGTATTTCCCGAAACAACAAAAAAATTAGTGAGAATAGCAGATTGTTTTACATTTTTGCTTTAATATCTAGCTTAATCAGAGAGAGTGAAATTCTCCAGTCTGCTTTGGCATTCAGTCTGTCGAAATATCACAAATCAAGTGGTCCCCTTTCACTAGTACAGTGAAAGAGAATGAGAATGAAAAAAATGAATAATGTCTTAGTATTATTCCCAAAATAATTCTGATCTCACAGATTGCCAGATAGTCTTGGGCATTCCTGAGAATTCCCGGACCATGTTTTATGAAGCCCTGTACCCACTCCAGTATTCTTGCCTGCAGAATCCCATGGCCAGAGGAGCCTGGCAGTCTACAGTCCATGAGGTCTTGAAGAATCAGTCAGAACTGAATGACTAAGTACACAGAACATACCTAAAGAAATCTCTTTCAGAATTTCTTCCACTTCACCATTTATAACTTCACGTCTAAATTTATAACATAAATCTTATTTTTTCTATTAGATTAATTTATACAATTGTCTTGAACTCTCCATTTATTCATTTATTCAACAAACAGTTTTTGAGCAATCGACATATACCAGATACTCTTTAACATGATAGAGATGTGGCAATAAAAGTCATAGACATGACTCCTGCCCTCATGGAGCTGATATTCTAATGGAGAGACAAACAATATGCAAAATTAAAAAATACATGTACATGCATAAACATACATATTTAGGAATAGTTTTAGTAGTCATCAGTGCTATGTAGGAGTGTGGTAGGGCTAAGCCAGGATGTGACTGTTTTATTTTATTTTATTTATTTGCCTGCACCGGGTCTTAGTTGTGGCACTCAGGATCTTTGAACTTCATTGTGGCATGCAGGATCTTTAGTGTCGGCATGTGAACTCTTAGTTGCGGCATGTGGGCTCTACTTCCCTGACCAGGGATCAAACCCAGGCCGCCTGCACTGGGAGCTCAGAGTCTTAGCCACTGGACCACCAGCGAAGTCCAGTGTGATTGTTTTAAAGTCACGTGGTCAGGAAAGGCCTCTCTGAGGAGACGTCATTGGATCAGAGAGCTGAATGAAGAGAGAAAACCAATCGTGTGTATAAAGCTGTTGAAGGATAACGGAAGCATCTGTTCCTTTGGCCACTACACTTAATTTAGTAGAGGAGCTATAGCTTAGACCAGACCAAGAGTGGACCCATTTTACAGAAGGGCCAGGAAACTGTAAGATGCTGAGAAGAAAGAGCCAGAAAGACAGCAGGAGGCAATTTTGGGAGTGGCAAGAAGCAGAGGTAGAAGGGTTTCAGGAAATCTGTGTGAAGACAGCAAGAGTCTTTCTTTTTTTTTTTTAATTTATTTTTTATTTTTTTAATTTATTTTAATTGGAGGCTAATTACTTTACAATATTGTGGTGGTTTTGGCCATACATTCACATGAATCAGCCATGGGTGTACATATGTTCCCCATCCTGACCCTCCCTCCCACCTCCCTCCCCATCCCATCCCTCAGGGTCATCCCAGTGCACCAGCCCTGAGCACCCTGTCTCATGCATCAAACCTGAACTGGCGATCTATTTCACATATGATAATATACATATTTCAATGCCATTCTCTCAAATCATCCCACCCTTGCCTTCTCCCACAGAGTCCAAAAGTCTGCTCTTAACATCTGTGTCTTTTTCAGCAAGAGTCTTTCAATCTCCACATTGCAGAGATGTTATTTTCACTTTTGTTTTAATGGGATTTTGTCTGTCTTCCAGCTCGGAAAGGAAACTCAGACCTATACCTTTACCATCAGCCAAAGTGTGTTGGTCACCAACCTCAAACCAGCAACCATCAAAGTCTATGACTACTACCTGCCAGGTGAGGGCCAGTATTTACCTGCATCTCCTGACATATTTCTGCCTCCTTCTTCATGATCTCTCTCTTGATTTTCTAAATACTCTTTTCCAAGCCAAGTGTACATCATTATCTGATCTCCTAACACTTTTTGATTCGGTTATATGCTGTTTTTAAAAAGTCTTCTGAATAAGACATATTTTATACAACATGGTCCATAGACCAAAAGAATAATATTCTCTAAGGACTAACTATTCTTAATATGTTTGCTTAGATGAATAATTTACTGCAAGCATGCAAATTTTTGTCACTGAAAACTTGCTGTATTCTGAATATGCTCGTAACCTACAGAAATCTTTTGGAAAGGGTTAAGGCAGTAACTTGTTCTAAATGGATTTTTTTAAAGAGTAGCTTCTAAAATTTATTTATTTTAATTAACTTATTTTATTTTTGGTTCTACTGGGTCTTCATTACTGTGTGTGGGCTTTCTCTAGGTGCGGCGAGCAGGAGCTACTATTTGTTGTGGTGTGTGGGCTTCTCATTGTGGTGGCTTCCCTTCTTGTGGAGCTTGGGCTGTAGAGTGCGGGCTCAGTAGTTGTGGCCTATGGGTTTAGTTGCTCTTTGGCATGTGGGATCTTCCTGAACCCATGTCTCCTGCATTGGCAGGCGGATTCTTCTTATCCACTGTACCACCAAGGAGTCCTAAACCGATAACTTTCATGTAGTTTCTCTCTGAATGTATGAGGTCTGCGATATAATGATATATGTTCTATAATTTTACAGATGAGCAGGCAACAGTTCAGTATTCTGATTCCTGTGAATGAGGTAAGCCCAGAAGAGAGAAGGGTGGGCTTTGGGGGTGGGATGGTAATATTTAAAAGTTAAGCAGTCTTTCTGAGTTACTAGTATTATCTTTTGGAAGCTTATATTTGATAAAAATGAACTTTCCTTTTTTGTCCTGAATTCTTTTATTTAAAAAAATTGAGGTATAGTTGTACACTATGTCCTGAACTCCTGGAAAAAAGAGGAATCATCTCATTGTTCACACAAGAAAAAGTTAATAGTGGTAGTTGTATGAACAGGTTCCATGTGATTTTTAAAACCACTGTTTTTTTTGTTTTTCCTAGCTGAAAAATGTTCTGATTATTAATTATATATCTTTTTATATAAAAATACTAAGACAAAGTAAAGGTGAGCTGATTCTACTTCCCTGAGATGACACTCTTACTAATAATCCCATCCCATGTTTTGTGAGATTCTTTTTTTCTTCTAGACAGAAAAAAGCTCCTCTATAATTGTGAAGACTTTCTGAGTATCATGATATCTTCTGTCTTTGTTTTTCCCCCAGGAGAGAAGTTGGAAAGAGACTAAAGAAATCCTCCATGATGTCGCTGAACAGCATTCTTCTGAAATGTCTCTGAAAGCAGAACTCATTCAGTCAGTCAAACAATTTGATTTCTCGTGTGAAAAAATAAAATGTAACCAAGTTAAACTGAAGATCGGAATGACTCTGTGAGGTGATTCATGAATTGCGCAGCATTCCCTCTAGCAACCAAAGGATGCTCCAAGACATTATTGTTGTTGTTCAGTCGCTAAGTCTTGTCTGATTCTTTGCGACCCCATGGACTACAGCATCCCAGGCTCCTCTGTCCTCTGATATCTCCCAGAGTTTGCCCAGATTCATGTCCATTGAGTCTGTGATGCTGTCTAGTCATCTCATCCTCTGCTGCCCCCTTCTTTTTTTCTTTTGCCCTCAGTCTTTCCCAGCATCAGGGTTTTTTCCCTGTGAGTCAGCTCTTTGCATCAGGTGGCCAAAGTATTGGAGCCTCAGCTTCAGCCTCAGTCCTTCCAATGAATATTCAGATCTGTACAAAAGGAAATTAGCAAAAGAAAAGAAAGGATTATTTTTAGGCCAGGACATCTTCTTTTGGGGGGGTTGGAGGGGCGAGAATGACAAGGGTTTTTACCACATAGATTGCCTCTTCTTCCTCTGGGGGATGGAGAGGGCCCACGTGGCAGATGATCTCATTGGTGGTGAGCAGAATACTCTGGAATAGTTGATTAAGATTACATTCTGGGGGAAGGTCAAGACTGCAAGTAGGTTAGGTATTACATTTAGGTTTGGTATCAGGGGATTTAGCACAAGTGACACCATTTTAGGCCTGTGGTTTTTCTCTTTAACAGTCTGATTGACTAGTGAGTGGGTAATGGATGCACAGACCTGAACCTCAGCTACTTTCTGTGGCTTCACAGGTGCAGAGGTGCCAGAATAAAGTGCTGGGGAAGATGGCCTAGGAATCACCACACGCAGGAGGAATGATACAGGAAAGCTCCTTGGAGTAGGATCATTGGTTTAACCATTGTGTTGAGCCATCTGGGACTCTCCAGAGAGGAGAAGATGGTAGAGGTGTTCCAGGGAAGATAAAAATGTCTTCATGGAGTTTAAATCTAAGGGAAAATGTGATTTAGGTATTTGGGACTAGACTAAAAAGATTCTGTTTTCTTCTCTTTGAAAAGAAAATTTGTGCACTTGACTGCATATTTCCATGGATACCAAAGGTTCTGTTTAAATCTGATGATTATTCTTTAACAAAAACTCACATTATAGTTTCTTCTTTAAAACTTTTGACCCAGACTTCGCCAAGAATTGAGTTAAGCATTCAGAGAGCAATCCAAAGAGAATTGTAATTAAGGGATTGCATTCAGCCAGTTGTCACTGCAGGGCAAACAGTGATCAATAACAAGAAAAGTAGCTGCCAGAGTTCCCTTACTTAGTGGCTTTGCTTTTGTCCAGCCTTTTTCCATTTGGGTTATCTGTCACAGGATAATCTTCCTTGGGGAAATGTTTTTGTTTTGGAAACAAGCTTGGAGGCAATAGGAATAGAGGTGGAAGATAAATGATATTTAAACAGAGAAGATTCTCAAGGTAATTACACCCTTTCACCCTGGATGTCCACACTCTGATCTTGCTCCTCTAGGTCAGAAACTCTGACCAAAGAATCAGGGAAAAGTAAGTCCATGATGTACAGATATTTCCCTAAACCCAAAGCCATGCTTACATAAACTGTTTGTTCCTTATCTCCGCCAACCTAGACGTTGCCCAGCTCGTCCTAGGAGTTCCCAAAGTGAGAGAAGATGGAGAACGTATCCCAGAAGGCCATCTCTAATCCTGCCTTACCCTTTGGTATCATGTGAAGAGAACAGAGAACCCTAAAAAGGGCAGTCATGGGACTTCCCTGGTGGTCCAGTGGGAAACACTCTGCACTCCCAGTGTAGGAGGCCCAAGTTCAATTGCTGGTCAGGGAACTAAATCCCACATGTAACAACTAAAGAGTAAAGATCCTAAGTGTCTCAACAAAGACACAACCATATAAACATAAATAAATAAATATTAAAAAAAAAAAGGAAATTGTGAATGCTCCTCCTAGCCAATGAAAGTTCCAGCCCCCTACTTTTAGGTCTGTAGTTCCTGCCAAAACACGTCCTTTTTTGTAATGGACGGATGCGGTGGTCTTCAAGATTTAGGAAGTTATGTCTGGGCAAAAAAACCCAAATCAAATGATTATAAGAACAATTCTTGTGTCTTTTGGATGGAAAGAATTATCTCATGATTTAAGACCATCAAATATATTGAATGAAGAGAGGTTCATGAGAAAATTCACATCATTCAACTTATTGAAATATAAACATTTGTGCATATTTGAGAAGCAAGGTGATTTTAAGGATTAAATAGCTTTTAGCATTAAAGTGATAGGGGACTTTTCTGGTGGTCCACTGGCTAAGACTCCAATGCAGGGGGCCTGGTCAGGGAACTAAATTCCACATGCCACAATTAACAGTTTGCATACTGCACCTAAAGATTCTGCATGTCACAATGCAGACCCAGAGCAGCCAAATAACATTTTTTTAAAAAGTGACACCGTGTTCTAATATATATGGTTAAATATTCAATACATGCATTTATTAATATGCCAGGTACTTTGCTCAACCTGGGAATACAAAGATAAGTGAGCTCATAGACTAGTGGAGTGAGAAAACAAACACATTAACAGTTGTGATACAGTGTGACAAAAAATAACGATAGGACAAGTACACAAAGCTATGGGAGTACAGAGGAGAGGTATCTTCCCAGGTCAAGGTGATAGGGTGTCAGGAAAGACTTCTTCAGATTGGTGCCTCAGATGGATGAGCAACAAGCAGAAGAAGAGGGAGCAAGTTTGGGCAAAGTGAGTAAAGTGAAGTGAAGTGTTAGTTGCTCAGTCACGTGTGATGCTTTGCGACCCCATGGACTGTAGCCTGTCAAGCTCCTCCGTCCATGGGATTCTCCAGGCAAGGTTACTGGAGTGGGTTGCCATTTCCTTCTTCTGGGGATCTTCCTAACCCAGGGATCAAACTCGGGTCTCCTGCAGTTTCTTTACCATCTGCTCCTCCAGGGAAGCTTGGGCTACATATGAAAAACAAAGGAGGAGAAGAAAGCATGGTATTTCACCGGAGTAGTTCAGTGTCCTCCTGGGTGGTGTATTTGTGTGTGTGTGTGTAAGTAGGAAGAGGTTAGGCCAAGAATTGCTTTTTAGAATGATCATTCTAGCAACAGAGTGAAGAATGGAGTAGAGAAAGGTAAAGCTGGGACTTCCCTGGTGGTCCAGGAGTTAAGACCCTGCACTTCCAATGCAAGGGGTGAAAGTTCAGTTCCTGGTGGGGGAACTAAGATCTGACATGCCTCAAGGCTCAGCCAAAAAAATAAAACAAAACAAGAAGAGTAAAACTGAAGTCCTCAAAATCATTTAGGAGGCAATACAGCAGTCCAGGTAAGAACTGGTAAACCGGCAGGGGGGTGAAGAGGAGATCTATTCAAAAGTTACTCACTGAGGAGACAGCCTCAGTAAGACACAGGGATATCAAAGATGAAATACACCAGACAATTAAGCAAATGGTTTTATTCAGGCTGTTGCAATGGAGAGCATGTTCATTAATGAAGACAGTCTCATGGAAAAGAAAAGGGACCTGAGATTTTACAGAAGGAAAACTTAGGGAGTTGTGCATGGAACTTACTGGAGTCATGAGAAGGGTTGACATGAGTCTTTTCAGAGAATATACAAGAGTAGCATGATTCTTTGCTTTGAGCTGTTTTCCTTGACACCAAAGGTTTTGGGGTTTGGAAAACAAAAGGATGGTGGGATTTCTTAACTGGCCTATTTTCCAGGAACACAGGCTCAGATAAAGCTCAATCCTGTCAGTGGCTGATTGGATGTAAGATAAGAGAGTCATGGAAGTATCTGGGAAGCTATCAGGATGCTAAATTGTAAGAGGAAAATCTTTTCCTCTATCCTCTTAGATTCAGTGACTGGGGCCTGCAGATAAATTGGCAAAAGACAGATTAACAGGAGAAAAGGCTTCTTTTGTGTTCATGTCATTGTTTCAATAGAAAAAAAAAAAAAAAAAAAACGAAAACCCAAAGAAGCAGTCAAGCCTAATTTAAGAGCAATGACAAAACAAAGGAGAAGGTATTTAGGCTTCTGGGGTTGTCAATGGTGGGATGGTAAATATACAGGCAAAAAGGAATCGGAGATGAAGGTTATTTTAGTAAGGCTTTTTTATGAAGATGAAAGTCAGTGTCACTTAAAAAAGTGTTTATTTAGTTGTGCCAGGTCTTAGTTGTGGCATGCAGAATTTTCACTGTGGCATCTGAGATCTTTAGTTGTGGTATACAAACTGTTAATTTCAGCATGTAAAATCTAGTTCCCCAACCAGGGATCGAACCCAGGCCTCCTGCATTTGGGAGCTCAGAGTTTTAGCCACTGGACAACCAGGGAAGACCCAACCTTTCCAAATTTTTGAATAGGAATTACTCATAGAATTTCTCAGTTCATGGTCATCATCTTGAATATGCAAGAATGTATCCTGTGACAAAGCCCCTCATTAGTGCAATCCTCTCATATTAGTGGTCTTCAGGAGAGACAGCTCTGTACTATTTTTAAGTTTTTAGGAGATGTGATTTAGATTGTTTTCTGAATCCTGGATAAAGCTCATGAACTGCTCACCATTGGCAGAAGATAGAATTATAGTTTATTTAGAATTAAAAATGTCTTTAGAATCACCTAGTAACTAAAAAAATGAGGAAACAGATCCAAAGAACAGAATTCTTTATGCAGAATTCTCCTATGCAGCAAGACTAACTGCATAGGAGACCTGAGGGCTGTGGAAACTGAACAGGCTGAAATATCACAGAAAATCTGATGTGCCAACGTGTCTCCCTAACAATGGGCCTTCTGCAGTGTGTGGAAGGTGGAGATGATTTGAAACAAAGGGCAAGATACCTTGGCTCCTTTAAAAAAAAAAAAACAAAAGAACAGAAAAACTGTTTCTCTGGAGAAATTCTGGACAAATGTTCAGAGAGGGTCTCTTACCCTAGGGATGAGGAAGTTCTTTAATTAGTTCTCAGTTTTGTTTCCTAGGAAGGACGGACCAGTTCATGTTCTCTGTGACTGTGGCTCCACCCTCTGGGAGATCCTCCTATGCCAATTTCCTCCTTGGCCTCATCTGAAGAGAGCATTCGACCACTGAGCACGTTTACATCACCTGCAGAAGTTGAAGTCCAGGAGTCATTATCCAAATCCCAAATACTCACAGATTTCTTTTTTTTTAATTTAATTTTTATTTTCTATTGGGATATAGTTGACTTACTCCCAGGTTTCTTAATCCATGGTCATGGTTTCAAAATTTAGTTGGCTTCCTAATCTTTAAAAAATTTCTTTTTTCTTTTTTTGTGTGGTATAGTTGCTTTATAAGTTATGTTAGTTTTTGCTGTACAACAACATGAATCAGCTATAAGTACATACACATATATCACCTCCCTCCGGAACATCCCTCCCACCCCCCTTCTTTTCTTTTTATTCTTGTTAGCTCTATATGTCAATAGTCATATCTGTATTTCTTTTTTCGAAGACTTACTTCTTGGGACTTCCCTGGTGGTCCAGTGATCAAGACTCCATGCTCCCCAGGCAGGGGGCACAGGTTCAATCCCTGGTCAGGAAACTATGATCCCACATGCTGCACAGTGTGGCCAAAAAAATAAAAAAGACTTACCTCTTAACTGTGGGTGCTTCAGGACTCTAAGCTTTGGTAGGAAGTTATACCCTAAGCCATTTTCCCTCCTAATGCTTTAAAAAATTTTGTCTCATGACCAAATCCTTTAGTATTTCTAATGTAAGAATTTGCTGTGCAATACATTAATCCATCCTGAAGTTTTGACAACTAATGGGACTACCATAACTTGATTTGACCTTTGCCATAAAGCTAAGATTGAATCGGCTTTTATTATTCAAAAGCTTTTCCACACAATTGCCTCTTCCAATCCCATAACCCACATTTCTGCACTTTTTCCCTTTTCACTCCTGATTGAAAAAAATGGACAGTTCTTTGCTATGGTCATCTCTCACAGATCCTATTCAAATTCTGTCAAATGCAATAACAAATACACACTACTGACATTCTATTTTCCAACTTCTTCCAGAACTATAATATCATCAAACCCATTATCTGGCTTTAAGTTATTACAGATAAAATAATATATTTCCCCAGATTTTCAGTTTCCAATAAATTTCATCATCACCTGCTGACTGGTCCTGAAGCTAAAGTTACATATTTTAGGAATTTAATGAGTGCTGTTGAGTCAGGATTGATTAGGTAAAGTTGTCAAAATAATTTCAAAGCTGAGTGGTTAAAGTAAAAGCAGGGCTTCCCTGGCGACCCAGTGGCAAATAATGAGTCTGCTGAAGCAGGAGACACAGGTTTGATCCCTGGTCTAGGAGGATCCACATGCCACACAGAGCAACTAAGCCTAAGTGCCACAACTATTGAACCAGGGAGCTACAACTACTGAGCTCATGTCCTGCAACTACTGAAGCCCGAAGGCTCTAGAGCCTGTGCTCCATAACAAGAGAAGCCACCACAATAAGAAGCCTGTGCACCACAACTCGAGAGTAGCCCCCATTCTCTGCAATTAGATAAAAGCTTGAGCAGTAACAAAGACCCAGCATAGCCAAAAGTCATAAATACACATATTTTTAAAAGATACAAAACTATATTTAAAAAAAAAGGTAAAAGTATTGACTCCTCATTTTACACATTCATGGAAGGGTGGATAGGGCCTCGGCTCCAGGTGGTTTTTATTCCAGGACCCAAGGTGACTGAACAGCTGCTCTATTTATTGATTTGTTGGTGTACATTGTAGCAGAGGAGAGGAGAGCATGAGGTTAGCTGTGTGCACTGGCTCTTGAGGCTCCTGCCCAGAAAGGATGCATATCACATCCATTCACATTTCATTGGCCAGAGCAAATCACATGGCCATATCCAGCTTCCAATGGATGGGGAAGTACAAGCCTATCAATTGCCCCAAAGGAGAACTGATCTGGAACCTCTGTGACACGTCTTCAAGGCTGCCTTGTATGTTAAAGACATACAAGATTTAGAATTTGATATAAGATCCTTCATCTGTGTTCAAACTAATATTTATGTTACCACGAACAAATCATTCAACATATCAGCACTGGTAACCTCGTCTATAAAAATGGATAAAACAGTCCTTAATTCAGTGAATGCCTGGAAGGAACAACTAAGACACCACATGTGAAATCACTTAGCCCAGTATTAGTTTCCCTCTTTTCTTCCATTCACTGCCCAGATATAAAGTATCATTTGGTTTTAGTACATTCCATATAGAAGAATTTGTACCTGTTGGTTGGCTGCTGCAATTCACATGAGTGATTTCCTTTGACCATACCATATTACAAGCTTTTTGAGAACAGGGGCAATGTTTTTGGTAAAATTTTACTTAACGAACTAATTTTTATCTCTACTAGGTCTTTGTTGCAGTGAACTGGGGCTACTTCTCATTATGGTGCCTGGGTTTCTCATTGCAGGGGCTTCTCTTGTTACAGAGCACAGGCTCTAAAGTGAGTGCTCAGTAGTTGTGGCATATAGCCTTAGTCGCTCTTTGGCATGTGGGATCTTCTCATACCAGGGATCAAAAATGTGTCCCTTGCATTGGCAGGTGGATTCTTAATCCCTGGACCATCAGGGAAGTCCCAGGGCAATGCTTTATAGGTCTTCTGTATCTCTTATATTGCCTAGTACAGTGTTGAAAACATTATTTGGGCCGCATATATATTGATTATTTTCTCCTGCAAAGTGTCTGACTTCTAGGGAACTGGGTTAACTTGCAAATGAAGCTTTCAATAAATTTCAATTTACTCTCCTAGAACTTGTTGCTTTTGTTTTACAGTCCTTTCCAATTGATTATTTTGTTTTATACTTAAAATGTCATGGGGACACAAAGGAGATATTATACTCATTTACAGTTAAAGAATAAACATTGGGGTATTTCCTGAGTTCACCCTACAGTTCACCTTTTGGCACAAGGAACCTTAGAGGTTTACAACCCAAGAAACCAATGACATGATTTGGGCTGTGGTTGCTGAGGCAGAGGACAGCCAGTAAATCAATTATGCACTGCTTCTTTGCAGTGGTTCCATCTGGCTCTCTCTAAGGACTTCCAAGAAGCCAGACCAGAGACAGAGCTGGAGTGCAGGCTCATTAAGAACCTCCAAATCTAGATGAGACACTTCTGACTGGAAACCAGTAGGCTGTCAGATATTTTCCAGCAAAGATGGATTTATTCTGGATTAGCCCAGAATTTGCAGCTCGGGGTCTGCAATCATGATGAGCCAAGTGCAGGTCCTTGCACATCAAGGGAAGGAGAACACTTTTTTTTTTTTTTTTTTGGAAAGGAGAACACTTTTACAGAGAGAAGAAAGTAGGGAGGGCTACAATATACAGAGTCCATGGGTTTTCATTGGCCGAGTCCTTGCCAGGAAAGAAGAGGAACCTTTCTTCTTCCTGTTGGGCTCTGCTGTGACCACAGGGCTTGAGGTCTCCCCCTTCTCGTTTCCCAGCTCTATTTCTTTGTGGTTTCTGATTATTAATTTTTTATAATCCTGTAATCATGATCTCTCAGGATCAATGTGAAAATTAAATGAGTAAGAAGTAAAAACCATCTGGCATAGTTAGTTAATATAAATGCCTGTCAAGGTTGTCATTTGGCCAGTTTGATTGAGATAAAATTCTGTGAGATGTTCCCTCTGATTCCTTCATATTCTGATCAAACTTTATTTCAAATATTATTTTTCTCTTTTTTTGTAGGAAGGACAGCTCTTTCAGAGACCAGATGGGACTTTCATATCTTTGAGTATGCATAGTCTTTTTATAGACACTGCCTCACACTCTGTGTGTGTGTTTACTCAGTTGTGTCAGACTCTTAGTGACCCCACATATTATAGACTGTTAGGCTTCTCTGTGCATGGAATTTTCCAAGCAAGAATATTGAAGTGGGTTGCCATTTCCTACTTCAGGGGATCTTCCCGACCCAGGGATTGAACCCATATCTCTTGTGTCTCCTGCACTGGTAGGCAGATTTTTTTTTTACCACTAGTACCACTTGGGAATCCCACCTACACTCTAGTTGATTGTTCAGTTGCTCAGTCATGTCAACTCTTGGCAACCCAGTGGACTGCAGCACGCCAGGCTTCCCTGTCCTTTGTCGTCTTCCGGAGTTTGCTCAAACTCATGTCCATTGAATCAGTGATCCATTCAACCATCTCATCCTCTGTCGACCCCTTCTCCTCATGTCCTCAGTCTTTCCCAGCATCAGGGTCTTTTCTAATGAGTGAGCTCTTCACATCAGGTGGCCAAAGTATTGGAGCTTCAGCTTCAGTCCTTCCAATGAATGTTCAGGATTGATTTCCTTAAGGATTGACTGACTTGACCTCCTTGCAGTCCAAGGGACTCTCAAGAGTCTTCTCCACCACCACAAAAGCAGCAGTTCTTTGGTGATCAGCCTTCTTTATGGTCCAACTCGCATATAGCTATGTGACTACAAGAAAAGCCATAGCTTGGACTGTACGGACCTTTGTCAACAATGTAATCAACTCTAGTTGATAATTAATAATAAAATAACAATCAACAATTTTTGAATACTTACCAAGGACAATCAATAGGCTAAATACATTACCCAATTTTCACAACAATCCTGCAAGTTTGGTAGACCCCCTCACTCTACAGAGAAGGAGAACAAGACTTACAGTGGTTGTATTACATGCCCTGGACCATGTAAGTGACAGAACTAGTAAGTAGCAGAATCAGGATCTAAACCCAGATCTCAGAGTTCATGCCCTTAACCACAGGCTTAATATGTATACCTGACTTTATTTCCTAATTATATTGTTACTTGAAAATGAATGAATATTCTTATCCATTTTAATATATTAATAACATCTAGCACAATGCCTTAAGCAAAGTAAATAATTAAATCACAAGAAATATTTACTAATTCTTTAAAGAGTGTTATATTTGCAAAGAATTTTAGATTCAGGTATATGAATTCAGGTTTATAAGTGAGACATCTAAAGATTATTAGAATATTCCACTATAGGAAATTCCCTGGCAGTCCAGTTGGTTATGACTTGGTAACTGTGGCCCAGGTTCAATCCTGGTCAGGGAACTAAGATTCCATGAGGTGTGTGGTGCAGCCAATAAAGAGAAAAAAGCAACACTATCAAAAGTGTGTATTCTGTTGATACTAATTATCTTTCTGTGGAAGTATAGCTTAACTTTAGTTAACTAGTGTCCACAGGAGATGTGTTTTCTGTGTGTGTGTGTGTGTGTGTGTGTAAGTGAGTGGGATTGGTGGGTGTGTGTATGGAGGATTAGAAAGACAGAGAGAAAGAGAAAAAAATTAAAAAGATAGGAAAAGAACTATAAAACTGCAAGGCTTAGACAAGAAGTCATCTAAAACTGAGGGCTTTTTTTTTTAAAAAAAAAAATCATTTTTCTAGTCTACCATGAATAAGAGATGACATTTTACATGCCATCCTTGAACTTACTCATCTCTGTAAGGAGACCTAAGGTTATCTCTACTTCTGGCTTTCAGAATTAATCTATCAACTTAGCAAAATATGAGTACAAACAACCTCCGTGGATAGCAATTTTGCAGTAGTTCCTAAAATATAAAATATTTTATATTTTATATAAACTAACAACTGCACTTTAAGAAATTAAACTTAAAAAAGAAAGAAATTCATCTTAGGGACTTTCCTGGTGGTACAATGGCTGACTCCACACTCCCAATGCCGGGTGCCCAGGTTCAATCCCTGGTCAGGGAACTGATCCCACATGCCACAACTAAGAGTTTGCCACAACTAAAGATTCCACATGCTGCAACTAAAAAAAAAAAAAAATCTCACATGCAGCAACCAAGATGGATGATTTCACATGCTGCAAGATCAGCCAAATACATAAATATATATTAAAAAAAGAAAGAAATTCATTTTACAGTTATGCTTGTATCTGTGATTTTCACGTTCATGCATTGGAGAAGGAAATGGCAACCCACTCCAGTGTTCTTGCCTGGAGAATCCCAGGGATGGGGGAGCCTGGTGGGCTGCCGTCTATGGGGTCGCACAGAGTCAGACACGACTGAAGCGACTTAGCAGCAGCAGCAGCATGTGTGTTGATACATGTTTAAGGAAATTATTACAAATAGCAAAAATGTCTATCAAAATATTACAAATAGCAAAAATGTCTATCAATGTATCTATATTACAGAATAACAAAGATGTCTATTCAATGTAGCAACACAGGGAATACAATGCAATCGAATATGGCAGCTCCATGCAGGCTGTTATAGAATAACCTCCAAGGTCTATTCTTAGGCCCCAAACCTTGGAGGTGCCTTTGTTTCTTTCTTTTTCTCACATCCCACATCCATTGCATCAGTAAATCCTACTGGCTCTAGCTTCAAAATATTTCTGATACGGGAGCACTTCTCATCATTTTTACTCTTGTTACTCAAGTCTACTGCAAATTCCTCCTCACTAATCCCCATCCTTGTATCTCAAGCCTGTTCTTATCCTGGTAGCCAGAGCCATCCTGGTAAAAATATAAACCAGGGAATTCCCTGACAGTCCAGTGGTTAGGACTCCCCTCTCTCACTGCCAGAGGCCCAGGTTCAATTTCTGGTTGAGGAACTGAGATCCTACAAGCCTCGAGGCACAGCCAAAAAAAAAAACGTAAGTCAGATCATATTACTTCTCTACTAAATCCTTCCAACATTTCTCAGCCAGAGTAAAAGCAGATCAGGTTTTACAATCATTACTTGCTTCCTCTCTCCCTCCCTGCCTCCTACCCTGGCATGCTCACGCATCTTTACACCTTCAACCCCATCTCCCATTCCTTTCCTCCTGCCTCACTCTGGTCCAGACACACTGTGCTTGCTATTTCTCTATTGGAGGAAAAAGCTTCCTGGCTGTGTCTGGAAATTAAACTGACAAAGATAGGTTAACAGACCAAAGTGTCAGTCGCTCAGTTGTATCCGACTCTTTGGGACCCCATAGACTGTAGCCTACCAGGCTCCTATTTCCATGGGGATTCTCCAGGCACGAATACTGGAGTGGGTTGCCATTTCCTACTCCAAAGTATACACATTTATTGAATATAATTTTGATGTGACCAGGGAGTCTTCATAAGGAAATGGAGACCTGTAGAAATGGTTAAACTCAAGTACTTTTATGCTAGGTTTGATGAAGAATGAACAGTCAAGGAGATCTGATAGAAATCTGACAGGTCAAAGAGTATGAGAGGAATGTTGACAACAGGGGGAAACTCAACAAGACCTGTGTGTTAGGCTGTTTCTGGCCTCCCTGATTTCAGAGGTAAGGATGTCCCTTTCCTACAGGTATAGGGAGAGGGCCTCTCAAGTAAGAGGTTATAACTCGTTTCAAGGGAGAAGGGTGGGGAGAAGGTCACTCTGACCTTCTTGTTTCTGCTGTTTTCTCAGAAGCCTTCAGCTTAAAATATTCAATATGCCAAGGTGTCTGGCGCCAATGGTAAAGAATCTGCCTGACAATGCAGGAGATTTAAGAGACAAGGGTTTGATCCCTAAATTGGGGGGATCCCCTGGAATAGGAAATAGCAACCCTCTCAAGTATTCTTACCTGGAAAGTTCCATGGACAGAGGAGCCTGGCAGTTACAGTCCATGGGATGACAAAGAGTTGGACACGACTGAGCATGCATGCACACAAGGTGTCATATCTTGGAGTATCGTTATCTGCCTCATTCTTTAACACACTGGCACATGATGCCTCTGATTGGAGCAAATATACACATGGCTGCCTGTCTTCCTTCCTTCATCTCTCTCTCTCTTTTTTTTCAGTTCAGTTTAGTTCAATCGCTCAGTCATGTCCAACTCTTTGCAACCCTATGGACTGCAGCATGCCAGGCCTCCCTGTCCATCACCAACTCCCAGAGTTTATTTATTTAGCTGTACCAGGTCTTAGTTGCGGGATGCGGGCATGCATTTTAGTTGTGGGCATGAGAACTCTTAGTTGCTGCATGTAGGATCTAGTTCCCTGACTAGGGATCAAACTCAGGCCCCCTGCACCGAACGTGTTGCTCAGAACACCAGGAAGTCCCATCTCTCTTCTTAAGTACCGCCTTGCCTGTGAGGTCTTCCCAGTCAACTATATTTAGATTCTATCCCCATCTCCAAGTTCGCCCAACTTCTTTCCATTTAAGATTTTTCCTCTATTGTATTTGTCATCATTAACATTCCATAGATTTTAGATTTGGTTTCTTGTTTTTCTCCCCCACCAGAAAGCAAACTCCATGAAGGTAAGGATTCTTGTCCGTTTTGTCTACTGATAGACACGCATGAGAGAAAAAAGTGACTGTCTTATGGTAGGTCCTCAAACAATTTTTGGAGACTACCAAATATATTAGAGGTATTAGATGTAGGCTATGAACTAAAGAGAAGAGTTGAGATAGATTCCAAGGTGTCTTAACCAATAGACTGCCAAGGAAGTCCCTCAAATGCATTTTGAACAGATTTTTAGTATCTTACTGATTCTTTCATCAATTAACAAGTTATATACAATCTTTGACACATGTTCAATTTATTTATTTATTTTTTTTTCAATTTATTTTTGTATGAGAGTTATGATTCTACTTTTTTGAAAATATACTTGAATGGCATTTCCACAGAACTGAAAAGCTGCCACTCTAAATAATTCCTGAGCACTAATCTCACTGATTAGCCCAAGCATGTGATATGATAAAATTTCCAGTTGTTAGCAAACAAAGAGTAAAGAAGTTGGCAACTGGCTGGACTTTTAGGCAGCAGGAAAGGTACAAGATTAGCTTCTGCTTTTTGAAATACCAGTTAGCTTATGTGTTCACGTTCCATTGCTCTGTAACAACAATTTGTCACAAGCTTAGTGGTTGCAAACAACACAAATTTATTATATTACAGTTCTGTAGATCAGAAGTGGGACATGAATCTCACTGGGTGAAAACCAAGGTGTTATCAGGAGGCTTTTCAGGATGCTCTATCGAAGAACTCATCCCCTTGTTTGTTTGGGCTCTTTTTTGTTTTCAGCTTCTAGAGGCTTCCTGTATTGCTCAGCACACGGTCCCCTTCCATCTTCAAAGCCGCCAATGGCAGGATGCATCTTTCTCCCATCACATCTCTCAACCTGTCTCTTCTGCCTCCCATTTATCATTTTAAAGAACTCATAATTACAATGGGCTCCTCCAGATAACATAGGATAATCTTCCTATGTTAAGGTCAGGTGATTAGCAACTGTCAATCAATAAAATAATGCAGGAGGCTGCAAATAAAAGTTCATTTGGGGGCTTCCCTGGTGGTCTAGTGGTTAAGAATCTGCCTTGCAATGCAAGGGACACCGGTTCAATCTCTGGCCCAAGATGATCCCATATGCTCTGGGCAACTCAGTCTGTGTGCCACAACTACTGAGACTGTGTACCTTCAGCCTGTGCTCTGCAATGAGAAGCCACCGCAAGGAAAGGCTTGTGCACCACAACTAGAGAGTAGTCCCCGATTTACCACGTAAAATCGAGGGGCTTGAGTAAGTCTCTGGGTGTGTGTGTGCGCGTGCGCTATAGAAATACTTTGTTGTTCAGTGGCTAAATTGTGTCAGACTCTTTGTGACCCATGGACTACAGCACACCAGGCTTCTTCAAGGCCTGTGAAGGCTCACCCTGTCCTTCACTCTCTCTGAAAGTTTGCTCAGATTCATGTCCATTGAGCCAGTGATGCCATCCAACCATCTCATTTTCTGCTGCCCTCTTCTCCTTTTGCCTTCAATGTTTGCCAGCATTGGAGTCTTTTCCAATGAGTCGGCTCCTCACATCAGGTGGCCAAAGTACTGGAGCTTCAGCTTCAGCATCAGTCCTTTCAATGAATATTCAGGGTTGATTTCCTTTAGCATTGACTGGTTTTGTTGTAGGAAGGGGGCCCCCCTCCAGGGCCCCAAGAGCAGGCTCTTGTCGAACACTGGTTAAAGAATTGTCCGAGGAGGCACGTGCTGACAAAGCAAGAGACTTTATTGGAAGAAGGCACCCGGGCGGAGAGCAGCAGGGTAAGGGAACCCAGGAGAATTGCTCTACTACGTGGCTTGAAGTCTCGGGTTTTATGGTGATGGGATTAGTTTCCGGGTGTCTTTGGCCAATCATTCTGACTCAGCGTCCTTCCTGGTGGCGCATGCATCGCTCAGCAAAGATGGATGCCAGTGACAGGGATTCTCAGAAGTGAATCAAAAGGTCTCCTTTTGACCTTTCCCAAACTCTTCCGGTTGGTGGTGGCTTATTAGTTCTGTATTCCTTATCAGGACCTCCTGTCATAAAACAATTCATGTGAATGGTTACTAGAGAGCCTGGCCAGGGTGGGCGGTTTCATTCAGTGTCCTTCCCCTAACAGTTTGATCTCCTTGCAATCCAAGGGACTCTCAAGAGTCTTCTCCAGCACCACAATTCGAAAGCAGCAATTCTTCGGCACTCAGCCTTCCTTATAGTCTAACCCTCACAACCATACATGACTACTGGAAAAAACATAGTTTTGACTATACTTTGTCAGTAAAGTGATGTCTTTGCTTTTTAATATGCTGTCTAGGTTTGTCATAGTTTTCCTTCTAAGGAGCCAGTGTCTTTTAATTTCAACGCTGCAGTCACCATCTGCAGTGATTTTGGAGACCAAGAAATTAAATCTGTCACTGGTTCTACTTTTACCCCCATCTATTTGCCATGAAGTGATGGGACCAGATGTTATTTTAGTTATTTGAATGTTGAGTTTTAACCAAATATAGGAGTCTATAAATCTTCTTAATCTTCATTTTCGCCCAACTAGACCTTGAAGTGGCATATAGAATCATGGTGGAATGGGGTGGGATGTATAACACACCCAAAATTGGTTAAAGTAAAGGTTATGGTTTTTTCCCCAACTTCTCTCCCATCCGTATTTGCATAAAAATGTGATCACACAAGCTTACTTACTTGGTTATTTGTAAATACTTAACACTAACACCTCTCTTCCTTCACAATTTATTTCACATTGCTGGGTTTAGAAGAGAAGCCTGAAGAATTCAGTGGCTATGCAAAATTATATTCCTTTCTATTTGTTTTAGTTGCTGCCAAACGGTTGATTTCCTTCAAATCCTGATCTTTCTTTATTCAGACAAGTTTTGCAGGGGGAGGGCTTCAATTTTTACACACCAGGTAGAATGCATTTCCTTTTCACCTATTTAGGTTAATGGCCTTCAGTGTTATGCAGAGTAAAGAAATTATTTGGCCTCTATTCAAAAGACTATTTGGTTTGAAAAAGAAAAGGCTAATTCCAGCATAATCATTAAATGAAAATGAGACAGTTTAGCACAAATTCAAAAAAACAAAAGGAAAGAAAGGAGTCAGTTGAGGATTTTCTAGGGATCACAAAGTGTTTTGCTCTGTTGAGGCTGAGGTAAGCATTTCAGTAGCAGTTCCCAAGCTGATGGAGTCTTTGACGAGGATTTTATGGGTGGAGGTTTCTCTAATACTTCACTTTGCTATTAATGCATTTCTTTTTTTTAAGCGGAATTTGTCTTTGGAAAATTGGCTAGGCTTATGACCCTGGAAGTCTGGTCTGTCTTGGAGAGAGAAATGAACTTGAAAATAATTACTGTGACGTGTAGGATACAAGCCTTTAACATATGAAAATTAAACTAAAGGCCCATAATCAATATGGCATGCTCTGTGACAAGAGTATTTATAGCTTATATTTATACCAGAAATTCAACAAAATTATATAATATCACTACCTTATTCCATAACATCATCTAAATGTATAACTAATATAGAGGGGTCCATGAGCCAGGAAAAAGAAAAAAAATCTTTAGGGATGGAATAAAATTATATGCAAAGGTAGTGATTCTGTTCTACTTCTGTGTGTGCGTGCTAAGCTGCTTCAGTCATGTCCAACTTTGTGCGACCCCACGGACTGTAGCCTGCCAGGCTCCTCTGTCCACGGGAGTCTCCTGACAAGAATACTGGAGTGGATTGCCATGACCTCCTCCAGGGGATCTAATGGCTTTGGAATAGCCAGGTACCCTCTAAGTATGAAATCCCAAAGATTGTTGGAAAAATGAGGGCATGCACTCTGGCATCTGCATTCCTTTTCCTTGGGATATATTACAGACATTCTTTAAACACCTCACAGTGATAATTCTCCCATGGAAACATGAATAATGTATATTGACCTGAAAGTCTTAGAATCTAAAAACTGTAGATAGAACTTTTTCATTGGTGCCAGGAAATTCAGCTTAGGCTCAATCTATTCATTCTAAGCCTTTGCAAGAGAACTTTAAACTTCTTAGGCATGCCAAAAATCTAGGTTTGAATGACTAACGCTTTACCTAGTTTCTACCACCAGTTCTTTGCCAGAATCTTTTCGATTCATCCTCAGCCAAAGCTGTTACCCATCCTGACAACATAGCCTTTCACCTCCTCGCACCTCATGTCTTTGCTTTTCCAGTCCTTTGGCTGCCCTCCTATTTCTTCCCTCACATACTTGTCTAACTGGTTCCTAGAAGCTTGGCTGAGATTTTTCTCTGACATAAATCTGGCTACCACAAATTAAGCAACCCCCCCCCCCCCCGCCCCCGCCGCCGCCGCCCAAACACATTTCTCAATGCAAATCTAAGTAGATGTAATTTATAAACAAAGAGAATACTTCTATTTTCTTTATAAAATTAAATCACGTCATGGCTTTTAAAGGAGAGACTGAAGAGCTAGTTGACAGAAAAATAACTGATTAGAGCGGAGATTAGGAAAAGATAGGAAGTTTAAAAAAAAAAAAAGGCTACTCAACTATGACAATAACATCAGAAAAAGCATCAACCTTATTTTTCCACAAGGCAGCCCTGGCCCGATCCGTACAGGTTAATTGAGTTATCTTTGTTCTGTGCTCTGATGTAATTTAAGCCTCCAAAACCGGACTGCACTTAGTAGGTGCTCAATGTTCAGTCTGAAATGCTTAGTCTTTGAATGTTCAAAGACTAAGAGAATTAAAAATTGATTTCTAAAAAAGTGACAAAAGCCACAGCTTCATCAAATGTTTAACCTTCCCAAACACAGCCCCATTGTTCTACTCTTCTTTATACTCCTGCCTTCTCCCTGTTTTTGTCGTTCTTTCACATACATATTTAAATCTAAGAACAGGCACGACCACCAAACCCTGAAATAACAGACTTAAACGTGTTATTCAAAGCAAGTTATATTAGGCGGATGCTTTTGAAGGAACGTCAACTCCTAACGGGTTTTCTGTTTGCGGTACAGCTTTTCCCGCCTTCTCCCGAGTGGAGGTGAGGGGTGCGGAATCAAACCATCAACATTCTCTCTCCTTTGCCTCAATCTTTTTTTTTCCCCCTGTCCTTTTCTCTTCTTTCCTCGGCTTTATTTCCTTCCCCCATCTGCCGTTTCTCTAGGGTCCTTGCTTGGCTTTCTCCCGCTCAGCCTGTTGGTCCCTTTGATCCTTTCTTTCTATCCCTTATTCCCAGAAGCTCCAGAAAATACCTTCTTTTCCCCCCTTCTTCACGTCACTTCCCTCCCTTCTCCCATCTCCCTCTCCTTTTCTGAGAGAGGTGAGTTTCCCCCGCTAGAGGCCACCACTTTCTCGGTTTCTTCCCTCCCACCGACGAGCAGCCTTCGGAGAGAAAGAAGGGAAAAAAAGAGGAGAAAGAGCGTGAGAGGGAAAAAAAAAAAACCCCGAGGCCTAGAGCGCGGAGGCCCGGCAGCGGCGTCGTCATGGCAACGGGCGCCGGCAGGAAACGAGGGACGCGCGGGAGGGAGGGGGGAGGCCACGGAGGGGAGGGGGAGGGACGGGGGAGGGGTCCGGCTGCCCCGGAAGCACCTCCCCGCCAGCCCCCTCCTCCAGCCGGGCCCGCAGCCCCCGGCCTGCCGCCCCCACCCTCTCAGCCCGGCAGGAAGTGACAGGCCCCGGAGCGAGCCCCGGAGTCCTGGCGGAGCCGCGGCCGGCCCGCACCCGGAGCGGCGGGAGGGGCGGGGAGCCGCGGCCGCGCCGGGCGCCTCCCACCCCGCCCTCGGCGCCCCCGCCCCTCCAGGAAGGGGAGGAGGCGAGGGGAGCCCGCCGCGGAGGCCGAGCGCGCCCCCCGCCCGGCCCGGCGCCCGGGGACCCCGGCACGTGAGGTGGACGCCCCCCACCCCCTATCCCGGGAGCGCCCGGGTGCGGAGCCAGGCGCGGAGGTAAGCGGGCGGCCGCGGCGGGGCAGGGGCAGGACCTCCGGGGGCTTGGCCGCGCGGGGATGTTTCTGCAGCCGCCGCGGGCTGTGGAACGCCCCAGGTACCTCCCCCGGCGTCTTTCCCTGCCTACCTCTGGCGCTTGCCCTGCGGTCCTTCGCTCCGCCGCCCGAGCCTCTCGCTCTTCTATTCATTTTCGCTGTGCTCACTGCTGTCCGTCCGTCACCCTAGTTGCTCCTGACCCCTCCTTCTCTCATTCATTTTCCCTCCTCTGACTTTGGCTCTCCCATCCAAGCGTGCCGTCTAGTTCTCTCTCTGCTTTTTTCTGGTCCCCTGGGTTCCTCAGCCCCCCAGTTCCTCGATTTCTGTCTCCCCGCTGCCTGTCTCCCCGCTATCAGTAAGCACACTTCTCCGCTCACTTGGGGTCGGTTCACTCCTGGCACCACCGCTCCGTGAGCCCCCCTTCTCCCGGTGGGTTTGATTCCTCTTGGGAACTCGTTCTCATCTAGGTTCTAGATACAAGGACCCCTGGGGGCGTCAACTC
Source organism: Dama dama (assembly GCF_033118175.1). Lineage (NCBI taxonomy): Eukaryota > Metazoa > Chordata > Mammalia > Artiodactyla > Cervidae > Dama > Dama dama. The sequence continues at coordinate 19,138,241 of NC_083702.1, forward strand.
TCCTATTCTTCAGATGGCTTCCATTTCTGTGGCATAGTCTACCCCGAACCCGTCCCCTTCTCCTGCCCCCTTCCTATCTGTGCCCCATCTTTGCTGAGAGACAAGAGTTTCATGCTTGGGGAAATTGATTTCCTCCAACTCTTGGCTCAGGAGGCCCGGTACCTGGTCCACTTCATTATCTTCCTCTAGCTCCTTTCCAAAGATTTGCTCCAACCCATCCACACACCCCCAAATACTATCTTTCAGGATGACCCCAGTTTCGTGATTCCGGGGACCTCTATGGCTCAGCTTTTCATGCTTTCTCTTCCAGTTAAATTCTGAAAATTTAAATTGACTGTGCCTCCCAGACTTTCTGTGTTCTTCATTTTCTGTATTTGATTTTACAGTCCCGACACTGAGCACAAATGAATAGATTTATGTGCCTGGGATCCAGGAATCCTGGTTTTGATGACAGTTTCTCCTGATTTTGTTTAAGACTTTAAGCTGGTCTCTTTCCAGCTCTTTTCTATTTCACAACCTGAAAAATTATTAAGACTTCCATTTTGGGGGGAGATGGGGATCATATAGTTTATTAGCCTTTTCATCTACGAAGGGAATTCATGTCCCCTCTAGCTAGTAAAGGGGGTCTCCTCTCTCTGAGTCTAGTGAACTAAGTCGGTCATCTATACAACTATGCTGTGCTGCCTCTAATGCTTACCCACTCTTTCCTCCGCATGCTGATAATGAGGATTCATGGGTCTGTATCTGTTTAGTGCTTTGATATTTTGGCAAAAGATGTGGGGTGAAGACAGACTAGACTTGAAGCCAGTGTGATTTCTCCTATGTTCTTCATGGGTTATATCCATGTTTGCAGTGACATTTGCTCTTCCTGAACAACTGAATTCTTGGAGGATAAGGATGTAATCAGATTGTAACTGGGAATGGACCTGTAAGAAATCTCCCCAACTCTAATTTCCAGGGCCAAGCAGTTTGATTTTATTTACTTTCTTTGTTTTGGATGATATCATTAAAATGGATTCACCTGAGTAAAACTATCGACACACCTTAGCAGATATTCTGATTTGATGTTTACATTCCTAAACCAAATTGCTGTGCTGACCTGATATTTACAATGGCTTCTCCATGCCTCAGAAGTAGAGAAAAAATAGTACTTAGGTTTAGCAAAAGAAGGGACAAAAAAAGAAAGAACCAAAGAAGCTTATTGTCATTTAATGCTGCTTTGATGGCATGTTTCTTCTTACTTCTCATCTGTTTCTTTCCTGTGTTCTTAGCAATGTTTTCACATGTTCTTTGCAAATTTTAGAGTAGACCCCAGAGGATAAATTCTGGCTACTTTAGTGGACTGAAACGTTGAATCTTCCTTTCTTGAAGATTTGATTGCTGTCTTTACTATGTTTAATACCTGTAAGTCATTTGTTACAATGATGTGTTATATTTACTTGGGAAGCCTTCTCTGCATCCAGAGGAACTGAGGTTTAAGAAGATAAAGTAACATGGCCAAGGTGTTACTAGTAGCCCCAGCTCCAGCCAGGCAGTTCTTTGGGTGAGATGGGCTATAGGCTAGCTCTTATATCTCCCAGTTTTATGACTTTCTATGTTGCTTTGGTCTTTCTGTAACATAAGTCCCTCCTCCATGGAATGAAGACAATGGGTACTCGAAGTGAGTGACACAGCCTTAACTAGATTGTTTTTGGTTTGAAGACCTGTATCCTAGTGTAAAGATTTGATACTTAACTAGAACTACTTCCTTAACCTCTGAAAACCTCATTTCCACAATTGAAAAGTGAAGATAATTGTATTTACCATAAAGCACTGATAAATAATGGAAGTGAAGGGCCTAGCCCAGTGAGAGGAAGCACCTAGTGACTTCTCAGTACAGGGTGGCCATTGTTAAGGTGAGGCTGATAATGATGTTGCATATGCAGATAAAAATGAGGTAACAGTAAGTTTTAAATGGGACGATTTTAAACTATGAGTGTGATGGAGATATAAAGTAGCCTTACTCTTATAAGGAACCATCTTACATTCAGGCCATTTTCTATTTAATGACAGCCAGGATGGAGTATGTAAAAGTTGTTTCTTTTGAGACATCACTTAGTTTCAAAAGATGGTGTGGGGAAGATATGGTTATAAGTGTATTGAAGATTTGGTCGTTATTAAAACAGAGCAATCATGGCTTCTGGAAGAAAAGGAAGGTTCTTAGGTAACTTGAATCAATAGTAACATGAAATAGTCATTTGAGATCAGGTGCACATTTTAACCTGTTGCTACTTCCATCTAGGTCTGGAGTCAGCGCCAGCCGGGGGGACCCTGGACCTCTACCATGGAGACTGAGAGTGAACAGAACTCCAACTCCACCAATGGGAGTTCCGGCTCTGGGGGCAGCTCTCGGCCCCAGATCGCTCAAATGTCACTGTATGAACGGCAGGCCGTGCAGGTGAGGCTCAGCACTGAGGGTCTGTGAGCATTGGCTTGGGGTGGGCAAGGATGCAGGAAGATAATCACCCTTGGTTTCTTTCAGGCAAACTGGGTGAGTCCGATCAGGTGATGACAAAGGTCTCTTCCAGGTCTGAGGACCTTTGGGGTTTACAACAGTTTGAGCAAGCAGGCAGAACGAGATATCAGTCTTTAAGGTTTTTATATCATTCAGTTCATGTTGCTAGATTCTCATTAACCATTTCTCTTCAAGGATTGTCAGGTTATTATTTTTGGGTCTTTCTTGAAAATCACTGTGGGTAGTGGAAGTTAAGAACCTCAACTATTTTGGCTCCTGGAAAGAAAAAAAGGGAATGCAGTTTTGGCTTTGAAGTTAACGCCAAAACTGAATTACTGATACTGTCTTTATAAACACGTGTTAGCATTATACTGTAGATGTTTAAAAATTCCGGTTACTTGAAAATTTTACCTGATGCAGCCTTTCATGGTCACTGTTTATTCTATTTTTCATCATCTTCAACCCTTTAGGGCCCTGTTGGGCTTCCTAGGTGGCTCAGTGGTAAAGAATCATCCTGCCAGTGCAGGAGATGCAAGAGACGTGGGTTTGATCCCTGGGTTGATCCCCTGGAGAAGGAAATGGCAGCCCACTCCAGTATTCTTGCCTGGAGAATTCCCTGGACAGGGGAGCCTGGCAGGTTGTAGTTCGTGGGGTCTAAAAGAGTTGGACACGACTGAGCACACACACAGACAGGGCTCTATCACCTTTTATGTGTCCCCAGAATATGGTCTTTTATTTTCTTCTTCTCTTTACATTAATCAACATTACATTTATTTTCAACTAGTTTAGTCCTAATTCTTTGTTATATCAGATATTTCCAGATTCCATTTTGGGAAATACAAATTCATGTGAGATTATACTGCTGTATTTTTCAATTACTTGTGTCCCTACTTTTTAAGGACTACATGAACTCGCGGGTTCTGATATAAAAAAGGACATATCAGATGTCAACAGGCTAACCAGACACCCATCTTTTCCTTTGTTTCTCTCCTCCCCATGTGTCCCTTTCCCAGGATCCCAGTGATTTCCACAGCACAGGAGTCAGGAGTGGTTCATCCCCAGTGGACTGATTCCCTTCTCTTTCTCCCCAGGCTCTGCAGGCACTGCAGCGTCAGCCCAACGCGGCTCAGTATTTCCACCAGTTCATGCTCCAGCAGCAGCTCAGCAATGCCCAGCTGCATAGCCTGGCTGCCGTCCAGCAGGTGAGAGGTCAGCAGCCAGCTGGCCCAGGAGGGAGGGGACAGGCAGTACAGGTGGGTCGGGACACGCTACACCCTCCACTGAGCCAGGCTGGGAACAGTGTCCTGTGCCTCCTGTGAACTCAGGAGGATGAGTGGACCTCAGCGTGTGGGCTCACAGTAAGAACCGTGGGAGAACTGCCTTTTAGAGGTAGCACGACTGTGTGCTAGCCCTGCACTGTCCAGTGTAGTAGCCGTTAGCCACAGGCAGCTGTGAGCACTAAAATACAGCTAGTCTAGGACTTCCCTGGTGGTCTAGTGGTTGAGAATCTGCCCTGCAGTGCGGGGGACGAGGACTATGAGTACCACAACTAAGACGGGACCCAGTCACATATTTTAGAAAATCCATCTCCTTTAAAAAAAAAAATGCAGCTAGTCCAGATGGAGGTATGGGAGAAGATTTTGGATTTTGGAGACTTTTTAGTTTGAAAATGCTCAGTAGTCCGTTTATGTTGGGAGGTGTTAAAATGAGACAGGTCAGCTTGAATAAAGTAAATTTTTAAAGTTTACTTCTGTTTCTTTTCACCCTTTGAAAAAGGTTCATATTAGAAAATGATATAGGTGGCTCACCTTACATTTGTATCGATTGGGCAGCTCTGGGCTGGACTTAGCAGTGACTCCTGATGTGACCTGACCAACGGTTCTTCCAGCTAAATGAAAGCGGGAGAAAGAACACGGGCTGCCTACTGCCCTTGGCGGGTTATGTGGGAGTCATGGGGTTAGCATATGTAGTAATATGGGGGTGATTAACATAGTGAACACAGTTGTCCTTGCTCCATAGTAGAGGGTCATTGCTCTTACCTGAAATCTCAGTTATATTTTGTGCCTGTGATTTGTCCCTGGAAGATTCAGAGCCTTTGCCTTCGTTGTCTCTGCTCTCCCCTGTCTTCTTTGCCCCCTAACAGGCCACAATTGCTGCCAGTCGGCAGGCCAGCTCCCCAAACACCAGCACTGCACAGCAGCAGACCTCCACCACCCAGGCCTCCGTGAGTACTGCCTGTCCCCACCGAGGGGCTTTCCTCCCTGGGTCTGTGTCTTTCAGTTAAATTCTTGGGTTTGCCAACATTCAGATTTTTCTGTAAGATATTTCAGGAAACCTGAGTGCACTTTTCGGCCAATCCAATACTTTGTGCCACTGATCTGAGAGTGTTTATTGCACCATTGATGGTATTTACTGATCATGTGTAGAGAATATCAGTAAAAGGGAGAATAACCAGCGTGGATCTGTAGAGGTGTCTTAAGGAGGAAGAAAATCCTGGGCAGGAGGAATCAAAGGGTCCCAAGGGCTAATCGCTGGACGCTTGACTGAGAAGTAGAATCTGTTCCATTTCGTCCTTTGCTCCTCAGCTCTTAACACTGGTGATTAGGGCGCGGTTTCTGTACTTTGCTGATAGCCTTCAGAGGCCAGGATGACAGGTGTGGATGGTAAGGTGTTCATTTCTTCCTGACTCTCTGAACGTGAGATACTCTGCTTTTGCTGGTGTCACTCTGAGTTTGTCAGTCATGTGTATTTCCTTGTGTCTCTTCCCCCATCCTTAATCCTGGTTCCCTTCTGTACCACACAGATCAATCTGGCCACCACGTCGGCCGCCCAGCTCATCAGCCGGTCCCAGAGTGTGAGCTCTCCCAGTGCTACCACTTTGACCCAATCTGTGCTACTGGGGAACACCACCTCCCCACCCCTCAACCAGTCCCAGGCCCAGATGTATCTGCGGGTAAGCCACAGCCACCCTTGTCCCAGGGGCACAATTGTTCTCTGACTTGTTGAGTGAAAGCCTTTTTTTTTTTTGGCTGCACTGTGCACCTTTTGGGATGTTAGTTCCCCAACTAGGGATTGAACCCAGGCTCGAGTCTTAACCACTGGACCACCAGGGAATTTCCCAGAGTGAAAGCTGTTTTATGTCATCATGGTTGAAAGTGAAAGTTACTCAGTCTTGTCTGACTCTTTGTGATCCCATGGGCTGTACAGTCTATGGAATTCTCCAGGCCAGAATACTGGAGTGGGTAGCCTTTCCCTTCTCCAGGGGATCTTCCCAACCCAGTGATCAAACCCAGGTCTCCCGCACTGCAGGCGGATTCTTTACCAACTGAGCCACAAGGGAAGCCCGTGTCGTCTTGGTTACCCAGATGTTTTAGGACAAGCTGATCTGCTTCCTTGCCTGACTTACCTCTAGATGTGACGTTCAGTGTTCACAGGTAGCTTGCAAACAATTGAGATCCTAAGTTAGAAGATTTCACCTCAGTATTAAAGAAATTTGCACCAGATACAGTCTAATCTTTAAAGCCATGGCTCACGTGCACAAATCCTAAGTGTCACCTCTTGGCCTGTCTGCTTAGTATATATAAACCCTGCTCCCAACTCCTCATTGTCTCAGCCTCTTTGATGTTTGACTCTTTGTTGTCAGTGTGTAGTTTATACACGTTCCAGGTTTTCTTCAGATGATTCATCGCACGCAGAGGATGAGGGTCTCCTGGGTTGGTATGGAAAGGGGCAGGGCTTAGCGGTTTCGTATCTTCTGTTTATTTTGTCTTGTGGTCCTTCCCTTCCGTTTCTTCTGTCTGTCTCCTCTTTCTCTTGTTCTGTTTCCTCTGTTCTTCCTCTTCCTCCTCTCCTTGCCAGCCACAGCTGGGAAACCTATTGCAGGTAAACCGGACCCTGGGCCGGAATGTGCCTCTAGCCTCCCAACTCATCCTGATGCCTAACGGGGCGGTGGCTGCAGTCCAGCAGGAGGCGCCATCTGCTCAGTCTCCTGGAGTCCACACAGATGCCGATCAGGTCAGTGGCGACCACTCGACCTGCGGACGGGCCCTGGGGAGGGCGAATGGAGTGGCCTCGGACCAGGGACCACCCTTCCACCCCATTACCACTTTTCAGAATCCTTTTTTTTTTTCCCCCTACCTCAATTTCTGTAGAACTTGAATCCCTTACACCTTTTTAGTTATTTGAATTAGGAAGGGAAGCAGACTTGACTGAAAACAGCCCTGTGGATATGGGAAGCCACCTCCTTTTTTTTTTTTAAACTTTTTATTTTATATTGAATTATAGCTGATAATGGTTTGGTAATTTCAGGTGGACAGCAGAGGTACTCAGCCATACATATATGTGTATCCATTTCCCCACCAAACTCCCCTCATCCAGGGAAGCCTTATTCTTAACACAGGACCGGCGTCCCTGCCCTCCTCTTAGCCCTCTGTAGCTCAGTTTTATTCAGAAAGTCCTAGTTCCCTCTTCTTGCAGTACTCTGGAAGATAAGGGATGGTGAAGGGAATTCTGGTTAGACAGACATCAAGCTGAGTTGCTGGCAGAACACTTGATTTCTTCTCTATGAGTTACTGTAGCTTTCAACCTTCAGCAGTCTGTTTCTCCTAAAGGTTCCCAGTATAATCTTCCTTACCATTGTGTTTCCTGTGCCTTATCTCAAACAAAAATAGATATATAGAGAGCAATGTTTTAGCTGCTTTTGCATGGCATACAGACTGGGGTCTCGTGGTACTTATTTCATTCTTTTAGTTTTTATCAGTCAGCAAGTAAACATGGAGCTCTGCATTTCAGTGAACTTGAGCAGATTCTTAAAGGATGGGTGGCATTTGATTAGTAGTAGCATGAACACTGGAGAGAGAATAGCATGTGTCAAAGCCTGACTCAGATACGTGACTGTGAGTTGGAGATGAGTGAATAAAGTGGAGACAACAAGCCTGTGGCAGGAAAGGGCATTGTTAAGGACACGTCTGAAAGCCACATGACTTTGTAGGTAGCAGCGGCACTGCTGACTTGAACAGCAGATTAAGAAGGTCAGGAAACTACTTGAGAAAGACTGATTTCGGAGCCTGTGCCTGGAGAAGGAAGAGAAATGAGGAAACCTGCCAAGAAACTGTTGGGGTCACTTACAGATACGGTCTTTGGTTTAGACTACAGTAGTAGGGTTGGGGGTCAGGATGAGGTAGAACCTGCTTTCACAGCAGTTCTTTCACTTATACATCTATTCATCAGATGTTTGTGTGTCGGTCTGTGGACGGACAGAGTAGTGGTTGAAAGTGTGAATCTTCGTTAGGGTCAATTCCAACTCTTTGACTTACTGTGACCCCTGCAAATGGCCCAACATCTTCTTGCCACAATTTCTTTGTCTATTAAATAGCCGTTATAAAATACTTGTCCCGGGGTATGTTGTGAGGACTCAGTGAGTTGATGTGTGTAAGTGTTTGAACTGTGCCTGGACACAGTGAGTGTTTAAGAGTTTGGCTGTCTTTGTGATCAGACAGGCCACATTCCTCAGCCTTGAATGTAGGAACAGGAGAGGAGGGTAAAGCTGGGCTTGGGGAGGGGGTTCAGGCTTGGCGGTGGGAGGGAGCCAGCAGAGGAGAGGTGAATGAAGGGACAGGAAAGAATTGAGGAGGAGGGAATGAGATCCTGAGCCTAGCAAGCCTTTGATAGGAGGAAGGAGAGAAGGTGGCCGGGGTGAGGGGTAAATGATGGGGGCTTATGGAGGTACAGGGCCAGGTTTGGCGGTGGGACCAGATATGGTTTTATCATCTCTGTGGGAGTGAACAGTGAGAGGGGAAAGAGGAAGTGGTTCAGAGGTGCAGGGAGAGGAGGAAAGTTTTAAATAGCCATGACGGGAAGGAAGCTAATTAGAAAAAACTTCATAATTGCCAGGTAATATGTAAGTGACCCAGTACCCAGTCCTGATGATTTTTGTAAATCTCTCTCGGAAGCTATTAGTTCTCTTCTTTATTACTATTGTCTGAATTTGGGTTCTTTTATTTTTCTCCTGAATTACTGTACTGGTTTCCTAACTGGCCTCTTGATTTCAGCCTTATCTGCTTCTAATCCTCTCCCATTGTACTATCAGGATAAGATGATATACATTGTTACTTTTTTAAAAAAAAACTTTTTATTTTGTATCAGAATACAGCCTATTAACATCTGTTGTGATAGTTTCAGGTTAGCAGCAAAGAGACTCAGCCATTTATATACATATATCCATTCTCTCACAAACTTCCCTAACATTATTTTTAATTGTACCTCTGGCCTACAGAATTTGATGAATCATAACAATCCTTGACTCATGGCATCCTCTCATCAATGGTTTATTTATGGTCTACTTTTTAAAACATTTACTCTGTAAGTTTTAATCATGTAATAAGCCACCCCTAGCTCCAGATGGAGCTCCACTGCCTACCCCTACTCATCCATGGTGACGGTCGTTCTGATTCATCCTTCCCTGTAACCCTTTTTGTATAGTTTTACTGCCTTTACTATATTTCTAAAATGTTCTTTTTAATGTGGAACATTTCAAACATATACAAAAACAGAAAGAAATATGAATCTGTAAGTGCTTAGCCATCCAAACTCAGCATTTATTGACATGTGGTCAATTTCTCCAGGCACCTTCCCTTCATCTGTGGATTATTTAGAAGCAAGTTCCAGATACTATGTGGATATATATATAATATAAATTTGTGTTTAAATCTAAAAGGTACTTATATTGTATATAATCCTTTGGGGAATGCCTTCATTAAATAACTTATTATCAAAATCCACCTGTATTGTTGCATGTGTCATTGTACTTTGTTTTGATTTCCATGTACTATTTCATTGTGTGAATATACTACAGTTCATTCATCCTGTCTTCTGACTGGCCATTTGGTTGGTTTTTAGGCTTTTGTTAGGGTGACTAGTGCTGCTGTGACCATTCTTACACATGCCTCCCATTGTCTACAGCGAGCACTTCTCTTGTGGGACTCCTGGGTTAGGGCGTGTATGAATATTCAACTTTAGGACAAAATGCCAAATTGTTTTCCAGAGTGGCTGTGCTCATTTACACTTTCATCAGCAGTGTTTAAAAGAATGGTTTCGACCATAGAGTTGATCGTGGTCTTTCTGACGAATATTCTTCAGTGGCTTCCTGTGATTTATTAAGAGCTCATCATCCCTTCTCTCCGTTGATACATTGGACCACTTGCAGTCTGTCAGGCACTGTGCTCGGTGCTGGGACTTTCTTATTTTAACATTCCAAGCCCTTCAAGATCTGGTCTCTTTCTAGCCTCAGCCTACGTGCCCAGCTTCATTTCTTGCCACTCCCTCCAGCCTGCCCCAAACATAATGAGATAGTTATCATTTCCAAAAACATGGTGCTCTTTCTTGGCTCAGTGGTCTTGCACTGTTGTTACCTGTGTCTTCACACCCTGTTGGTTCTCAGCTCAGACATCGCCTGTGTTAGAATGTCTCCCCTCACGCCCTAGTCTGAGTTACTACTCTTCCTCCTCTGCCCTCCCCTAGCGCTGGTTGCATATCTGTGCATGGTGTAACTTGGTTTTCTTGTTTTCTTGGGTAGAAATTACTCATTAAAAGCAGGGGCTTGTGTCTTTCGTCTCTGCATTCCCAGTATCCAGTGCGGTACCTGCAGCATAGTCGGTGATTTGTAGATGTTGCATGAATGAATGGGGAAGAAAGGGAAGGTCTGAGACATTTTGAAAGAATAAAATAACCAAACTTGATGACAGATTTGATAGTGAATGAAGAAGACTGAGAATCAGATATAACTTGAGAGCTCCTCTCTGGGAAGGCCTTCACTGTGTTTGTACAGGTGAGGGTACAGCTGAGGGGGGCCGTGGAATACCTGTAGCTGTCGTCACTGTTTCTGACTCAGTCATGGTAATCTTTCACTTTAGTGCCCCTTGCTCTCCCAGTTTCTCAGTCTGCCTTTTGCTTCCTGTCTTCCAGGTGCAGAACTTGGCCGTCAGGAACCAGCAGGCCTCCGCCCAAGGACCCCAAATGCAAGGCTCTGCTCAGAAGGCCATCCCTCCTGGGGCCTCCCCTGTCTCCAGCCTCTCCCAGGCTTCTAGCCAGGCCCTTGCGGTGGCTCAGGCTTCCTCTGGGGCCTCAGGCCAGTCCCTCAACCTCAGTCAAACTAGTGGAGGCAGTGGGACTAGCATCCCAGGGTCCATGGGTCCTGGAGGAGGCGGCCAGGCTCCTGGGGGCTTGGGGCAGTTGCCTTCCTCAGGAATGGGTGGTGGTGGGAGCTGCCCCAGGAAGGGCACCGGAGTGGTGCAGCCCTTGCCTGCAGCCCAGGCAGTGACTGTGAGTCAGGGCAGCCAGACAGAAGCAGAAAGCGCAGCGGCCAAGAAAGCAGAAGCAGATGGGGCTGGTCAGCAGAACGTGGGCATGAACCTCACCCGGACCGCCACTCCTGCTCCCAGCCAGACCCTCATTAGCTCAGGTATGCTGTCTCCTCCCATAGTGTTCTTATTCCCTCGGGGCTAACTTGATGTCTTCAGGGTACATGTCTTTGCTCTTCTTGGTTGTTTTGGTCCTGAAATGGTGGAAGGAAAGAATCACATCAACCTTGTTCGTATTAGTCCAGGAGACAGGACGACAGGTAGCAGAGAGGGATCTTGTCTGTTTCCGCCAGGCAGCAGTCAGTTTATAAGTTGCCTTGTCCTCTGCTCCTTAGGTCCCGACTTCTTCAATTTACTCCCTCTACCCTTTCATTCACTAGGGTCTTGTCTTTTTTTTTTTTTAATTTGATTGTTTTGAGGGTTAGTTGCAGCATGCGGCTAAGTGCTACAGTCTTCGTTGTAGTACTTGGTTCTTCATTGCTGTGCACAGGCTTCTCTGTAGTTGTGGTGCACAGTCTTAATTGTCCCAAGCATGTGGGATCTCAGTTCCCCGATCAGGGATCAAACCTCTGTCCCCTGCATTGGAAGGTGGAATTTTAACTACTAGACCACCGGGGAAGTCCCCACTCAGTTCTTCTTGAATAGCTTGCTCTGTTCTAGGGAAGGTGCTGGGATACATCATTGAAAAACAGACTTTTCTGCTCATGGAGCTTACAATTTTGAGTTCTCTCCTCACACATTTACTGTTGGTCAGTCGGCAGCATAGAGCGAAGACAGTGTGCCTTTGAGTACTTAGGGTGAGCAGATAGAGCCCTGCTTTAATATAGTCCAACTTGTGATCAGCTGTATTGAAGGTAAGGATTAAAAAGAATAAATAATAGTAATAACCCAGGGTAGTGCTTGCTTTCAGGCTTTGGATAGAGTTAGATGTGTGTACCGTATCTGGTAGTATTTATTTTTGCTTCCTTGTTTCTAGTTCTTTAAGTGTTGCATATTTGAATAATGTACTCCCCAAATGTAAGAGTTACTTATCAGTTGTTTTACTAACACCTAGTATGGCACTTTACAAACTCTGGCACTTGTAATACCAAAGTGCTTTCATGTCACACATATTCTCTGGGCACCATGGTAGGGTGTGAAGCAGGGGAGATCACATCTCCAGTTTACAGTGGAGGGAACTGGGTCAAGTCTGATCCCACAGCCGCTGACTCTTAAAACTTCTCATGGGTGGTCACCTAAACTGAATCGTGGAGACCCGAGACAATCATGGGAAGATGTTGGTATCTTTACCTTTGTGGACATTTATTTTTTCAGTACTGTTAAGTGTTCCTTGTGTATCAGGCCCTGGGCTGGGTTCTAGGGATGTAAAAACAAATGAAGTGTGGACTTCGCGCTTGAGGAAAAGAATCTAATCATGAAGGCGATGGGTCCACCATTGTGGGCCCATTACTTGCTGAGTGCCAAGTAACAGGATTTAAGTGAAGCAAAAAAAAAAAAAGATAAATGTAAGAAATTACTGAGGACTGTTACATGCTTGAGCAAAGGTGGTCTTTCCCTGACATCTTTAAGGCTGGAGATGGTAATGTCTGACTTGGAGGAAAGAGTGTAAACCAGGTGGCCTGTCAGGCCCCTCCAGCTCGCTTTCTATTTGCTGTTTGAGTCTACAACTAGGTAAACTGTGGAAGGCTCCTTTGACTTAGCGCCTTTGATGATGTTGCTCATGGCTGCTCTCCCTTCCCTTTGTGCCTCCGGGGGCTCGTTCCCACAGCCACGTACACGCAGATCCAGCCCCACTCCCTGATTCAGCAGCAGCAGCAGATCCACCTCCAGCAGAAGCAGGTGGTGATCCAGCAGCAGATCGCCATCCACCACCAGCAGCAGTTCCCGCACCGCCAGTCCCAGCTTCTGCACACGGCCACGCACCTCCAGCTGGCCCAGCAGCAGCAGCAGCAACAGCAGCAGCAGGCCACCACCCTCACTGCCCCGCAGCCTCCGCCGGGTCCCCCGACCCAGCCGGTCCCGCCGTCCCCGTCCCAGCAGCCAGCCCAGACCCTGGTCGTCCAGCCCATGCTGCAGTCTTCACCCCTGTCCCTGCCGCCGGACCCCGCCCCCAAGCCCCCCATCCCCATTCAGTCCAAACCGCCGGCAGCCCCTCTCAAGCCCCCTCAGCTAGGGGCTGCCAAGATGTCCGCTGCCCAGCAGCCCCCACCCCACATCCCCGTGCAAGTGGTGGGCACCCGGCAGCCGGGTACAGCCCAGGCCCAGGCTCTGGGGCTGGCCCAGCTGGCAGCTGCCGTCCCCACTTCCCGGGGGATGCCAGGCACAGTGCCGCCGGGCCAGGCCCATTTGGCCTCCTCGCCGCCTTCATCCCAGGCCCCGGGTGCGCTGCAGGAGTGCCCGCCCACGCTGGCCTCAGGGATGACCCTGGCCCCTGTGCAGGGGACGTCGCACGTGGTGAAGGGCGGGGCGACCACCTCCTCGCCCGTGGTGGCCCAGGTCCCTGCCGCCTTCTACATGCAGTCTGTGCACCTGCCGGTGAGTGTCGCCCTGTGACTGAGCACACTGCATCCTCAAGGGGACCGGAGCTCAATTTCAGAAGGGAGTAAAGGGTGAGAGGGTTAGGATATTAGTGCTGCTTTTGTAAGAGAGTTTAATGGATGGTTAAGATCCTGGCATGTATTCAGTCTTTCGTAAGAGAGAGACATCAACGTATATGATACCTGAATTTCGTACTCCTACATTTGCTACTGAAATTCTGTATTTTGGGATCTATACTGAGTTATATTAAGATACAGCTTTAACCACCAAAATCAATCTTTAAAAAAACAACAATTCTCGGTTGGGCTGTGATAAACCTGGGTCTCCAGGTCTAGGTCAGGACTAAATAATGTTGTATTTTCTTTTGTCTTGATGTAGAAATTACACTTCTTGGGAATGACCAGAAATTTTACTGTACCATGGGACATAGATACATTGGGGAATCTCGAACTAAGAAAATTTTCTCAGACAGCGTGGGAGTAATTGAGTTTCCTCATTATCCTTTGCTCATAAATCTTGTTTTCCTTCCTGTTCTTCACTTTATAGGGCAAACCCCAGACACTGGCTGTAAAGCGCAAGGCTGAGTCTGAGGAGGAGCGAGATGACGTCTCCACATTGAGTTCGATGATTCCTGCGAAGACATCTCCAGTGGTAGAGAGCCCGAAGGCCATGGAAGAGAAGGGCGGTCTTGGAGGTGAGGAACGGACTTCTGCAGGGCTGCCAGAGTGCACAGAAATGAGAGGAAAGCTCTGAGTGGGCTACGAGTTCAGTCTGATTCATTAGAATGTGGGCCTGAACTTGGTGTATGAGACCTGGACACGAGGAAGCCAGGATGACTGATCAAAGAGGAACATGTGTTACTGTGAGGATCAGGTTGGCTTGGCTCATCCTTGGCTCACTTAGGTCATCCCCTCCCTGTTCCTTAATCTTGTGTTTATTTTCCAGATAAAGCTGAGCCAGTGACCAGCGCGAATGCTAACACCCTGAGCAGTGACATTGTAGCTTTGGCTCCTGCCCCATCAGCGCCCCCTCCTTCACTGGCCATGGTGTCCAGACAGATGGGTGACTCCAAGCCCCCCCAGGCCATTGTGAAGCCCCAGATCCTCACCCACATCATCGAAGGCTTTGTTATCCAGGAAGGAGCAGAGCCTTTCCCGGTGAGGGCAGGGCCAGAAGGTGGGGCTTTCACGTGGGGACTTTGTCTGGTGGGTTGTCTTTTCAGACTCCAGAGACTCAGAAGGTTCAGAACTATTTCATTATTAGAGAACAGTTCAGTTCTGTTGTTTGTAGGATTAGCTATGAAGAAGGAAGGGAAGAGAAGAAGAAAGACTATGTAGACCAAGAACTGAAAATAGTGGGGAGAGGAGAAGCAAAGGAAAAAAGTGACCTTTAAGGCTGTCATGGTTTTTTGTGTTTGTTTTGGGGCCCCTTTGTACAGCATTCGGGCATTGTACAGCATTTGGGATCCTAGTTCCCTGACCAGGGACTAAACCTGGGCCCCCTGCATTGGGAGCTTGGAGTCTTAACCACTAGACCACCAGGGAAGTCTCTAATTAGGTTGTTTTATAGTGAAGAAAATTGTGGTGGAGAAGTTGAGAGACTTTTCAGGATACCATGAGTTGCAGAACCAGGACTTAGAACACAGGTCTCTTGCCTCCTAGTGTGTTCCCTGCAATTTAGGAAGGAAAAGGACAAAATAGGGAGCTGGGGTAGGAGCCCCTTCCCCAGCAGCTTATCCTAAAAAAGCCAACTAGAGACTCTAGATTGCCATATTGAAAATGGTTCTGTCTGCGTCGGACTTGGCCATTAACTCTGAGATCCGGGCAAAGACGTGGTGGTGAGAAGTGGTGGGGAAAGCTATAGAGAAAGGAGTTAGGCTAATGTAACTCACCTTTTTCTGGAACAGGTGGGTTGTTCTCAGTTATTGAAAGAGTCTGAGAAGCCCCTGCAGACTGGCCTTACCACAGGACTGAATGAGAATCAGTCGGGTGGTCCCTTGGGTGGGGACAGCCCATCTGCTGGTGAGTATTCATTTAGAGACCCATCTAGGAACGAGGCTGATGGAGATGTGTTTGAGGACTTAGCGTAAAATAGGAATTAGCTCTTTTAAGTGGGAATTATGTTAAGTCCATCTACATCAGAATATGTAGAATCACACAGAAGTTGTTCCCATGGTTAAGGGGAAGTTTTTCAAGCTGAGCTGTTTATTTACTATAAGGATGTGTTTTTCAAAGGATAATCTATTCAGGCTATTTCTTAATTTCCAGTTCTTATTATTTTAGATTCTGTAATATATGTTAAGGAGTCTTGTTTACATTTTCCCCTCCCCTGCTTTTGGAAACTTGTGTGTCTGTGTGTGTGTGGGGGGGGGCGGGGGCGGCTGTGTCTGTGTGTATGTGGGGCGGGGGGAATCTCATCTTTCCAGGCATTAGTAATTAGTTCCTCTCTCCTGTGGAAAAGTGCAGTCAAATCTGAGACTACGAATTATGAAGAAATTAGTCACTTAAAATGGAGATCATCTGGCTTAAGGTTAGGAAGACTGTGACATCTTGAGGGACAGGTCTTTATATAAAGGTTTTGGATTTTGAACTTTGTTTTCGGGATTCTCTGGCTGAGTGGGTCTTTGGTGGGGAGCGCTGAGAGTAATTAGAGTCCAGCGCTGGGCCTGAGGGTGGCCTGAGCAGCAGCAGGAACCCACGCAGCCCTGCAGCGCTGCCTTGTTTTCAGAGCTAGATAAGAAGGCGAACCTCCTGAAGTGTGAGTACTGTGGGAAGTACGCCCCTGCCGAGCAGTTCCGCGGCTCCAAGAGATTCTGCTCCATGACTTGCGCTAAGAGGTACAGTAGGCTTCCGTCTCGCCCTCCTCCCTCAGACACCCCTTCCCCAGGATCCGCTCAAGACTCCGAGCTAACATCTCCTTTGCCTTCATTCTCTTCCCCAAATCGGCCCCTAAGATCCTGGTTCACATGTAGAGCAGGGGAGCAGGGTGGTCTTGGATAGCAGCACCCCTGACCTGTGTGTTCCCTGACCCACAGGTATAATGTGAGCTGTAGCCACCAATTCCGGCTGAAGAGGAGAAAAATGAAAGAATTTCAGGAAGCCAACTACGCCCGCGTTCGCCGGCGCGGACCCCGTCGCGGCTCCTCGGACATCGCCCGAGCCAAGATCCAGGGCAAGCGCCACCGAGTGAGCCACCAGTGCGGGGCGCGGTGCTGCAAACCGGGCCTGTTCCCTTCTGCTCCCCCGCAGAGCAGCTGCTTTCCCCGGGGAAAAAGTGTGAGACCAGAAGTCTGGTTTCACGTGGATCACATCACTCCAGATTCTGAGATCCTGGTCTTTTCGTCTTTTCTCACCTGATTTACTGTGTTTTTCTTTTCGTCTTTTCTCACCTGATTTACCTGTGTTTCTGTTAATCCTTACGCCTTGTTAGAGGAGGGAAAATCTAGGGGAGTTGTTGGCAGAAGAGGGGAACCAAGAGGGACACAGTTCACACTTGAAAGGCACTTGAGAGTGGGCTAGTGACTTTGGGCATTTGCACATAAGTACAGAGCACTTTACTTGTGCTGAGATTAGTTTTTCCTCTGTGCCTCAAACCCAGGGTGGGGGGAGAGAGGGAGACCTCATGACGCTTACTGATGACCTCACTGTTTTTCTTGTAGGGTCAAGAGGACTCTAGCCGGGGTTCAGATAATTCCAGTTACGATGAAGCACTCTCTCCAACATCTCCTGGGCCTTTATCCGTGAGAGCAGGGCATGGAGAACGTGACCTGGGGAATCCCAACACAGCTCCGCCCACCCCAGAATTACATGGCATCAACCCTGTGTTCCTATCCAGTAATCCTAGCCGCTGGAGCGTAGAGGAGGTCTATGAGTTCATTGCTTCTCTACAAGGTATCAAGGGCCTGTCCACCAGAACCCAGGTCACCTGTATTGCTTTGTTGTCCTGTGGTTTTTTTGAGGCCATCCCACAGGGCTTTGTAAATGGAAACGTAGAGACTTAAGTATGGTATGATGAAGGTGCTGCTTTTGGTATTTATTTGGGTTACTTGTCCACAGCCTGGTTACCCAATATTTCTAGGTTGACTGTCCTCTGCTAACAGGCTTCCCAGGTGGCACAGTGGTAAAGAACCCGCCTGCCAATGAAGGAGACACAGGTTCGACCCCTGGGTTGGAAAGATCCCCTGGAGAAGGAAATGGCAACCCACTCCACTATTCTTGTCTGCAGAGTCCCATGGACAGAGGAGCCTGGTGGGCTATGGTCCATGGGGTCAGACGGGACTGAGCATGTATACACTGCACTTGACAAGGGATAGTTTTCTCCAGAAAGGAAAACCATCCTACCCTCCTTGCTGTTTTGTCTGAAATTTGGGCCCTTAAAGATGGCATGAAGGCTGATTTTCTTGCCAGTGTCAAAACATACTATATTTTGCTCTCTCCCTTCCCTTCCTCAAGTTATCTGAATTGAACAGCTTAGTTGGTGGAACACCTTAGTTCTTTTATCTTGGCTTTTTTTTTAAAAACAGCTAGTTGCTCTGGTTTCATTTTGCTTCCATATCTTGCCATCTCGGGCCACTATCACTGGATTTAGGACAAGTACTTTTGATCATACCATGTAGCTTCTCATACATACCCCACCGTTTCCTCCTAGGCTGCCAAGAGATTGCAGAGGAGTTTCGTTCCCAGGAGATTGATGGACAGGCCCTCTTATTACTTAAAGAGGAACATCTCATGAGTGCCATGAACATCAAGCTGGGTCCTGCCCTCAAGATCTGTGCTAAGATAAATGTCCTCAAGGAGACCTAAGGTGGCCCTCTTGCACAAACCAGCCTAAGGCAGACACTCCCCACCGTCCAGGTTATAACCTGGTGCCAGCAGACTCCATGAGGAAGACAGAGCTGTGCTGTCTTCTGCAGGAGGGGATCAACAAGACAGGGAAGAACCGTGGAAGAACTGGTCGCTGGTGCTACATGGTGGCAGCTTTGATGTTTCTCTGGGTTTTTTTAAATCTTCACAATTTCACCTACCCTAATCCAATCTTTGTGAAAGAGGCAGTCTAGAGAACTAGGACTGCTCGGCCTTATCCCGGAGTGGAGTGTCTAGCCAGGGTCTGAATTCTCCAGGAGGAGGAGGAATGTACAGTGTGGCGAGGCAAGAAAATGGGTGGACTGTAGGTGTGCCTCGGCCCCGGCAGCAGGGGAGTTTTCCAGCTTGTGTGACACAAGTAGCAAAACCTGGTCCTCCCCCTTCCCTCTGGCTCCTCCTGACTGTAGCTGTGGCCGACTTCTGCTGTCACTCCCGTAGTGTTGGACATCTTCTCCTGCATCCTCACTGGCCAGTGTAGGGACTGGGTTGCCATCATTCTGAGTTGCTGCAGGGACTAAAAGTATTGGGTACACGTGTGGCTGTTGTCATTCTTTCTGCACCCTCCTGCTTCCTTCAATTTATCTGTTGTCTTCTACCCTACTTTTCTTTCCATTCCAACTCTGCTCTGTCCTATAGCTTTATAAAGCAGGAGTGCGTGGGGCTGAGGTCTGGAGTAGAAGGACCTGCCGTGGGCGCTATTCCTTATACAACAAAAATATTAAATATTTTTTTCCTCCTCAGTAAAAGGATGAAAATTGGTCTCAGTTGTCTCTTACTCCATCATTCCAGTGTATCTGCTGGCTTCTTCCACACAAATGACTAGGCCGACATTTTTTTTTTTTTTTTAATCTTTTAAGTGTTTTTGTACAAAAAAATGTATATTTTTCGCATTTTTAAAACACCAGAGTATGGGGGAGGGATGCAAACAAGTAACAGAAAAATGCTTATATAACATCATTTTCCCTGTTTAGAAAAGAAAAAATACCATTCCAAAGTCCAAAGATGAAATATCTAAAAGTATCTAAAAGTCCAAAGATGAAATAATTTCATTTTCTTTCCTAAAGGCTAAAAAAGCCCCCTGCTTATTGATTCTGTCCTCATGTGGCCAGGGGAGCCACGTTCCTCTTCAGCGGCCCAGACTCCCTGTCACACAAAGATCAGGTCAGGTTTCTGGGCATGTGGCCTAAATGGAAGGGCGGAAGCATCAGAGGTTTAAGCCCCTCTCCCCACAGAGATACGCTAGGTAAGAAGACACATCCCTGAGCCAGAAGCAAGGACAGGCGCAGCAGGAGCCTGCACCCAGGGCCGAAGGTGGCAGGGCCCTGCATGTCCCACTTCTGCTTCCATTCCCTTTCCAGGAGACTGGAGGGCACCAAAGGAAAAAAAAAAAAGCCAAAACAAATGCCTGTGAAGGAAAGTGCAACGTGTTTAGAAATACTGGTAGAGGTGGAACATTTCAGGAGTAAGAAAAGCTCTGCCAGCTTTGACTGCAAGTGGGAGAAGCAAGCCATCAAGGGTATCCCACTACAAGGTAAACGGACTTCCTGCTTCTGCAACCCTGGTGGCACAGGAGGTCCATTTCAGCATCCCTTCCAATGGGCTGGACTTCCGGATTAGGTATTTTAGCTGCAGGTGGACCAGTAACCCAAGATGATAACCCAGGGCCCAGTTCCAGCTGTAAGGTCACTCCAGTGCCAGCCAATGATGTTTGGTTACCTTGTAATCCTGGGAAATTTCACAGTTTCCATCCTGACCCGAGGTGGGAGAAATTAGTCTACAACCTCTTGGTCCAGGCTCAGACCAAATGGCAGTCCTTGGATTGTGACCAAGTAATCACTGCAAAACAGTTCCCAGCAGCAAGTTACATCCGGACTTTCATGGAGACTACTGTAGGGCAGAGTGACAGCATGAAAGCAATCAAACCTATAAATAATGTTTTTTTTTTTAATTAAAGAAATCCAGTGTCTCAAAAACTTGTGAAAATGTGTTTAAAAAAGAAAGTCAGGGAGCCTGCTGCACCCTTTTGCTCACAGTAACTCCTCTACTTGTACTTTCTGGTATAAAGACACAGTGCAACAGCCTCTGCTGTGATTGGCCCTATTACATTATCTTTGTCCTGCAGCTGTACCTCTCAGGAGGGAAAACCAAACAGGGAACAAAGGGAAAGGCATTTCTACTACTGACAGGTGGATGCAAACCGAAAGCAAACCAGAAGCAAGAGCGAGACTGAGGGTGAGATGAGAGACTGGAGTGGAGGCTGCTTCAGAAATCTGCCAGAGGATGCTTTGGTTTGGGGGCTGAAGAAGCTGGACATCTAAAGTGCAATCACATTGGTAATAAATGATCATCCCTTTCTTCTGACTCCTCCCCCAGCTGATCATCCCCCACACCACGATAGGCAGCAGGCACATTTCGGGGTTTAGAGCGGCATACAAAGTCACAGCCATCCTATAGGGGGAAGAGCAAAAGAAGTGATCATGTGAAATCAGCAACTTTCAGGTGGGCACAGTGTGTTTATTGTCTAAGAAGGTGGCAAGAACTAGCTTTCTCCAGGGATAATGAACAGAAAACCCCAAAGCTCCAGTGATTGGCCTAAACTGAATTTGGGGAAACACCCTCTCCTCATGTAGGCCCCTAAATAGCTGGATCAGTTTCATAAACCTAAGCAACAGTACCGTTCTTCCAGTCAGTCTGGACGGTCAGACGTTAAGGTGCTATGTTACTTATTACCCTGTATTAGGGCAACCAATTGTCTTGGTTTGCTGGGACTTGGGGTGGTTTTAGCACCCAAAAGTCCTGTGTCTCAGGAAACCCTCAAGTCTGGGCAAACCAGGATGAATGGTCAGTCATCTGTTTTGTCTCCCAGCTGCCCTGTTACTTACTGCTACCAGGTTGCCAAGATCCTGCCAGAAGGCCAAGTGGGGAAACTGCTCCATTCCTTTGGCTCCGACCACCAGTCGCTGGTACAGGAACCCCCCGATGATATAGACTGCGACCAGTGAGGCAAACCTGTGGGGGAGAAAGACATCCATACTCAAAACCCGAGAATCAGTAAAGCCCATTCATTGTTACCTGTTTCCTAAGCTGTTCCATAAAAATGGAAAAACAAAAAGGGTAGTCAGTTGAAAGAAAAAGGGGGCTGGTAGAGCCTGCGAGAACCAATTAGAGTGCTGTCTGTCTGAGGAAACCTTTGGATCAGAAAAAAGCAAGACAGTGTGTGACTCACTTAGGGTTGAGAACAGTCACCATTAGATAAACAGTCCAATTTCTTCAAAAGTTCTAATAATCTAATAATGGGAGAGTAATAAAAACTGTCCAGTCCTCCAGTAGGGAAAAAACCCCATCTCCAAATTCATATATTATTGGGGATAAAACATTAAGTCTCATTTTTTTAAACTTGCAGTTTAAAGAGGATATTCACAGACTTCTTTCCCCTCCAATTATAATATAGCAAACAAATGCACACACACTATTTGGACCCGTATACTTCCAAGTGATTGCTGAGTTAAAAAAAAAGGCTTGGACTGATAATGGAAGAAGGACTCACGTGACAAGTAAGATAGAACCCACGCTAAGGTGGGAGATCTCTGGGGAACACGCCAGGCTGCTGTCCATCTCAAAGAGGTAGAAACAATCTTGGACTTTGCCTCGCTCCTCAGACACAGGGTTAAAGTTGTCCTGATGGTAAGAGGACAGACAAAACATTTATGTGGTAAGGTGTTTGCTTCTGACGCCTGTCTGAAAAGGAGCACAAACCCACAACCTCCCCCCTCCCCCCCAAACATTTGCTTTCTCTTGGTTTAAGAACTTATTTTCCATGTATGATGGAAGATGGATGCCTCTGACTCAGGGAAAAACTGAACTTCTACTTTTTAAAAATTTTTTGGCAGCTACCAAATGGCATTTGTGATCTTAGTTCCCCAACCAGGGGTTGAACTCACGTCCCCTGCACTGGAAGTGGCAAGTCTTAACCACCAGACTGCCAGGGAAGTCCCTGAATGTCTAGTTTTACCTCATCCACCCCAATTGTCTTGTTCCCTCTGGACTTTCTGTACCACCTCAGGTCAGTCCTTTCATCTCCTCTCTAGGCTCCCAGGCCCCGGGGTGCCTCACCGCTAGGGTGTGTCGATTGCAGGAGATCATCACCACTGCCCGCCGCTGCTCCCTGCCACAGTGGTTGTCATATTCATCTCCCCCTTTATAGATGAGCATGATCCAATTACCTGAGGATGGACAAGGAAAAAGGAGCTTGGGGTGGGGGAAAAGCAGAGACACACCTGGGTACTGTGGGAGCATGGAACCAAGTTCAGTGAAGTTGGTTTTAGTTAAAATAACCCTCAGGATGAACTCTGGTATACCAGAAATACCAGTTAAAACCTGCCCCTTTACAACAGCTTGTGTTCCCTTGTTAAGACAACTAAGAACCAGATATGCATACAAGAATAATTTTGATTTCCCACACTAAGAGGAGGCAACCGATAGTGCAAATAAAATTATGATCCATACTTAGTCATGACTCACATTCTCTGAATACCTGCTAACATCAAGAGGCTTCAATTACTGGGTGGCAAGGGAAAGCCTAAGATCTTAAATTAACCACAGATAAATTCAAAGTGGATGACTTTGAAGACTGGGGACACTTTTCCTTCTTCAGTATTTACTTGTTCAAATTTCTTTTGCAAAACCATTTGATTAATAATCATGTGAGGTGACCAAGATAAGGATTCTCCTTCCAACTTTGCGTATGAGAAAACAAAAAGTCAAATGATTTTTCAAAGTCATAGGATAAGTAAATATGAGCTGGATCAAAAATCTAGTCTTCTGACCCCAGGCCCAAACTGTTGACATTGTTTTTTATTATGTTATTTAAAGCAACAACAACCTGCACTTATTTATTTATCTGCTTAAGGGAATAAAATAAACCATAGTTGCTCACATAGTCCTTTCCAGCAATGATTTTATGACTTTTGAGAAATATTATCAACACAACTCAAGTTGGTGGGGAGACTTTTGTAGAATGACTGGCCTTCAAAAAGCTTAATTTCACTTTAACACAAACATATAAATGTCCTGAGCCTTGGTTGTGGTGGCGTGGTGGAGCTGGGTGTTTTGTGGTTTGCAGGTATCTCAGGTGAGCTGAACCACACACATCCATATGATACAGCCTGGGAAGGGCCCAGACATACAGGGTTATCACAGGGATTCAGTGAGCTGATCAACAGGGAGACTCTTACTTCCATTGAAGATCTGAGTCTCGTTGAATCTCCCAACTACTGTCTCCTTCCCGTTACTTTTGTTGATCTGCACCAGGCCTGCCCCAGAGGAGTGGTTGCCAGCTTCTCGGCACACCCGGAACACATAGCTGTACATGTCTGGGCTCTGGCCCACGGTGCTCTCAAAGCTGGGAGCAGAAATGCAGAGAGAGGAGGAAGAGGACAGTTAGAGCTGTCAGCCTTAGAAAGAGAAGCCTCTGTTCAAACAGTGTGTTCAACTTACTTATCAAACATCATGGCTAAATGTCCTAGTGAATATCTGTTGCATCTTGAGGTTAACTATGACCCAGACAGACTAACTGTTGATGACAACTGATGAAAATACAGACTCCAAGACAGTTAGTATTCTAGATATTTCTAGAATAATTGTCCTAGACTACGCTGAAGTATTAGCTAGTACCTCCCTGTGAATAAGGGTGTACATTCATGATATATATCCTAGTTCCTTAAAGATTATCTTCAGATTTATGTATCTGAAGATTCTTGACACTTATGATGACATGTTGTTGTTGCTTAGTCATGTTTAACCCAGGGATCAAACTCAGGTTTCCTACATTGCAGGCATATTCTTGACCATCTGAGCCACCAGGAAAGCCCCCTTCAGTTTCATTTTCAGTGTCCGACTCTTTGTGACCCCATGGACTGTATTCTTCAGGCTCCTCTGTCCATGAGATTCTCCAGGCAAGAATACTGGAGTGGGTTGCCATTTCCTTCTCCAGGGGTTCTTCCCAACCCAGGGGCTGAACCCGCATCTGCTGCTTGGCAGGCAGATTCTTTACCACTGAACCATTTTGGAAAGCCCTTACGATGATGTAGTAGTAGGCCTAAATATGTTCATCTGATACTTCTGAATATCAAGGTATCAAATAATGCTTTTTAATTCCTACAAGCTGGTCTCTTGGGTCCAGTCTTACCAACAGCTCCTCTTCTGCATAAAGTACCTGCACATCACTGCTGAACACTGGGCTAACTGTGCTCTCCATCATACAGTAAAGCAAGACAGCATGGCCAAATAAGGCCAACACTGTTAAAATACAGATTAGAACCATCTCTCAGAGGAGGTTACGATACATGTATTCCCTAGTAATATAACAAAAATTAATACAGTCAGTAAGAGGAGATTCTTTAATAAAGTTGTTTTTTCTCAAGGCCTTTAAGGTTCTTCTCATTTACCTTTTGTTAAATAGTGGTGTCAGCCTCTTCAGGAGAGCCAACTCTTTCTCTGATTCTTTACCCTTTTCTCCCACCAGGTCGCATGTTTTCTCTTCAGTCTGCCAAGATTCTCTGACTGCCACGCAGAAGAGCAGCAGCAGGAGCAGGCCAGTCCTCCAGGAGCTGTGGAGGGGGGACATCCTTTTGGGACAGGGAATGTGTATTTTGGGGAAACAGGGAGAGGATCGGGGAAAGAAATAGAGCACATGAATGTGTAATAAATGAATGGCATTTTTTTTTTTTAACCTGTTAATCTTCCACCCACCACCTATTACTTTACACTGGACAGTTTTCTTCATTATTATGATGTGGGGCTTTATCTTCTTGTCTCTATTTCAAGCTCTTTTTTTCCTCATTATCTAATATACAGAATTGGATGCTTAAGTCTCCAGGTTTCTTTTTTTCTCAAAACTTTTATTATCTTTTAAAAAATAATTTCATTTATTTTTAGCTGTGCTGGATTTTCAGTGCTGCATGAACTTCTTTCTAGTTGCAGCAAGCGGGGGTTACTCTCTAGTTGTGGTGTGTGGGCTTCTCATTGCAGTGGCTTCTCTTGTTGTGGAGCACATGTTCTAGGGCTTGTGGGCTTCAGTAGTTGCGCCTCCTGGCCCCTAGAGCACAGGCTCAGCAGTCATGGCACATGGGATCAGTTGCTCCAGGGCATGGGGGAACCTTCCTGGACCACGGATAGAGCCTGTGTCTCCTGCATTGGCAAGTGCATTCTTTATCACTGAGCAACTAGGGAAGTCTTAAAACATATTTTAAAAGACTCTTCCTACGTGATTCCCTCACCTGATACCACTCTCATTTCCAGTCTTTACTGTGCCCCTTTCATGTGCAATCAACAAAGTGGACAGCAGAGTCAGTGGGGCAGAGTTAGTGTACACAGACAGTTGTTGAGATTTCTGCAATGTGTGCATAAAACAAGAATACATTTTTGGTCCTAGAAGTTGTCAGAAGAATCAATCAATGGCTTAGAGAATATTTAAGTGTCACCAATGAAGAGTATTTTGATCTTGCTGAACAGTAAGATTCTTTGGCACCTGCAACAAATAGTACCTTTCAATATCTCTGTGCCAAAGCACCTGTGTCAGGAAACCCATACATCTATACACATATAGACACACATATAAAATATATAATAATATCTATCTATCACCTGTGTCAGGAAACCCACACATCTATACATATATATACACACACATACATACATACATTAATATCTATCACTTGTATCAGGAAACCCAAACACACAGACACACACTAATATCTACCTATCACTTGTGTCAGGAAACCCATACAACTACACACACACACACACACACACACTCACACAGATATTAGTATCTACCTATCACCTGTGTCAGGAAACCCATACATCTATACATAAACACACACACACATATTAATATCTACTTGTGTCAGAAAACCCATACATCTGTACATATATACACACACATATACTAATAGTTATCTATCACCCGTATCAAGATACTATATAAATCAATCACATTCAGTCTAATTCATAGGTAAGCCCTTCAGAACATAACTATAGGGCTGAGAAAAGGGAAAGCAGAGAACATAAAAGAATTACTTATGACAGCCTGATGGAGATATCCTTGCCTCCACCATTTAGTGAGACATTAGGTTGAGATGTTTCGTTATTTAAAGCTTAATACTAGTTCATTAAAACTACTTAAACCCTCCTCCTAAGATAATACTTGAATTACAATGAACACTTGATAAGAGCTAGTTGAAAGTTATTAAGAAAGATGTAAAACAGAGAAAGAGACCTGAATACTTTGGGCCCTAAGTCCTCATTTTAATATTCAGAAGCATCTAACAGTCTTTGTTCATACTTACCACAAAAATGATGAACAGAGATTAACATAACCACAGCACCTAAGATTTGACATCTATCTGTTCTGTCTCATCTCTAAAAAAAATCATTCAACCATTTAAATGATAGGATGAACAAACTTCATGAGGTCCAGATGAGTGGTCTGAGTAAGTATTCTAACACCCACCTCAAGCCATGAAATCCAAGAGTTTCTAGATTTCTAGTAAGTGTAACTGTCTTCCTACACTCCAGTTGCTGATAACTCTTGAGAATCACCAAGTCACTTTACAATTAACACATCCAATTCATATGATGCTTGAACTGTTTTAGGTATGGAAACATGTGGCTCTGTTTTCCAAACTCATTTTCTTTTCTCTAATTTCATTTATACACCTATGAACGGACTGTAGTGAAAGTGACAGTCGCTCAGTCATGTCTGACTCTTTGCGACCCCATAGACTGTAGCCTGCCAGACTCCTCTTTCTATGGAATTCTCCAGGCCAGAATACTGGAGTGGGTAGTCTTTCCCTTCTCCAGAGGATCTTCCCTACCCAGGAATTGAACCAGGGTCTCCTGCATTGCAGGTAGATTCTTTACCAGCTGAGTTACCAGGAAAGCCCATCAGGCTACTCTGTCCACAGGATTCTCCAACCAAGAACACTGGAATGGGTTGCCACAACCTCCTCCTGGGGAATCTTCCTGACCCAGGGATCGAACCCATGTCTCTTATGTCTCCTGCACAGGCAGGCAGGTTCTCTACCATAAGGGCCACCTGGGAAGCCCCTTTATACACCCAGGATACACTGATTTACTACTGCAGAAGAATTCACTTTGGTATTCATTAATCATCCCCCAGGCCATTGCTACCTGCTAATTTTATAAAGTATCACCAATTTTCCCGATACAAAGATTCAATTCTTCCAACTTTTTCTCATTTACAATAAAATATATTCATACTACAAGTCTAGACTTTGGCCTGAATACTCTTTAAAGTCCCCTAATTCTTCTTCATGCTGGCCCACTGATTCCATTGATTCTATTTAAAACTTAAACTAAGCAGAATTTAATAGGTACTAATAGGTACCTGAATAAATTTTCTCCACTATCCTAAACATATTTTTTTTTGAATGTCTGATCTTACTTATTTGTTACTCTTAGACCATCTCATTTTTTTTTTTTAAAGGGACATCTCATTTTTGACTGGACTCAAGACTCAGAGGTAGAAACTCTGAGAGGGGACAGCTTTCGTCTCTTAGCAATCTGTTCCTGGAGTCTTTCTTTGGCCCACTTCATTGTCTTGGCCAAAAGCTGAGCATCTCCTGGAGCCTGTTTCTCATTTTTCTTACCATGCTGTTTCTTCAAACAATACGTTGACATTTGTGTTGCACAATACTGGAGTAACAAGATGCTGATCTTGGGAGCTTTGGTACTAGGTTTCTCACCTTCTTTGTTTAGGGGCTACTTCGCAGCATACTTGTGGCCACACAGAAAGACCACAGTGGACTCTGCTAGCTCTTCTGCTAACCCCAAGTGACAAGCCACGGTTGCATCAGTGAGGCCAGGAGTATCCTTCTCTCCCTCTTTTACGATGACCAAATTGAGAACACTCAGACTGGCATCCATGTACAGATTTGCACTTTCTCCAGTCCTCCTTGGTCTGGAACAGGAATGCCCCTTACTCAGTAGCAGGTGCAGGCTCTGCCATGGGTCCAGACACCTTCTTCACGGGGAAACCTTGTTTGCTCGTCCCACCACTGATTCGGACCACACAACTCTTCCATTCTTCACCCAGAGTGTCAATAGCAACTTCTGCGTCTATACACTTCTCAGAAAAGATACGAAGTTTTTGTTCATCGTCCATTTCAATGAGTTTCTGACAACCAGTGGCTAGGAAAGAGATGTTCAGCTTCATCCTGAAGTGGCTGACCACACCGCCAAGGCACCACAAGAAACAGTTAAACAAAATTACACTTGATGTTCTGTTTCCCACATTCCACTAGGGCAACTAATACTCGGGAAGTCATCTCCCTGACTTGGTGTCTGCAGAGAGTAAGTATAGCCAACCCCAAAGTCTGAGCGTGCATGTGTCGTAAGTCACTTCAGTCTTGTCCAACTCTGTGACCCTATGGATGGTGGCCCGCCAGGCTCCTCTGTCCATGGAAGTCTCTGGGCAAGAATACTGGAGTCATTGCCATGTCCTTCTCCAGGGGATGTTCCCAACCCAGCGATCAAACCCGTCTCTTATTAAGTTTCCTGCACTGGTAGGCAGGTTCTCTAGCACCAGTACCACCTGAGCAGCTCCCTAAATTTGAGACTCTCTCCCATAAATACATTTAGAGCATCAATAGAAAATAGTTAACAGAGTGCTTGCTTTTTGCTAGGAATTTAACATGTGTGAAAGTGAAAGTGAAGTTGCTCAGTCGTGTCCGACTCTTTGTGATCCCATGGGGTGTAGCCTACCAGGCTTCTCCATCCATGGGACTTTCCCAGGCAAGTGTACTGGAGTGGGTATGTTAAATTCCTTCTCCAGGAATTTACTGCATAGGGTCTTGGTAAGGTTTAACTGGCTAATGTATGTATGGAATTTAACATACATTAACCAGTTAAGCCTTACCAAAACCCTATGCAGTAAATACAATTACTCTTATTTTACAGATGAGAAAACTAAACATAGTAAGTGAGCAGTGTGAACCAGATAGTCAGGCTCTGAGCTCATGGTTTACACTAACCACTACATGTACATCTTCTTTTCACATTAATTTTTTTGAATGATCAGAGCAGGCAGCCAAAGTCTTGCTTTCTTTCTGACAAAGCAAGAAGGGGAAGTGACCTCTCACAGTTCACAGAATAGAAGGCGGAATGAAGAACCCAGACCCCCAACTCCTATCTTCCCTAAATTAACTCACTGCTCAACACACAATGTGACCAACTGACTAAAATGAAATGAGGCTCCTTTTATTAGATTGATATTCTTTTTTCCAGGACCAGCTTTCTTGAGGGATGCTCGCACAGAAGGCTGTGTTCTTTGGCTTCGAAGTTAGTTCCTTATCTGTTAACAGTTGAGGATTTCTTTTCCCAAATTAGAACAAAGACTCTCACACAACTAGGAAAGGATGAACAGCTAAACACCCTGCAGTCAGCATTAGTTGAATTGAGCTTTTATTTGCTCATTGGTTCAAAAAGATAGGATAAGAATAAATTTATATTCTTCTCTTTCTTGCTTAAGGTTTGGCTACATTTGAGCTGCTTCTCTGATTCTGTGGCGTATGCGCTAAGAGCTTTATCTAGATTATGTTCATTAATCTTCACAACCCAGAAAAGCAGGTATAATTTCCCCCACTTTACAGATGAAGAAACTGATTCTTACAGAGCTGAAATTACTTGCTTTAGGTTATACAAGTATTAAAAGGTGTATGGAGTTAATAAGGCAACCGGAATGAGTCATGGCACAAAGATATTTTCTGAAAACTACCTGATAAAAAAAAGGAGTGCAACAATGTATCAGTAAGGGGATGAATTAGACAAGGAAATGGCAAGCCACTCCAGAATCCCTGCCTGGAAAACCCCATGGACAGAGGAACCTGGCCGGCTACAGCCCAAAGGGTCTGACACGACTGAGCAACTAAGCAAGCACACACAAGGGGATGAAATCCAAGGGCTGGGTAGTCTCTTTTTAATGTGCTACAATTAGATTCTCAAGGTGCAAGTTTAAGCAGCAAGGCTTAAAGATTTTGAAGCATCCCTTTCAACTTTCTTGTTCTATAACCATAGATTCATTTGGGTTAATGCTAAAAAATTCTCCTTCAATGGGATGACTGGAGCCAGGAACTGGAAAGAACTTTACATCGCTGGGCCCCTGTACCACTCACTTTCCCCAGTCCTTAAGACTAGCCATGAACATTTCCCGTTTGTCACTGGAATTTCTACTTTCTTCTCTCTGGCTCATTTTTGATACGGCGGCCCTTATCTCCAGTCTCCAGCTGCTCACACTTCTGGAAGAGTAGCCCTAACTAGCTGAACCACCCAACGTTGAAAAGCCTTAGAAAATCAGCTCCATGGACCAAACGCTGAAGCTCCCTACAAAGAGGAACACAAATCGCTCTATGAGGACTCTTAACACACATTCACCTCCCTCAAACTTCCTAGAGGGCTCCAGACAATGGCGCTGCGTCTGGTCTCCCGATTTTCCAACTGCTGAGGGCCATACCCTTTACAAACGAAGCCCCTTGACCTCCCTCCACGATGCGGGCCAAAACCCAGTCTACGGGTACGCAGTAACAACTCGAGCGGACTCCAGACTTAGCGATCTTCCTTTCCCTGCCTTCCAAACACTTAAATCCCTTCTCCAGTCTTGGAGATCCTTTCTCCCTCACTCCCTCGGGGGCTCTGTGACTCCCCAACCTCACGCCTCCGTTTTTCTGCCCTTGGGCTCCTTATGTGGAGTTTTGGGCTAAGACCCGGGTCAACCGAGACTTAAGAGATCCCGGCCCCCGTCACTGCCACGAGGGGTGAGCACTCTCCAGCCCCTCCTCCTCCACGCCCCTCATACTCACATGTCACGTGCAAAGAGAGCAGGCAAAGCTCAGAACCCCCGGCCCAGCAGCTGCCCGTCGCTCGGAGACAGGGCAAGCGAGGGGCCGGCCACAGACCCGGGTCCCAGAGCTCGTGGCGGAGCCAGCGTCCCTCCTAGCGACTAGCTGAGCTCCACTCTGGGAACCGGAAACAGGAAGCTCCGGGTGGCCGCTGGGCAACTGCTCCTCCCACTAGACCCCGCGGCATGTGACCGCAGAACCATTTGGCCCCTTTCCCCTTTCCGGCCTTTCAGATCATCCCGGACGCTGATTGGCCAGGATCGTGGGCGTTAGGCTCTTTCTCCACCGTAACAACTCCAATCCCTATCGAGAGTTGCGAGTTTAGTTCCACCTTTTCGGGTTGCCTTTCTACTAACGGGGGTCCCAGAGTCCCACCTCCTGGCCTCTCGGCTCGGGCCCCCAGTCACGCGGGGTCACGCGCGGTCACGCTCCCTGGTAGGTTGGACGGAGGGGGCACGAGAGGGCGGTGGCGGAAGCGGAAGTGCGGGGCGGGGCCTGCCCCCAGGCTGTGGCGGGAGCTGTAGTTCTCGCGCGCGACTGCTTCTCTCTGGTGCTGTTTCAGAACGGGTGCTGCCTCAACGTCTGCCGCCTGAGGGGGACGCTGGTTCGCCGTGTGCCGGCCGCGAGTCGTTTGATGTCCAACGTCGGCACCTAGACGATAGTGGAGAGCGTTGACTGGGTCGTCATCCTGACTTTCTTAACGTCACTTTACGTCCTGTCTGCGGTTTAGTACCCTAAAGTGTGACGGTTGTTACTATTCGACTTAACCTTGTCACCCCTGTGGCATTTTGTGTGATGAACACTCTGCAACCAATTCTGACCCGAGCAACTCCGTTTTGGTCTTTGCGCCTTGGCCGAGAGCCCTCGCGGTGTCCCTCACGTCTGGCGTCTTAGCCGCGTGTTGAAGTCCTACCCATTGTGAGAACTTGGTTTGGATCCCCAGTGACTCTGGGACTCACCCTCTTGAGACGGAATCCCGCCGTCCTTCGAGTGCCCGCTGGTTGCTCCGATCAGCTTCAGGCTCGGATTCCTCCGTTGCATTTGCCTCCCTCTGTCTTGGCGGATGGGGACTAGATTTTGAGTTGTTGTCCTCACCAGAGCTTGAACAGCATTTTGAATGAATAATAAAAGAAGCCAACACTTGTGTAGCCCCGCGGTGCCCGGTACTGTTGAAAGTGATTTAGGCGAGAATGAATTCACCTCCAAGCTCACCTTAATGAGGAAGTACCTTATCCCAACGTTACAGATGAATAGATTAAAGGCGATGAAGGTTAAGTTACCTATCTTGGGCTCCCCAGCTCTTAAGTTGTGGAGTTAGCATTCTGTTTTCATCGTTTAGGGGTAAATTAGTTGTATAGGTGTATAGAATCCATCCTGAGTCTTTTTTTTTTTTTTAATTACCTGGGGCATTCAATTCAGGCTAGGTGGCATATTTGGGTTGGGTTTGGATGTGTCTTTAAAAAAAAAATTGAAAGATGAGTTGCTTTCTGGTAATAAAAGTAACTAATAAAAGAAAACACAGTGAACTATTAATCAGAAATCCATAAAGTTACCACGAGGTTGTGTATTTCCTTCATGAGGGTTATTTCTTTCCTCTTAAAAAGAAAAACACAAAAATGTTAAGTCAACTATTTCGCCATATCATGAAATTTACAAATACATTTTTAAATGGTTGTATAATTTGCTGCATGGATTGCCAGTCATTTAAGTCATTACTATTGATTTGACCTTATCAATTTATTCAACAAGATACTGAGAGCAATGATACTGTTACAAGTTTGGGGGATACAGCAGGTAAAAAAACCCCAAAAATCCCCTTTATAATGAACTTGCATTCTAAAATTGATGTTCATTTGTTGGTCATTTCAGAAGTCTTCCTCTTGATCATTTCCCAGAGTAGTGTTAGGCTGGAGGGAGAGAAGTGTACATGTGGGAGGTGGAGAAAGGTACTGAAATGCAATTGAGTAGGGCTTCCCAGTACAGTAAAGAATCCGCCTGCCAATGCAGAGGACATGGGTTCAATCCCTGGTCGGCAAGATCCCCTGAGAAGGAAATGGCAACCCTCTCCAATATTCTTGCCTGGGAAATCCCATGGACAGAGGAGCCTGGCAGACTACAGTCCATGGGATTGCAAAAGAGCTGGACAGAACTTAGCAACTAAACAACAACAGAAGTGGAATTATTTCTTCTTCAGGAGTGGGGGCAAGGGAGAACTTCCTTTTCCATCCAGTTGCAAATGACCTGGGCCACTCCCTGCTTCTGAGGCTCAGTGCCCTTTCTGGGAGCCACCTGTCAGAACTGATCTCAAGGTTCTTGTCAGAGGTACAAGTAGAAGTTAGAGGTTATTTTTTGCCTGCCTTCCTGCTTTGGGCCTCTAGCCTCTTCATTAGCAAGGATGTGCCCCACACTGCACCACATCCAGCCCCTCCTCTCACATGCACAGTAATGGGGTCTAATAATGGGGTCTGAACCAGTAAACTATTACTAGTAAACTAGTTTACTTTGTTTAGAAAGTGGTTTTATTCACATATACACATGACTATATATAGAATAGATAACTAGTAATAACCTTCTGAATAGCACAGGAAACTCTATTCTGCACTCTGTAATTACCTATATATGCAGATGACACCATTCTTATGGCAGAAAGTGAAGAAGAACTAAAGAGCCTCCTGATGAAAGTGAAAGAGGATAGTGAAAAAGTTGGCTTAAAGCTCAACATTCAGAAAACTAAGATCACGGCATCTGGTCCCATCACTTCATGGCAAATAGATGGGGAAGCAGTGGAAACAGTGACAGACTTTACTTTTGGGGCTCCAAAATTACTGCAGATGGTGATTGCAGCCATGAAATTAGAAGACGCTTACTCCTTGGAAGGAAAGTTATGACCAACCTAGACAGCATATTAAAGAATAGAGACATTACTTTGCCAACAAAGGTCTGTCTAGTCAAGGCTATGGTTTTTCCAGTAGTCATGTATGGATGTGAGAGTTGGTCTATAATGAAAGCTGAGTGCCGAAGAATTGATGCTTTTGAACTGTGGTGTTGGAGAAGACTCTTGAGAGTCCCTTGGACTGCAAGGAGATCCAACCAGTCCATTCTAAAGGAGACCAGTCCTGGGTGTTCATTGGAAGGACTGATGTTGAAGCTGAAACTCCAGTACTTTGGCCTCCTGATGTGAAGAGCTGACTGATTTGAAAAGACCCTGATGCTGGGAAAGATTGAAGGCAGGAGGAAAAGGGGACAACAGAGGATGAGATGGTTGGATGGCATCGCCAACTCAATGGACGTGAGTTTGAGTAAACTCTGGGAGTTGGTGATGGACAGGGAGGCCTGGAGTGCTGCAGTTCATGGGGTCGCAAGGAGTTGGACATGACTGAGCGACTGAACTGAACTGAACATACATACATACATATATGTATATATAAATGTGAGACAGGTGTATATGTCTCACATTTTCTTTAACCATTCATTAATTGATGGACACATGTTATTGCCATGTCTTAACTATTAAAAATAATGCTGCAATGAACATGGAGGCACAGTATCTCTTTGAGAATGTGACTTTATTTCCTTTGGATATGTCCCCAGAAATGGAATTTCTGGATCATATGGTAGTTTTATTTTTAATTTTTTGAGGAACCTCCATACTGTTTTTGTAGTGGCTGAACCAATAGTGTTATTCTGTTACCTTTCTAAAAATGTCATTTTGTTTTCTTTCTCCTTTTTGGTTTCTGATGAAAATTCAGCTACCATTCTTGTCATTGTTCTCCTTTGTTAATGTGTTATTTTTGTCTGACTGCTTGCATTGTTTTCTCTCTATCTTTGGTTTTCAACAATTTATCACATTATTCTTTATGTGTGATATTCTTTTTATCCTCATTGGGATTCATTTTCTCATAGCTGTTAAGTTTTGCACTGTATTTGGGGATTATTTGACCATTAATTTTTCAAATTCTTGTGCTTCTCTATTATATTTTTCCTGTATTTCTAGAGCCTCAGAAATATAGCACTTACGTTTCACTACTTGACATTATCCTACAGGTCACTGAAACTCTGTGAACTCAAGAGAAGTTCATTTCTTCCTCTTTTCATATTAGAGAATTTCTAGCAATAGATCTTCACATTCACTGATTTTTTTTTACATTCACTGATTTTTTTCTTTAGTTATCTTGAATTTGCTGTTAATCTCATTTTTGAAAGAATGTTAAACTAAAAATTTATGGATTTTTTTTTTTTCTGTTTTAGAATATTCACTTGGTTCTATTTTATAGTTTCTACTTCTCTGCTGAAATTCTTCAAAGTTTCAAAGAAGGTAGGAAGCATTCCTTTATACCCTTTACCCCACTCCCCCAGTGTCAATATCTTAAATAATCGTGGTACATTTGTGAAAACCAAGAAATAAACATTGCTACATTATTATTAACTAACTCCAGGTTTTCTTTGAATCTCACCAGTTTTCCATTATTTTTTTTTTCTTGTTCCAGGATGTAACCCATTTACATTTAACCCATTTGCATTTAACCATTACATGTAACCCATTTGCATTAGTTTTCATTATTTTGTAGTCTTTTCTGGTGTTTTATGTTGTTATGACCTTGATGAATTTGAAGAGTAGTGATTAGATATTCAGTAGAATACTTCTCAGACTGGAGTTATTTGATTATTTTTCATGTTTGTCTGATGTTAAGGGTTTTGGTGAAATATACTTTAGTGATTAGGTGTCTTTCTCATTGCATCATGTTCAGGTGCATGATCTCAACATGACATCACTAGTGGTTCACACATTTAACCCTGTTCATGGGTTTCAGTTGTGTTTGCCAGGTTTCTCTGCCATAAAATTACTGTATTGCACATCCATAACTTATTCTTCAGAAGTGAGTCACTAAGTCTTCCAACACTCAAGGAGAGAAGGAATAAATTGCACATCATGAGGCAGGAATATCTCCATATATTGTTTGGAATCTCCGTAAGGAAAAATTTAACTTCTCCCCCATTTATGTATTTATTGTCATTTATTTAAATCAGTACAGATTTAGAGGAGTGACATCAGCATGATGGCAGAGTAGGAGAGTCCAACCTCTGCCCTTCCCACAAAGAACAACAATTAGATAGCTATCTACTAACAAAAATTGCTCTGGGAGACCTCGGGAGTTCACTTAAGAAGCATTAGCAACACAGTAGAGCGAAAAACTTGAGAATAACCTCGGAAAAAAAAAAAGATAGGAAGAACAGTTTCATTTTGCCTGCATCATTCCTTCTTCATGTATATGAAGAAAGTCAACTTCATGTTTATTAATCAACTAATTTCTGACAGAGGAATCAAGTCTGTACAATGGAGAGAGGATAGTCTCTTAAATAAATGATCCTGGGAAAACTGGACTGTTTTTGTTGTTAGCTGCTAAGTCATGTCTGACTCTTTACAACCCCATGAACTATAGCCTACCAGGCTTCTCTGTCCAGGGGATTTCCACATGCAAAAGAATGAAATTGCCCGCCCCCCTTTTTTACACCATGCAGAAAAACAACTCAAAATGGATTAAAAAATTAAAAGTAAGATCTGAAACCATAAAACTACTAGTAGAAAACATAGGGGAAAACCTCCTTGACCTTGGTCTTGGCAATGAGTTTTTTGGAATGTACACCAAAAGCACAGGCAAGTAAGCCAAAATAAATGTGTAGGACTACAGCAAGTCAACCTGGAGAAGGAAATGGCAACCCATTCCAGTACTCTTGCCTGGAAAATTCCATGGATGGGGGCGCCTGGTAGGCTACAGCCCATGGGGTCGCAAAGAGTCGGACACGACTGAGTGACTTCACTTTCTTTCTTTCTATAGTTCCTTTTGGAGAAGGAAATGGCAACCCACTTCAGTGTTCTTGCCTGGAGAATCCCATGGACAGAGGGGCCTGGTGGGGCTGTAGTCTATGGGGTTGCAAAGAGTCTGACACGACTAAGCAACTAACACACACACACACAGCAAATCAAACTGTTTCTGCAGAACAAAGGAAAAACCAAAATGAATGGAAGTGTAAATTTGTATAATCACTATGGGAAACAACACTGAGGCCCCTCAAAAAAAAGAAAAATAGAGCCACCATATGATACAGTAGTCCCACTTCTGGGTATGTAGCCAACAAAAAGTCACTATTCCAAAGAGATACCCGCACTGCTACGTTCTTTGCAGCATTTCTCAGAATGACTATGATATGGAAACCCTTTGTGTCTGGTGATAGATGAATAAATAAAGAAAATGTGAGATGTGTGTATAAGAAGGAAAATTATTCAGCTTTTAGAAAGAAGGGAATTCTGCCATTCTGCAACAACATAAATAAACCCAGAGGATATTATCTAAGTGAACTGTCTGCAGAAAGACCAATCTCACATGATCTCACTATTTGGAACAACAGAAAACGGTTGAACTCATAGTAACACAGGGTAGAAAGGTTACCAGGGATTGGGGGGTGGAGGAAAATGGGAAATATTGATCAAGGGTATAAACTTTCAGTTATAAGATGAATAAGTTCTTGAGACCTAATGTATATCATAGTGACTACTGTTTACTTGAAATTTTCTAAGAGAGCAGATTTCAAGTGTTACCATCACTACATATAACACACATACACACACACACACACACACACAGATGGTAATTATTGGAGGTGATGGACATTTTTATTAATTTGATTGTGATAATTATTTCACAATGAATACTTATATCAAATCATATTATATATCTTAAATGTATACAATCTTTATTTGTTAAGAATAAATAAAAATAAGTTGCTGTGGATTCATAATTTTTTTAAAAAATTTCCTGGGTTATAACCCAATACATCCAATACTTGCAATATAATCCAATTAATTTTGTTGCTCTAATTATTTCATTTTGGATTTCGGAGCTTTTCCAGCATTAAAAGACTAAAAGATGCTCCAGGCTCATCTTGTGTATTTTCCATCCTGGCCCTAGAAGTAGTCATTTCCTCAAGGAGCCCTGGTTCCTATGTTGCCTTCCTTTTTTCCTTCTTCATTTTTAAAAAAAAAAACATCCTAACCATTTTAAAGTTTGTTGGTTCAGTATTGTTAAGTATTGTTATGGACTGAATATTTGTGTTGCCTCCCACCCCCAAGTTCATATGCTGAAGGCTTAACCTCCAGTGTGACTCTGTTGGAGAAGGGCCGGTAAGGAAGTAATAATTAAGGTTAATGAGGTCATAACAGTGGGGTCCTACTCTAATCAGCTTAGTGTCATTATCAGAAGAGACAGTACAGAGATCCCTAGCTCTTTCTCTTTTGCATACCTGCACAGAGCAAAGGCTGTGTGAGACCATAGTGAGAAGGTAGCTGCTGCAACCCAAGGTGGGTGGTCTCACCAGACCTCAATTCTTCAAGCCTGTTAATTGTGGATTTCCAGTGTTCGTAACAGTGAGAAAATAAATTTCGATTGTTTAAGTCTATGGCATTTTGCCATGACAGCCTAGGCAGACTAATACAAGTATATTCACATTGTTATGTAGCCAATCTCCAGAAGTTTTTCACGTTGCAAAACTGAAACTCTTTAGCCATTAAACAACACCCCATTCCTCCCCCTCCCCAGTTCCTTCCACCACCAACCAATTTTCTGTTTGTATGAATTTGACTATTTTAGATACTTTGTATAAGTGGAAGGAATCACAAAGTGTTTGTCTTTTTCTGACCAGTGTATTTCCTTTCTGCCTGCAATGCAGAAGAGGCAGGAGATGTGGGTTCGATCTCTGGGTCAGGAAGATCCCCCTGAGGAGGAAATGGCAACCCACTTTTCTTGCCTGGAAAATTCCATGGACAGAGGAGCCTGGCTGGCTATAGTCCCTGAGGTCACAAAGAATTGGACAAGAGTAAAGCAGAAACTAAACTAAAGCCTTCGAGATTTATCCATGTTATGGGATGTGACAGGATTTTCTTCATTTTAAAGACTGAATATTATTTCACTGTATGTATTTGTCGGGGCCCAGGGTAGACTCAGTGACACATTGATTATTCTCAATTAAAGTTACTTAAGAAATGGCCGATTCAAGAGTGACTCTGTGGCCTTCCTTTCTGTCTCCCTGAAAGCAGGAAGTAAGCCTCTTCTGTGAAAGGAGTGCTTCCCACCTCTGGAGGTATTAATAGAAGTCTACCCTTATCACCAAAGACAGAATTTGGTGCCAAGAAGCTCGTATAAACAAATCTTGTTACTTCTTTTATTTACTACCCCAGTGCCCAACTCTGTCTATATTCTTCACTGATTGGTCACTCAAAACCCAAGTTTCTTTGCCTAGTCAGCTTCTCACAAATTTATTGTTTCTTTGTCTGCAAAGTGTAAAAGCTGCCTGCTTTAGTCACCTCTTAGGTCCCATTTCTATGAATCCTCCATGTTCATGAATTAAAATGTGTTTTTCTTTCTCCTGTTAATCTGTCTTGTGTCAATTTTATTATTAGTCCAGCCACAAGTACTCTGGGGCGGGGGGTATTTCCTCCTCCCCAACATGTATATAGACCACATTTTGTTTATATTGTCTTCCTTTTAAGGGCATCAGCGTTCATTCTCTAAGGCAGCTCAGTTACCGGTGGATCCTTTGGTC
This sequence comes from Dama dama, assembly GCF_033118175.1. Lineage (NCBI taxonomy): Eukaryota > Metazoa > Chordata > Mammalia > Artiodactyla > Cervidae > Dama > Dama dama. The sequence continues at coordinate 19,178,007 of NC_083702.1, forward strand.
AGGTTGTGCTTTGCTTCTTTGTTTGCGCTGGTCAGCACTGCACCACCACTGGTGCCTGACCACAGGAGGTCCTCTCAGCAGGGACCACAGAGTCTTGTCCTATCTGTGCAGCTGGCTCTTGGCCAGGGACTTAGAGGATGAGCTCACGTGATGGCTTTTGGACACCTTTCTCTGTGCCACTCTCTCATGTCAGTCACCCTGATCTGCAAATTCCAGGTATGTGAAAGACTGAAGGCAGGAGGAGAAGGGGACAACAGAGGATGAGATGGTTGGATGGCATCACCGACTCAATGGACATGAGTTTGAGCAAACTCCAGGAGATGGTGAAGGACCAGGAAGCCTGGCGTGCTGCAGTCCATGAGGTCACAAAGAATCAGACACGACTGAGTGACTGAACAAGAAGAAGCAGCTCAAAACTGGGATCTCTGCCTCCTCAGCTTCATGAGACTCCTGCTCTATTTTAGGATTCATTTTCCTTTTTAGGGCTGGAAAGTGGTCCTAGGCAGAATGCCAGAGTGACCATGGCACAAACCTTTGTGCGTTTGTGTTCTCTCAAGGGTCACAGTGCTGCCTGATCCGTCCCTGAGAATAGCTGCCTCATGTATTTTGTCATGTAGAGTGTTTTGGCTGAAGGCCAAGTCCAGTATCACTCTGTCACGACTGGAAATAGAATTTTATTAGTTTTTAATTACTATGCTTTCCCTGTTTCTCTTTCCTCTCTTCTGTCTTTATACATTCTGACTTGGTGACTTATCTGTTCCTCGAAATTCAATTCCCTTTTATTTTCTTTGACTTTTTATTTTGATTTCACCTATTTGAAATAAATTACTGACACCAGTCAATCCTAAAGGAAATCAACACTGAATATTCGTTGGAAGGAATGATGCTGAAGCTGAAGCTCCAATACTTTGGCCACCTGATGCGAAGAACCAACTCTTTTGAAAAGACCCTGATTTTGGGACAGATTGAAGGCAGGAGGAGAAGGGGGTGACAGAGGATGAGATGGTTGAATGGCATCACTGACTCAGTGGACATGAACTTAAGCAAACTCTGTGAGATAGTGAAGGACAGGGAAGGCTGGCATGCTGCAGTCCATGGGGTCGCAAAGAGTTGAACACGACTGAGTGACTGAACAATAGCAAATGATACCTTACTATGTATTTACTTTCCTCTTTGTGGTTGTCTCAGCATATAAAAATAAGAGAACAAGGAGAGAAAATTAAATGAAATTTCTTACCTGTGAAGGATAAAGATTAAAGCATAATTGGGATAATGTTTTGGGGAACACAGAGGCATAACACACTCACAGAACATATATCTGGGCAAGAGCCCATTTCTCCCATGATTTCTGCCACATGCAAACCAACCTCCCGTTTCTCTATCACATACCACTACCCAAAGTTCCAAGGAACAATGAGATCAGTCCCATTTGGCATGCATCTGTTTTCCTTTTATTTATTTATTTTTTCTACTCTTTTCTTAAAAGGGAACAAGCAAATATAAAAACCTGAGATAAATTCATAGCTAGGAACCACCCTCATATTTTTATTCCAGTTTCCATAATTGAATTACTGAATTTAAGGGCAACATTTCCTTGGTCAATAGAATTAGGTGAGATGGGGAGTCAATTTAATTTGTACTTAATGAGCATCTAGAGAGTATAGTGAGGTTAAATAAATAAAACATCAAAAAATCAAAGTTTAGAACATTAATGTCTATAGGCAGCCCCAGAGTTTGAACCATTTCCTGAAAAATTACTTCTGCTTTTGTCATGTTGGACCATTTTTTTTTTTTTTTAAACCTTCAAGTTTCCTGCCAGCAATTTAGAGATTGGGCTGTTTCCTCACTTACGCCTGTTTCCTCACACTTGTATAATTTTATTCTCTCAACTGAATGTGAAAGATATTAGACGAAGATGACTGACAATGTTACTTATTCCGTAATAAAGTCTCCTGCTGAACCCCAAGCTCAGAAGGACGACCGACGGCAGCAAAAAGGTGAGTTAACCAAATGAGTGTGGAAAACTGTCCATAGTCACCATAGGCTAGGTGAATGAATGAGATGGAGAATACATTTGCAGTAGAGGATGCAGAAAAATAGAGGGTCATTTGGAGAAACGCTTTTGGTTCATTTTGAAGTCCAGAGTTGGAATATGAAAATTTTGTATGTGGTTGAGGATCTGATCTTAGGTTTCAGGTAAATTGTTTTCTAACAATTCTTCTTCTATCATCTTATCTATGAAACACAAGCTGGGGCAATTTTGTTTGTCTTTACTGCTCCTGAACTAAAGCAAGAATTTTGTTGGGAGAACTTTATCTTTTTGTGAATGTTTGGGACAACTGTGGACCAGCTGTGCAAATTCTAGGCATCTCTGTTTTTCTGGCTATGAAATGAAGAGAAGGACCAATAATTTTGCCACAGGGTAATATTAAGATTTTGTCAGAAAAGAAGTTATTTCATATAACTAGGTCCTTCCCACACCCCCAGTGTTGCACCAGAATGGTGACAAGTGTAGGAAGAAGGTATTAAGAGCATTACAGATACTAGACCATGTGATTCTGGGAATTTGAAGATGAAACAAACCATTCTTGCATAGAACCCCGAGAAAACACTTTCTGAGACAGGCAGATAACTGTGTAAGTGCCAAAATTAGTATTTGATTTTATATCTTAGGGAGCAAACTTACATGAGGTGTGTTCTTTAGTGTAGCTCCATAAGCCTTCTCTCTTTTTTGCCTCACTCTTATTATTACGAGTTTTAGTATTGTCCCTTGAATTCACTGCTATAATTTGCTAAATCATTTCACTATACTTAGACATTTAGGTTTATTTCTATTACATTAAATTATGGAGCATTTAACATTTTATTTGTATTTATTTTTCCTTCTTTGGGGTTATGTCTGTGCTAATTTTTAAGGAATAGAAATGTTAAATCAAAAAGAATGTGCATTTTAAAGTTTATGTACATGATCACACAATTTGTGATAAGTTGAAACTTGACTATAATTATTTTGATTTCCAGGCAAGTGGTTTTTTTATTTGTATCCAGTGGACACTGCACATTCTTATTTATTGCCAGTATGTTTATTCCTACACCAGCTTTCTGGGGTGCTCTGCTTGGGAATGAGAAAATAGGTTAGGAGCACTAAGACAATATTAAAAATCTCTTTAGAAAAGTACTGGTGGTGATTTAGTTGCTAAGTCGTGTCCGACTCTTGCGAACCCACAGACTGTAGCCCGCCAGGCTCCTCTGTCCATAGGATTCTCCAGGCAAGAATACTGGAGTGGGTTGCCATTTCCTTCTCCAGGAGAAATACAAAAAGCATTACATGCTCATTACAGGAATTAGAGAAACTATGAGAGCAGATATAATAAAATAAAATCACTAATAATTTTACAACATGGTGATCATCACTATTACTATTTTGACATATTTTTGCTTTTTTGTACTGACTTTACTACAAGTACTTCACTAAGAGTCTTTTAATATAAAGTATATTAAAAATATTAAATTTCAGTTAATTTTTTAAACTGAATTGTGGTTGCCCATATACAATTTATGCAATTATGTTTTGATACTTTTTTTACACTTAGTGTAATATCTAAAATCAACATTTATTTCATTAAATATTCTTTTATAGTGCAAATGTGTTTTTTTATGTCACTAAAAAATCAAATGCTTTTGGATTTATCAGTCCAAACAGTTAAAATACAGAACTGTCTCATTTTAAGCTATCTTCACTAAGAATTTCTTTAAGAACTTCAAAATACGTCATAGATACCTACATCTACAATATCATTTACTTAAAATTTAAATTTGAAAGTGAGGCTCAAATAAGCAGAATTATTTTCTCAATTTCCAAATAAAAGGTTATCTATTTGATAAGGAGTCAAAACTAGAACTGAAATGCCTTACTTTATAGATTTTTGCCTTTCACACTATCAGTCCTACATTATCAGACTAAGGGATCACTATCATTTTAAAATAAAAAATTGGTGTGAAAAATTTGTTATTTTCCAAATGAAAAAAATACCATTTTAGGTATACAACATAGTTAATATGAAGTAATGTCCCATCCTTAAACAAATTATCAACCTAAACTGATCACTCTTCCAATTATGACAGGTTCCAAAGTACTTGTGAGGTGTCAGTTATTTTATTTTCATTTAAGTTTTATGTATCTCAATTTTGAATAAATAAGACATCATATGGTTCAAAATTCAAAAAGTACAGAAGAAAATAAAAAGTCTTCCTCCTATTTCTATCCCCATTGACTTGTTTCCCCTCCCCAAGGCAAGCAACTTTATCAGATGCATGTGTCTATTTTCAGAAATGCCTATTAGCATACACTGTTTCACAGACCACTGTTTTATTAACTGTTTCCCTTTATATTCCTTGAAAAACCACTCCATATCTATGAAAAAAGCTTGTCTTTGTTTTTTTGTTAGAAATTGCATATTGACTTTATGGCTACGTCAGAATGTATTTGACTCATCTTTTATTGATAGACAGTTAGGTTGAATTTAGTCTTTTCCCCCTACAAATATTGTTGCTATGAGTGGCCTTAAAAATATGACATTTTATACATGTGTGAATGTCTGCAGGAAAAATTTCTTGAAGAGAAATTGCTGAGTCAAAAGGTAAATTAATGCCTTTGTGATTTTGGGACACAGCCAAACTGCCATCCAAATAAGTTGTTCCAATTTATATTCTCACCACTAAAGCATGAGACTATGCAAGCCACAATTTCAAAACAAAAAGTATGTTTCACTGGATAAGTAAAATACATTCCTTGATGAAGTTAATGGTGGCTACCCTCAACTTCAGAGCATGGCCCTGACGGATCCAGGAAAGGAAACTTTAAGGCCTGGATCGCAGTTCCAACCAGGCCAAATTGCTTCAAAATCTCAGCTATCCTTCCCTGACCTTTTCTCCTTCGACTTTTATTCTGACTCAGGATATTTTTTTGGATTCTATTCTTGCAGCTTCTTCTTCGAGATCCCCTCGCTCTTACCATGTGGCGATAGCTTTGGGGCTTCTGTCCATCATTCTAGCGAGTATGCTGCTGTTGCAGTGGATTCTGTACCGGGGTGAGTGCCACCTTAAACCAAAGTTTGTACATAAAAGCAATATAACGTTACAGGAAACTTGAAAAATAGTCCCAGTAAAATAAATCACCAACATACACAGGAGTATCTCCCAGGCATAGTCTTCTAGTTTTTGAATATATGCATTTGTGTTAAGTATTTGTTCTTTTAACAGGATTTCAGTTAAGTCCTCTAAAATTCCCCTTGCCTCACTTTTTTTTTTTTCAATACGGCTGAGTATAGTTCTGATCACAATATGCTTATAATTTTGTGTATTGCTTTTTGGTTTGATATTTCCTATCTACATTTTCCTACCTACTACCATATTTAGCAGGAAAATCAAATTATAATTTTAATACTGTGTTTAACTTTTCATATGAGATATACTGTAATTTAATTAAGCATATTCTAATTTTTCCCATTTAGTGAGCTTTCCCATTTTCTAAAATGAACTTTTCTAGATTTACTTGTAGGTCCTTATATATGATGATCCAGAGAGCCTTCGGTTTTTGTTTCACAATCCAGAGTTCTAACTTAGTTTTTTGTTATCTGAGCATGATTGTTAGTGACAGGCTAATGCTGTTGTTGTTTTGTTGCTAAGTTGTGTCTGACTCTTTCTGAGACCCTGTGGGCTGTAGCCTGCCAGGCTCCTCTGTCCATGGAATACTAGAGTGGATAACCATTCCCTTCTCCAGGGGATCTTCCAAATCCAGGGATTGAACCCAGGTCTCCTGCATTTCAGGTAGATTCTTTACTGAGCCACTAGGGAAGGCCCAAGTGACAGGTTAGATAGATTTTATTAATTGGGGTTCTAAGGGTTCAGTCCTAGGACCTCTACGTCAGATCCAAGTCCTACTTTTGGCAGAAGGAGATTCCTAGGCAAGTCAGGAATTTTTCCTTCAGTCTGGATATCGTCACAGTTGTATGGAAAAAACACAAATTATAAAGTGTCGACTTCACAGCTTGATCTCCAGAACACTATGTTGTTCCTATGCCAGGTCTTCCTACAGAAAGGTTGTCTACTTTCCCCACTTTTTAATTTCAAATCTGGAATAGATATATAATCTACTCTGCAATTATGTATCCACACGTATGCTCACTTGATATAATGGCTCACACTTGCCTATTGTGAGATTGTATTTTTGGAGGGTTTAGACAAAGATGTCTTGTGGAAGTAGAAAATCAATAGAATTTTGAAATTTTCATTGAAATTAGTGTGAAAGCTTATTCAGTTCCCTTTCATTTTCACGGATCTATAGCACAACCATTTTAAAACAATGAGAGTGTCTGTATATAAAAGAGCTCAGTGAAGAGAATGGCATGACTTTTCACTTTAGCAGCTGATATCCTTCTCTGTTAGAAAATCTTTTATTTTTAATATCTAGAATGAATTCTTTTTGATGAAGTATGTCTTTTATCCGATTTCTATTGAATTTTTAATGCACTTGTGATTTAAAAAAATCCCAAACAGCCTTTCATTCTAGATAAGTTTGTTCTTTCTAGTTTCTGTCCTTTTCTTCTGCACTATTATGGAGTGTCAGACTGTGGTTGCATATTCTGAAAGATTCTACCTGATTTAAGCAATGTGCATTGTGCTATTACACAATGTATGCTCTGAGTCTATATAAATAGTACAGTGATACATTCATGCAAATACACTGTTACATTACCTGTTGTGCATGTGTCACACGTGCATACTGATGTCTAGCACAAGCAAGGGACTCTCCTCCCAGTCCTCAGCCAGCTTATATCCATTTCCTTCCCTGCTCCTTCACATCCTTGCTTAACAGAATGTTCAGTAGTAGTAATAGAGTTGGACATTGTGAGATATTTAATTTGAGACCATGCATTGTTGTACATTTCTCTAAACCTTAATCTGAAAGGTAGAGGGCAGGGAAGACAGTTTATCCCCCATTTCACTGCCAAGACGAAAGGATCCATAAAGATGTGACCCAAGTCCTCTTCCTTTCCAGGCTCCAAGTTCTCCACTTGTGCCGGCTGTCCTCACTGCCCAGACTTCTGGATGGGGTATGGTGGCCACTGTTATTACTTTTCAGTGGAAAAAAGGAGCTGGAATTCTAGCCTGGAATTCTGCTTAGCCAAAGACGCGAATCTCCTTATGTGTAAAGACCAAAAGGAAATGGTAAGTGCAAACATTTAGTAAACATAGGCGGTTTTGTTGGAGAATGCTGTTCAAATGTATCGTGTATCTTCTTTTGAGGAGCAAAAGGAATGTTTTTTCCTTTCCCTTCCCCAACAACCCTCAGTTATATACCTAGTTGCTCCAGTTGGTATATATGCATGTGTGTGTGTGTGTGTGTGTGTGTGTGTTGGAGGTGGCAGGATGGTGAGTATTACGGGGAGGAAGTAGACCATAAATACAGGGCTTCCATTGTGGCTCAGCTGGTAAAGAATCCGCCGCAATGCAGGAGACCTGGGTTTGAAAGATCCCCTGGAGAAGGGAAAGGCTACCCAATCCAGTATTCTAGCATGGAGAATTCCAAGGACTGTATAGTCCATGGGATCTCAAAGAGTCAGACACGACTGAGCGACTTTCACTTTCACAAATCTAATAAAAGAAAACATTAGATCTGGACACATATGAGTCTAATAGTAAAGAGGCACTTTACTCACTTTGTAAGTTTCACCAGCTCTCTCTTACCAGTGAGAGCTGTTGGAACTTGGGAGGGAGGGAAAGAGAGGTAGCCTAGGAACTTAATACCTTCTTCATAATGTTTTGTCTTCATTCATTAGAATTCAGTAAGGTCTAGGCTAGGAATCAGTTGGGGTTGTGCGGAGGGCATGAGGAAGAAGCAGTTCCAGAAAGTTGAGAAAGAAGGAAGGAAAGTGTGTGTGTGCGATTTTAAACTCCTCACAGAGTTGAGCTGCTGGGCTCCACTTCCTACTGGCCTCTCAGATCCTTCCTGTCTGCTCAACTGTCAGGAAGCAAGTTCTTTATGAATCCTAGAGCATCTCAAAGTAACAAAGGAGTTGACATCCTGAGCTTACCTGGTACAAAAATCAATCAATTTCTAACTTGTCAACTTAAATTACATATGCAAAGAAAATAAGGAATCTTACTTAGGTTTTGTGCTAATTTCATGCTGAGCTTTGTGTTTTGATATTGTTTTACATCTTCTTTTTGGGGTAGAATCACAGAGAAGAGTTTATTAAGAATTCAACTATATTAAACATCCCTTAGGGGAAATTCTGAGAAGCAATGAATTACTCTAAAGCAGTTGGACAGAGCATATGATCTATAAAGTTAGTAACTTCCTATTTTAAGAGTAGACTAAAGCATCTGGATTCCTGTTGTCTGTCAAAAGAATACTCATTCCTTTGAAATTCTGCATAAGCTCTAACTTCAAATCAGTCCACTTCTGTGACTTACTTTTCCTTTATCCTCCCATAAACTAGGTGACAGAATGCACTGGGGTGTATTCTTTAGACCTGTTGAGTCATGCTTTTATGGCACCTAGTAATAATAACCTTGCTTTCTGGACCTTTTTGCAGCAACTCCTATTCTCATTCTGATACAACTGCCTCTGAGTCCTTAGGCTGAGTGAAATCAATAGCAGAAGTGAGCAGACAACTTGAAATACTGTTGAGCAAACACTGATAAACAGAGTAGTGAATCATAATACAAGACGGTGCCTCGGAGAATTGCAGAGTGGCAGCTACCGTAATTGCAGTGTGATAATGACGGCTGCAGCCCAGAATAGCTGGGAGGTGGGGATGGTTCTGTTTCTCTGAGGTCCCCTGGAGGAATGTTAAAGGATGAGTGTTAGAGGATTTCATCTTTCCATTCTTTCTCTACTCACTGTAAATCCTGATCTACTGTTGAGTAAGCTGAACAGAGTTAGACTGGATGCATTTCTAAAACTGGTTTATTTCCTTTTAAGGACCCTAGATTCAAATCAGTCCTGGAAAGGATATTCTATGCTCTTGGTAGAATATCCCTGAGAGATTGCATAGCAACTACAGATAAGTCTTACTTGTGACTTTCCTGTGGAATTTTGCTTGGTTCTCCAGCCTGATTCTTTTTCTTGCCCTCAGCTTTTGTAAGATCCTGTAAAACCAACTTGACTTATATCTAGTCTGTTGACTTTGTTGTACTAGTGTTGTTATTCTTTTACTCTCATGGCAATATTTATACATTATTTTAAGATAAATGCTTGCTTTTCCTAGTATTGCACGTGATAAGTTGCTTCAGTCATGTCCTACTCTTTGCGACTCTAGGGACCGTAGCCCACCAGGCTCCACTATCCATCGAATTCTTTGGGCAAGAAACTGGAGTGGGTTGCCATGCCCTCCTCCAGGGGATCTTCCCAACCCAGGGATCGAACCTGCATCTCTTGGGTCTCTTGCACTGGCAGGCAGATTCTTTACCGCTAGCACTACTTAGGTCTAAACAGTTACCAAAAGATAAAGATCTATGAAAACCAAAGTTTTCTGACATTCCAGTGTTGGAGAATACTGCTAGGGAATTAGTTTGCTCTATGCTAGAGGCTGCAAGGCTATCAGAAGTGTCCCTCTTACACTGGTAAATAGTTATTTTTCAGTAAGATATATAACTACAGCACACCTCTTAGATCAGTTATAGATAGCAAAGCTTATAATGAAAATAATAAAAATAGAAACTACTGTGAAAATAATAAAAATAGAAAATAGTAGAAAATAATAAAAAAATAATAGAAAATAATAAAAATAGAAACATAGAGCACCTGCTATGTGATAGGTATTCAGTTCTACTTTATTGTTCTTAATCTTCACAGCGTATCTTATGAAGTAGAATTCAACCTCTCCATTTCATTGAGTGAATAAAATTCAGAAGAGTTAATGAACAAGTCCAAGGCTACAAATCTGACAGAGCCAAACTTTCTTTTCAGAGCCAAATTTTTAAACTCCACACTAATCCACCTTTTAAAGTCTTACGGAAATACTGTGTTTGACAGCTTTCAGAATCCATCTTGTGCATGCTGAAAAATGAAATCACTTTTCCAGTTGTTTGTCTGCTGGCTCCTTTTATTTTCTATACATGTTTAAAATATTATTTGAATTTAAATCTGGGATGTATATTTTATCGCCCTTGGGGTTTAAATATTTTTAAATAGTGAGATGTTCACTTATATTTTTTACTATTCTTAAAAATTTATTTACATGAAAATTATATGCTGAGGTGTTCACTTACTATCTCTTTTTGTATCTTGGATTTCAAGATTTATTTTATTTTTGAGAAAACAAAAATTCTGTTTACCTCATGGCATCTGCTCTTTTTGGCTTTTGCTGTTCTTTGAACTTATCTTTAGATCTTTCTGTTCAGTTCAGTTCAGTCGCTCAGTCGTGTCCGAATCTGCGACCCCATGAATCGCAGCACGCCAGGCCTCCCTGTCCATCACCAACTCCCGGAGTTTACTCAAACTCATGTCCATCGAGTTGGTGATGCCATCCAGCCATCTTATCCTCTGTCGTCCCCTTCTCCTCCTGCCCCCAATCCCTCCCAGCATCAGGGTCTTTTCCAATGAGTCAACTCTTTGCATGAGGTGCCCAAAGTATTGGAGTTTCAGCTTCAGCATCAGTCCTTCCAATGAACACCCAGGACTAATCTCCTTTAGGATGGACTGGTTGGATCTCCTTGCAGTCCAAGGGACTTTCAAAAGTCTTCTCCAACACCACAGTTCAAAAGCATCAATTCTTCGGTACTCAGCTCTTCACAGTCCAACTCTCACATCCATACATGACTACTGGAAAAACCATAGCCTTGACTAGATGGACCTTTGTTGGCAAAGTAATGTCTCTGCTTTTTAATATGCTGTCTAGGTTGGTCATAACTTTTCTTCCAAGGAGTTAGCGTCTTTTAATTTCATGGCTGCAGTCACCATCTGCAGTGATTTTGGAGCCCAAAAAAATAAAGTCTGACACTGTTTCCACTGTTTCCCCATCTATTTCCCATGAAGTGATGGGACCAGATGCCATGATCTTAGTTTTCTGAATGTTGAGCTATGTTCAAATTCTGATTTTTGTTGTTATTTTTTTCTCCATATAGATAGGTTTATTTTGATTGTTAGCTTTTGTTTCTTATAGTTGTTGGTGTGTTATTTTTAAGTATATGTTGACTAAAGAGTTCCCTGTGGAAATACTTTGGTTTCTTTACATCTATCCTGATGCTCCTCGCCCTATAACGTCTTTCTTCCTCATTATCATAATTTGAGATTATATCTTCAGACTTTATTGCTTTAACAATCTCTCGTTCAAGTTGAACCATCATCCCTGTTAGAGTATATGACTTTGGGATTGTCCCCATCTTCTCCATGAAATTTCAATATTGGCTTTTCTTCTTATAGTTAGGGTTTACATCTAATTATATCCAAGGTTTCCTTCTGTGACTACAAACACTATGATAAGATGGTCACTTTCCCTCATAATGTAAAGTAGATTCAGGTTATGAAAAGAGCTTCATTTCTTTCAGACAGACATGAGTTTCTTTTTACTAAATTGCTTACTAGCGATGTGAGCTTCAGCAAGTTTCTTAATCTCTTTGACTCTCAGTTTCCTCATGTACCAAGTGGAGAAATTTTTTTCCGGATTCATTACAAATATTAAGTGAGAAAATCTATGTGAAATTGTTTTTTAACATAGGAGAAATCACTTCATTTTAGCTTTTCTTCTTTCCACTTTAATTTCCCTTGACACTTGAAAATAAAGCCCAGAGTTGAAATAACTTTTGTTTTTTCCTTTCTGTCTCCCAGGGTTTGAAATTTCAGTAAAATATGTATCACAAAGTAAATTATGATTTGTTGAATTGAGTTTTTCCCTTTTGAGGAAACCTGAAATGATATGTTAGAAGACAGAATTAAATAGCTGGAAGCAGGAGAATTGTTTTACTTGAGGTCTTTGTAGTCTGGTAATGTGTGTGTGTTTGTTACCCTTTCTTCATAACCAGATAAAGCAACCATTATGAACTTCACCTCAAAGCATACCTTTGGTAGGTAGGTTAGGATACTTCCAGTCCTTTTTTTTTTTACTTAAAAAGTTGTGGTAAAGCATGAATAACATACAACTTACTATTTTGACAATTTTAAAGTAGACAATTAAGTGGAATTAAGTATATTCACATCGTTGTGCAACTGTGACCGCTGTTCACCTCCAGAACATTTTTCATCACCCCAAACAGAAACTCCACACCCATTAAACAGTAACTCCCCATAACTCTGCCCCCCAACCCCTGGTGACTACTAGTCTATTCTTAATGTCTCTGAATTTTCCTCTTATGTCCTTTTGTATCTGGCTAATTTTATTTCATTGGCTTCTTTTGTTTAGCATATTTCCAAGGTACATCTGTGCTGTAGCAGGTACCAGAATTTCATTCCTTTTAAAGGCTGAATAATATTCCATTATATGGATAGGACCACATTGTGTTTATCCATTCACCTGTTGATGGATAGTGTTTTACTATTTTTTTTCTTTCATAATTGAAATTGTACTGATTGTTTTGAGCATCAGTATTTTGTGTTGTTCAGTCATGTCTGACTCTTTGTGACCCCATGGACTATAGCCCGCCAACCTTCCCTGTCCTTTACTATCTCCCAGAGCTTGCTCAAACTCATGTCCATTGAGTCAGTGATGCCATCCAACCATCTCATCCTCTGTCATCCCCTTCTCTTGCCTTCAGTCTTTCCCAGCATCAGGGTCTTTTCCAGTGAGCCAGCTCTTTGCATCAGGTGGCCAAAGTATTGGAGCTTCAGCTTCAGTACCAGTCCTTCCAATGAATATTCAGGGTTGATTTCCTTTAGGATTGGCTGGTATACAGAAGTTTAAATTTGTGTATAATTCTTAACATTTGTACCAAAAATCTAAAAAAACATGTAATTGTGATTCTTTTCTGAACAATTATCCCAGTTACTCTCCAGTTTAAAATCTTGAGGCAAACTTTTCTTAACAGTATGTTAAGTATGAATGCCTTCAAGTGTTCCTAACTGTTATATCACATGTCCCATGGATTCACAATTTGAAAATTCATTAGTAGTGTATGTGACATTAATCTTTCACAGCAGATTAAGAAAGTTACTAGGAAAACTGGACTACCTGAACAAAGATGCTATAGAGTGCACAAAATTCTGACAGGAAGAGCGGAGATCAAGGTGTGGTTTTTCATTAAGAAACAATTGCACCAAAACCAACATGGGAATAAAAGTAATTCAAAGTGTCCAAGACATGTTAAACACACAACTGACTCCAAATTGCCATTTAGTGTGCTTTGTATTGGAGGATGTAAAATCTGCCCCAGCTATGCAATGTTAAGCTGACACCCAAGACAATCAAAGCAGTCAGAGTATTCAATATCCCACTATTTTCTGGTTGTATCAAAAAAAATAAACAACCAGTAAATGATTTCACCTCTTAAAGAAAAGCAGTTAGCACTTAAAAAATGGAATAAGGTTGAATTTCCTCCTTCTTAAAAATGTTTCCAGATCTACTCACAATTTTGCATTTACAAAATAGTTGCTAAACATATTGCCCTGTATTGTACAAGAAGGGAGACAGGGACTACTAAAGCCGGGCATGTGATTTGAATCAGATTTGGCTTCTTTCCTCTCCTGCTTCGTCAGAGGCTGGGTTCTCCTCGGTCTTAGTTTCTCTGTTTTCTGCAGGTAAATCTTGTCTTTTGGTTAGCCTGTTTCCCTTGTGCTCCCTTTTCCCCTTGTGTGTGTGTGTGTGTGTGTGTGTGTGTGTGTTTTGTCTGAAGATTTACCCTTTCCTGCCACCTGTTTTTGGCTTCCACTCTGATTTCCACTTTTGCAGGAGCAGGTGAGCTGACAACCTCATCTCTTGGGCTCCTTCTTTTTGCTCTCTGGGTGGAGTCGATCTTCCTCTTGGGCATCACAGGGGGCAAGAACATGCCAGGTGCCTGTGGGCAGGTGCGTCCTGGAAGACTTAGTGAAGTGGGAGTGCGGGTGCTCCTGCCTCCCCAGTTGGTGGGACCCCAGAGTCTCACTCTTTTAAAGAGAGTGTTCTGGTTTATTGAGCAAGACTTACTAACTTTAGCATTGTGCACACACGCAAAATTATAGAGGAAATTCTTATCAATATTTAATTCTAGTCATTTTGTACCCTGTCAAGTTTCCCTTAAATCTCTTAATGTATCTGCATATTTTTTTATGCTAGCAGTCAATGCGTACATTCTATAGGATATATTTGAAAAGTCTGGAAACAGAGGATTAAGTTATTTTTTTTTAAGTTATTTTTAAATAGTATATTTGTTACACTTTCAAGTAATATGCTCAGTGTGTGTTTCCTCAGCCTTCCAGACACATTTTCAAGTGAAATACCTCTAAATTGAAAACAATAGCTCTAATTAATTTTAGACTTTACGGGTGCTCTGTATTGTACTTTTTTTCCCCTAATTAATAACTACATGTATTATTTTAAGTGTTTCACCTGAAAAAGTGTATGGGGGATTGGAGAAAAAAATGTAAATGATATTATTTGAAGGCATAACATACATATTATTTAAAATTACATATTTACCCTACCTATGTAAATATCTAGGCTTTTGGATATCATATGTTCATGTTTTGCTTTTGTCACATAGCATTATTTCATTCCTTTTTCCACACGTTTAATGATTCCAGATACTTATCTTTAAAAATTCTGTATTATTCTAGTTTTGCTTAACTATTTTAGTATTTCTAGAAAAAATCTAATTTCCAAATTTTAAGCAGCTAGAAACATATTTATATGAATTATTTTCTTAAGGTTAGTTATTTAGTATATAGTCCCTGAAATTAAGTTAGCCAATCAAAGATATATCCAGTTTAGCTTTGGTATTTTAGTAGTTTATCTCCATATGGGTTGAAATATCTTAGCTATATCCTGTAAACCATGTTCATTTTGGAAGTGTAAGGAGTATGTTCTATAGCTTAGCAGTATTTTAATTACAATTTAAAAATATTGCCTGCAAAAGCATGTGTGTGTGTGTAAGACATAAATATTGGCATTAAAAATAAAATGAAAAAGAAAGAAAAAAATGTATCTGATTTCATTTGTTTGCGTTCTGTCTTCATCTTGCTTTTAGGTTTTGTACTTTTTTCTCTCTAAAGTATAACCAAACATTACTAGTTCTAAAATGACATAGCCTTCTCCCACAGAGTTCAAAAGTCTGTTCTGTACTTCTGTGTCTCTTTTTCTGTTTTGCATATAGGGTTATCATTACCATCTTTCTAATAAAAAAATAAAAAAATAAATGCAAAATGCTAGTAAAAAAAAAATAAAATGACATAGCACTTCATTGCTCTAGTTCACACCTTCTCTGCAAGATAAGCCTTCTGAGGTTACACTCTTGCAATAAACACTCTTGTTTATGCTTTTATGCTGCTTCTATAGTAACACACACACATCACTCAAGAGTCCATAGAACCCTATAGATAATCGCACTCTAGTTCTAAAAGCTTCTTTCAAGTGGGATATCGATTTTCAAGTGAAAGTGATCCAGTAAACATTTGTCCTGTCCAGCCTCATTAGGGAGAAGTAGTAAATTGGCAGAATCATGTGACTTAAAATTGTATGGATCCTGAGAGTAGTGATCAAGTGTAGGATTGGCGTTTGTGAGTATTATCGAATCCCAGCTCTCAGACTGTAATTGAGGTCTGTGTTTATGTTTATTTATTTAATGAATGACATCTATTCATTTCTGTTTCATTAGCTGTCATCCCTCCCACTGAAATGCAAGGAAGAAAGAGATGGACAGTTTTTCTTATAATCCCATTGGAAGAATGAGGATAAACTCACTTTTTTCCTAATTTAAATAATCATTTTAAGCAAATTGTTTAAGTAATGCACAAAAGGTTTCCAGCTAATCTGGAAATTAGGATGTCATTTCATTTATCCTACCCTTCCTTTACACTTCAGACTCTGTCCCCCCACCAGCATTCATGATTAAGTACTTGATGGGCGTATAGGGCCATATCCAAGGTGGTAGTTTGCTGCTACTGCTGCTGCTGCTAAGTCGCTTCAGTCGTGTCCGACTCTGTGCGACCCCATAGACGGCAGCCCACCAGGCTCCCCAGTCCCTGGGATTCTCCAGGCAAGAACACTGGAGAGGGGTGCCATTTCCTTCTCCAATGCATGAAAGTAAAAAGTGAAAGCGAAGTCGCTCAATTGTGTCCAGCTCTTAGTGACCCCATGGACTGCAGCCTACCAGGCTCCTCCATCCATGGGATTTTCCAGGGAAGAGGACTGGAGTGGGGAGCCATTGCCTTCTCCGAGGTGGTACTTTACTTGTTGCTAAATATATTTATTACGCTAGCAGCAAATCCTATACAAAATTAATCTTCTGGGATTTAACCTTTATTTTAGTTCATTTTATTTCTAGAGATAATTCCATTAGGATATAAACTCCTTCATTTGACGGTCAGTCTCAACAGAGCAAAGAATCTTGTTTCTGTTCTAGTGGGTAGCATGGGACATGTAAAGAGTATAACCAACTTAACCTTAACATCAGCTTTTTCCTTAAGAACTGTGTTTATTTTTTCTTGCCATATGCAAAATTGATGAGGACTTGCAAGATTGATGGGAGTTTAGTGGGGAAAAAACAACAATCCAAATACATTGTTGCAAGTTTAATAATAACATATGTGTTAAATGATTATGTGAAATATGAGTGTGTTCACAGCAATATTTAGCTTTTTTTCTTTCAAAGTTATCTGAATATATATTTATCTGGTATTTATCTGAATACCTATTTGGTGCTCCATCTAATCAAGGAGGAAGTTGCAGTGGAAGGTAGAGATGTAATATGTATCTTATCTGTCATGATCTAAGAATTTAATTATAGGCATGAAGTTCAATCCTAGGAAGTATTGCACTCTGCAACCAACACATCTCTAAAACAAAGGTTTGAAAGAGAGAGTAGTTATTTGGAGTAGGTGGTTGTTTCAGTCCGCTTGGACTGCTATAAACCATAGACAGGGTGGGGGAGCTTAAGCCGCAGATATTTCTGTCTCAGAGTTCTGGAGGCCAAGTCCAAGATCAAGATGCTGGTAGACTTGGTTTCTGGTGAGAAACTTCTTCCTGGCTTGCAGACAGCTGCCCTCTCATGTGGTGGGCAGACTGCATGCTAAGTCGCTTCAGTCATGTCTGGCTTTTGGTGACCCTATGGACTGTAGCCTGCCAGGCTCCTCTGTCCATGGGATTCTCCAGACAAGAATACTGGAGTGGGTTGCCGTGCCCTCCTCCAGGGGATCTTCCTGATCCAGGGATCAAACCCACTTGTGTCTTATGGCATTGGCAGGTGGATTTTTTTTTACCACTAAGCCACCTGGGAAGCCTTCTCCTCTTCTTTGAAGAGCACTAATCCCATTTTTAGTGTGGGGCCCACCCTGAACACCTCATCTAAATCTAATTACTGCCCAAAGACTACTTCCAGATGCCATCACTTTGTGGTATCAGAGCTTCAACATAGCAATCTGGGGAGGGAGGGGACACAAACATTCGGTTCATAAATAACAGTGATGAGAGAGGGTGTAAGGAATAACAGTGTTACCATGACCCTACATCTCTTTTTTAACTTTCAGCATTTTTTCCTACCCTTTTTCATCTTCTGCAACCTCTCACTTAGAGCCAGCTCCAAAATCTCCTCAGTCAGGAATATTACTGGATTGGTCTGAGAAACAGTTCTGGCTGGAGGTGGGAAGATGGATCAGCCTTAAACAGCTCAAGGTAAGGGGCTTCAAAAGAGTGCAGAGAGATAGAAAGAGAGAGAGAGAGAGAGAGAGAGAAGAGAAAAGAAAAGGGGAAAAGAAATTATATGTCTGGGGAAATAGATCAAGGATAATGGATGGAGAGGAGAGGATAGGGAAAGGAAACAAGGAAGGAAATCAATAGTTGATAAGGGCAAGAAAAAAAGAGAGGACATTTTAAAGAGGATAATGAGTAATTTTTATTCTGCAGTTTTGGGAGCTGAGAGAAGTGAGGTCAGAATGGGAGGAAGAATTTGCTCATTTTTTATCTTTTCACGCCTTAGAACTTCCTTTACTCTGCACATCACCTTAAGTGATTGATTTTTCTGGTTCCTTACAGGATTGCTTCAAACAGCTTGGTACAGAAGTGTGGTACCCTTGGCAAAGGTGGTCTCCAAGCCTCTAGCTGTGAAGTTCAACTTTCTTGGGTCTGTAAGAAGGTCAGACGTTGAATGTTCCGTCTGTCCTGTGGCTTCCTAAAAAGTGGGAAATGACCTCTCGTGAGTAACCTTTAGTGAGTGCTGCCCTTCTAGCACATAAATTAGATGTGAGATTAATGCCGCCTCCCTGGGATTGATGGCTTCTTGCTGGACTCTCTTTGAGAGAACTTAGTTGTTATCTTAACACTTTAAAGAGTGCAGGCAAATTTGTGAAACAGATAAGGTTTGTTTTTAGTATCCCTCTCTCTAGTGACTAAGGTTGTTGGCTTAGTCATCCCCATCATCTCTGTCAAAAATGTACTTTTAAAATGTTATATTCTGAGCTGAGCTGATGAAATCTGTGCAACTATGTACTATTGCCAGTGTACTAAAGGGTTTTTCTGGGTGCCAGTGGGTTGACATGCTACTCCTCCCTGATAATATATGTTTATCCTAGCAGTGCCTCTTTGCAGGTAAAACTTGAATAAGTTGTGGAAGGTGAATGAGAGAGAGCAGGCTGGCGCTTTGTGGCTCAGCTCTTCACACTTCCGTAAAGAGCTGGCCTTGACTGAATTTAGTCTTTTCGAAAATGCATAGTTGTGGTTGAATAAACCAGTGTGTAGAAAACCAGTGTGTGGAAAACCATCTTTTCCTTGTTATGAATGTGATTTGGACATTAATTTCACAATGTGAAATGTGGGCAGTCTGGTAAGGCATTATTATAGAGGAAAATTTACAGAAGCAGTTTATGTGGATTGATCTCCCAATTATTTTTGGCACAAACGACTAAAAAATAAGAAAAACATTATTTATCCTTAGTAGGGTTGGGCATAGATGAGAAAGCAAGGTGTTGTTTAGAGATAGAGGAGGGATCAGTAGGACATAATGACAAATAAAATTAAAGGGAAAGAAGGCACAGTGTTGTCAATAGAATCTCAGAAATAAAACAACTGCTTATTGTAGGTCAATAAAGCAAAGAAAAAGAAAAGATACAGGAGGGAATGATGAGGAGATTATAATTCTGTACTGTTGGTGACTATGGATTGTGATGTTTATTTGAATTTCCCTTTTGTATTATTTTTAGGACAAAGACTGTGTTTAACCCACCCTTGTATCCCAAACACCTTAAATAGTGCTTGCTTGTATCAGTGAATATTCAATGCTTGAATAAAAAAAAATGGAATTTAAAAGTTCTTATTCTAGCTGTTTCTATTAGCCCATGAGTTGATTAGAGGAATTGAGCAAGAAATATTGTATATATGAATCCTCCCTTAAACCTACCCATTTGAGCAGAGGGCTAGTTTAATCTAGATATGTTCAACACACTATACGTCTATTAATATATTTGGGAACAGCACCCTTTATTCAGCAATAAACACACAGTCTGTAGAGACCTAGTCCTCAGGAAAAAATTAGAAACTATTTAAATATCTATCAATATCCAAGTGATTAAATACATAACCACCTAACTTCCTTTATTTTTTCTTCTGTAGGACAAACTTTTTAAAATGAGAATGCTTTTTATCTTTTACCTATACAACTCGAAAACAATAGTAATTAAGACACAGCGAAACCTGTCCGCACCCTCTGACACCACTGTCAAGCTCTAATGTTGGTGAGGTGGCTTGGCCTGACGCATTTGAGGGTTCTCTGGCTGGGGCTTTTCTGAACTTATCCCAGGTGAAAGACTAGTTTGGTTCTGTTGCTCTGAAGAAGGAGAGTTAGCACTAGTTTTGTGGTCCCACTTGTGCTTTGAGTGACCTGCTTAATGCACCTTCTTCTCTTTTTTGCCCCTTTTAGATCTACTTTCAAAAGTTGCATTTTCTGAGGCTTTCTTTCCAATGCAGGGAATGTGGGTTCGATCCCTGGTTGAGGAACTAAGATCCCACATGCTCCATAGCTAGAGCCCGCATGCTACAACTAAGACCTGATGCAGCCAAATTAAAGGAAAAAAAACTTTTTTAAAAGTTGCACTTTCTCTGCCCCTCAAAACAAGTCCTACCCTGTCTTCAAAAGGGCCATATCTTTGGTCACATGGATATAGGGTCAGTGACCTCACTGCACACATTTCAAATGTTGTCATGGATGCCAAGACTGCTCTTAGGCTTTTCTTGTCTTAGCTACAGTGATGTCCCAAGCTGTTATATATGTGATGTCTCTCCAAAGATGGGCTAGAATGTGCTCTCGAGAGCCACAGTAAAGAACTAAAAGTTTGTTTCCCCTTAATTCTTCTTATTTTCTGCTTAAACAGTTTTTTATGACTTGCAAGGCCCTGCATGACTTGTAACCAACTATTTGCATCTAAATGCTGCTAACTGTGACAGGTATGGAATGCTCAAACGCTTTCCTGAAGACTGTTAGTTACACTGGTTCCTTGTATGTGTGTGTGTGCTCAGTTGCTCAGTTGTGACCAACCCTTTTGTAACCCCGTGGACTGGAGATCCCTAGGATCCTCTGTCCATAGGTTTTTCCAGGCAAGAATACTTGCCTGGAGTGGGTAGTCATTTTCTTCTTCAGGGGAATCTTCCCAACCCAGGGATCGAACCTGTGTCTCCCACATTACAGGCGGATTCTTTACCACTAAGCCACTGGGGTTCCTTGTATATATTTTTCCTTAGAAAATGCCTTTTTCCCCTCTTGAGAGCCATGTGAAGACAGTGGGAAGAGCACTGATGCTGGAGTCAATAAGACCAACTTTTCAAAGATTTTTTTTTTTCTTGATGTAGAGCATTTTTAAAGTCTTTATTGAATTTGTTACAGCATTGCTTCTGTTTTATGTTTTGGTTTTCTGGCGGTCAGGCATGTGGGATCTTAGCTTCCCTGATCAGAGATTGAACCTGCACCCCCTGCATTGAAAGGTGAAGTTTTAACCTCTAGATTGCCAGGGAAATCCCCAGGAGCAACCTTTCCTCAAATCCTTTTTCTAATAATTGCTGTGTGACTTTAGGCAAAAATACATAACTTCTCTGAGCTTACATTGAGCCATACTATATGATTGCTTTGTCCAAAACAACCAGTCTCCCAGCTCTCTGTGACATCTGCTTGTTTAGTTTCTTCAAAGCCCTTGTCACAGTCTTATTTTCTTTATGTGTTACTTCTATCAAATTATTATTTACCACTTTGAAGCTGTACATGCGCACAGTATAAAATTTAAAAGTTATAAGACATAGCCATGAAAAGAGTCTCTGCTCCACCTCTGATTACCAGTTCACCAGTTCCTTGCCCTGGAGAAAAATACTGTTGCCCTATGTTCTTTCTCAGATGTAAATTGTTCACAAACAAGCATTTATGTACACAAGTGCACACACACACACACACACACACACACACACACACGGGCTTCCCAGATGGCTCAGTAGTGAAGAATCTGTCTGCTAATGCAAGAGATGCAGGAGATGCGGGAAGATCCCCTGGAGTAGTAAATGGCAACCTTCTCCAGTATTCTTGCCTGGAAAATTCCATGGACAGAAGAACCTAGCAGACTACAGTCCATGGGGTTACAAAGAGTTGGACATGACTGAGCATGCACGCACACACACACACACACACCTCAAGTTGTAGCATAGTATACACACTGTTCTGAACTGTACTTCCCACCCCCAATTAACAATATATCTTGAATCTATGTTTATATACTCATTAGAACTGCCTTATTCCTTTTAATGGTGGGACAGAATTTTATTTTATGGATTTAACAATTTCTGTAACTGGTCTTCTATTAATGGAAGTTTAGATCATTTCCTTTCTTTTGCCTTTACAAACAATGCTGTGATGACTATATTTCTATAGATGTAATTTCTTGCTTTTTGAGTATTTGTAGACTTCCCAAATTGCTCTACATAAATCTGCAGATTTGTACTCCCTCCAGCAATGCATGACAAGTTTCATTTTCCTTTACATCTTTACCAATGCAGTTTTTCATCAAACGTTTTGATCTTTGTGAATTAGAGAGATGAAAGGTGGTTTCTCATTGTGGTTTTAATTTGTATTTCTCTTATTAAGAATTATCTTTTCACATGCTTGCAAGTCATTTGTATTTCCTTTTCTGTGAACTGACAGTTCATAGCCTGTATCCTTTTTAAAAAAGAGATTGGGTGATTGATCTTTTCTTAAATAATGTGTGAGAAAAAGTTCTTTATATACTAAATAAATGAGCCATTTGTGTGTAGTACATGCTGAAAGTATTTTGTCTGAGTTTGTAATTTTTCTGCTTATGTCCTTTGAAATCCTTTATTCTCCATTCTAAGATTAAATTAGTTAAAGGAAAATATAAAACAACTGACCTCCAGTGAAAGGCATAATTATAGAAGCACTAGGAATTAACTGGAATTGGCATTGTTGTGTCAAGAAGGATGGAAAATTGGTGCATTTGCTAGAGAAACAGGGAAATGAGCGCAGTAGTTACATGTGTGAAGGCTCATCCAGGAGGCTTTAAGAATCTGTACGGATAGCACTATAGATATTCACTGACAGACTAGGGGACTTATCAAACAGCTCTAGACTCAGAACAGAGTCAGTAGTGGACAATGCTGTTGAGAGCCGAGAGCAACCTGGGAATATTTTTTGAAGATACAGAATTCTAGATAGACGCTCACCTATGAATAATTGATGTTTTTGAGAGTGCAAGAACTTTCCCATTGATGAGAGAAATAGAATATCAGCAAGAGATTTTTTTTTTCCTGTAGTCTCAAAATTTTGGCTGAAACCTAAAGCTGAGAATAGTATGTGATGAAAAGTCCTATGTTTCAAAGACAGTCCTTGGTCACACCCCATAGGACTTTCCAAATGAGTCTGGGGACAGTTACACACAGCCCATATAATGAAAAATTCAAAACCAATTACAGAGGCAAATTTTATGAGGGAATCTTTGGATGATGAGATTGCTGGCATGTTTCCCCTGCTTCAGCCCAGGCCAAGCTGGGGAGGAGCTAGGAGGGCCCCTGCTTGCTGGAGGTGGACACAGTCCTCCCCGGTCTGTGTGGCTCAGCTCTGGAAATTTGTAGACCCAGGGCTGACTGGAGAGCAAGAGAGTGCTTGTAAGAACGAGACCTAAGTGCCCTGTTGTGGACGGCATAGAAACTTCCATCTGAATGTTGCTTGGAGAGGTCTGGTGATGGGAAGCTAGCTGAAATTGCCCCTCATGCCAGGGTAAGGAGGGGCAGATGCAGTGGATGCCAGTTGCAATTTCACCATTTGTTCAGTGGGTATAGGAGCACCCCAGGCCCAGAGGAAACAGAAGAAGGTAATGGGGTTTGAGTTGTCTACAAAGGGGACCCCAGGAGAAAGCGATCCTGTGGAATGGTTTGCCATGAGTAAAGTGGTCCTCAAGCAGCATATCACCTGTATCAGGAAATGGTGTAGGGTGGAAATTCCTCAGGGGTGTGTCTAGCTGTGTGTGGGATCTCCTGAAACTCACTAGTATCTGGGGATCATATCAGTCCGGGTTCAACAAAAGAAGCAGAACCAGTAGGAGATACATTTAAAAATATATATATTGCAAGGAATTGGTTCAGACAATTGTGGGGCCAACTAGCAAGTCCAAAACTCAAAGGGCAGGCTATCAGGAAGGGCAGACTCGGGACACTGCGTCCCCAGGAGGAATTTCTTCTTCGTCAGGGAAACTTCAATTCTGCTCTTAAGGCCTGTCAAGTGATTGAATCGATTCCACCCAGATTATGGTAATCTCCCTTGCTTAAAGTCAACTGGTTATAGACTTTGTGTGCGTGTGTGCTGAGTCGCTTCAGTTGTGTCCAACTCTTTGCGACTCTAGGGACTATAGCCCGCCAGGCTCCTCTGTCCATGGAATCCTCCAGGCAAAAATACTGGAGTGGGTTGCCATGCCCTCCACCAGGGGGTCTTCCTGACTCAGGGATCAAACCCGTGTCTCCAGCATCTCCTGCATTGCCAGGGGGTTCTTTTACACTAATGCTACTTGGGAAGCACACCTTCACAGCAGCATCTAGACTAGTGCGATGGACTTCCCTGGCAGTCCAGTGGTTAAGGCTATGCTTCCAGTGCGGGGAGGTGAGGATTTAATCCTTGTTTGGGGAAATAAGATCCCACATACTGCAGGGCGCCACAAGAGAAAAAAAAAATATCAGTGTTTGAAGGACTGGGGACTGTTGCCTAACTGAGATGACACATCACAGGACCATCACAGCTATCAGTCACACAAAGTGACAGCTAGATAACAGAGGACCAGTAAAAAAGACTTTGTTCTTCCAATCCCCAACTCCAGAGGCTAGAGGGCTACCTCACTTCCCCACTGCTGTGGGGGAGTCTGTGAAAACAAGACTCAGAAGCCAGAGGAATGTAGCCAGAAATTTTATAAGATTGATATTTTGTTTTAGATTGGATTAAACTTTTGGTATGAGTTTGTGTACACAGACATTGAGGATTGACAAAAGATTTTATTTGGTTTCTGCACATGTATAAACTGAGTTTTTTTAAATTAAAATTCATTTTTTCCTATCACATGAGTTTGAGCAAACTCAGGGAGATAACGAAGGACAGGCAAACCTGGCATGCTGCGGGTCATGGGGTCACAAAGAGTTGGAGACGACTTAGCGATTGAACAACAACCACGGTCCTTTCCTTCCTTCCTTCTCTTTCCCATCTGCTTTAAAAAGATGGTGCTGATGAATTTACTTTCAGGGCAGCGATGGAGAAGCAGACACAGAGAACAGACCTATGGACACGGGGGGAGGGGAGGAAGGAGAGAGCGAGATGCATGGAGAGAGTGACATGGAAACTTACACTACCACATGTGAAATAGAGAGCCAAGGGGGATTTGCAGTATGCCTCAGGGTCAAGCAGGGGCTCTGTAGCAATCTAGAAGGGTGGGATGGGGAGGGAGGTTCAGGAGGGAGGGGTCATGGGTGTACCTATGGATGATTCTTGTGATGTGTGGCAGAAAACAGCAAAATTCTGTAAAGGAATTATTCTTAAATTAAAAAGTAAGCTAAAAAAATAATGAACTAGCTTATCTGAACAAGTTCAGTTTACATATCCAGATTTGGGATCTTTAATAAAACAAACATGTATGATAATCTCTTGTGATTTTAACTGCCCTCTTGTGGTCAGAGTCAATGATTGCCCTGATCTAAGAGGTGCTAAAGCTCTCTGTCCAAGGCCATTTCAGAGGGTATTGAGTTAAATATTGCTCTTTCAGGTTTTTTTGTTTGTTTTATTTTTAAATGACCAATCATGTGTAGAATCTGTTATATCCAATCACTTACCTTGATTCTAGAAAAATTCTTGTGTCATTTTGACTTTACTCAGATCCCCAAAGAGTTCATTTGTGGTGAATCATTCCCTTTGTCACTGAACATTTTCAAACAGAAATCTAGGCTCATTTGATTAGTCAGGCTGCTTGTACACTGTATGCAGGTCACTGCCAGTTATCGACTCTAGTCCTAGAATGACAGTGAGTGAATAAGAACAAAAAACATAACATTAAGTAGCAAGGAAAGTAAAAGTATCACTAGTAATACGTGTCAGTAATGAAGAAAAGAACAAAAGAGGATAAAACAGAAACATCATATTTTAATAAACAGGTGACAGTTGATTACAGAAAATTAAGCTTTCCAAAAATTAAGAGAGAAAGGAGAAGGTGCAGGTAGAATTAAGTGCCAATCTTGTTATTATTTTGGAATGGTTCATAGTCCCATACACTATGTAATTTCACTGTACGGCACAGGGACTTTGCTGGTGGTTCACTGGTTAAGACTCTGTGCTCCCAATGCAGAGGGCCCAGGTTTGATTCCTGACTGGGGAACTAAGATCCACGTGCCATTCGGCATGGCCAAAATTAAAAAAAAAGAGCATCTAGTAGATGGCACAGAATTATCATAAAGCCCCTGAAGTAGTGCTAGGTCCCCAGGCCTTTTCTGTCCTTAATAAACAAATGTCATCTAATCCCCTACCCCATTTTGAAAGCAAAAGCCATGCCATCCATTTTTCTGTTTAAGCGCCTTCTGTGTTGGGTTTTCCACAGTCGGGAAACCTTAATTTTCTGCAGAGAACACTCGATTGGAAATCAAGAGCTTTTTCACTATTTGCCTGAAATGTAGCAATGATGTATTTGGAATGTTAGCTAACTCCTCTGTTCTGTGCCTCCCTCTCAGGCCTACATCCGGCATTCAATATTCCTAAAACTTATTTTCATTAGAGGGCATTTCATCTGAATCACTTTTTATACTCTGTGTCCTTATGTACATCAGGTGGCTGCTACCAGTGCAGCATTCCCTAAAAGGGTGCCTCACTATTCTCTAGATTGTTTGCCAGGCTGACAACCATTTGGTAGGTCTTCAAGCTAACACTTTTTTGACCTGACTAGCAGTTGTCAAGGGAGGGTTTCAAATGACAATCAGAATTCCAGTTCCTTTTTCAAATGACTCACTGACTACAACACTGAGAGATTAAAGCTGTTTAATGGGAAGGTCAATGGGAAAGTAGCCAAGTTCATACATGAAGAAGGAATGTTGACTACCTGATAGCTATTGTGTAAAACGCTGTGTCAGACTTGTTTCCAAAGATGGCTGCCCGTCTCCCATCAAACATGGTCTTTAAAAACAAAGACACAAATGCTTTCATTGAGTATAGCTGTGTACCATGAACTACACCTATTTGAAGTGCATAAAATAATGAACCACAGGCTCTTTTGTCCTTGCCACTCCCCCATCAAGAACTAGAGTCCATTTTCCCTACTCTTCATTTGGGACTGAATATTTATTGCACTTACCTTTCTTTGTTTTCTCATTATTTATTGAGTTTGTGTACAGATGTCTTGTAAGTTCAGATTTCTTAGCAACTAGGGATTCCCTGGCGGTCCAGTGGTTTGGACTTGTGCTTTCACTGCAGGAGCCTGGATTCAATCCGCAGTTAGGGAACTAAAACCCTGCAAGCCATGTAGCATGGCCCAAAAAACCTCCACAAAGAACCAAAAAAAAAAAAACCCCACCAAATTTCTGCAGGATCTATACTTGAAGAGTAGTACTTAAGGAGCTTCATGCACAAACCCCATTCACACCTGATTTTGATGCTGAGATCCTAGCACATCCATAATAAGGTGAGAAATTCTGGGGAGAGGCTAAACATATTTTGTATGTGGGGGAAAGAAGTAATTTTAATCAAATGGCAGATTTAGCAAAACGTGTTTCCAAAGGTGGCTACAACAATTCCTCCATCGACATGGTCTTCTGTAACATGATCTTAGTACTCCTTCATGACAGAGTCTGTTTGACTTTCTCTTGAATATAAGCTGGACCCTGTGATGCTCTTGATCAATTGAATGTATTAAAAGTGATTCTTCATGAGTTCTGGGGTGTTCATTAGGACTGTTTCAGCTTCTGTTTTTGTTTCTTGGGAGCACTGAGTTGCCCTGTAACAGGTCCAGGAACCCTGTTGGAGAAGAGACAAGGAGCCCTGAGCCACTTGGAGAGGGGGGCGATCCCAGAAGTCCAAGAATCCCAGTGGAGCCTTTGGATAAATCCAGTCCCAGCTCCTATCAGCCTGCAATTTCATGAGAGAACCGTGGCAGGACCATTTGAAGAATCCCCTGAAGAAGCTCAGTCAATCCATGAAACTGCAAAATACAATAAAATTGTTGCTTCTTAAGCTTATTGAATTTTGGAGTGATTTGTTATGCAACGATACATAAAAAAATAGATATTATCCACCGTAGGATGTGTCCCCATTTCAGAGATGTTAAAGTGTGAAAAATGTGCCCCCCGTACCCGCGCGCGCGCGCACACACACACACACACACACACACACACACACGTAATCACTATTCCCAGAATGCAATTCTGTGGACAAGTAAGGACAATCTGTGTGCTAGTTACTTTGCTTTGTTATCTTCTTACTATAAATTTCCGTGATTATTTTATTCCTCTCCTTCTCTCTTCCATTGCCTAACTTTTAAATTTTTTGCCAAATTTTTTACAATTAATAAAGCACCAGTGCTCATATTTTTTAACCTCTGCTGCCACCTTGTGGTTATCTTTCATTACTGTACGTGAAAAGAGGGCATCTTAGGGCATCTGCTAAGGTATCAGATCAGGCACAAGTGTAGTGGAAGAACATCAAAAAAAAAAAAAAAAAGAAAAACTGGCAGAACATGCAAGATGGTCTTTTCACTATAATGCTCAGGATCAGAGGCACAAATCTAGTATATGCTATATATGTGCCTCCAATGTATCAGTATTTATCCTTTAAAATCCTTTCAGTATGTCTAACCTTACCTTAGTAGTTCCCCATTCCTCATCTTAGTTCAAACTAAGATGCATAATTAATCACATTAATTGTTGATCCTGCCTTACCATGAGTGTCAATTATGGCTTTTAATGGACTTGGGAAAACAATTGCATAGAAAGTTAAACCTATTGATGGTAGACCCATACATTAAAATGTCTTTGTAGACTTTCATGTTGGTCTAGAACTTCTCAGACTGGTGCGAAGCATTTTGGCTTTCTTTAAGTGGCAAAAATGAAAGAATCACTTTTAAGAAGTAGAATATATTCACAGCCCATTTTCCACAAGAAATAAGGACTATTAATCTTCTTGTCACCTATCTTTACCTCTCTTGCTCCTTTTTGTTGCTTCTTACTATCTCAAATTAAATCTTATTATGCTACTAAAAAGCACTAAAGAGCTTCTTATTGAAAGTGAAAGAGGATAGTGAAAAAGTTGGCTTAAAACTCAACGTTCAGAAAACTAAGACCATGGCATCTGGTCCCATCACTTCACGGCAAATAGATGGGCAAACAATGGAAACAATGACAGACTTTATTTTTTTGGGCTCCAAAATCACTGCAGATGGTGATTGCAGCCATGAAATTAAAAGACGCTAACTCCTTGGAAGAAAAGTTATGACCAACCTAGACAGAATATTAAAAAGCAGAGATATTACTTTGCCAACAAAGGTCCGTCTAGTCAAAGCTATAGTTTTTCCAGTAGTCATGTATGGATGTGAGAGTTGGACTATAAAGAAAGCTGAGCGCCGAAGAACTGATGCTTTTGAACTGTGATGTTGGAGAAGACTCTTGAGAGTCCCTTGGACTGCAAGGAGATCCAACCAGTCCATCCTAAAGGAGATCAGTCCTGAATATTCATTGGAAGGACTGACACTGCAGCTGAAACTCCAATACTTTGACCACTTTATGTGAATAACTGACTCTTTTGAAAAGACCCTGATGCTGGGAAAGATTGAAGGTGGGGAGAAGAAGGGGATGACAGAGGATGAGATGGTTGGATGGCATTATCGACTCTATGGACATGAGTTTGATTAGACTCCGGGAGTTGGTGATGGACAGGGAGGCCTGGCGTGTTTCAGTCCATGGGATTGCAAAGAGTCGGACATGACTGAGTGACTGAACTGAACTGATGCTACTATCCTTTTCTAAAAAATGTATTTTGCTATGTTGGATCTTGGTTGCTGTGCTCAGGCTTTAGTTATGGTAAGCGGGGGCTACCCTCTAGTTGCATTGTGAGGGCTTCTCATTGTGGTAGCTTTTCTTGTTGTGGAGCACAGGCTCTAGGGTGCTTGGGTGTCAGTAGCTGTGGCACGTGGGCTCACAGTTGCAGCTCACAGGCTCCAGAGCACAGGCTCATTAGTTGTGGCCTTCTAGCATGTGGGATCTTCCCTGACCAGAGATTGAACCAGTGTCCCCTGCACTACAAAGCGGATTCTTAACCACTGGACAACCAGGAAAGCCCTACTATTCTGTTTTTAAAAGATTCCACTGGCTTCCTATTACAGGAACATCCTTGGTAAATCAACCTCAACTGATCTGTCAAGCTTCACTTTTAATCACTCCCATGGGGCCTTCATCTGACTCTGCACCCCATGGAGTATATCCCACCAGGCTCCTCTGTCCATGGGATTTTCCAGACAAGAACATTGGAATAGGTTGCCATTTCCTACTCCAGGGAATCTTCCCCGACCCAGGGACCAAACCTGCATCTCTTGCATCTCCTGCACTGGCAGGTGGACTCTTTACCATTAGTGCCACCTATGAACACTGCCTTTTGATTGAATGCTGATTCAACTTGGTCTAACTAACTTTCTTAATGCAGAATAAAATTGAAAGCTGCTTTCATCATCTGTCCTAGGTCTTACACATTCTAAGAGCATCAAGAATCAGATACCAGTCAACAGGATTTTCTCCATTCCTTTCTTCCCCACCAAAGGCAATGCTAGTGGTTTTCGGTTATTTACTTGTAGTGCTTCTAACTCATTGCATGAAGTTGGGATTCCCTATTAAGTCCTATGTCCATTTGGCGGGGCTGGTGGGGGGAGGATTCTACAAATCTGGGCTCCAGGCTGGTACAGCTCTCTTGTGACTGGGGCATATAACAGAGGGATAATAGTATCTTGTATAAGAGTGTCTATATGCATGGCCAGATCCAGTCTGAGGGCAGAGGTACTGCTTCTTCTATTGTGATCATTCACACAGGGAATCTTGGATCCCATGATATTGTAAGGACTAGTAGTTCTTATAGAATACTGGTTCTTTCAGAATACTGATGAGCTTCTATCTTAAAAAAAATTTTTTTTTTAATTTATATAATTTTGAAGGTTATTTCCATTCATCGCTATTACAAAATATTGGCTATATTCCCCAGGGTTGTACAACACATCCTTGAGCCTACCTTACACCCACCTAATAGTTTGTGCCTCTCATGTCCCCATGCCTCTCCGACCCCTCCCCCTTCTCTGTCCCCACTGGTAGCCACTAGTTTTTTCCCTATGTCTATGTCTGCTTCTTTTTTGTTATAGTCATTAGTTTGTTGTATTTTTTAGATTCCACATATATGTGTGACATTATATAGTATTTGTCTTTCTCTCTCTGATTGCCATTACGTTATTTTGAATATTCTGAAGTTCTGCTGGAATGAAGCTGTTTTGAATTATTCCAAGTTTTATTTTACAAGTTACCACATCACATAGAATGTCATTATTTGTTCATTAGAAATATAGGGTACAGTGCAAGGCAGTAAGTGAGCTTGGAGTAAATTTGCATGAAACGAAGAAGGAGTCAATGATAGATACTCTCTAGAAATACATATTTATTGAGAGTTTAGCATACTTGTTTAGCATCTGTATTGCAGACAGCAAACAATCCTTTTAAAGCATCCTGGTTCTGACGATTCCAGCAAAGCCTTGTCTATAGATAATGGGCCTCAAATATTTCCTAGTTCTATGTCTGAAAAGTGAAGAAAGTAAATAGGCTGATTTAGGGTTTTACAGGCGTGAATGCACTTCTAATTGGATATAAATGACAGGTCTTGCTAAAGGAAACCAAACTGGCTGTGGCTAGATTGGGATTCATCAAATATCTACCATATAACAAATACAGACTCTTCTGGTAAAGAAATCAGAAAGAAATCTTTCAGAGAATTAGTGCTCTTCTCCCCTACTGTATACTTCTGTGTGATTATGTGGCATGAGGAATCTGAGATTAACTGAAAAAAGATATAGATGATTCTGTATTTAGGAGGACTGGCTTTAAGAACAAAATAAAGACTTGACACTTGGAACACAGACGGCTTACCTGTGTTGCAGGGAGCTCTGTACTCAGCAAAAGCTGCTTCATCTGAAAGACACGATGGGGGAGAAGCTTGAGAATTGGGAGCTTCAATGGGACAGGATTTCATGGAGAGGTTTTCACAGATCAGAACTGCACACTTGACTGAAGGAGGAACTGTGTCATTGCAGAAATATCAGCTCATTGGGGAAATAGACAAAAATGGTCGAGGGGTTTCCTCTCTTGATATCATTGAAGGAATTCCCTTCTCTGGGGGAGAAGTGAAGGGCTGCCCACACTGCAGTTGTTCAAGCAAAGTGTAGGATGGGTCTAATCGTGGCGTGTGTCCTTTCAGTTCTGTTTTGATATTTTCTTCTTTCTCCCTTCATGATATCTTCTCATCCTTCTTTCCAAGTCTGCAACATTCAAGTTCCTCTCCACTAATCAGAATAGTACTCACCCTCTGTCTTCCAACTGAATTTTTATTTTCTTTATTCTTAAACTTTTATTTAAAAATTTTTTGCAATACCGCATGGCAGAGTGGGATCTTAGGTCCCTGAGCAGAAATAGAACCCATGCCCCCTTCAGTGGAAGTATAGAGTCTTAACCACTGGACCACCAGGGAAGTCCCCCACTTTTTTTTTTTTTTTTTTGGATTGGTCTTCATTGACCATTCAAGGGGTTGTTCTCTTCCTATCTCTAATTTTCTCCTATAAGTATCTGTATAATTCTCCCAACTTTTATTTATTACTTTGCATTATTGAAGTATCTTTTAAAGAAGATTTATATATCTCCTTATCTGTAAACATTTCTTCATAAAACCCTTAGTCCCTTGGAAATCATTGCATGATTGGCAGACTTATGTTGTAGGTAGTTTTTATAGTAGTTTTATAGGCCAAGGTAGCAGGAACACGGTAATAGAATATGTGAAAAATGAGACTTACTTATACATGTCTGTCACACTCTAATTCCTTTATTATGGATTGAGGTAACTTAGGGTCCTTGCTGTTGTTGTTTAGTCACTAAGTTGTGTCTGACTCTTTGCAACCCTATGGACTGTAGCCCAGCAGGTTCCTCTGTCCATGGATAAGAATACTGGACAATACTGGACAAGAATACTGGATAAGAATACCAGACAAGAATACTGGAGCAGATTCCCATTTCCTTCTCCAACTTAGGGTCTCAGTCCTCTGTTACGCCCCGGTCTCATAGTAATCATAGACTTTCACGATAGCAGGTTGCAGGTCTCTTACAGGCATATCTTATAGAACAGGGAAGGAAAAGCTCAGGGTCTGATTGGTTACCTGAAAAAAGACGGGGAGAATAATCCAGAATCAAGGAGTCCTCACCTCTTTTCCTTTAGCTCCATTCAGTCTTCACCCTTTGAGGAACAGTCCTGTTGCTGGTAGTGTTTAATCTCAAGGCAGCTGTGCTCCCTCACTGCTCTTGTAGGAGGATGGTGATGAAGATTTTAGAGTAGGAGACTGAGGAGTTAGAGAAGAGATCCTTAGAGTAATGAAAATTTACCAGACTTTTAAACAATTAAAACAAGTCAGGGACTTCCCTGGTGGTCTGACAGCTAAGATTCCACACTCCCAATGCAGGGGGCCTGGGTTCCACCCCTGATCAGGGAACTAGATCCCACATGCTGCAAGTGAGTTTGCATACTGCAACTAAAGATTCCGCATGCTGCAAGGAAGACGGAAGATCCTGCGTGCTGCAACTAAGACCCGGCACAGCCAAATACATAAATATTTAGGAAAAAACGGTTCATGTTTCTCCATAATGTCCAATATATGGATCTGCTCAGAGTGAGAGAGAATTTTTTCTTTTTAACTAAAAAATTCTTTTTTTGGCCGTGCCATTCAGCATGCGGGATCTTAGTTCCCTGATCAGGACAAACCCACATCATCTCAGTGGAAGCTCAGAATCCTAACCACTGGACTGCCAGGAAGTGCCCAGAAATTCTTTAAATTGGTGGACTGACCCTATCTATATTAGTTTTTCCAAATATTTAGAAAACATTTTTCAAAGTATAAACATTCACGAACAAAATCAGAGTGGTTTCTTGTGTTGCTAATGAAATTGATTACTTTATGATGAAACTAACTATGATTAACACTTCTAGACTGACAACATATCTCCCTGTCTATATCTACCTATGTATATATCTATCTACTTGCCTATCTATTTACCTACATCTAATTTTTGGTATATATTTATGTTAAGATGAGGTTGGCATAATCATTGGCTGACTGCTGGGAACACTTCCTACCCTTAATCAGCAACTTTCAACTAAGCTTCTAGGTTATCGAGCCTGTTTGTGGAAAAGCGTGTCTAGAACTCACATGGAACTCACATTCGACACCTGAGTAAACATGTGCCTTGGGTAAGTTTCTTCATTTATAAGATAGAAATAATAAAACCTATCTTCCTAAATTGTTATGGAGACTGAGTGTCTACCTGAAGCAGACAGAAATACTCATATTCCCATTTTAGTACAAACAAATCCATATTCCCTGAAAAGCTCATATTCCCCCCATCCCTACCATGCTTCTGACACTCCAAATTCCAGGGAAGACTGCAATGAGGAAAGAGAATTTATAATATTATCTAATGGAACTGGAAGAATGTGCTTTTCAAGGAGGCTTCCCTTATGATCGCTTTTCTCATATCAGGTACCTCCCAGGTGAAGAGACCCAAGAGTAATGTCCACCTGCTTGTGACTAGCAAGGCTGCAGGGCTCTTACCTGTCCCACCTAAATCAGGACGTTGTTGTTGCGCCCTTCTATCCTGCTCACGTGTGACATTATATAGTATTTGTCTTTCTCTCTCTGATTGCCATTACGTTATTCTGAATATTCTGAAGTTCTGCTGGAATGAAGCTGTTTTGAGTTATTCCAACATTCATACAACTACAATGTATACTCAGAATGTATACTCAGAATACTGAGTATATATTGAGAATGGAAATTGCAAGGAATTATGTTAGACGTGTTTTTTAAAAATAATATTTGTTAGGGCTGGATGTGGCTGTCAGACTGAAGTTAATGGTTTATAGTCCTGATTGATTCCAAGTGTAGAGAATGGAGAAGGAAAGCGAGCATGAGTTGCTGTTATTTTGATAGCTCAGTTGGTAAAGAATCCAACCTCCACGTGGGAGATCTGGGTTCGATCCCTGGGTTGGGAAGATCCCCTGGAGAAGGGAAAGGCTACCCACTCCAGTATTCTGGCCTGGAGAACTCCATGGACTGTCCATGGGGTCGCAAAGAGTCAGACATGACTGAGCGACTTTCACTTCACTTCACTTCACTTAAGAAAATCCAACGAAGATCTGTGGCATAATAAGAGATGCTTATCTCTGCCCCTAGATCTCCATACAAGAACTTCTAGGACCTTGAAGTCTCTGGAGTGAAGAGAGTCTTTTTGTATGCTAAAAAGGTGACTAGCCTCAGGGGTATGGTTGCCAGAGGAACTAGTCACATGATTAGAGGGTTGGAACTTTTAGGCTCAACTCCCCCTCCTATTATGCACCCCTAGGGAGTGGAGAGAGGCTCAGGGTTGAGTTAATCACCAGTGGTTAATGATTTAAATCAGCCATGCGTATGTAATGGGCTTCCAGAGGATCCCATGGACAGAGGACCCTGGCAGGTTACCGTCCATAGCTTAGCAAAGAGTCAGACGCGACTGAAGCAACTTAGCACGCAAGCCTGCGTGATGGGACTGCTACAAAAATCCTAAAGAAAGGGATTCAGAGAACTTCCAGGTTGGTGAACTGTAATAGTCGCCTTGATAGTTCTGCTTTGTGGACCCTGAATTTTACAATGTCTTGTGAATTTTGTAACCCAGAAATTGATAGCGTTCTCTCATGTGGGTGGCCGGAGGGCTAGGGTACAATATGTCACAATAAATGACGCTCGTTACGGAAACTAGGAGCATCAAGAGGGGGGAATGAAGAAGGAATTCATAGGACCTGGTCTCCATCTTAGGCCTGTTCATGCTGATCGTGCTCCACCACCTCTCCAATGGACTCTGAACTCTGTGTTTAGTGCCTATGGAAACGACAACAGAAGGGTAAGACCCCCTCTGGACAGGGGAACCTTGAAGATCGTATCCAGGCTACTCATCAGCTAAGAGAACACATACACTAATCACCCCTTCCACCAGACTGGCCATGAATTTTTCTGTACCTATTGGAGTGTAACCTCAGGCTTATTGATTATTGGCTAATTGTTTAACTGTCTGAGCACATGGCACATGAATGATGGGTTTATTGGGATTGTATTTACCCTTCCTTTGTTTATGTAAGTCTCAAGGAATTTGGGGTGGTGGGTTCGGACACATACACATGGGGTATAAAAGATTGTCACAAATGCTGGTTGGGGTCCTTGGATCTGCCTTGGGCCCGCCGGTGTAATAAACTGCACTCCACTATCTGCATTGTCCTTCTGAGTGAGTTTGTTTTCCAGAACGCGTGGCTACAACATTTGGTGCATTGACCGGGAAACTTCTCACTTTGAGGAGACAGGTCTCATTTGAGGCTACCCGGAGGCTTTGTGGCTTGAATCTCCTAGAAGGGGGAAGGCGCCTCACCCCTCCGGAAGAATTCAATCTTTCACCGCCAGGTTTCTCTCGCTTTGGCAGGTAGTGAACGACAGCAGGGGAACGGAGCGCTCAGGTGAGGAGGAACCCACCCGGCAGGGTGGAAGAGGGGGCCTGATCACCCCCCTGGGAGCGACTAGAAGGAGCGGGGACCCACAGGAGCCTGGAATAGTCAGGCAGCAGCGATTGCTTGGTACACAGGTCGACGAGCGTGCTAGGGTTTAGGAAGGAAATTTGTGAAGGTCATTTAGGAGGTGTGTCCACGCCGTCTCAGGGAAAATTATTACCAGCGATCGCCAGGGGATTTTTAGGACAGGAAACTGGCCCCTGTGTGCTCATATTCTGCCCTCCCCCAGGAAGTGTCCCGTCTGCTGTGAAATTCTTGACCCCCTTGGAATTGTCAGGCTAGAAGGAGGGGGATACATAAATGAGTATGAATTGGCTTTTCCGGAGATGGCCTGGGACATGGGATATTTAATCCATCTGTGTTTTCATCTGCACCTGATGAAGCCCACCAAGGCAGAACAGACTTTAAGGGAGAAACAGTCTTGGACCATTTGGTGTTCTGGTTCGGCTGTTCTGACTGGCAGGTGAAGACACACCGATCCCCCTTCTCCCTCTGGGATCTGGCAGGAAAGGCTCTTCCCACCCCAATTAGGAAGGAGGCAGAATGGCAACTCAAGTGTCATTGAGTGGAAATAGCAGAAGTACACAGGGTACTGAGAACTTCATAGACAGAACGAAAAGAAAAAGTAGAAGAAGGTCCAAGAAGGTAAACAAGATGCAGGGACTTGAATCTAAGGCAACTGTATTGGAGTGCATAATTCAAAATTTAAAGAAGGGATTAGGAGGAGCCTATGGGGTGAAGATGACACCTAACCGCTTCCACATACTCTGTGAGGTCGAATGGCCCCCTATGGGAGTAGGATGGCCACCAGAGAGCACCATGAGCTTAAAAATAGTGGAAGTAGTCTATACAGTAGTCACAGGAGAGCCAGGACACCTGGATCAATAGCCATATATTGACTCATGGCTAGGGTTAGCTGAAGACCCTCCTACTTGGACAAGGTTCTGTATCCAGAAGGGAAAGGGAAAAATATTACTGGCACAAAAATTGACTGATGATAAAAAAATAAATTCTACAGGATTTGGACAGGGATGACCTGACCCCTCCCCCATACTGGATAATGACATGCCTGCCTCCCAGTGTTTCACCAGGACCGGAGGCCGCCTTAATGCCCGATCCAGGGCCAGGTGAAGTTCCTGTAGCAGCCTCTGCTCTTCCGCCAGCTCTCCCAGAGTTTGTAGAGCCGCTGCTTTGGCAGGCTCTGAACCCGGTGACAGAAACCTCTGGCCAGCACTTCCAGGATCCGGCTCCATCCGCACCGCCCAAGCTATACCCGCCTCTCCCGGTGAGTACTGACAAGAAGGGGAGGGAGACGTTGGAATTAAGCAGAGACCGCGCTCTGCCAGAGAGCTGGAGGGAATGAAAGAGAACAGACGAGAGACTTACAGTGCTAGCTGCTGCTCTGAGAAAGTCTATCTCGGGCCCTCCGGAAAACCTTATCTGCCTCAGGGACAGGACAGTCCTTCAACAGGTCCCAACGGAGACCCCAGGCCCCGTTACCGCCAAACCAGTGTGTCCGGTGCCGAGCTTTTGGCCACTGGAAGAGTGAATGCCCTAAGGTAAGGAAGGAAGAGGAAGCTTTCTTCAGTTGTGGGGCTTGCTGACTTGCAAATTAAATAGGTCTGCCAGGGCTAAGAGATAGCAGGTCCCTGAGAGCCCATGGTAACCTTAAAAGTGGGGGACCAAAACATTGACTTCATGGTGGATACAGGAGCAGAACTGTCGGTAGTAACAAAACCTGTGGCACCTCTGTCCAAAAAGACTACCGCTGTAACTGGGATATCGGGAGAAGAGATGATTAAATCGTTTTGCCAGCCCAGAAAATGTCAAATGGGGGGGGGGGGGGGGCAGCTGGCACCAAGTGATTCATGAATTCCTTTACATTCCTGATTACCCAGTACTCCTGTTGGGAAGAGACTT
Organism: Dama dama; assembly: GCF_033118175.1. NCBI lineage: Eukaryota > Metazoa > Chordata > Mammalia > Artiodactyla > Cervidae > Dama > Dama dama. The sequence goes on from NC_083702.1 coordinate 19,216,428, forward strand.
GCTCTCCAAACTAGGAGCACAAGTGACTTGCTCCCCTGAGGAGAGGCCCACCTTCCGGATGGACACTATGACTTATTTAGTCTCTCTCTCAATACCATCCCAAGATGAGTGGAGGTTGCATGAGCCTCCGAAGGAAGAACCAAGTGGGTTGGAAGAGCATGAGAGAGCTAACTCAACTATTCCCTGAGGTCTTGGTGGAAGACAAACCCCCCTCCCCCGCCCCCAAGGCTGGCTAAACATCACGCCCCAGTGATAATAGAGCTCAAACCAGGCACCATCCCGGTTAGAAAGCGCCAGTACCCACTACCGATAGAGGCCTGGGCGGGCATACTGCCCCACATCAACAGATTGAAACAAGCAGGCATTCTAGTAGAGTGCCAGTTGGCTTGGAATACGCTGATCCTGCTGGTCAAAAAGGAAGGAGGACAGGACTATAGGCCTGTACAAGATCTCAGGCTAGTCAACCAGGCTACTGTGACTTTACACCCCACTGTTCCAAACCCTTATACTTTACTTAGCCTCCTCCCGCCGAGGACTAAAGTTTATACTCGCCTAGATCTCAAGGAGGCCTTCTTCTGCGTACACCTCGCCCCAGCGTCACAGCCTATCTTTGCCTTTGAATGGGAAGATCCAGTCAGGGGCACCAAACAACAGCTCACCTGGACTCCCCCACAAGGGTTTAAGAACTCCCCAGCCATCTTTCGGGAAGGTTTGGCTTCTGACCTGAACTCATTCCTTCCGGAAGAGTACAGATGTTGGCTCTTACAGTACATGGATGACCTGCTGCTGGCTGCCGAGACCAAGGAAAAATGCTGGAAAGGGACAAATGCACTGCTCCAGCTGTTGATGGAAACAGGTTACTGGGTGTCGAAGAAGGCGCAGATCTGCAAGGAGGAGGTAAGGTATCTGGGGTTTGTTTTAAAGAAGGGTTCAAGGTTCCAGACCCTAGTTGGGTCCTATATACTGATGGCACTAGCCTGATAAAACAAGGACAACTGCTGTCAGGTTAGCCAAAGTACCATGGAATATTACTCAGCCATTAAAAAGAATTCATTTCAATCAGTTCTAATGAGATGGATGAAACTGGAGCCCATTATACAGAGTGAAGTAAGCCAGAAAGATAAAGAACATTACAGCATACTAACACATATATATGGAATTTAGAAAGATGGTAATGATAACCCTATATGCAAAACAGAAAAAGAGACACAGAAGTACAGAACAGACTTTTGAACTCTGTGGGAGAAGGTGAGGGTGGGATGTTTTGAGAGAACAGCATGTATATTATCTATAGTGAAACAGATCACCAGCCCAGGTTGGATGCATGAGACAAGTGCTCGGGCCTGGTGCACTGGGAAGACCCAGAGGAATTGGGTGGAGAGGGAAGTGGGAGGGGGGATTGGGATGGGGAATACATGTAACTCCATGGCTGATTCATATCAATGTATGACAAAACCCACTGAAATGTTGTGAAGTAATTAGCTTCCAACTAATAAAAAAAAAAAAAAAAAAAAAAAGAAGAAGAAGAGGCCATCAAGACTGAAAAGGGATGGTGGGAATTGCCAAATGGCAAATTATTGGTACTGGAGGAGCTGACACACAATCTGGCAAGCCAAACACATCAAGCAACCCACCTAGGCCATGCTGCCTGCTCACAGGTTAATGCTGCCTCTCGGGCATTCAGACAAAAACCTCCGGGTATTCAGATGAAAGGCACGCTGCCCTTTGAACACCTGGGAGTGGACTTCACTGAAATGAAACCTCACTGACACTACTGTTACCTGCTGGTCATGGTATGTACATTCTCGGGATGGGTAGAAGCTTTTCCTACCTGGACTGAACGAGCATCAGAAGTAGCCCATTGCCTGCTTAGGGAAATAGTTCCCAGATTTGGACTTCCTACCAGCTTTGGTTCAGACAATGGCCCGGCTTTTGTAGCTGATTTAGTATAACAAGTAAGCAAAACTTTAAACATCAGATGGAAACTGCACACTGCATATAGGTCCAGAGTTCTGAGATGGTGGAATGAACCCACCGGACACTTAAAGAGACTCTCCAAATGGATCATAGAGACTGACTTGTCCTGGGTGGACTTGCTTCTGAAGGCTCTGCTCAGACTCAGGATGACCCCACGGTCCCAAGGCTATTCTCCATATGAAATTGTGTATGGGAGACCCCCTCCCATAATAAAACAGGTGTCAACAAATTTGCCTCAGGTAAGGGGGGGAGGGATAGAATTTCACTGCAGATGGAACTAGGTAAGGTAATAAATCGGGTAACTAAGTTTGTACAAGAAAGGGTGCCGTTCCCCCTTGGGGAACAGATTCATGAGTTTATGCTTGGTGACCAAGTATGGGTCAAAGATTGGAAGCATGATTTGCTAGCCCCTTGGTGAAAGGGCCCTTATGTTATTCTAACTACCCCTACTGTAGTTAAAGTTGCAGGTATTGTCCCTTGGATTCATCATATGGGGATGAAGAGAACATACCACGCAGACCCAAAAAACGCTGAGTGGACTGCTCAGAGGGACCCCACTGACCCTCGAGAGACCAAGATCATCCTTAAGAAGAAGGAAAAGAAGATCCCGGAGGAGCCCCTTCAGGATGAAGCTAAACAATCAACTCCTGCTGCTTGGCCACAACAATGTGATTTTGAATTTAACTTACTTTTCAACTCAGGACAATGTTTTCGTCTCACGGGCACATTCCTACGTGGACTTCCACACTTCCAACTGCTGGGTTTGTGGAGCTATGCCTCTGTCAGTGATGGATGGGGGGGGGGGGGGGGTGTCACCACTCTGCCAAGGAGATTTCAAACCACTCTGCTCTTTTCTGGGATGACAAAAAGAGATTTTCCTCTTTCTTGTCAATCATAACCTCTCCTTGCTCTCTTGGTGTAAGACCTACAGCCAATAGACTTGGGTCATGGGGTTATATTTGATATAAATGCCAGTGTAACAAAAGTCTAACTTACAACAAGCCCCAGTAAATCTACCTTATTTACATATTAGGTGGACAAGATCTGTGTTTCAATGGTATGAGTATATTGCTGCAATATTCGTACCCCTATAGGAACAACAGATATTATGATTAAAGTAGAGGCCTTGACTAATTTCACAAAACAGGCCCTCCTAGATAGAACAAAAGCCATCCAAGCCTTAAATGAAGAGCAAATCCAAATGAGAAAAGCAGTAATTCATAAGAGAATGGCTTTGGACATACAGCTGCTCAAGGAGGGACCTGTGCTATAATTAAGGTTGAATGTTGTTTATACATTCTTGACTTATCTGGCAGTGTATTGACTGCTTTAGATTGCAGAGGTCTAGCCCCGGCAGGACTAGGAATACCCAAGGGATGAGTGGCATCGGCGAGGAAGAAGACAGACACACACAGAAGGTTGTGTAGAAGAGGTAGCTTTTTTTTTTTTTTTTTTTCAGGATAGCTCAGTTTTTATAGAATGAACGTCACCTCCCCCTTAAGTCACCACATATTACATCAGATATTGGTTTCGTGCTTCTGTCAATATTTTTCTTTCCCATGTTTTCCCCCTATGCATTCATCTAGAACATTTCTGATTACAGGGTTTTTTCTTAAATGTCCCGTACATAGTTTTCTTGCCTCAATGGACTAACATTTTCATTCTAACAAAACAATGTTCTACAAATCTCAGGTATAGTGTAAATTCTTTGGACAATAAAACAATACATGGGAAGGGTCACAGTAGCATGTTTGACATTTCTGAGAATAGTACCATGTGAAAACCCTGATATTTTTCTTTACCTGAAACCACAAAATCTCAATTTACAATGATTAACTATTAAACAGCAAAAACACCTCTAAAACAGCAAAACACCTCTGTTAATAATGAGATAATGGCAGTGAAGCTGGTTAATATAAATCTTCTATTGAAATTCTATGTATCCCATTTCCTAACTCTACAAAAATACCCATAATCTTCCATGTTGTTTAAAGAAAGGGAAACAATGAACAAATAGCAGCAAAGAAACAGCAATAATGAAAACCCTTTCAACCAAGGAGCAAGTAAACTGAAGCAGTATATCTACTTCTAAATCTAAATGCCTCTACTCTTTTTTTATTCTAGAACATTATAATCTTTTTTTTTTTCATTTATTTTTATTAGTTGGAGGCTAATTACTTCATAACATTGAAGTGGGTTTTGTCATACATTGACATGAATCAGCCATGGAGTTACATGTATTCCCGATCCTGATCCCCCCTCCCACCTCCCTCTCCACCTGATTCCTCTGGGTCTTCCCAGTGTACCAGGCCCGAGCACTTGTCTTATGCATCCAACCTGGGCTGGTGATCTGTTTCACTATAGATAATATACATGTTTTGATGCTGTTCTCTCAAAACATCCCACCCTCGCCTTCTCCCACAGAGTCCAAAAGTCTGTTCTGTACATCTGTGTCTCTTTTTCTGTTTTGCATATAGGGTTATCATTACCATCTTTCTAAATTCCATATATATGTGTTAGTATGCTGTAATGTTCTTTATCTTTCTGGCTTACTTCACTCTGTATAATGGGCTCCAGTTTCATCCATCTCATTAGAACTGATTGAAATGAATTCTTTTTAATGGCTGAGTAATATTCCATGGTGTATATGTACCATAGCTTCCTTATCCATTCTTCTGCTGATGGGCATCTAGGTTGCTTCCATGTCCTGGCTATTATAAACAGTGCTGCGATGAACATTGGGGTGCATGTGTCTCTTTCAGATCTGGTTTCCTCAGTGTGTATGTCCAGGAGTGGGATTGCTGGGTCATATGGCAGTTCTATTTCCAGTTTTTTAAGAAATCTCCACAATGTTCTCCATAGCGGCTGTACTAGTGTGCATTCCCACCAACAGTGTAAGAGGGTTCTCTTTTCTCCATACCCTCTCCAGCATTTATTGCTTGTAGACTTTTGGATCGCAGCCATCCTGACTGGCGTATAATGGTTCCTCATTGTGGTTTTGATTTGCATTTCTCTGATAATGAGTGATGTTGAGCAACTTTTCATGTGTCTGTTAGCCATCTGTATGTCTTCTTTGGAGAAATGTCTGTTTAGTTCTTTGGCCCATTTTTTGATTGGGTCATTTATTTTTCTGAAATTGAGCTGCAGGAGTGGCTTGTATATTTTTGAGATTAATCCTTTGTCTGTTGCTTCATTTGCTATTATTTTCTTCCAATCTGAGGGCTGTCTTTTCACCTTGTTTATAGTTTCCTTTATTGTGCAAAAGCTTTTAAGTTTCATTAGGTCCCATTTGTTTATTTTTGCTTTTATTTCCAATATTCCGAGAGGTGGGTCATAGAGGATCCTGCTGTGATTCGTGTCAGAGAGTGTTTTGCCTATGTTCTCCTCTAGGAGTTTTATAGTTTCTGGTCTTCCATTTAGATCTTTAATCCATTTTGAGTTTATTTTTGTGTATGGTGTTAGAAAGTGTTCTACTTTCATTCTTTTACAAGTGGTTGACCAGTTTTCCCAGCACCACTTGTTAAAGAGGTTGTCTTTTTTCCATTGTATATCCTTGCCTCCTTTGTCGAAGATAAGGTGTCCATAGGTTCGTGGATTCATCTCTGGGCTTTCTATTCTGTTCCATTGATTTATATTTCTGTCTTTGTGCCAGTACCATACTGTCTTGATGACTGTGGCTTTGTAGTAGAGCCTGAAGTGAGGCAGGTTGATTCCTCCAGTTCCATTCTTGTTTCTCAAGATTACTTTAGCTATTCGAGGTTTTTTGTATTTCCATACAAATTGTGAAATTATTTGTTCTAGTTCTGTGAAAAATACCGTTGGTAGCTTGATAGGGATTGCATTGAATCTATAGATTGCTTTGGGTAGAATAGCCATTTTGACAATATTGATTCTTCCAATCCATGAACACGGTATGTTTCTCCATCTGTTTGTGACCTCTTTGATTTCTTTCATCAGTGTTTTATAGTTTTCTATGTATAGGTCTTTTGTTTCTTTAGGTAGATGTACTCCTAAGTATTTTATTCTTTTTGTTGCAATGGTGAATGGTATTGTTTCCTTAATTTCTCTTTCTGTTTTCTCATTGTTAGTGTATAGGAATGCAAGGGATTTCTGTGTGTTAATTTTATACACTGCAACTTTACTATATTCATTGATTAGCTCTAGTAATTTTCTGGTAGATCTTTAGGGTTTTCTATGTAGAGAATCCTGTCATCTGCAAACAGAGAGAGTTTCACTTCTTCTTTTCCTATCTGGATTCCTTTTACTTCTTTTTCTGCTCTGATTGCTGTGGCCAAAACTTCCAAAACTATGCTGAATAGTAGTGGTGAGAGTGGGCACCCTTGTCTTGTTCCTGATTTCAGGGGAAATGCTTTCAATTTTTCACCATTGAGGGTGATGCTTGCTGTGGGTTTGTCATATATAGCTTTTATTATGTTGACGTATGTTCCTTCTATTCCTGCTTTTTGGATAGTTTTAATCATAAATGGATGTTGAATTTTGTCAAAGGCTTTCTCTGCATCTATTGAGATAATCATATGGTTTTTATCTTTCAATCTGTTAATGTGGTGTATTACATTGATTGATTTGCAGATTTAAAGAATCCTTGCATTCCTGGGATAAAGCCCACTTGGTCATGGTGTATGATGTTTTTAATATGTTGTTGGATTCTGTTTGCTAGAATTTTGTTAAGGATTTTTGCATCTATGTTCATCAGTGATATTGGCCTGTAGCTTTCTTTTTTGGTGGCATCTTTGTCTGGTTTTGGAATTAGGGTGATGGTGGCCTCATAGAATGAGTTTGGAAGTTTACCTTCTTCTGCAATTTTCTGGAAGAGTTTGAGTAAGATGGGTGTTAGCTCTTCTCTAAATTTTTGGTAGAATTCAGCTGTGAAGCCATCTGGTCCTGGGCTTTTGTTTGCTGGAAGATTTCTGATTACAGTTTTGATTTCCTTGCTTGTGATGGGTCTGTTAAGATCTTCTATTTCTTCCTGGTTCAGTTTTGGAAAGTTATACTTTTCTAAGAATTTGTCCATTTCTTCCAAGTTGTCCATTTTATTGGCATAGAGCTGCTGGTAGTAGTCTCTTATGATCCTTTGTATTTCAGTGTTGTCTGTTGTGATCTCTCCATTTTCATTTCTAATTTTGTTAATTTAGTTCTTCTCTCTTTGTTTCTTAATGAGTCTTGCTAATGGTTTGTCAATTTGTTTATTTTTTCAAAAAACCAGCTTTTAGCTTTGTTAATTTTTGTTATGGTCTCTTTAGTTTCTTTTGTATTTATTTCTGCCCTAATTTTTAAGATTTCTTTCCTTCCACTAACCGTGGGGTTCTTCATTTCTTCCTTCTCTAATTGCTTTAGGTGTAGAGTTAGGTTATTTATTTGACTTTTTTCTTGTTTCTTGAGGTAAGCCTATAATGCTATGAAACTTCCCCTTAGCACTGCTTTTACAGCGTCCCATAGGTTTTGGGTTGTTGTGTTTTCATTTTCATTCATTTCTATACATATTTTGATTTCTTCTATGATTTGTTGGTTATTCAGAAGTGTGTTATTTAGCCTCCATATGTTTGAATTTTTAACAATTTTTTTTTCCTGTAATTGAGATCTAATCTTACTGCACTGTGGTCAGAAAAGATGACTGGAATGATTTCAATTTTTTTGAATTTACCAAGGCTAGGTTTATGGCCCAGGATGTGATCTATTCTGGAGAAGGTTCCGTGTGCACTTGAGAAAAAGGTGAAGTTGATTTTTTTGGGGTGAAATGTCCTATAGATATCAATTAAGTCTAGCTGGTCCATTTAAAGTTTGTGTTTCCTTGTTAATTTTCTGTTTAGTTGATCTATCCATAGTTGTGAGTGGGGTATTAAAGTCTCCCACTATTATTGTGTTACTATTAATTTCCTCTTTCATACTCATTAGTGTTTGCCTTACATATTGCAGTGCTCCTATGTTGGGTGCAAATATATTTATAACTGTTATATCTTCTTCTTGGATTGATCCTTTGATCATTATGTAGTGTCCTTCTTTGTCTCTTTTCACATCCTCTATTTGAAAGTCTATTTTATCTGATATGAGTATTGCAACTCCTGCTTTCTTTTGGTCTCCGTTTGCGTGAAATATTTTTTTCCAGCCCTTCACTTTTAGTCTGTATGTGTCTCTTGTTTTGAGGTGGGTCTCTTGTAGACAGCATATATAGGGGTCTTGTTTTTGTATCCATTCAGCCAGTCTGTCTTTTGGTTGGGGCATTCAACCCATTTACATTTAAGGTAATTATTGATAGGTGTGGTCCCGTTGCCATTTACTTTGTTGTTTTGGGTTCACGTTTATACAGCCTTTCTGTGTTTCCTGTCTAGAGAAGATCCTTTAGCATTTGTTGAAGAGCTGGTTTGGTGGTGCTGAATTCTCTCAGCTTTTGCTTGTCTGTAAAGCTTTTGAATTCTCCTTCATATCTGAATGAGATCCTTGCTGGGTACAGTAGTCTAGGTTGTAGGTTATTCTCTTTCATACTTTAAGTATGTCCTGCCATTCCCTTCTGGCCTGGAGGGTTTCTATTGATAGATCAGCTGTTATCCTTATGGGAATCCCTTTGTGTGTTATTTGTTGTTTCTCCCTTGCTGCTTTTAATATTTGTTCTTTGTGTTTGATCTTTGTTAATTTGATTAATATGTGTCTTGGGGTGTCTCGCCTTGGGTTTATCCTGTTTGGAACTCTCTGGGTTTCTTGGACTTGGGTAGCTATTTCCTTCCCCATTTTAGGGAAGTTTTCAGCTATTATTTCCTCGAGTATTTTCTCATGGCCTTTCTTTTTGTCTTCTTCTTCTGGGACTCCTATGATTCGAAATGTTGGGGTGTTTCACATTGTCCCAGAGGTCCCTTAAGTTGTCCTCGTTTCTTTTGATTCTTTTTTCTTTTTTCCTCTCTGCTTCATTTATTTCCACCATTTTATCTTCTACCTCACTTATCCTATCTTCTGTCTCCGTTATTCTACTCTTGGTTCCCTCCAGAGTGTTCTTGATCTCATTTATTGCATTATTCATTTTTAATTGACTCTTTTTTATTTCTTCTAGGTCTTTATTAAACATTTCTTCTCAATCTTTGTCTCCAGGCTATTTATCTGTAACTCCATTTTGTTTTCAAGATTTTGGATCATTTTTATTATAATTATTCTAAATTCTTTTTCAAGTAGATTCCCTATCTCCTCTGCTTTTGTTTGACTTGGTGGGCATTTTTCTTGTTCCTTTACCTGTTGGGTATTTCTCTGCCTTTTCATCTTGTTTAGATTGCTGTGTCTGGAGTGGGCTTTCTGTATTCTGGAGGTCTATGGTTCCTTTCTATTGTGGAGGTTTTACCCAGTGGGTGGGGTTGGACGATTGGCTTGTCAAGATTTCCTGGTTTGGGAATCTTGCGTCAGTGTTCTGGTGCGTGGAACTAGATTTCTTCTCTCTGGAGTGCAATGGAGTGCCCAGTAATAAGTTTTGAGATGGGTCTATGTGTTAGGTGTGACTTTGGGCAGCTTGTATGTTGACAGTCAGGGCTATGTTCCTGTGTTGCTGGAGAATTTGTGTGGTATGTCTTGCTCTGAAACTTACTGGCTCTTGGGTGGTGGTTGGTTTCAGTGTAGGTATGGAGGCTTTTGGACGGTCTCTTATTACTTAATGTTTCATGTAGTCAGGAGTTTTCTGGTGTTCTCAGGTTTTAGGCTTAAGTCTCCTGCCTCTGGATTTCAGTTTTATTCTTCCAGTAGTCTCAAGACTTCTCCAACTAAACAGCACTGATAATAAAACTTCTAGGTTAATGGTGAAAAGATTCTTCCCCATGAGGGACACCCAGAGAGAGTCACAGAGTTACATGAAGAAGAGCAGAGGGAGGAGGGAGATAGAGATGAGCAGGAGGAGAAAAATGGGGACTCAAGAGGAGAGAGACAGATCTACGCAGTTGTCTGTTCCCAGAGTGTTCTCCATAGCCCAGACACCCACAAAAATTCACAGAATTGGATTGGGAAGAGAAGGGGAAAGGAGGAAATAGAGGTGTTCTGAGGTAGAAAACGGAGAGTCAAAACTGGGAGAGAGTAATCAACACACTCCTGAATAAAAATGGGAACTGAATATTGGCTTCTTAAATGTCCAAAATTTATATCACATACTGAAAAACAAAGATTAAAAATCTAGAGTAGAGGTTAGACTCTTAAAAATACAGTATTAAAAAGAAAAACACAAAAAATTTTAAAAATATATATGAAGTTCAGTTTAAAAATAGGGCTTCTCTTTTTTTTTTTGGCAAGGTTATAGTGAAATGAAAATGAAAATTAAGAAGTAGCAGAGGAGTAATAGAGGACTTTAAAAGGAAATAAGAGAAAAAGAAAAAAAAAAGAAAAGATTAAAAAAAAAACATGAAAAAAAACAAGAAAAAAAATTTTTTCCTAATTATAAAAATTGTAAAAATCTATGAAAATAAAGGTTAAGGAGTAATGGGGGAGTAATAGAGAATTTTAAAAGAAAATAAAAGAGAAAAAATAAAAAAGAAAAGAAAAGAAAAAAAATTTTTTTTAACTAAAAAAAAAAAGTAAAAATATATCTAGGAATTTCTCTGGAGCTGTTGCGCTCAGTGTGGGTTCGGTTCAGTTTCAGATAGCTCCTCGTTCCAGCTTACACTTCTCGATATCTATAGGCCCCTCCCAGTGTAGTCGGTGTTCTCTACAGGGATTTTAATCTGTTGCACCGGTCCCTTCTGAAGCGGTTCCCTTTGTTTATTTGGCTTCTGTTTGCCGGTCTGTTCAGTGCCTAATTTCCGCCCTAACACAGGCGGGCGGAGGTGGTCTCTTATTCAGGTAGCTAGTTCCGTCGCGCTGCGGGGAGGCGGGGGCGCTGCTTTCCCCGTCTACGCTGCTCAGGCTTGGCTGTTCTATATGGAGCATGCCCTGCGCTGCGCGGTGTTCCACAAAAGCGCGGACTCAGCTGTGCCTGTGTTTTGTGCCTTCCCCGTCGGAGCGGCTCAGGCAGCCAGGAGCTTGACGGGCACACTCTCCCCGGGTGCGGCGTGCCTTCTCCCCTCCGCGGTTCTAGTCTCAGTTTCCGCCGGCGCCAGTTGGGTGCATGCGCCTTCTCCCCTCCGCGGCCCCAGCCCCAGTCCCCACCCGCGCCAGCTGGGTGCTTGCGCCCTGTGTCTCGCCGCGACCCTCCCGGCGGATGTCGACCATCCAGAATCTCAGGAAGTCTTTGGTTAGAAACTGGAGGCCTGTTTGCAGTGCGGTAGGGGATGCGGTCCTTGGGGCCGAGCCTGCCCGTTTCCCCTCTCCCCTGCCTCCTGCCTCCAGCCGGGCTGGGCCGGTTCGCAGCCGGCTAGCTCCTCTGAACTTGCTCAGTCCCTTTGTTCTGTGAAAGGCTGGCAGTGTGTTCAGGCCGGTTAATTTTCTCTCTTTTGCTGTCCCACAGTTTAAGTTGCTATCTCACAAAAGCTCCCTCCGATTGCCCTCAGGGCACTCAGGCCTGGTCCTTACCCTAAGCAATGCCGCCCGCTCTTCTCCGTTCCGCCCCCACTTCCTGGTGGCAGATGCGGGTGTCTGGGGTACTTTTCTGCTGGGAGTTGCTTTTAGGCACGTAATCAGTGGGTTTTATTTATTTTCCCCCTCCCAGTCAGGTTGCCTTCCGAGATTCAAAAACTTCCCCCAGACCTGCCAGTGTGAGGGTTTCCTGGTGTTTGGAAACTTCCTCTATTAAGACTCCCTTCCCAGGACGGATCTCTGTCCCTATCTCTTTTGTCTCCCTTTTTATCTTTTGTATTTTGTCCTACCTCCTTTCGAAGACAATAGGCTGCTTTTCTGGGCCCCTGGTGACCTCAGCTAGAGATCAGAAGTTGTTTTGTGAAGTTTGCTCTGCATTCAATTGTTCTTTCGATGAATTTGTAGGGGAGAAAGTGGTCTCCCCATCCTATTCCTCTGCCATCTTGGCTCCTCCTCCTCAACTTTCTACTTGTAAAGATGATGCTGGTTTATCACTGTGGAGAAGTCATTTTTTTAATCTTACCTCATAAAATTTCTTATTATAATAGATTTTAGTTTATGAGCTTTTTTTAAAATAAAATCTTTTAATCAAAATTACTTTTTCTTTTGACAAATATTTGTTAACAGTTTGTGTTAGTCACTGTTCTAAGCACAGTGAATGCAGTCATGAACAAGAGTAGACAAACCCTTCTTAAGTAGGGTTTCTTAAGTTCATGGTTATGTACACAGTGTTAAAAGAACAAGTAATATCACCAAAACAAAAGAAAATACTGTGAACAGCTGTATTTTTCATGATTTAATACATTTTATGTATGAAACTTCTTCGGCCATAAAAAGTTTAGTTTTTACATATGACCTAAGATTAAAAACATATGTTCCTTCACCAAATATTCTCTATATTATCCCTATTAGCTTAGATAAATGTGATTCCTCTTCTGAACTGTTCCTGAGGCTCTTTTCTAAGCCCTTCAATGTGGTGGATGAAGAGTTCCTATCCTCTAAAGAAAAGAGCTACAAACGAGGAACAAAGCCATGTTAAGTTGACTCTTGTATTATTAATAAGTATGTTAATACAGTTAGGAAACTTGATTCTATGGCACTCAGTTTTCTTGTCTGTTTCGGTTCACTTCAGTTCAGTTGCTCAGTTGTGTCGACTCTTTGCAACCCCATGGACTACAGCACACCAGTCCTCCCTGTCCATCACCAACTCCCAGAGTTTACTCAAATTCATGTCCTTTGAGTCGGTGATGCCATTCAACCATCTCATCCTCTGTTGCCCCCTTCTCCTCCCACCTTCAATCTTTTCCAACATCAGGATCTTTTCAAATGAGTCAGTTCTTCGCATCAGGTCACCAAAGTATTGGAGTTTCAGCTTCAACATCAGTCCTTCCAATGAACACCTGGGACTGATCTCCTTTAGGATGGACTGGTTGGATCTCCTTGCAGTCCAAGGGACTCTCAAGAGTCTTTTCCAACATCACAGTTCAAAAGCATCAATTCTTTGGTGCTCAACTTTCTTTATAGTCCAACTCTCACATCCGTACATGACTACTGGAAAAACCATAGCTTTGACTAGATGGACCTTTGTTGGCAAAGTAATGTCTCTGCTTTTTAATATGCTATCTAGGTTGGTAACAACTTTTCTTCCAAGGAGCAAGCATTTTGTCTGTTTAATGGGTATAAATTACTTTGTGTCCTGGTTTTCTCATAGGAATATTGTAAAAGTCAAAAGAGAGGACTTATGGGGAAACATTTGTTCTAACTTAAAAATGTTATTTTCTTACTGCTGTTTTGAATGACTCTTACGTGATATATAAAGTAAGGAGTTGAAAGTATATTCCTTCTTGATTCCTTCAGGCTTGGATGGAAAAAAGAAAGTTTGAGATAAGAAGGGACTGAGCATTCAACTTAAAAATAGTGTGAGTTTTGATAAGGTATCTACAGCCTCCTTACTTGTAAAGTGATGAACTTCAGTTAGTTGCTTTCTTCTTTCCATTACATTAGGAAAGGCCTAAAGTATGACTGTGTGGATCACAATAAACTGTGGAAAATTCTGAAAGAGATGGGAATACCAGACCAGCTGACCTGCCTCTTGAGAAATCTGTATGCAGGTCAGGAAGCAACAGTTAGAACTGGACATGGAATGACAGACTGTTTCCAAATAGGAAAAAGAATACGTCAAGACTGTATATTGTCACTCTGCTTATTTAACTTATATGCGGAGTACATCTTGAGAAATGCCGGGCTGTAGGAAGCACAAGCTGGGTTCAGGATTGCCGGGAGAAATATCAATAACCTCAGATATGCAGATGAAACCATCCTTATGGCAGAAAGTGAAGAACTCAAGAGCCTCTTGATGAAAGTGAAAGAGGAGAGTGAAAAAGTTGGCTTAAAGCTCAACATTCAGAAAACTAAGATCATGGCATCTAGTCCCATCACTTGTTTGGAAATAGATGGGGAAACAGGGGAAACAGTGGAAACAGTGTCAGACTTTATTTTTTTGGGCTCCAAAATCACTGCAAATGGTGATTGCAGCCATGAAATTAAAAGATGCTTACTCCTTGGAAGGAAGGTTATGACCAACCTAGATAGCATATTAAAAAGCAGAGACATTACTTTGCCAACAAAGATCTGTCTAGGCAAAACTATGGTTTTTCCAGTAGTCAAGTATGGATGTAAGAACTGGACTATAAAAAAAGCTGAGTGCCAAAGAATTGGTGCTTTTGAACTAAACTGTGTTGTTGGAGAAGACTCTTTAGAGTCCCTTGGACTGCAAGGAGATCCATCCAGTCCATCCTAAAGGAGATCAGTCCTGGGTGTTCATTGGAAGGACTGATGTTGAAGCTGAAACTCCAATACTTTGGCGACCTGATGCAAAGAGCTGACTCATTGGAAAAGACCCTGATGCTGGGAAAGATTGAGGGCTGGAGCAGAAGGAGACGACAGAGGATGAGATGGCTGAATGGCATCACTGACTCAATGGACATGGGTTTGGGTAGACTCCGGGAGTTGGTTATAGACAGGGAGGCCTGGTGTGCTGCAGTTCATGGGGTCGCAAAGAGTCGGACATGACTGAGCAACTGAACTGGGACTGGAAAGTATGAGAAATTTAGAGAAGATCAAGTGATACAGACAGGAATAAAGAAGGACAATCAAGGAGAAAAGGAGAAAGAGGTGATGGGAAAGGAGGCGAGGGATGGAGAATAAAGAAAAAGAAATTGGCACAAAATATATTAGCCCAACTTTCAATGAATGGGAAAATAGCCAAAAGGCAAGTGGAAAAACATAACAAAACACTGACTTAATTTTAATGCACAGACTTGTCATTTGCTGTGAAATACACTAAGTCGATGTATTATTGTTAATATTTTTTAGGGGATGGGAGGAATTGAGAGATTGTGATTGACACATATACACTACTGACCTTATGTATAAAATAGGTAGCTAATGAGAACATACTGTACAGCACAGGGAGCTCTACCTAATGCACAGTGGTGACCAGAGTGGGACGAAACCCAAAAGGGAGTGGATATATTATCTGTGTGGCTTATTCATTTTGTTGTATAGTAGAAACTAATACAACATTATAAAGCAAGTATAAATAAGTAAATGTCTGTTGTTCAGTTGTGTCCAACTCTTTTGACCCCATGGACTGTAGCCCACCAGACTCCTCTGTCCATGGAATTCTCCAAGCAAGAATACTGGAGTGGGTTGCCATTTCCTTCTCCAGGAAAAACAATTATACTCCAACAAAAGTTAATTTAAAAATGCTTGTTTTATCTGAAGACTACAGGCAGCCAATATTGTTACCATTCTCTGATCTCTGTAGAGCTGTCAAGCAAGTCAGGCTTACTCAGCTCAACTAAAAGCAGTTTGACAACGGTGTCTTTCCTCCCAGTTTCAGGAACCGTAGCCACCTGAGTACCACAGAGCTCCGAGGAGTGCACTATTTCTTCACTTACTGAGAAATTCACATTCCCTGAAAGAGTGTGTTGATCTGAGCTTAGAGGTCTCAGGGACCTCTGCACATCATGTCCAATCTGGTGCTCTTGAAATCCCCAGAATCTACACAGTGTCCTAAGTTTTGTGAGCAATTCAAAAGCTTTTGTTGTTGTTCAGTTGCTCAGTTGTGTCCAACTCCTTGTGATCTCATGGACTGCAGCACACCAGGCTCCCCTGTCCTAAACCATCTCACAGAGCTTTCTCAAACTCATGTCCATTGAATCAGTGATGTCACCCAACCATTTCATCCTCTGTCATCCCGTTCTCCTCCTGCCTCCTATCTTTCCCAGCATCAGGGTCTTTTCCAAGGAGAAAAGCTTGCCCCTGATTTTAAGGAGCTGGCAGGTGCAAGGACGTGTATAGCATCCACTGAAGTCTTTGGCTTGTGGGGTCCAAAGAGGCAAACCCAATTTGAGGAACCTTCCTATTTTCACCATCTTTGAGTGGAGCAGTCTCTTCAGAGAACTCTCACTCACCTAGTGATTCGTCCATAACCAACCAGAATACTGATTGCCTCTCATCTGCTCAGAGGCAGGAGGAATATTGGTCTTTCTCCACGGGGACAGCCGTGAAGTCAGGAGAGGCTTCCAGCTGCACAGCCACCTGTAGCCCCTAGGGGGCAAAGCGACACCAGAGAGAGATGTTTAGAAAGGTAATAAGATGACACATGGGATGGGCAAGGGAGAGAGCCTGGAGTGAATCTGAGGTATTAAAAAGAGACAGATGGATTTCAAAGAGTAGCATTGACATAAACAGACTGCATGTATAAGATGAATTACAAGCTTTGCCTACAAAGGTCCATGTAGTCAAAGCTATGGTTTTTCCAGTAGTCATGTACGGATGTGACAGGCTGGGCGCCAAAGAAGTGATGCTTTTTTTTTTTAGAATTGATGATTTTGAACTGTGGTGTTGGAGAAGACTCTTGAGAGTTCCTTGGACTGCAAGGAGATAGGACCAATCAATCCTAAAGTAAATGAATCCTGAATATTTTACTGGAAGGACTGATGCTAAAGCTGAAGCTCCAATACTTTGGCTACCTGATGCGAAGAGCCTACTCATTTGAAAAGACCGTGATGCTAGGAAAGATTGAAGGCAGGAGGAGAAGAGGACGACAGAGAATGATATGGTTGGATGGCCTCCCCCACTCAATGGATATGATTTTGAGCAAACTCTGGGGTGTGGTGAAGGACAGGGAAGCCTGGTGGGCTGCAGTCCATGGGGTCACAAAGAGTCAGACACGACTGAGCGACTCAATGACTAAATGGGAAGCTGCTGCATAGCACAGGGAGTTCATCTCAGTGCTCTGTGTTGACCTAGAGGGGTGGGATTGTGGGTGGGATGGGATGGAGGCTCAAGAGGAGGGGATATATGTGAACATAGAGCTGACTGAGGGCAGGAGGAGGAGGGGGCGACAGAGGATGAGATGGTTGGATGACATCACTGGCTCAGTGGACATGACTTCACTGACTCTCCAGGAGATAGTGAAGGACTGGGAAGCCTGGTGTGCTGCAGCCCATGGGGTTGCAAAGAGTCAGACACGACTTAGCAACTGAACAACAACATATTTACATTAAAAGTTTGTATCAACTTCATATAGAACATATATATTTGTAAATATGTTTAATATAATATGTACTATGTTTATTAATTTTTTGTACCAGTAATGGAGGAACAAGGAAAGTGAAAATTGCATGTTGTCCTGAGGAAATTTAGGTACTGACTTAGACTGATGAGAATTCTCCCAGTTACCTTTGTAGTGATAGTCCATTTGGAGCTTCCTCTTTCAATTTTTTCCTTCCTACATTTTTTTTATGCACACACTCATCTGCTCATTAAATTAAAAACATTATTCATTTATGGTAAACTTTTATGCATATAAGCCCTTCTATGATATAAGTGCCTCTTGTCCTCAATATGGTTTGGTTGCAGGACATAAACGATGCCAGAAAGAAGAATTATATTACATATGGTTAAATGCAATGTGTGTTAGAAGAAAGGTACAAAGTAAGTCATAGGAATTTAGAGGAAGACTTAGAAAATCCAAATAATGGGATTGAACAGTGCTGACTCATGTCATTTTTGGACACTCAACCTAGGTTATAATAAAATATATTTTTTTGTAAGCTTGAGAAATGAAAGAAGATCTAGAGTGTGTCAGCTATAGTTTCACAGCCAATGTTTTATATATTTTTGAAAAAAAAGCTACTTATGCCCCTTAACCTAGGACCTGATTATTAGTGGCATGGTAATATATGTAATTGGAGTCATGGGTTACTTCAGTGATCTGGAAGAGATGTTATGGGCAAAAAGCAATTTTAAATTCACGTTTAATTTGGGAATGTCCTTACCCAAATATACTTGGGAAGGTTGTTTAAAACTGTGGCCTTGAGTGTGAAGGCTTCTTTGAGGATCACAGAGTAGGGCATTGTGAACCCCAAGAAGAAGGGCTGGAAGGCTTGGAGAGAGGCAGTCAAGAGAGAGACCAAGTCCAATGTCACTGGACAGACACAGGACCCCTGCCTTCCACTCACTGATGGTATCAGGGACTGTTACTCACTCCTACTTCAGTTACACCCAAGGAGCTACAGAGGACGGCCATGTGATGAACAAAAAGCAAGCAAGTGAGCTGGTTATTTCTAAGATGGTAACTGGGCTTCCCAGGTGGCTCAGTGTTAAAGAATCCAGCTGAGTGACTGAGCACTCATGCACAAGATGGTAACTTATGAGTGTGACCCAATATCATACTTTTGAGTCCTCTTAAAAGAGTTAGGGGCTTCCCAGGTGGCTCAGCTGGCAAAGAATCCACCTGCGATACAGAAGACCTGGGTTTGATCCCTGAGTTGGGAAGATCCCTTGGAGAAGGGAAAGGCTACCCACTCCAGTATTCTGGCCTGGAGAATCCCATGGACTATGCAGTTCATGGGGTCTCAAAGAATCAGACAGGACAGCGCAACTTTCACTTTCACTTTCAAAAGAATTATAGAAATTAACACTATAATCAAAGCCCAAGATGGAAAAATAAAAGGCATTTCAGTGATTCAGCTTCCCCCAACACGGTCATGCCTCCCACAAATCTGTACAACCATTAGAAATCTGACGATAGGGATTCCCTTGTTGGTCCATTGTTAAAACTCTGAGCTCCCAGTGCAGTGGCCCAGGTTCAATCCCTGATCAGGGAACTAGATCTTGTATGCTACAACTAAGACTTGGGGCAGCCAAATAAAATAAAATAAAATAAAAAAAAACCTGACTGTAGACTTGAAATTGTCATTGAACTTCCCTCTTTAGAATACTATTTGACAACTTTATAATTCTAAAAGTGGTTTATTCCACTTGCTTGTAGGATTGCTTCAGGTTTGCTCTTCAATACGGCATCTGTGCTTGGTGTTAAATCTGCCTGCAATGCAGAAGACCCGAGTTTGATTCCTAAGTTGGGAAGATCCACTGGAGATGGATCATCTACCCTATCCTGTATTCCTGGGCTTCCCTTGTGGCTCAGCTGATAAAGACTCTGCCTGCAATGGGGGAGATCGGGCTTCAATCCCTGGGTTGGGAAGATATCCTGGAGAAGAGAAAGGCTACCCACTCCAGTATTCTGGCCTGGAGAATTCCATAATTAGTCACTTCTTTTATTTTCTAGAAGTGCCAGGAATACATACATATCTATAATTGATGAATTGGTATAGTTAGACCAGAGTTTTATAAGTTAGCCTAGTCCTGTTTTGAAATGACAGATAATTAGAGAAATGGTTGGAAATAATGAAGTCATGTTTTCACATCCAAAGAAAATGTGGTTGAGTGGAAGTTATTCACTTTATTACCACCAAGTCCTAGATCCAGGCTTCAGGAAATAACTTCTCACGGTCTTAGTGATTGGCTTTGAATGGATCTCTCCCATTACCACAGTATCTTCCTCAGTGGCAAGGGCCACTTTGAATATTACAGTGGGAAGAAGAATATGCTGCTTTGAGAAAGTTATTTCCATACACTGTGACATATATGAATAATGCAGCTAAATATCTAGTTTTTCTGCTAAAATTAAAATGCTAAAACAGTTGCACTGGAAATCGTGTTCAGCCACTCATTTTCTGAATGGATAGAATCTTTGTCAAAAATAGAAATGACTGGACTTCTCTGGTGGCACAGTGAATAGGAATCCACCTGCCAGTGCAGGGGACATGGGTTCTGAGATCCCTGGTTTGGGAAGATCCCACATGATGAGGGGCAACTAAGCCTGTGGGCCACAACTCCTGAGCCCGAGTACTATAACTACTGAAGCCCATGTGCCTAGAGCCTGCGGCCTGCAACGAGAGAAGCTACCACAATGAAAAGTAGCCCCCACCCACCGCAATCCAGTACAGCCAAAACCTTTTTTTAAAAGTAGAAATGACAAAATCCTAGAGAAAGTGTAACCTAGTGTAGAAGAGACTGGAAGGAAAGTGAAAGTCACTCAGTCATTTGCGACCCCATGGACTGGACAGTCCATGGGATTCTCTGGGCCAGAATACTGGAGTGGGTAGCGAGTCCCTTTTCCAGGGGATCTTAACAACCCACGGATCGAGCTCAGGTCTCCCTCATTGCAGGTGGATTCTTTACCAGTTGAGCCACCAGAGAATGGTGTATATTTTGGGAGTGAGGGTAGCTGGGGAGGGCTTCCAAAAACAGGAGAACTTTCACATTAGACAGAAGCAGGAACCCTAAGCTGCACTTTAGGCAAGCTATTGCCAGCTGTAAGAACAGTCATCTCAGTAATGAATGGCAAGAGCTGAATAATGCCAGCGTTATTAGTAGAGAGATTCTTGCAATGTTTTTCTTTCTATAGGTCCATAAAAGCAAACTTAATGTTTTGACTTACCTGTTTTTAATTTGTGAAAAAAGGCAAGAAATGGAACAGTATAAACTTCTGAACTAGAAAGGGATGAAAGGGAACATTCTCTATCCAGTGTGTGTGTGTATATTTTTGATGGGGCAAAGGAAAACCAGGACACAAGAATCATAGCATTTGCTTGGAGTTGACGTGCCAGGAAACAAAAATCTTAACAACTAGTAGCAGAGGTTCTTTGGTCTGCATTTTCTTAGAACATGAATACAAAGAGATTCAGAGTTAAGGCTGGTAATAAAGTGTTCCCTTCTTAAGTGGACTAATTTTCAGAAACAACTGTTGAAAAACTGATAAATGAGGAGACTGTACAGAAATTGTTTATCCATCCCTCGTGGATATTTTTCTGCATTTATACAGTTTCATTTTCTGGGTTTTTCTCTGCCATGGCCACTGACTTCTTAACTTGGCCTCTGACTTTCTTTCCTCATTCCTCAGAGTTTTCTAGGGTCTCAGTTCTCTACTCAGGATCTGCCAGTCTGCATGACCAGTTTATCTAGCAGGTACAGTAGGGCTTCCCTGGTGACTCAATGGTAAAGAATCTGCCTGCCAATATAGGAGACTTGGGTTCGATTCCTGGGTTGCAAACAAGTTGGATACAACTTAACAACTAAACAACAACAGCAAATAGGAAATAGAGTGATCATACTTCATTTATAGTGTTGTTTAGTTGCTAAGTTGCCTCCGACTCTTTATGACCCCGTGGACTGCAGCACGCCAAGCTTCCCTATCCTTCACTATTTCCCAGAGTTTGCTCAAAGTCATGTCTGATTGAGTCAGTGATGCCTTCCAACCATCATTTAACTTAAAAGTTATTTCTCTTTTTGATAGTATTCCCTTTGCTTAAAGGGTCTTTTTTCTCTCATACACTTGCTAAAATATTCCATATGATACATCTCCTATATGAAAAAACATCCAGACTTCTCAGAATTATTCTCTTCTGATATACACTTCATCCACTTGCTATAGGAATAATTGTATTTTATCTTATTGGTTATTTTTTTTTTTTTGCTTATTGAATGACAGCATAATGTCCAATGCAGTCCAAAGAAGTGGCTCCTGCCGTGGCTGTTTTTATTTTACCTGGATGATAGAAACTTATAGGATCAGGAAAGAATTTGGGATATTTGAGCTTTAAGTTGGTGAATACCTTTAAGTCTATGTCCTGGAAAGAAAATAATTACCAAATCAAACACAAATATATAAATATTATATAAAAACCCCATTTTGTGTTAAAAATCATAATACCTAATAAGTGAATTACATTATTGTTTTACATTACCAAGAAGAGTTCAAAATACTCAGTGTAGCAGTGGAATAATAAAATTTTTCCAAATTTTTTCCCTTGTATTCTTTTGCATAGCAAAGCTGAATATTGTAAAGGTAAAGTTATAAAGCCACAGAGCATGTTAAAAGGAACACAGCCATGTGAACACACATTCATAATCAGCCGTGTGTCCTCCCTTGGCTCTGTTACAATGAGCTGTGTTCCTTAAGCAAGTCCCTTAACCTCTTTATGTCCCTGTTTCCTCTGGAGAAAAGCAACAATCCAGACTGGGTACTTTCTAGTATTTTTTATTCATATAGTGTTCTATTAATCCTAAATAATTCACAAGGCAGACTATTAATGGATATATGGGCTTTATTGTCCCCTGAGTTCCCCCCTTTTTATTTTTTCATAATTGGTGGTGACTGTAGATAGTTTGGTGAAAAAGGTCCTGACCAAATGAGTTTATTTAGTTTGAACGATTTTAGTTGAAAGGCATCGGTATAATATGCATGTAACCATTAGGACAATTATTAGTGTTATAATTCCAAATCTAATACTATGTATAATGCTTTGTAACCATCCTCGAGGGTCTAGGCCAGATAATTGATCAGCTAATTGTTCAGCTAAAGTTTCCAAATTAGTGGAAGAGGGCAGACTTTTAGAAAAGGTTTCAAAGATTTCTTTTTGTAATAATTGTACATTCAGAGAGGCTTATCATGTATGTTTTGTAAATGAAATTTGATCCATTCCCAGTTGTAGGCACTATGATCAAATTGAACAAGAGTAATACAGAATTGAGTAGACCTCCAATCACATTTTAGTATCATTTGTTTTTGTAAATCTGTTAATTCATCTCCAATCCATTTGATGGCTGTTTTTAGTTCCTGTATTTCATCTTGAATTTCCTCATCTATCTGAGCCTGAGTGGCCCACATAGTATGAGCATCTTTAGTCCAATTTTGGATAAAATTATGTGTTTGAATTGAAGTTTGTAAAGCAACACCGGTGACAGCAGCAGTGGTGCAAATAGCCATTAATCCCAAAATGCCAAGAATCAGCCATCCGATGAATCATTGAGATCATTGGAGTAATTTAATAAGTAACCTGGAAGTGAGCCCGGCCATGGGGCCTTCTTCCCAGGGCTGTTGGAGATTTACTGGTAACCATAAATTACGTCAAGATTAAAGAAGCAAAAGGGATTCATTTCTTAAGGAAATAGAAGAGTTAAGACAGGTATATAATTGCAATTTATACAAGTTACAGAACGTAAAATCTTATTGAATTGTAAGTTTCCTATAGCTATAACAAAAGGAAGGGGAACACAAGCTTGTGTGAAATATGACTGATTATAATGAAAGGAATAATGACTGGAACTGCGACTAGTCTCTGTGAAATATCCAGTCCAAGTTACAAGTTCTTTCGGTGCTCGCGGCAAGCTTCCAAATGTCTCATTGCTTAGGCCCAGTCCGTTTATTGAGGACGATTCGAGGGCGAGGGGGTGCCATTTCACCATCAAGCCAACCAAGAAGTCCTTTGTTATGGTAATATTCCATCGTAATATTGGTAATCTTCCATGCTATTTGAGTAGCATAATCATATATAGTGCTGTTAATATCATCTGAACAGTCAGATAACCACATACCATGGGGTCCCCAATCAACAATGGTGTAATTGGCCACAAACATTAATTTTCCTGATTTGGCTTGACATCTGTCCCAATGAACAGGAATATACTTCAAGTTCTTATAAGTAAATCCTTTGCATAATGTTTTTTGTCCTTTCCCTAGAGTTTCAGTAGTGTTGACGTGGTTCTCATAAAAAGAAAGGGCAGTAAATAATCCAAGCAAAGTCCGAAAGTCCTTTTTTGGAGGCAGGACAAAAGCCCAAGTTTGTCGGCTAACATTTATGCATAATTCTGCTGGGCCCATGCATAAAGGAAGGATTTCATAACCTAGAGAAATACTAATTAGTCTCCCTTCCTTCTCAGGGTGTGAGGGCCCTTTCATGCTCCAGGGAGAAGGCACATGTATGGAATCATTGGTTGATACGATCGGTCCCTTTTCTGTCTATTCTACAACCTGTAATAAAGGGGGGTTGGGTATATAAGCCCAGTAAGTATGATTCATTAATTCAGCTTGAGCAGGGGAAGGAAAAGCAAGCAAAGCAAGCATAGCAACAAAAATATTTTCTGGATTCCGAGGCATTGCCTGTTGAGAAACCAGATTTTCAGCTTAATTAGTAAGGGCTTTTATCTGTCCCCAAGAGGGGAGATCATAAGATTGATGCCGTCGAGGGTGGTGCTTTCTGGAGATCTTTAGAGTCGCCATGGCTTGTATCGGAATTTCTTCCTCCTGGGGTTTTTGCTGTTTCATCTCTAGTTGGAATGCTGGGGGCTCCCTTAGGTTGAATCTTCTGAAGAGGAAGCCAGGTGAGTTCGTTGGATACATCTGGAGAAATACAAGCTTACCCCTTTCCCTGTAGGATTAGTTTCCCAGATTTCCATTGATTAGTTAACCCGTCTTGTTACCAAATGGACAGCAAAAAAGAAGAGTCTTTCAGTTTCTCGAAATGGTTTTCTGCTCTTGTCAAGAAATCTCCCTGTGATAAGTTTAAAAAAATTAAAACAAATAAAGCTGTATTAACAATAGTTATAGGTTTAGAGAATAGCTTATTTTGAAATCTAGTAAAGTCTGTTTTAGATAAGGAAGATAGTAGTGTTCCTGTGTATTCCTCCTTTTTTAAAATATTTTTTTTTTATTTGTAGTTTCAGTGTGTGATGTGCTTGTTTGATTATATATTGTGCTTGTGGGTTAAAAGGAATACCTGTAATATGTTTAATAGAAAATGATTGTAAAAATTGTTTGAAATAACTTGAAGTATAGGCAAGGCCATTGTCTGTTTTTACAGAACTAGGAATTTTTATTATAGCAAAACAAGCTAATAGGTGAGTTATAACGTGTTGTGTAGCTTCACTGCAAAGAGGTGTGACCCAGATAAAAGAAGAATTTGTGTTGATACAGAAGTATAGGAGAAGAAGGAGAAAGTTCAGGGCAATGAGTTACATCTATTTGTCATAGTTTATTAGGTTATAATCTCTGAGGATTAATACCTTGTGTAATGGGTCGAAGATGTAGGGGTCTACAAGTAGAGCAATTATTAATATATATATATATATATATATATATATATATATATATTTTTTTTTTAGCCTGGCGGTATGGGTATGGTGTAGAGAGCCAGCATTGTTGTGTAACAGAGCATGCTGTTTTTCCGGAGTAGTAAAGGAAACAAGTTTATCAGCCTGTTCATTACCATGAGTCATAGGACCTGGAAGACAGGAATGTGCTCGAGTATGTGTAATATAAACGGGAGAAATGTGGTTTTTAATAATGGATTGCAGTTTGAAAAAAAAGTTGTTGAATAATAGGTTGATTGGAGTTTATGGTGGAGGTTTCTATATTTTTTAATACAAAAGCTGAATATGAGGAATCAGAGACTATATTAATGGGGTAGGGATGTAGGCAAATAACTTGAATAAGGGTATATAATTTGTTGAGCAGAATGGAATTTAGTGTAAAAGACTTTACCCTCTTTGAAAAGACCAGAATGAGCCTTTGGCATTTTTAGTCTCATCTATGTAGAAAACTTTAGCTTGAGTTATAGGCTGTGGGCTGATGATGTGGGAAATAATAAATTCAGTATTTTTGAAGAAACTTCATAGCTTGTTAGAGGGATAATGAAATGAAAATTTCCCAAAATATTCTAGAAAAGCTATTTGGAAATCAGTAGAAGTTTGCAATGTATTCTCAAATTGAGATTTATTAATAGGTATTACATTTTTATGGGGATGGGAGCCAATTAGAGTTTAGTACTATTTCTCCTATTGATAATGATTAGAATAATTAAATCAAGATAGGACATAAGTGACTTTATTTCTCTAAAATGGGTATAGATCCATTTTATTGGGTGTTCTTGTTAGGCAAGAAGTCTCATGGGAGAATGAAGAGAGGCCAGTACAAATAACTTTAAAGGTAAATCTACTCTAATGAAGGTAAGAAAATGTCTTTGTAGTTTGTTTTGCACTAAATAGAGTTTCTCTTGTACCTCTTGAGAAAGTGATTGAGGGCTATTTAGATTAGGATCTCCTTTCAAAGTATTAAATAGATTAATTAGTTGATAATTAGCAATGCCCAAAGAGGGCCTAATCTAACTTATATCGCCTAAAAGTTTTTGAAAATCATTCAAGGTTGATAATTTATCAGTATGAATCTGTGTTAGTTGAGAAGTAATGTGTTGTCTATTAATAATAAACCCTAAGTAATGGTAAGGTATAGAGGTTTAGATTTTTTTCAGGGGCAATGATTAATCCAAAGTTGTTTAAACATTGTTGAGCTATATCAAACGTGTGTTGAGTTTTTAAAACAGATGGAGCTGAAAACAATATATCATCTATATAATGAGTAACAAGAAAGTCAGGAAATTGTTTTCTCATAGGCTCAAGTGTTTTAGTTACATAGTACTGACACATGGTGAGAGAATTTATCATTTTTTTGAGGCAGTACAGTCTATTAATATTGTTTATGAGGCCCAATGTGATTAGGAAAAGGGAGGGAGAAAGCGAATTTTTCTCAGTCTAAAGGGTGTAGAGGTATATTAAAAAAGCAATCTTGTAAATCAATAATAATAATGTGTCAGTCTTGAGGAATAGTGGTAGATGATGGGATCTCTGGTTGTAATGTACCCATAGGTTTCATAGATGCATTAACTTTTCTAAGGTCTGTTAAGAGATGCCATTTGTTATATTTCTTTTTTATAACAAAAATAGGAGCATTCCAAGGAGAGCAAGATTTCTCAATATGTTTTAATTCTAATTGTGTATCTATAAGTTCTTTAGCAGCCTGTAATTTTTCTTTTGTAAGGGGCCATTGCTCTGTGCAAATAGGCTTGTCATTCTTTCAAATTATTTTAATAATTGTTTTGTTTGTTAAATGAGCAGTGGCCCCTAGGAAAAATGTGGAATGTATATCTGAGTTTGTCATTGCATAAGTAAATCCCTTTTTATTAGATTAAGGGGTGTATATATCACAGAAGGTTGTAATGTAGCAGGCTGGCCTTCTGGTGCCTCATAAGGATAAATTTGAATACTTTGATAAACTTCTTGTATTTTGGTTTGAGGAACTCCTGTAATTTGGCAAGAAATTTTCTGTATAGGCCAAGATTTGGGCCATAAGTGTTTGGAAATAATAGTGATGTCAGATCCAGTATCAAAGAGACCAGAAAATCTTTTATCATTTATTTTGATATTTATATTTGTTTGGGTATATTCAGATACCAATGATGTCCATAAGGATTGTTTTTGATTTGTATTACTTGATCCATCTGTCTGTATATCATGAGAGGAGTTAATAGCAGTATAAGGTAAAAGAAGTAATTGAGCAATTTTGTCCCCCTTTTTGAATTGCTATATAATCTGAGATGACATCATAATTTGAATTTTTCCTTTATAATCTGAATCAATTACTCCAGGGTGAACAGTAATTCCTTTAGAAGTCAAACTAGATTGACCAAGTAAAAGGCCGAAAGGTTGTGGAGGTAGGGGTCCAAAAAGTCCGGTAGGTATTTTAGAAGGGATTGTTTGAGGGAAAAAGAGAAAATCATTTAGGGCTGATATATCAATGGCAGTACTGCTGGATGTTGAAGATTTGAGGGAAAAGATGGAGTTTGTCCCTGATTTTTGTTGAAGGGGACCGGAGGAGTCCCCTGTTTGAAGTTTCCTGAAATAAGTTTTCTTTCAACATCCTATTTAGATTGGCAACCTTTAGCCCAATGCATCTCTTTATGGCAGCGAGGGCAAAGTTTTGGAAACCTTTTATTATTTTTAATTTTTTCTGTATATTTCTTAGGGCAATCTCTTATATGGGTCTTATCCCCATGTGTAAAATATCTTTCATTTCTCTTTTTATAAAAGCCACAGCCATTGTTTCAGCTAACATTTGCATTTTCTATGTCTTAGATCCCAGATTGTGGCAAACCTTCAAATAATCAATAACAGTCCCAGTCTCACATATTGGAGTGATAGCACTTTAACATTCTTGATTTGCATTCTCATATGGAAGCAGTTTTCCTAGTTGTATATTGGCTTCTTTTCCAATCACAGTATGGGAAATAGCAGTTTCTAGTCTAGCTAGAAAATCAGCATAGGTTTCATTAGGTCCTTGTAATATCTTAGTGTAAGTACCTTTATGTTCTCCTTGAGGAGTAATTTGATCCCCGGCTTCAAGGGTAACTTCTTTCAATTATTCATGCAATAAAGGAGGGCATAGTATTTGAGCTTCTATTGCCTCAAAGAACAGAGAAAGATTCTGTCATAGATATCAAAAAGGGGGTAGAAAGAGTATTTGTCTCATTAGTTTAAATGGAACTTTACATATATTTTCAATTAGTTGTTGAGAATAGGTAAAAAGAATACCTCAATGTTGTAAGAGTTCTATTAGGCCCTTTCTCAAGACATTCATCCAGAGATAACTTTGGCACAAGATTAACCAGGGAGAACAGGTTCCAGATAATGTCTCTGGGCAAGATATATTGTTGCTGTGCAATCAGGGGTACAAGTCTTGATATACAAGTTCTTAGGCAAGATTTGTTACAATTATAATCATTAACATAGAGCCTAAGAAAAGCATTTCTGTGAGTAAGACATTGTGCTGTGTGATCATTAGTTCTGGAGCTAAAGAGAGGTCAGTTTTCTGGCAAGATACATTGTTGCACAAGGCTTAAGGAAAGCATGAGGGAGAATGTTTGTTTCCTCTTTATAGGGCCCTGGACTGTCTGCTTAAGCTTCCAGTGTTTCATTTCCTCATGCTTTTAGGAGAATACAGTTGTCAGGGAAAGGGGTTGAGAAAACAATTTGTAACCTCTTCCTGCTGGGAAGGGGCATAGGCCTTAAATTGTTGAGGCAATATATTCTCCTCATCTTTATATAGAGGGTCTCTGATCTAGGGGCCCTGAGTAATGGCTAGAGGAGGCAGTGGAAACTGCAGGAGCATGAGTAATCATTTGTAACTTAAATGCCTAAGCCATTTACGTATAAAAATTATTATATAATTACAGATATAAAAAGCAATCAGCAAGAATAAGATGTCTATGATTATTACAGTCAAGATAGTTTTCCACCATTTGGAGATAAGCCTCTATTTGCTGATGTGAAACCAAACGTCCCTGAAATTTATACCAATGGTGAAGTAAAGTAGAGAAATGATGGGGCTTTCCAGCCATTTGACCCATTTCTTAGTACTTACCGACCTCAATAGGTCCTGAGTCACACCGTCCGAAATGCCACATGTACCAGGTCCTCGTTCGGGCGCCACTTGTTGCGGTCCTTTAATGGACTGGAACCTGGTGGTCCGGAGTCGATGATAAAAACCACTACAGCATTGTAAAGTAATTCGTCTCCAACTAATAAAAATAAATGAAAAAAATTAAAAAAAAAAAGAAAGCAAAAGAGAGAAAGAGGCTAGTATTCCTTGGGTTACACAGAGAACCAATAAAGCCCTAATACAAGGCTTGTACTGCTCACGGAGGCACAGGGCGTCCTCTCGAAGAGGTCTTGAAAGCCTGGGCAGGAAAGTGAGCTTGGCAGGTTTCTATGCTCCAGAGAATTAGCCAGAGGGAGAGAGAGAAAGAAAGAATGACACGGGGACCCAAGTCTCTAGTGGAACAAGGGTATTTTATTAGCAGAAATGCAGGCTTATATATCTTTAGTAAAATGATTGCTCAGCCATTACAAAGGATGAAATCCCATCAATTGCAACAAAATGGATAGTCTAATACATACAAGGTCGCTGATGCTGAAAAGAGTCATTGAAGGGAGCTACTGAAAGGAATCCAAGCAGGTACCCTTTCCCATGATCTCAGTCCTGAGAACTGCATGCAGCTCTACTCATTTCCGGAATAGGGACTGATAAGGAACAGAGAATCCTTGAGAAATGACACACAAAGGAAGAAAAGTGCAACATATTGGATTCCTTAAAGTTGAACGTCCCCTGACAATTCATATAACTAGGTCCTTCCCACATTCCCAGTGTTGCACCAGAATGGTGACAAGTGTAGGAAGAAGGTATTAAGAGCATTTCAGTTACTAGACCCTGTGACTCTCTGGGAATTTGAAGATGAAACAAACCATTCTTACATCGAACCCCGAGAGAACACTTTCTGAGACAGGCAGATAACTGTGTAAGTGCCAAAATTAATTTGATTTTATATGTTAGGGAGCAAACTCCTATGAAGTGCGTTCTTTAGTGTAGTTCCATAAGTTTCCTTTCTTTTTTACCTCATAATCTTAATATTACAAGTTTTAGTATTGTCCCTTGAAATCACTGCTATAATTTGCTAAATCATTTCACTATACTTAGACATTTAGATTTATTTCTATTACATTAAATTATGGAGCATTTAACATTTTATTTGTACTTATTTTTCCTTCTTTGGGGTTATGTCTGTGCTAATTTTTAAGGAATAGAAATGTTAAATCAAAAAGAATGTGCATTTTAAAGTTTAAGTACATGATCACACAATTTGTGATAAGTTGAAACTTGACTATAATTATTTTGATTTCCAGGCAAGTGGTTTTTTATTTGTATCCAGTGGACACTGCACATTCTTATTTATTGCCAGTATGTTTATTCCTACACCAGCTTTCTGGGGTGCTCTGCTTGGGAATGAGAAAATAGGTTAGGAGCACTAAGACAATATTAAAAATCTCTTTAGAAAAGTATTGGTGGTGATTTAGTTGCTAAGTCGTGTCCAACTCTTGCGACCGCACAGACTGTAGCCTGCCAGGCTCCTCTGTCCATAAGATTCTCCAGGCAAGAATACTGGAGTGGGTTGCCATTTCCTTCTCCAGGAGAAATACAAAAAGCATTACATGCTCATTACAGGAATTAGAGAAACTATGAGAGCAGATGTAATAAAATAAAATCACTAATAATTTTACAACATGGTGATCATCACTATTACTATTTTGACATATTTTTGCTTTTTTATACTGACTTTACTACAAGTACTTCACTAAGAGTCTTTTAATATAAAGTATATTAAAAATATTAAATTTCAGTTAATTTTTTAAACTGAATTGTGGTTGCACATATACAATTTATGCAATTATGTTTTGATACTTTTTTTATACTTAGTGTAATATCTAAAATCAACATTTATTTCATTAAATATTCTTCTATAGTGCAACTGTATTTTTATGTCACTAAAAAATCAAATGCTTTTGGATTTATCAGTCGAAATAGTTATCATACAGAGCTCTCTCATTTTAAGCTATCTTCACTATGAATTTCTTTAAGAAGTTCAAAATAAGTCATAGATACCTTCATCTACAATATCATTTACCTAAAATTTAAATTTTAAAGTGAGGTCCAAATAAGCAGAATTATTTTCTCAATTTCCAAATTAAAGTTTATCAAATAAAGGAGTCAAAACTAGAACTGAAATGCCTTACTTTATAGATTTTTGCCTTTCACACTATCAGTCCTACACTATCAGACTATGAGATCACTACCATTTAAAAATAAAAAATGGGGGTGAAAAATCTGTTATTTTCCAAGTGAAAAAGATGCCATCTTGGTATACATTGTATACAACATAATTAATATGAAGTAATGTCCCATCCTTAAACAAATTATCAACCTAAACTGATCACTCTTCCAATTATGACAGGTTCCAAAGCACTTGTGAGGTGTCAGTTATTTTATTTTCATTTAAGTTTTATTTATTTCAATTTGAATAAATAATGCATCATATGGTTCAAAATTCAAAATGTACAGAAGAAAATAGAAAGTCTTCCTGCTATCTCTGTCCCCTTTGACCTGTTTCCCCTCCCCAAGGCAAGCAACCTTATCAGATGCATGTGTCTATTTTCAGAAATGCCTATTAGCATACACTGTTTCACAACAACAGTTTTATTAACTGTTTCCCTTGTCTATAGTCCTTGAAAAATCACTCCATATCTGTGAAAAAAGCTTGTCTTTGTTTTTTTGCTAGAAATTGCATATTGACTTTATGGCTACATCAGAATGTGTTTGACTCATCTTTTATTGATAGACAGGTTGGATTTAGTCTTTTCCCCCTACAAATATTGTTGCTATGAGTGGCCTTAAAAATATAACATTTTATACATGTGTGAATGTCTGCAGGAAAAATTTCTTGAAGAGAAATTGCTGAGTCAAAGAGTTAATTAATGCCTTTGTGATTTTGGGACACAGCCAAACTGCCATCCAAAGAAGTTGTTCCAAATTATATTCTCACCACTAAAGCATGAGACTATGCAAGCCACAATTTCAGAACAAAAAGTATGTTTCACTGGATAAGTAAAATATGTTCCTTGATGAAGTTAATGGTGGCCACCCTCAGCTTCAGAGCATGGCCCTGACAGATCTGGGAAAAGAAACTTTAAGTCCTGGATTGCAGTTCCAACCAGGTCAAATTGCTTCAAGATCCCAGCTATCCTTCCCTGACTTTTTCTCCTTCGACTTTTATTCTGACTCAGGATATTTTTTTGGATTCTATTCTTCCAGCTTCTTCTTTGAGATCCCCTCACTCTTACCACGTGGCGATAGCTTTGGGGCTTCTGTCCACCATTCTAGTGAGTATGCTGCTGTTGCAATGGATTCTGTACCAGGGTAAGTGCCATCTTAAATCAAAGTTTGACTATAAAAGCAATATAACATTACAGAAAACTTGAAAAATAGTCCCAGCAAAATAAATCACCAACATACACAACAGTATCTCCCAGGCATAGTCTTCTAGTTTTTGAGTACATGCATTTGTGTTAAGTATTTAATCTTTTAAATAAGGCTGGCAATGGTTCTGATCACAATATGCTTATAATTTTGTGTATTGCTTTTTGGTTTGATATTTCCTATCTACATTTTCCTACCTACTACCATATTTAGCAGGAAAATCAAATTATAATTTTAATATTGTTTAACTTTTCATATGAGATATATTGTAATTTAATTAAGCATATTCTAATTTTTCCCATTTAGTGAGCTTTCCCATTTTCTAAAATGAACTTTTCTAGATTTACTTGTAGGTCCTTATATAGGATGATCCAGAGAGCCTTCAGTTTTTGTTTCACAATCCAGAGTTCTAACTTAGGTTTTTGTTATCTGAGCATGGTTGTTAGTGACAGGCTACTGCTGTTGTTGTTTTATCACTAAGTTGTGTCTGACTCTTTCTGAGACCCTGTGGGCTGTAGCCTGCCAGGCTCCTCTGTCCATGGGATTTCCCAGGCAAGAATACTAGAGTGGATAACCATTCCCTTCTCCAGGGGATCTTCCAAATCCAGGGATTGAACCCAGGTCTCCTGCATTTCAGGTAGATTCTTAACTGAGCCACTAGGGAAGCCCCAAGTGACAGGTTAGACAGATTTTATTAATTTGGATTCTAAGGGTTAAGTCCTAGGACCTCTACGTCATATCCAAGTCCTACTTTTGACAGAAGGAGATTCGTAGGCAAGTCAGGAATTTTTCCTTCAGGCTGGGTACCATCACAGTTGTATGGAAAAAGCACAAATTATAAGGTGTTGACTTTATAGCTCGATCTCCAGAACCCTATGTTGTTCCCATGCTAGGCCTTCCTACAGAAAGGTTGTCTAAAGGTTGACTACATTCCCCACTTTTTAACTTCAAATCTGGAATAGATATATAATCTATTCTTTAATTATGTATCCACATGTATGCTCACTTGATGTAATGGTTCACACTTGAGATTGTGAGATTATGTTTATGGAGGGTTTATACAAATATGTCTTGTAGAAGTAGAAAATCAATAGAATTTTGAATTTGCATTGAATTATCATGAAAGCTTATTCAGTTCTCTTTCATTTTCACGGATCTATAGCACAACCATTCTAAAGGAATGAGAGTGTCTGTATATAAAAGAGCTCAGTGAGGAGAATGGCATGACTTTGCTTTAGCAGCTGATATCCTTCTCTGTCAGAAAATCTTTTTTTAAAAAATATCTAGAATGAATTCTTTTTGATGAAGTATGTCTTTTATCCAATTTCCAGTGAATTTTTACCACATTTGTGATTTAAAAAAAAAATCCCAAACAGCCTTTCATTTTAGATAAGTTTGTTCTTTCTAGTTTCTGTCCTTTTCTTCTGCACTATTATGGAGTGTCAGACTGTGGTTGCATATTCTGAAAGATTCTACCTGATTTAAGCAATGTGCATTATGCTATTACACAATGTATGCTCTGAGTCTATATAAAACAGTGAAATATTAGTGCAAATACACTGTTACATTACCTGTTGTGTATATGTCACACGTGCATACTGATGTCTAGCACAAGCAAGGGACTCTCTTCCCAGTCCTCAGCCAGCTTATGTCTATTTCCTTCCCTGCTCCTTCACATTCCTTGTTTAACAGAATGTTCAGTAGTAGTAATAGAGTTGGACATTGTGAGGTATTTGAGACCGTGCATTGTGGTACATTTCTCTAAACCTTAATCTGAAAGGTAGAGGGCAGGGAAGACAGTTTATCCCCCATTTCATTGCCAAGACAAAGTGATCCATAAAGATGTGACCCAAGTCCTCTTCCTTTCCAGGCTCCAAGTTCTCCACTTATGCTGACCATCCTCCCTGCCCAGACCCCTGGATGCGGTATGGTGACAACTGTTATTACTTATCAGTGGAAAAAAAAGCTGGAATTCTAGCCTGGAATTCTGCTTAGCCAATGACGCAGATCTCCTTATGTTTGAAGATAAGAAGGAAATGGTAAATGCAAATGTTTAATAAATATAGGCAGTTTTGTTGGAGAATGCTATTGTGTATCCTCTTTTGAGGAGCAAAAGGAATGTTCTTTCCTTTCCCTCCCCCAACAACCCTCAGTTATATACCTAGATACTCCAATTCGTATGTATGCATGCATGTGTGTGTGTGTGTGTGTGTGTGTGTGTGTGTGTGTGTCTATTGGAGGTGGCAGGATGGTATTACTGGGAGAAATTAGACCATAAATACAGGGCTTCCACTGTGGCTCGGGTGGTAAAGAATCCGCCTGCAATGCAGGAGACCTGGGTTCGATCCCTGGGTTGAGAAGATCCCCTGGAGAAGGGAAAGGCTACCCAATCCAGTATTCTAGCATGGAGAATTCCAAGGACTGTGTAGTCCATGGGGTCGCAAAGAGTCAGACACGACTGAGCGACTTTCACTCACTTCACTTTCACAAATATGATAAAAGAAAACATTAGATCCAGACACATTTCAGTCTAACAGTAAAGAGGCACTTTACTCACTTTACATGTTTCACCAGCTCTATCTCACCAGTGAGAGCTGGTGGAACCTGGGATGCAGGGAAAGAGAGGTAGCTTGGGGACTTAATGCCCTCTTCATAATATTTTGTCTTCATTCATTAGAATTAAGTAAGGTCTAGGCTAGGAATCAGTTGGGGTTGTGCGGAGGGCATGAGGAAGAAGCAGTTCCAGAAAGTTGAGAAAGAAGGAAAGTGTGTGTGTGTGTGTGTGTGTGTGTGTGTGTGTGTGTGTGATTTTATACTCCTTGCAGAGTTGAACTGCTGGGCTCCACTTCCTACTGGCCTCTCAGATCCTTCCTGTCTGCTCAACTGTCAAGAAGCGAGTTCTTTATGAATCTTGAAACATCTCAAAGTAACACAAGGAGTTGACATCTTGAGGTTGTTACCTGGTACAAAAACCAATCAATTTCTAACTTGTCAACTTAAATTACATATGCAAAGAAAATAAGGAATCCTCCTTAGGCTTTGTGCTAATTTCATGCCGAGTTTTGTGTTTTGAATTGTTTTACATCTTTTTGGGGTAGAATCACAGAGAAGAGTTTATTAAGAATTCAACTATAATAAACATCTCTTGGGGGAAATTCTGAGAGGCAATGAATTACTCTAAAGCAGTTGGAAAGAACATACAGTCTATAAAGTCTGTAACTTCCTATTTTAAGAGAAGACTAAAGCATCTGGATTCGTGTTGTCTGTCAAAAGAATACCCATTCCTTTCAAATTCTGCATAAACTCTAACTTCAAATCAGTCCACTTCTGTGACTTACTTTTCCTTTATCCTCCCATAAACTAGGTGACAGAATGCACTGGGGTGTATTCTTTAGACCTGTTGAGTCATGCTTTTATGGCACCTAGTAATAATAACCTTGCTTTCTGGACCTTTTTGCAGCAACTCCTATTCTCATTCTGATACAACTGCCTCTGAGTCCTTAGGCTGAGTGAAATCAATAGTAGAAGTGAGCAGACAACTTGAAATACTGTTGAGCAAACACTGATAAACAGAGTAGTGAATCATAATACAAGACGGTGCCTCGGAGAATTGCAGAGAGGCAGCTACCGTAATTGCAGTGTGATAATGACGGCTGCAGCCCAGGATAGCTGGGAGGTGGGGATGGTTCTGTTTCTCTGAGGTCCCCTGGAGGAATGTTAAAGGATGAGTGTTAAAGGATTTCATCTTTCCATTCTTTCTCTACTCACTGCAAATCTTGATCTACCATTGAGTAAGCTGAACAGAGTCAGACTGTCTTCATTTCCAAAACTGATTTATTTCCTTTTAAGGACCCTTGATTCAAATCAGTCCTGGAAAGGAATTCTATGCTCTTGGTAAAATATCCCTGAGAGATTGCATAGCAACGACAGATAAATCTTACTTGTGACTTTCCTGTGGAATTTTGCTTGGTTCTCCAGCCTGATTCTTTTTCTTGCCCTCAGCTTTTGTAAAATCCTGTAAAACCAACTTGACTTATATCTAGTCTGTTGACTTTGTTGTACTAGTGTTGTTATTCTTTTACTCTGATGGCAATATTTATACATTATTTTAAGATAAATGCTTGCTTTTCCTAGTATTGACGTGATAAGTTGCTTCAGTCATGTCCTATTCTTTGTGACCCTAGGGACCATAGCCCACCAGGCTCCATTATTCATCGAATTCTTCGGGGAAGAGTACTGGAGTGGGTTGCCATGCCCTCCTCCAGGGGATCTTCCCAACCCAGGGATCGAACCCAGGTCTCCCCCATTGTGGGCAGACGCTTTACCTTCTGAGCCACTAGGGAAGCCATCTAATTATATCCAAGTTTTCCTTCTGTGACTACAAACACTATGATAACATGGTCACTTTTCCCCATAATGTAAAGTAGATTTGGGTAATGAAAAGAGCTTCATTTCTTTCAGAGAGATAGGAGTTTCTTTTTACTAAATTGCTTACTAGCTATGAGAGCTTCAGCAAGTTTCTTAACCTCTTTGACTCTCAATTTCCTCATGTACGAAGTGGAGAAATTTTTTTCTGGAATCGTTACAAGTATTAAGTGAGAAAAATCTATGTGAAATTGTTTTTTAACATAGGAGGAATCACTTCATTTTAATTTTTCTTCTTTCCACTTTAATTCCCCTTGACACTTGAAATAAAGCCCAGAGTCAAAATAACTTTTGTTTTTTCCTTTCTGTCTCCCAGGGTGTGAAATTCAGTAAAATATGTATCACAAAGTAAATTATGATTTGTTGAATTGAGTTTTTCCCTTTGGAGGAAACCTGAAATGGTATGTTAGAAGATAGAACTAAATGGCTGGAAGCAGGAGAATTGTTTTACTTGAGGTCTTTGTAGTCTGGTAATGTGTGCGTGTTTGTTACCCTTTCTTCATAACCAGATAAAGCAACCATTATGAACTTCACCTCAAAGCATACCTTTGGTAGGTAGGTTAGGATACTTCTCAGTCTTTTTTTTTTAAACTTAAAAAGTTGTGGTAAAGCATGAATAACATACAACTTACTATTTTGACAATTTTAAAGTAGACAATTAAGTGGAATTAAGTATATTCACATCGTTGTGCAACTGTGACCGCTGTTCACCTCCAGAACATTTTTCATCACCTCAAACAGAAACTCCACACCCATTAAACAGTAAATCACCATAACCCGCCCTGCAGCCCCTGGTGACTGCTAGTTTTTTCTTTAATGTCTCTGAATTTTCCCTTATGTCCTTTTGTATCTGGCTTATTTTATTGCATTGGCTTCTTTTGTTTAGCATGTTTCCAAGGTACCTCTGTGCTGTAGCAGGTATCAGAATTTCATTCCTTTTAAAGGTTGAATAACATTCCAGTATATGGATAAAGCACATTTTGTTTATCCATTCACCTGTTGATGAACAGTGTTTTACTATTTTTTTTCTTTCATAATTGAAATTGTACTGATTGTTTTGAGGATCAGTATTTTGTGTTGTTCAGTCAATAAGTCATGTCTGACTCTTTGTGACCCCGTGGACTGTAGCCTGCCAACCTTCCCTGTCCTTTACTATCTCCCAGAGCTTGCTCAAACTCATGTCCATTGAGTCAGTGATGCCATCCAACCATCTCATCCTCTGTCATCCCCTTCTCCTGCCTTCAGTCTTTCCCAGCATCAGGGTCTCTTCAGCTCCTTGCATCAGGTGGCCAAAGTATTGGAGCTTCAGCTTCAGTACCAGTCCTTCCAATGTATAATATTCAGGGTTGATTTCCTTTAGGATTGACTGGTATACGGAAGCTTAAATTTGTGTATAATTCTTAACATTTGTACCAAAAATCTAAAAAAAAAATGTAATTGTGATTCTTTTCTGAACAATTATCCCAGTTACTCTCCAGTTTAAAATCTGGAGGCAAACTTTTCTTAACAGTATGTTAAGTATGAATGCCTTCAAGTGTTCATACACTGTTAAATCATATGTCCCACAGATTCACAATTTGAAAATTCATTAGTAGTGTATATGATATTAATTTTCACAGCAGATTAAGAAAGTTACTAGGAAAACTGGATTACCTGAACAAAGATGCTATAGAGTGCACAGAATTCTGACAGGGAGAGCAGAGATCAAGGCATGGTTTTTCTTTAAGAAACAATTTCACCAAAACCAACATGGGAATAAAAGTAATTCAAAGTGTCCAAGACATGTTAAACACACAACTGACTCCAAATTGCCATTTAGTGTGCTTTGTATTGGAGGATGTAAAATCTGCCCCATCTATGCAATGTTAAGCTGACACCCAAGACAATCAAAGCATCTGTATTCAATATCCCACTATTTTCTGGTTGTACCAAAAACAAAAAACAAAAAACAAACCCAAAACAACGAATAAATGATTTCACCTCTTAAAGAAAAGCAGTTAGCACTTAAAAAACGGAATAAGGTTGAATTTCCTCCTTCTTAAAAATGTTTTCCGAACTACTCACAATTTTCCATTTACAAAAGAGTTGCTAAACATATTGCCCTGTATTGTACAAGAAGGCTGACAGGGACCACTAAAGCCGGGCATGTGATTTGAATCAGATTTGGCTTCTTTTCTCTCCTGCTTCGTCAGAGGCTGGGTTCTCCTCGCTCTTAGTTTCTCTGTTTTCTGCAGGTAAATCTTGTCTTTTGGTTAGCCTTTTTCCCTTGTGCTCCTTTTTCCCCTTTTGTGTTTTTTTTTTTTTTTTTGTCTGAAGATTTATCCTTTCCTGCTGCCTGTTTTTGGCTTCCACTCTGATTTCCACTTTTGCAGGAGCAGGTGAGCTGACAACCTCATCTCTTGGGCACCTCCTTTTTGCTCTCTGGGTGGAGCCGACCTCCCTCCTGGGCATCACAGGGGGCGAGAACATGCCAGGTGCCTGTGGGCAGGTGCGTCCTGGAAGACTTAGTGAAGTGGGAGTGCGGGTCCTCCTGCCTCCCCAGTTGGTGGGTGTTATGCCCGATGTCCGAATCCCCGAGCGGGAAGAGAGAAGGCTTCCAAGACAGTGCAACTGGCAAAAAGGGGAAGTTTTATTACTGACTGGAGCCAGGGCCCTCTGCCGCATCCAACGCAGTGGTGCAGGTCAGAAAGCCCCGAGCCCAAGCTGTTACACAAATTTATTGGGTGAGCACACGCCATTGGTAGTTGGTTTAAGCGGATTGGTTACAAGTTTGCAAAGCAATTTCATTGGTCAAAACTTTCGCGCAGGCGGGACTTTCCTGGGGTTTTCCGGCCCGTTCCTAATTTCCTAATTGGCAAACAGTGGTCAGTGTTAAGCGAAAGCTAATTAGTTGTATCCAGGTGGCCTGATAATCTTACCAAGTAGGAAGGCCTACTCCTAATCTAAGCTGCATTACTTCTGCTCGCCTCACAGTGGGACCCCAGCGTTTCACTCTTTTAGAGAGTGTTCTGGTTTATTGAGCAAGGCTTACTAACTTTAGCACTGTGCACATACACAAAATTATAGAGGAAATTCTTATCAATATTTAATTCTAGTCATTTTGTACCCTGTCAAGTTTTCCTTAAATCTGTTAATGTATCTGCATGTTTTTATATGCTAGTTTTTGTATGCTAACAGTCAATGCCTACATTCTATAGGATATATTTGAAAAGTCTGTAAACAGAGGATTAAGTTATTTTTAAATAGTATGTTTGTTACACTTTCAAGTAATATGCTCAAAGTGTGTTTCCTCAGCCTTCCAGACACATTTTCAAGTGAAATACCTCTAAATTGAAAACAATAGCTCTAATTAATTTTTGACTTTACAGGTGCTCTGTATTGTACTTTTTTTTCCCTAATTAATAACTACATGTATTATTTTAAGTACTTCACCTGAAAAAGTGTCTGGGGGATTGAAGAAAAAAAATGTAAATGATATTATTTGAAGACAGAACATACATATTATTTAAAATTGCATATTTACCCTATGTAAATATCTAGGCTTTTTGGATATCATATGTTCATGTTTTGCTTTTGTCACATAGCATTATTTCATTCCTTTTTCCACACGTTTAATGATTCTAGATACTTATCTTTAAAAATTCTGAAAAAAAAATCTGTATTATTCTAGTTTTGCTTAACTATTTTAATATTTCTAGAAAAAATCTAATTTCCAGATTTTAAGCACCTACAAACATATTTATATGAATTATTTTTTTGAGGTTAGTTATTTAGTATATAGTCCCTGAAATTAAGTTAGCCAATCAAAAGATATATCCAATTTAGCTTTGGTATTTTAGTAGTTTATCTCTATATGGGTTGAAATATCTTAGTTATATCCTGTAAACAGTGTTCACTTTAGAAGTGTAAGGAGTATGTTCTATAGCTTGAAGTGAAGTGAAGTGAAGTGAAGTCGCTCAGTTGTTTCCGACTCTTTTGACCCCACGGACTGTAACCTACCAGGCTCCTCCGTTGTATAGCTTAGCAGTATTTTAATTACAAGTTAAAAATATTGCCTGCAAAAGCATGTGTGTGTGTGTAAGACATAAATATTGACCTTAAAAATAAAATGAAAAGGACAGAAAAAAATGTATCTGATTTCATTTGTTTGCATTCTGTCTTCATCTTGCTTTTAGGTTTTGTACTTTTTTCTCTCTAAAGTATAACCAAACATTATTAGTTCTAAAATGACATAGCACCTCATTGCTCTAGTTCATACCTTCTCTGCAAGATAATCCTTCTGAGGTCACACCCTTGTAATAAATACTCTTGTTTATGCTTTTATGCTGCTTCTACAGTAATGCACACACATCATTCATCAGTCCATAGAACTCTATAGATAATCGTACTCTGGTTCTAAAAGCTTCTTTCAAGTGGGATGTTGATTTTCAAGTGAAAGTGATCCAGTAAACATTTGTCCTGTCCAGCCTCATTAGGGAGAAGTAGTAAATTGGCAGAATCTTGTGACTTAGAATTGTATGGATCTTGAGAGTAGTGATCAAGTGTAGGATTGGCGTTTGTGAGTATCATCGAATCCCAGCTCTTCAGACTGTAATTGAGGTCTGTGTTTATGTTTATTTATTTAATGAATGACATC
The DNA here is from genome assembly GCF_033118175.1 of Dama dama. Lineage (NCBI taxonomy): Eukaryota > Metazoa > Chordata > Mammalia > Artiodactyla > Cervidae > Dama > Dama dama. Next base: position 19,257,854 of record NC_083702.1, read on the forward strand.
TATTCATTTCTGTGTTTCATTACCTGTCATTCCTTCCACTGAAATGCGAGGAAGAAAGAGATGGACAGTTTTTCTTATAATCCCATTGGAAGAATGAGGATAAACTCACTTTTTTCCTAATTTAAATAATCATTTTAAGCAAATTGTTTAAGTAATGCACAAAAGGTTTCCAGCTAATCTGGAAATTAGGATGTCATTTCATTTATCCTACCCTTCCTTTACACTTCAGACTCTGTCCCCCCGCCAGCATACACAATTAAGTACTCGATGGGAGTATAGGGCCATATCCAAGGTGGTAGTTTACTTGTTGCTAAATACATTTATTACGCTAGCACCAAATCCTATACAAAATTAATCTTCTGGGATTTAACCTTTATTTTAGTTCATTTTATTTCTAGAGACAATTCCATTAGGATATAAACTCCTTCATTTGATGGTCAGACTCAACAGAGCGAAGAATCTTATTTCTGTTCTAGTGGGTAGCATGGGACATGTAAAGAGTATAACCAACTTAACCTTAACATCAGCTTTTTCCTTAAGAACTGTGTTTATTTTTTCTTGCCATATGCAAAATTGATGAGGACTTGCAAGATTGATGGGAGTTTAGTGGGGAAAAAACAACAATCCAAATACATTGTTGCAAGTTTAATAATAACATATGTGTTAAATGATGATGTGAAATATGAGTGTGTTCACAGCAGTATTTAGCTTTTTCCTTTCAAAGTTATCTGAATATATATTTATCTGGTATTTATCTGAATACCTATTTGGTGCTCCATCTAATCAAGGAGGAAGTTGCAGTGGAAGGTAAAGATGTAGTATTTATCTTATCTGTCATGATCTAAGAATGTAATTATAGGCATGAAGTTCAATCCTAGGAAGTATTGCACTCTGCAACCAACACATCTCTAGAACGAAGGTTTGAAAGAGAGAGTAGTTATTTGGAGTAGGTGTTTGTTTCAGTCTGCTTGGACTGCTATAAACCATAGACAGGGTTGGGGAGCTTAAGCCGCAGACATTTCTGCCTCAGAATTCTGGAGGCCAAGTCCAAGATCAAGATGCTGGTAGACTTGGTTTCTGGTGAGAAACTTCTTCCTGGCTTGCAGACAGCTGCCCTCTCATGTGGTGGTGAGAGATTGCATGCTAAGTCGCTTCAGTCATGTCTGGCTTTTGGTGACCCTATGGACTGTAGCCTGCCAGGCTCCTCTGTCCATGGGATTCTCCAGACAAGAATACTGGAGTGGGTTGCCGTGCCCTCCTCCAGGGGATCTTCCTGATCCAGGGATCAAACCCACTTTTGTCTTATGGCATTGGCAGGTGGATTCTTTACCACTAAACCACCTGGGAAGCCTTCTCCTCAAGAGCACTAATCCCATTTTTAGTGTGGGGCCCACCCTGAAGACCTCATCTAAACCTAATTACTGCCCAAAGACTACTTCCAGACGCCATCACTTTGTGGTATCAGAGCTTCAACACAGCACTGAGGAGGGAGGGGACACAAACATTCGGTTCTTAAATAACAGTAATGAGAGAGGGTGTAAGGAATAATAGTGTTATCATGACCCTACATCTCTTTTTAAACTTTCTGCATTTTTTCCTACCTTTTTTCATCTTCTGCAACCTCTTATTTAGGGCCGGATCCAAAATTTCCTCAGTCAGCAATATTACTGGATTGGTCTGAGAAAAAATTCTCTCTGGAAGTGGGAAGATGGATGAGGCTTAAATGGCTTAAGGTAAGGGGCTTCAAAAGAGTGCAGAGAGAGAGAAAGACAAAAGAAAAGGGGAAAAGAAATTATATGTCTGGGGAAATAGATCAAGGATAATGGATGGAGAGGAGAGGAAAAGGAAACAATGAAGGAAATCAATAGTTGATAAGGGCAAGAAAAAAAAAGACTTTTTTTTTTTTAAAGAGGACATTTTAAAGAGGATAATGAGTAATTTTTATTCTGCTGTTTTGGGAGCTGAGAGAAGTGAGGTCTGAATGGGAGGAAGATAGTCCTCTTTTTTTATCTTTTCACGCCTTAGAACTTCCTTTACTCTGCACATCACCTTAAGTGAATGACTTTTCTGGTTCCTTACAGTATGGCTTCAAACTTCTGGGTACAGCAGTGTGGTACCCTCAGCAAAATTGGCCTCCACGCCTCTAGCTGTGAAGTTGAACTTCCGTGGATCTGTAAGAAGGTCAGACATCGATGAATGTTCCGTCTGTCCTGTGGCTCCCTAAAAAGAGGGAGATGATCTCTCGTGAGTACACCTTTAGTGAGTGCTGCCCTTCTAGCACATAAGTTAGATGTGAGATTAATGCCGCTTCCCTGGGATTGATGGCTTCTTGCTGGACTCTCTTTGAGAGAACTTAGATGTTATCTTAACTCTTTAAAGAGTGTAGGCAAATTTGTGAAACAGATAACGTTTGTTGTTAGTATCCCTCTCTCTAGTGACTAAGGTTGTTGGCTTAGTTATCCCCATCATCTCTGTCAAAATGTACTTTTAAAATGTTATATTCTGAGCTGAGCTGATGAAATCTGCACAAATATGTACTATTGCCAGTGTACTACAGGTTTTTTGTGTGTGCCAGTGGGTTGACATGCTACTCCTCCCTGGTAATATATTTTTATCCTAACAGTGCCTCTTTGCAGGTAAAACATGAAACAGGTTATGGAAGGTGAATGAGAGTGAGCAGGCTGGTGACTTGTGGCTCAGCTCTTCACACTTCTGTAAAGAATTGGCCTTGACTGAATTTAGTCTTTTCAAAAATGCATAGTTGTGGTTGAATAAACCAGTGTGTGACTATCTTTTCCTTGTTATGAATGTGATTTGGACATTAATTTCACAATGTGAAATGTGTCAGTCTGGCAAGGCATTATTATAGAGGAAAATTTACAGAAGCAGTTTATGTGGATTGATCTCCCAATTATTTTTGGCACAAATGACTAAAAAAATAAGAAAAACATTATTTATCCTTAGTAGGGTTGGGCATAGATGAGAAAGCAAGGTGTTTTTTAGAGATAGAGGAGGGATTACTAGGACATAATGACAAATAAAATTAAAGGGAAAGAACAGCGTTGTCAATAGAATCTTAGAAATAAAACAACTGCTTATTGCAGGTCAATAAAGCAAAGAAAAAGAAAAGATACAGGAGGGAATGATGAGGAGATTGTAATTCTGTACTGTTGATGACTATGGATTGTGATGTTTATTTGAATTTCCCTTTTGTATTATTTTTAGGACAAAGACTGTTTAACCCACCCTTGTATCCCAAACACCTTAAATAGTGCTTGCTTGTATCAGTGAATATTCAATGCTTGAATTAAAAAAAATGGAATTTAAAATTTCTTATTCTAGTTGTTTCTATTAGCCCATAAGTTGATTAGAGGAATTGAACAAGAAACACGGTGTATATGAATCCTCCCTTAAACCTACCCATTTGAGCAGTTCAGTTCAGTTCAGTCACTCAGTCGTGTCTGACACTCTGCAACCCCACGAACCGCAGCATGCCAGGCCTCCCTGTCCATCACCAGCTCCCGGAATTTACCTAAACTCATGTCCATTGAGTCAGTGATGCCACCCAACCATTTCATCCTCTGTCATCCCCTTTCCTCCTGCCCTCAATCTTTCCCAGCATCAGGGTCTTTTTAAAAGAGTCATTTCTTCGCATCAGGTCGCCAAAGTATTGGAGTTTCAGCTTCAGCATCAGTCCTTCCAATGAACACCCAGGACTGATCTCCTCTAGGATGGAATGGTTGGATCTCCTTGCAGTCCAAGGGACTCTCAAGAGTCTTCTCCAACACCACAGTTCAAAAGCAAATCAATTCTTCAGTGCTCAGCTTTCTTTATAGTCCAACTCTCACATCCATACATGGCTACTGGAAAAACCATAGTCTTGACTAGATGGACGTTTGTTGGCAAAGTAATGTCTCTGTTTTTTAATATGCAGTCTAGGTTGGTCATAACTTCCCTTTCAAGGAGTAAGCGTCTTTTAATTTCATGGCTGCAGTCACCATACGCAGTGATTTTGGAGCCCAAAAAATTGAAGTCAGCCACTGTTTCCCCATCTGTTTCATGAAGTGATGGGACCAGATGCCATGATCTTAGTTTTCTGAATGTTGAGTTTTAAGCCAGCTTTTTCACTCTCCTCTTTCACTTTCATCAAGAGGCTCTTGAGTTCTTCTTTCCTTTCTGCCATAAGGGTGGTGTCATCTGCATATCTGAGGTTATTGATATTTCTTCTGGAAATCTTGATTCCAGCTTGTGTTTCATCCAGCCTGGCATTCCTCATGATGTACTCTGCATATAAATTAAATAAGCAGGGTGACAATATACAGCTTTGATTTTCTCCTTTTCCTATTTGGAACCAGTCTGTTGTTCCATGTCCAGTTCTACCTGTTGCTTCCAGACCTGCATACAGGTTTTTCAAGAGGCAGATCAGATGGCCTGGTATTCCCATCTCTTTCAGAATTTTCTACGGTTTGTTGTGATCCACACAGTCAAAGGCTTTGACATAGTCAATAAAGCAGAAATAGATGTTTTTCTGGAACTCTCTTGCTTTTTCAATGATCCAGCGGATGTTTGCAATTTGATCTCTGGTTCCTCTGCCTTTTCTAAAACCAGCTTGTACATCTGGAAGTTCATGTTTCACATATTGCTGAAGCCTGGCTTGGAGAATTTTGAGCATTACCTTATTTGAGCAGAGGACTAGTTTAACCTAGATATGGTCAACACTACATACATATATTAATATTTGGGAACAGCACCCTTTATTCAGCAATAAACACTGTGTAGAGACCTCAGGGAAAAATTAGAAACTATTTAATTACCTATCAATATTAAAATGATTAAATAAGTAAGCACCTTACTTCCTTTATTTTTTCTTCTGTAGGACAAACTTTTTAAAATGAGAATGCTTTTTATCTTTTACCTATACAACTCGAAAACAATAGTAATTAAGACACAGCGAAACCAGTCCACACCCTCTGACACCACTGTCGAGCTCCAATGTTGGTGAGGTGGCTTGGCCTTGACAGTGCATTTGAGGGTTCGCTGGCTGGGGTTTTCTGAGCTTATCCCAGGTGAAAGATTAGTTTGGTTCTGTTGCTCTGAAGAAGGAGAGTTAGCACTAGTTGTGTGGTCCCACTTGTGCTTTGAGTGACCTGCTTAATGCACCTTCTTCCTTTTTTCCCCTTTTTAGATCTACTTTCAAAAGTTGCATTTTCTGAGGCTTTCTTTCCAATGCAGGGAATGTGGGTTCGATCCCTGGTTGAGGAACTAAGATCCCACATGCTCCATAGCTAGAGCCCGCATGCTACAACTAAGACCCGATGCAGCCAAATAAATTAAAAAAAAACAAAAACAAAAACTTTTTTAAAAGTTGCACTTTCTCTGCCCCCTCAAAACAAGTCTTACCCTATCTTCAAAAGGGCCACATCTTTGGTCACATGGACATAGGGTCAGTGACCTCACTGCACACCGTCCAAATGTTGTCATGGATGCCAAGACTGCTCTTAGGCTTTTCTTGTCTTAGCTACAGTGATGTCTCTCCAAAGATGGGCTAGAATGTGCTCTCTAGATCCCCAGTAAAGAACTAAAAGCTTTTTTCCCCTTGTGAAGTGAGTGAAGTAGCTCAGTTGTGTCCGACTCTTTGTGACCCCCATGGACTGTAGCCTACCAGGCTCCTCCGCCCATGGGATTTTCCAGGCAAGAGTGCTAGAGTGGATTGCCATTTCCTTCTCCAGGGGATCTTCTGACCCAGGGATTGAACCCAGGTCTCCTACATTGTAGGCAGACACTTTACCCTCTGAGCCACCAGGGAAGCCTGTTTTTCATAACTTGCAAGGCCCTGCATGACTTGTAACCAACTATTTGCATCTAAATGCTGCTAGCTGTGACAGGTATGGAATGCTCAAACGCTTTCCTGAAGACTGTTAGTTACGCTAGTTACTTGTATGTGTGTGTGTGCTCAGTTGCTCAGTTGTGTCCAATTCTTTTGTAACCCCATGGACTGGAGCCCCCTAGGCTCCTCTATCCGTGGGTTTCTCCAGGCAAGAATACTAGAGTGGGTAGCCATTTCCTTCTCCGGAGGATCTTCCCAACCCAGGGATTGAACCTGTGTCTCCCGCATTACAGGTGGATTCTTTACCACTGAACCACTGGGGTTCCTTGTATATATTTTTCCTTAGGAAATGCCTTGTCCCCTCTTGAGACTCATGTGAAGACAGTGGGAAGAGCACTGATGTTGGAGTCAATAAGACCAACTTTTTAAAGATTTTTTTTTGGATGTAGACCATTTTAAAAATCTTTATTAATTTATTACAATATTGCTTCTGTTTTATGTTTGGTTTTCTGGCTGTCAGGCATGTGGGATCTTAGCTTCCTGATCAGAGACTGAACCTGTACCCCCTGCATTGAAAAGTGAAATCTTAACCTCTGGATTGCCAGAGAAGTCCCCAAGAGCAACCTTTCCTCAAATCCTTTTTCTAATAATTGCTGTGTGACTTTAGGCAAAAGTGCTTAACTTCTCTGAGCTTATATTGAGCCATACTATATGATTGCTTTGTCTAAAACAGCCAATCTCCCAGCTCTCTGTGACATCCACTTGTTTAGTTTCTTCAAAGCTCTTGTCACAGTCTTATTTTCTTTATGTGTTACTTCTATCAGATTATTTTTTACCATGTTTTGAAGATGTACATGCACACAGTATAAAATTTAAAAGTTATAAGACATAGCCATGAAAAGAGTCTCTGCTCCACCTCTGATTGCCAGTTCACCAGTTCCTTGCCCTGGAGAAAAATACTGTTGCCTTACTTTCTTTCTCAGATATAAATTGTTCACAAGCAAGCATTTATGTACACAAGTGCAGACATATACACACACAGGCTTCCCAGATGGCTCAGTAGTAAAGAATCTGTCTGCTAATGCCAGAGATGCAGGAGACACAGGTTCAGTCCTTGGGTTGGGAAGATCCCCTGGAGTAGTAAATGGCAACCTTCTCCAGTATTCTTGCCTGGAAAATTCCATGGACAGAAGAACCTAGCAAACTACAGTCCATGGGGTTATAAAGAGTCGGACATGACTGAGCATGCATGCGCACACAGACACACACCTCAAGTTGTAACATAGTATACACACTGTTCTGAACTGTACTTCCCATCCCCCAATTAACAATATATCTTGAATCTATGTTTATATACTCATTAGAACTGCCTTATTCTTTTTAACGGCGGGACAGAATTCTATTTTATGGATTTAGCAATTTGTATAACTGGTCTCCTATTAATGGAAGTTTAGATCATTTCCTTTCTTTTGCCTTTACAAACAATGCTGCAATGACTATATTTCTACAGATGTAATTTCTTGCTTTTTGAGTATTTGTAGACTTCCCAAATTGCTCTACATAAATCTGCAGATTTGTACTCCCTCTAGCAATGCATGAGAAGTTTTATTTTCCTTTACATCTTTACCTATGCAGTTTTTCATCAAACATTTTGATCTTTGTGAATTAGAGAGATATGAAAGGTGGTTTCTCATTGTGGTTTTAATTTGTATTTCTCTTAATAAGAATTATCTTTTCACATGCTTACAAGTCATTTGTATTTCCTTTTCTGTGAACTGACAGTTCATAGCCTATATTCTTTTTTTTTTTTTTTTTTGGTTCACTTGAAATTCTTTTTTTTCCCCATTTATTTTTATTAGTTGGAGGCTAATAACTTTCCAATATTGTAGTGGTTTTTGTCATACATTGACATGAAGCCTATATTCTTTTTAAAAAAGAGATTGGATGATTGATCTTTTCTTAAATAATGTGTGAGAAAAAGTTCTTTATATACTAAATAAATGAGCCATTTGTGTGTAATACAGGCTGAAAGTATTTTGTCTTAGTCTGTATTTTTTCTGTTTATGTCCTTTGAAATCCTTTATTCTCCATTCTAAGATTAAATTAGTTAAAGGAAAATATAAAACAACTGACCTCTAGTGAAAGGCATAATTATAGAAACACTAGGAATTAACTGGAATTGGCATTGTTGTGTCAAGAAGGATGGAAAATTGGTGCATTTGCTAGAGAAACAGGGAAATAAGTGCAGTAGTTACATGTATGGAGGCTCATCCAGGAGGCTTTAAGAATCTGTAACGTATAGCACTATAGATATTCACTGACAGACTTGGGGACTTATCAAACATCTCTAAACTCAGAACAGAGTCAGTAGTGGACAATGCTGTTGAGAGCTGAGAGCAACCTGGGAATATTCTTTGAAGATACAAAATTCTAGATAGATGCTCACCTATGAATAATTGATTTTTTTGAGAGTGCAAGTACTTCCCCATTGATGAGAGAAATAGAATATCAGAGAGAGACTTTTCCCCCTGTAGTCTTAAAATTTTGGCTGAAACCTAAAGCTGAGAATAGTAGGTGATGAAAAATCCTATGTTCCAAAGACAGTCCTTGGACATACCTCATAGGACTTTCTAAATGGGTCTGGGGACAGTTACCCTCACCACATATAATGAAAAATTCAAAACCAATTACAGAGGCAAATTTTATGAGGGAATCTTTGGATGATGAGATTGCTGGCATGTTTCCCCTGCTTCAGCCCAGGCCAAGCTGGGGAGGAGCTAGGAGGGCCCCTGCTTGCTGGAGGGGGACACAGTACTCCCCGGTCTGTGTGGCTCAGCTCTGGAAATTTGTAGACCCAGGGCTGACTGGAGAGCAAGAGAGTGCTTGTAAGAACGAGACCTAAGTGCCCTGTTGTGGACAGCATAGAAACTTCCATCTGAATGTTGCTTGGAGAGGTCTGGTGATGGGAAGCTAGCTGAAATTGCCCCTCATGCCAGGGTAAGGAGGGGCAGATGCAGTGGATGCCAGTTGCAATTTCGCCATTTGTTCAGTGGGTATAGGAGCACCCCAGGCCCAGAGGAAACAGAAGAAGGTAATGGGGTTTGAGTTGTCTACAAAGGGGACCCCAGGAGAAAGAGATCCTGTGGAATGTTTCACCATGAGTAAAGAGGCCCTCCAAATCACCTGTATCAGGAAATGGTGTAGGGTGGAAATTCCTCAGGGGTGTGTCTAGCTGTGTGTGGGATCTCCTGAAACTCACTAGTATTGGGGATCATATCAGTCCGGGTTCAACAAAGAAGCCAAACCAGTAGGAGATACATTTATAAATATATATATTGCAAGGAACTGGTTCAGGCAATTGTGGTGCCAACTAGGCAAGTCCAAAACTCAAAGGGCAGGCTATCAGGAAGGGCAGACTGGGGACACTGCGTCCCCAGGAGGAATTGCTTCTTTGTCAGGGAAACTTCAATTCTGCTCTTAAGGCCTGTCAAGTGATTGAATCGATCCCACCCAGATTATGGTAATCTCCCTTGCTTAAAGTCAACTGGTTATAGACTTTGTGTGCGTGTGTGCTGAGTCATTTCAGTTGTGTCTAACTCTTTGCGACTCTAGGGACTATAGCCCGCCAGGCTCCTCTGTCCATGGAATCCTCCAGGCAAAAATACTGGAGTGGGTTGCCATGCCCTCCACCAGGGGGTCTTCCTGACTCAGGGATCAAACCCGTGTCTCCAGCATCTCCTGCATTGCCAGGGGGTTCTTTTGAAATTTATTAGAGATGATTTTTTTTTTTTTTTTTCATCTTATGGTTGTGTGGCCTGTGGGATCTTAGGAATCAAACCTATGCCCCTGCCTTCGCAGTGCAGAGCCTTAACCACTGGACCACCAGAGAAGTTCCCAGGGGGTTCTTTTACACTAATGCTACTTGGGAAGCACACCTTCACAGCAGCATCTAGACTAGTGCGATGGACTTCCCTGGCAGTCCAGTGGTTAAGGCTATGCTTCCAGTGCGGGGAGGTGAGGATTTAATCCCCGGTCGGGGAACTAAGATCCCACATACTGCAGGGGGCCACAAGAGAAAAAAAAAGATCAGTGTTTGATTGAATGACTGGGGACTGTTGCCTAACTGAGATGACACATTACAGGACCATCACAGGTATCAGTCACACAAAGTGACAGCTAGATAACAGAGGACCAGTAAAAAAGACTTTGTTCTTCCAATCCCCAACTCCAGAGGCTCGAGGGCTACCTCACTTCCCCAATGCTGTGGGAGAGTCTGTGAAAACAAGACTCAGAAGCCAGAAATATAGCCAGAAATTTTATAAGGTTCATATTTTGTTTTAAATTGGATTAAACTTTTGGTATCAATTTGTGTACACAGACATTGAGGATTGACAGAAAGGTTTTATTTTGTTTCTGCACATTTATAAGCAATGGCACCCCACTCCAGTGTCCTTGCCTGGAGAATCCCAGGGACGGGGGATCCGGCTGGGCTGCCGTCTATGGGGTCGCACAGAGTCGGACACGCCTGATGCGACTTAGAAGCAGCAGCACATGTATAAACTTAGGTTTTTTTTTTACTACTAAAATTCATTTTTTCCTATCACATGAGTTTGAGCAAACTCAGGGAGATAATGAATGACAGGCAAGCCTGGCATGCTGCGGGTCATGGGGTCACAAAGAGGTGGAGACGACTTAGTGATTGAACAACAACCACAGTCCTTTCCTTCCTTCCTTCTCTTTCCCATCCGCTTTAAAAAGATGGTGCTGATGAATTTACTTTCAGGGCAGCGATGGAGAAGCAGACATAGAGAACAGATCTATGGACACGGTGGGAGGGGAGGAAGGAGAGGGCGAGATGTATGGAGAGAGTGACATGGAAACTTACACTACCACTTGTTGTATGACTCAGGGTCAAGCAGGGGCTCTGTAGCAATCTAGAAGGGTGGGATGGGGAGGGAGGTTCAGGAGGGAGGGGACATGGGTGTACTTATGGATGATTCTTGTGATGTGTGGCAGAAAACAGCAAAATTCTGTAAAGGAATTATCCTTAAATTAAAAAATAAGCTAAAACAATAATTAACTAGCTTATCTGAACAAGTTCAGTTTACATACCCAGATTTGGGATCTTTCATAAAACAAACAAACATGTATGATGATCTCGTGTGACTTTAACTGCTCTCTTGTGGTCAAAGTTGATGATTGGCCTGATCTGAGAGTTGCTAAAGCTCTCTGTCCAAGGCCATTTCAGAGGGTATTGAGTTAAATACTACTCTTTCAGGTTTTTGTTTGTTTGTTTTATTTTTAAATGATCAATCATGTGTAGAATCTGTTATATCCAATCACTTACCTTGATTCTAGAAAAATTCTTATGTCATTTTGACTTTATTCAGGTCCTCAAAGAGTTCATTTGTGGTGAATCATTCCCTTTGTCACTGAACATTTTCAAACAGAAATCTAGGCTCATTTGATTAGTCAGGCTGCTTGTACACTGTATGCAGGTCACTGCCAGTTATCGACTCTAGTCCTAGAATGACAGTGAGTGAATAAGAACAAAAAACATAACATTAAGTAGCAAGGAAAGTAAAAGTATCACTAGTAGCACGTGTCAGTAATGAAGAAAAGAACAAAAGAGGATAAAACAGAAACACATCATATTTTTATCAAACAGGTGACAACTGATTACACAAAATTAAGCTTTCCAGAAATTAAGAGAGAAAGGAGAAGGTGCAGGTAGAATTAAGTGCCAATCTTGTTATCATTTTGGAATGGTTCATAGTCACATACACTATGTAGTTTCACTGTATGGCACAGGGAATTTCCTGGTGGTCCACTGGTTAAGACTCTGTGCTCCCAATGCAGAGGGCCCAGGTTTGATTCCTGGCTGGGGAACTAAGACCCCACATGCCATTCGGCATGGAGAAAAGGTAAAAAAAATTGCATCTAGTAGATGGCCCAGAATTATAAAACCCCTGATGTAGTGCTAGGTCCCCAGGCTTTTCCTTCCTTAATAAACAAATGTCATCTAATCCCCTACCCCATTTTGAAAGACAAAAGCCATGCTGTCCATTTTTCTGTTTAAGTGCCTTCTGTGTTGGGTTTTCCAATCGGGAAATCTTAGTGTTCTGCAGAGAACACTCGATTGGAAATCAAGAGCTTTTTCACTATTTGCCTGAAACGTAGCAATGATGTATTTGCAATGTTAGCTAACTCCTCTGTTCTGTGCCTCCCTCTCAGGCCTACATCCGGCATTCAATATTCCTAAAACTTATTTTCATTAGAGGGCATTTCATCTGAATCGCTTTTTATACTCTGTGTTCTTATGTACACCAGGTGGCTGCTGCCAGTGCAGCATTTCCTATAAGAGTGCCTCACTATTCTCTGAGATTGTTTGCCAGGCTGACAACCATTTGGTAGATCTTCAAGCTAACACTTTTTTGACCTGACTAGCAGTTGTCAAGGGAGGGTTTCTTTTTCTTTTTTTTTCAAGGGAGGGTTTCAACCAACAATCAGAATTCCAGTTCCTTTTTCAAATGACTCACTGACTACAACACTGAGAAATTAAAGCTGTTTAATGGGAAGGTCAATGGGAAAGCAGCCAAGTTCATACATGAAGAAGGAATGTTGACTACCTGACAGTTATTGTGTAAAACGCTGTGTCAGACTTGTTTCCAAAGATGGTTGCCCGTCTCCCATCAAACATGATCTTTAAAAACAGAGAAGCAGGGGCAGGAGCTAAGATGGCGGAGGAATAGGATTGGGAGACCACTTTCTCCCCCACAAATTCATCAAAAGATCATTTGAACGCTGAGCAAACGCCACAAAACAAGTTCTGATTGCTAGCAGAGGACATCAGGCACCCAGAAAAGCAGCCCATTATCTTTGAAAGGAGGTAGGACAAAATATAAAAGATAAAAAGAGAGACAAAAGAGTTAGGGATGGAGATCCATCCTGGGAAGGGAGCCTTAATAGAGGAAGTTTCCAAACACCAGGAAACCGTCTCACCGGTGGGTCTGGGGGAAGTTTTTGAATCTTGGAGGGCAACCTAACAGGGAGGAAAAATAAATAAAACCCACAGATTACATGCCTAAGAGCAACTCCCAGCAGAAATGTACCCCAGATGCTAGCATCCGCCACCAGCAAGTGGGGGCTGAACGGAGAGGAGGGGGCGGCATTGCTTAGGGTAAGGAACGGGCCTGAGTGCCCTGAGGGCAATCGCAGGGAGCTATCGTGAGATAGCAACTTAAACTGTGGGATAGCAAGGGAGAGAGAGAAAATTAACTTGTGAAAAGCGCTAACTGAACACACTGCCGGCCCATTCACAGAACAAAGGAAGGACTGAGCAATTTCAGAGAAGAGCTAGTCTGCTGCGGACTGGCCCATCCCCCGCCAGAGGCAGGAGGCAGGAGGCAGGGGGGAGGGGAAAGCAGGCAAACTCGGCCCCAGAGACAGCATCCCCTAACAAACTGCAAACAGGCTTCCAGTTTCTAACCAAAGACTTTCTGAGATTCTGGATGGTTGACATCTGCCGGGAGGGTTGCAGCCAGAGATCAGCTCCCCAGAAGAGACACAAGGCGCACCGGACTGGCGCGCCTGGAAACCCAGGCTGGGACGGGGAGGGGAGAAGTTGCGCTGCACCTGAAGAGAGTGCGCTCATCAAGCTCCTGATTCCCTGAGCTGCTCGGACAGGGGGAGGCACAAAAACGCAGGCCCAACCGAGTCTGCACCTTTGTGGGGTACCTGAGAACATGAACCTGAGCGGCTTAGACCTGGGAAGTGCACGCAACTCAGGGCCCGCTTCCTGTAGAGCAGCCTGGAGCCAGAGCAGTGTAGATGGGGAAAGCACACACGCTGTGAGCAGGGGCAAATCCAGTGTGGCCGGAACACTGCGAGTGCTCCCCACACAGGCCAGTGATATTTGTTTGCAGCATTCCTCCTTCCCCACAGCACGCCTGAACGAGCGAACCTAAACAAGAGACCACCTCCTGCCGCCTGTGTTAGGGCAGAAATTAGACACTGAAGAGACCTGCAAGCAGAAGCCAAATAAACAAAGGGAACTGCTTTAGAAGTGACAGGTGCAACAGATTAAAATCCCTGTAGTTAACACCGACTACCCTGGAAGGGGCCTATAGATATTGAGAAGTATAAGCTGGAACAAGGAGCTATCTGAAATGGAACTGAACCCACATTGCCTGCAACAGCTCCAGAGAAATTCCTAGATATGTTTTTATTATTATTATTTTTTTAATTAAAAATTTTTTCTTTTTCTTTTTTTAAAGTCCTCTATTACTCCTCTATTACTCCTTAATTTTCATTTTTATAACCCACTATAACCTTGAAATTAAAAAAGGACCCTATTTTTAAAGCAAACTTCATATATATTTCTTAAATTTTTTGTTTTCGTTTTTTTAATATTGTATTTTTAAGAGTCTAACCTCTACCCTAGATTTTTAATCTTTGTTTTTCAGTATTTGATATCAATTTTGGACATTTAAGAATCCAATATTCAGTACCCATTTTTACTCAGGAGTGCGATTACTGGTTTGATCACTCTCTCCCCCTTTTGACTCTCCTTTTTCTCCCCCAGATCACCTCTATTTCCTCCCTCCCCCTTCTCTTCTCAATCCAATTCTGTGAATCTCTGTGGGTGTTCTGGGCTGTGGAGAACACTTAGGGAACAGAGTACTGCTTAGATCTGCCTCTCTTCTCTTGAATCCCCCCTTTTCTCCTCCTGGTCACCTCTATCTCCTTCCTCCCTCTCCTCTTTTTCATGTAACTTTGTGAACTTCTCTGGGTGTCCCTCACTGTGGAGAATCTTTTCACCATTAACCTAGAAGTTCTATTACCAGTGCTGTATGGATGGAGAAGACTTGAGGCTACTGGAAGAATAAGACTGAAATCCAGAGGCAAGAGGCTTAAGCTCAAAACCTGAGACCACCAGAGAACTCCTGACTACAGGGAACATTAATTAATAAGAGATCATCCAAAAGCCTCCATACCTACACTGAAACCAACCACCATCCAAGAGCCAATAAGTTCCAAAGCAAGACATACCATGCAAATTCTCCAGCAACTCAGGAACATAGCCCTGATCATCAATATACAGACTGCCCAAAGTCACACCAAACCCATAGACCCATCTCAAATCTCACTACTGGACACTCCATTGCACTCCGGAGAGAAAAACCCAGCTCCACCCACCAGAACACTGACGCAAGCTTCCCTAACCTGGAAACCTCGACAAGCCAATCGTCCAACCCTACCCACTGGGAGAAACCTCCACAATAAAAAGGAACCACAGACTACCAGAATACAGAAAGACCACCCCAAACACAGCAATCTAAATAATATGAAAAGGCAGAGAAATACCCAGCAGGTAAAGGAACATGAAAAATGTCCACCAAGCCAAACAAAAGAGGAGATAGTGAATCTACCTGAAAAAGAATTTAGAATAATGATAATAAAAATGATCCAAAATCTTGAAAACAAAATGGAGTTACACACAAATAGCCTGGAGACAAGGATTGAGAAGATGCAAGAAATGTTTAAAAAGGACCTAGAATAAATTAAAAAGAGTCAATTAAAAATGAATAATGCAATAAATGAGATCAAAAACACTCTGGAGGGAACCAAGAGTAGAATAACAGAGACAGAAGATAGGGTAAGTGAGGTAGAAGATAAGGTGGTGGAAATAAATGAAGCAGAGAGGAAAAAAGAAAAAAGAAAAAAAAAGAAACGAGGACAACCTCAGGGACCTCTGGGACAATGTGAAACACCCCAACATTCGAATCATAGGAGTCCCAGAAGAAGAAGAAAAAAGAAAGGCCATGAGAAAATACTTGAGGAGATAATAGCTGAAAACTTCCCTAAAATGGGGAAGGAAATAGTCACACAAGTCCAAGAAACCCAGAGAGTCCCAAACAGGATAAACCCGAGGCGAAACATCCCAAGACACATATTAATCAAATTAACAAAGATCAAGCACAAAGAACAAATATTAAAAGCAGCAAGGGAGAAACAACATATAACACACAAGGGGATTCCCATAAGGATAACAGCTGATCTTTCAATAGAAACTCTTCAGGCCAGAAGGGAATGGCAGGACTTACTTAAAGCAATGAAAGAGAATAACCTACAACCCAGATTACTGTACCCAGCAAGGATCTCATTCAGATATGAAGGAGAATTCAAAAGCTTTACAGACAAGCAAAAGCTGAGAGAATTCAGCACCACCAAACCAGCTCTCCAACAAATGCTGAAGGATCTTCTCTAGACAGGAAACAGAAAAGTTGTATGAATGCGAACCTAAAACAACAAAGCAAATGGCAATGGGATCATACTTATCAATAATTACCTTAAATGTAAATGGGCTGAATGCCCCAACCAAAAGACAAAGACTGGCTGAATGGATACAAAAGCAAGACCCTTATATATGCTGTCTGCAAGAGACCCACCTCAAAACAAGGGATACATACAGACTGAAAGTGAAGGGCTGGAAAAAAACATTTCATGCAAATGGAGACCAAAAGAAAGCAGGAGTCGCAATACTCATATCAGATAAAATAGACTTTAAAATAAAGGCTGTGAAAAGAGACAAAGAAGGACACTACATAATGATCAAAGGTTCAATCCAAGAAGAAGATATAACAATTATAAATCTATATGCACCCAACATAGGAGCACTGCAATATGTAAGGTGATTGCTAACAAGTATGAAAGGGGAAATTAACAATTACACAGTAATAGTGGGTGACTTTAACACTCCACTCACACCTATGGGTAGATCAACTAAACAGAAAATTAAGAAGGAAACACAAACTTTAAATGACACAATGGACTAGCTAGACCCACTTGATATCTATAGGACATTTCACCCCAAACAATGAATTTCACTTTTTTCTCAAGTGCACACAGAACCTTCTCCAGAATAGATCACATCCTGGGCCATAAATCTAGCCTTGGTAAATTCAAAAAAATTGAAATCATTCCAGTCATCTTTTCTGACCACAATGCAGTAAGATGAGATCTCAATTACAGGAAAAAAAAACTATTAAAAATCCCAACATATGGAGGCCAAATAGCACGCTTCTGAATAACCAGCAAATCATAGAAGAAATCAAAAAAGAAATCAAAATATGCATAGAAGTGAATGAAAATGAAAACACAACAACCCAAAACCTATGGGACACTGTAAAAGCAGTGCTAAGGGGAAGGTTCATGGCATTACAGGCTTACCTCAAGAAACAAGAAAAAAGTCAAATAAATAACCTAACTCTACACCTAAAGCAACTAGAGAAGGAAGAAATGAAGAACCCCATGGTTAGTAGAAGGAAAGAAATCTTAAAAATTAGGGCAGAAATAAATGCAAGAGAAACAAAAGGGACCATAGCAAAAATTAACAAAGCTAAAAGCTGGTGTTTTGAAAAGGTAAAGAATTGACAAACCATTAGCCAGAGTCATCAAGAAACAAAGGGAGAAGAACCAAATCAACAAAATTAGAAGTGAAAATGGAGAGATCACAACAGACAACACTGAAATACAAAGGATCATAAGAGACTACTACCAGCAGCTCTATGCCAATAAAATGGACAACTTGGAAGAAATGGACAAATTCTTAGAAAAGTATAAATTTCCAAAACTGAACCAGGAAGAAATAGAAGATCTTAACAGACCCATCACAAGCAAGGAAATCGAAACTGTAATCAGAAATCTTTCAGCAAACAAAAGCCCAGGACCAGATGGCTTCACAGCTGAATTCTACCAAAAATTTAGAGAAGAGCTAAAACCTATCTTTCTCAAACTCTTCCAGAAAATTGCAGAAGAAGGTAAACTTCCAAACTCATTCTATGAGGCCACCATCACCCTAATTCCAAAACCAGACAAAGATGCCACAAAAAAAAAATCTACAGGCCAATATCACTGATGAACATAGATGCAAAAATCCTTAACAAAATTCTAGCAAACAGAATCGAACAGCATATTAAAAAGATCATACATGATGACCAAGTGGGCTTTATCCTAGGAATGCAAGGATTCTTTAATATCCACAAATCAATCAATGTAGTACACCACATTAAAAAATTGAAAGATAAAGACCATATGATTATCTCAACAGATGCAGTAAAAGCCTTTGATAAAATTCCACATCCATTTATGATAAAAACTCTCCAGAAAGCAGGAATAGAAGGAACATACCTCAACATAACAAAAGCTATATATGACAAACCCACAGCAAACATTATCCTTAATGATGAAAAATTGAAAGCATTTCCCCTAAAGTCAGGAACAAGACAAGGGTGCCCACTCTCACCACTACTATTCAGCATAGTTTTGGAAGTGTTAGCCACAGCAATCAGGGCATAAAAAGAAATAAAAGGAATCCAGATAGGAAAAGAAGAAGTAAAACTCTCTCTGTTTGCAGATGACATGATCCTCTACATAGAAAACCCTAAAGGCTTCACCAGAAAATTACTAGAGCTAATCAACGAATATAGTAAAGTTGCAGGGTATAAAATCAACACACAGAAATCCCTTGCATTCCTATACATTAACAATGAGAAAACAGAAAGAGAAATTAAGGAAACAATACCATTCACCATTGCAACAAAAAGAATAAAATACTTAGGAGTATATCTACTTTAAGAAACAAAAGACCTATACATAGAAAACTATAAAACACTGATGAAGGAAATCAAAGAGGACACAAATAGTTGGAGAAATATACTGTGTTCATGGATTGGAGGAATCAATATTGTGAAAATGAGTATACTACACAAAGCAATCTATAGATTCTATGCAATCCCTGTCAAGCTACCAATGGTATTTTTCACAGAACTAGAACAAATAATTTCACAATTTGTATGGAAATACAAAAAACCTCAAATAGCCAAAGTAATCTTGAGAAAGAAGAATGGAACAGGAGGAATCAACCTGCCTCACTTCAGGCTCTACTACAAAGCCACAGTCATCAAGACAGTATGGTACTGGCACAAAGACAGAAATATAGATCAAAGGAACAAAATAGAAAGCCCAGAGATAAATCCACATACCTATGGACACCTTATCTTCGACAAAGGAGGCAAGGATATACAATAGAAAGAAGACAACCTTTTTAACAAATGGTGCTGGGAAAACTGGTTAACCACTTGTAAAAGAATGAAACTAGAACACTTTCTAACACCATACACAAAAATAAACTCAAAATGGATTAAAGATCTAAATGGAAGACCAGAAACTATAAAACTCCTAGAGGAGAACATAAGCAAAACACTTTCTGACATAAATCACAGCAAGATCCTCTATGACCCACCTCCCAGAATATTGGAAATAAAAGCAAAACTAAACAAATGGGACCTAATGAAACTTAAAAGCTTTTGCACAACAAAGGAAACTATAAGCAAGGTGAAAAGGCAGCCTTCAAAATGGGAGAAAATAATAGCAAACAAAGCAACAGACAAAGGATTAATCTCAAAAATATACAAGCAACTCCTGCAGCTCAATTCCAGAAAAATAAAGAACCCAATCAAAAAATGCGCCAAAGAACTAAACAGACATTTCTCCAAAGAAGACATACAGATGGCTAACAGACACATGAAAAGATGCTCAACATCACTCATTATCAGAGAAATGCAAATCAAAACCACAATGAGGTACCATTACACGCCAGTCAGGATGGCTGCTATCCAAAAGTCTACAAGCAATAAATGCTGGAGAGGATGTGGAGAAAAGGGAACGCTCTTACACCGTTGATGGGAATGCAAACTAATACAGCCACTATGGAGAACGTGTAGAGATTCCTTAAAAAACTGGAAATAGAACTGCTATACAACCCAGCAATCCCAATTCTGGGCATACATACTGAGGAAATCATATCTGAAAAAGACACGTGTACACCAATATGCATTGCAGCACTGTTTATAATAGCCAGGACATGGAAGCAACCTAGATGCCCATCAGCAGACGAATGGATAAGAAAGCTATGGTACATATACACGATGGAATATTACTCAGCCATTAAAAAGAATACATTTGAATCAGTTTTAATGAGATGGATGAAACTGGAGCCCATTATACAGAGCAAATTAAGCCGGAAAGATAAACACCAATATAGTATACTAATGCATATATATGGAATTTAAAAAGACGGTTAACGATAACCCTATATGCAAGACAGAAAAAGAGACACAGATGTATAGAAAAGACTTTTGGACTCTGTGGGAGAAGGTGAGGGTGGGATGATCTGAGAGAATAGCATTGAAACATGTATATTATCAAGTGTGAAACAGATTTCCAGCCCAGGTTGGATGCATGAGACATGTGCTCAGGGCTGGTGCACTGGGAAGACCCAGAGGGAAGGGATGGGGAGGGAGGTGGGAGGGGGGATCAGGATGGGGAACATATATAAATCCATGGCTGATTCATGTCAATGTATGGCAAAAACCACTACAATATTGCAAAGTAACTAGCCTCCAACTAATAAAAATAAATGAAAAACAACAACAACAACAACAACAAAGAAGAAAATGCCTTCGTTGAGTATAGCTGATGTACATGAACTATACCTATTTGAAGTGTATAAAATAATGAACCACAGGCTCTTTTGTCCTTGCCACTCCCCCATCAAGAACTAGAGGCCATTTTCCCTGCTCTTCATCTGGGACTGAATATTTATTGCACTTACCTTTCTTTGTCTCCTCATCATTTATTGAGTTTGTGTACAGATGTCTTGTAAGTTCAGATTTCTTTAGCAACTAGGGATTCCCTGGCGGTCCAGTGGTTTGGACTTGTGCTTTCACTGCAGGAGCCTGGATTCAACCCACAGTTAGGGAACTAAAATCCTGCATGCCATGTAGCATGGCTCAAGAAAACCCCACAAAGAACAGAAAAAGCAAAAAACAAAACAACACACCAAATTTCTTCAGAATCTATACTTGAAGAGTAGTACTTAAGGAGCTTCACCCACAAATCCCATTCACACCTGATTTTGATGCTGAGATCCTAGTGCATCCATAATAAGGTGAGAATTTCTGGGGAGAGGCTAAAAATATTTTGTATGTGGGGGAAAGAAGTGATTTTGCAGTCAAATGGCAGATTTAGCAAAATGTGTTTCCAAAGGTGGCTACAACAATTCCTCCATCGACATGGTCTTCTGTAATGTGATCTTACTACTCCTTTAGGAAAGAGTCTGTTTGACTTTCTCTTGAATATAAGCAAGACCCTGTGATGCTCTTGATCAACTGAATGTAATAAAAGTGACTCTATGTGACTTCTGGGGTAGTTCATAAGTAGTGTTTCAGCTTCTGCTTTTGTTTCTTGGGAGCACTGAGTTGCCCTGTAACAGGTCCAGGAACCCTGTTGGAGAAGACACAAGGAGGAGCCCTGAGCTACATGGAGAGGGGGGCGACCCCAGAAGCCCAAGAATCCCAGTGGAGCCTTCGGATAAGTCCAGTCCCAGCTGCTATCAGCCTGCAATTTCATGAGAGAACTGTGGCAGGACCATCTGAAGAATCCCCTGAAGAAGCTCAGTCAATCCCTGAAACTGTAAAATACAATAAAATTGTTGCTTTTTAAGCTTATTGAATCTTGGAGTAATTTGTTATGCAACAATACATAAATAAAATAGATATTACCCACTGTAGAATGTGTCCCAATTTCAGGGATGTTAAAGTGTGAAAAATGTGCTCCCCATACACACACACAGACACACACACACACAAACACATCACTACTCCCAGAATGCAATTCTGTGGACCAGTAAGGACAATCTGTGTGCTAGTTAGTTACCTTGCTTTCTTATCTTCTTACTATAAATTTCTGTGATTATTTTATTCCTCTCCTTCTCTCTTCTCTTGCCTAACTTTTAGACTTTTTGCCAAATTTTTTACAATAAAGCCGCAGTGCTCACGTTTTTTTTAACTTCTGCTGCCACCCTGTGGTTATTTTTCATTACTGTACGTGAAAAGAGGGCATCTCAAGGCATCTGCTAAGGTATCAGGTCAGGCACAAGTGTAGCCGAAGAACACCAAAAAAAAAAAAAAAAAAGGAAGGAAAAACTGGCAGAACATCCAAGATGGTCTCAGGATCGGAGGCACGAATCTAGTATATGCTATATATGTGCCTCCAATGTATCAGTATTTATCCTTTAAAATCTTTTCAGTATGTCTAACCTTACCTTAGTAGTTTCCCATTTCTCATCTTAGTTCAAACTAAGATGCATAATTAATCACATTAATTGTTGATCCTGCCTTGCCATGAGTGTCAATTATGGCTTTTAATGGCCTTGGGAAAAGAAATGCATAGAAAGCTGAACCTATTGATGGTAGGCTCACACATTAAAATGTCTTTGTATACTTTCATGTTGGTCTAGAACTTGTCAGACTGGTGTGAAGCGTTTTGGCTTTCTTTAAGTGGCAAAAATGAAAGAATCAATTTTAAGAAGTAGAATATATTCACAGCCCATTTTCCACAAGAAATAAGGATTATTAATCTCCTTGTCACCTATCTTTACCTCTCTCACCCCTCTTCGTGGCTTCTTACTATCTCAAATTAAATCTGATTATGCTGCTAAGAAGAACCAAAGAGCCTCTTGATGAAAGTGAAAGAGGATAGTGAAAAAGTTGGTGATGAAGATTTTAGAGTAGGAACCTGAGGAGTTAGAGAAGAGATCCTTAGAGTAACGAAAATTTACCAGACTTTTAAACAATTAAAACAATTCAGGGACTTCCCTGGTGGTCTGACAGCTAAGAGTCCACACTCCCAATGCAGGGGACCTGGATTCCATCCCTGATCAGGAAACTAGATCCCACATGCTGCAACTGAGTTTGCATACTGCAACTAAAGATTCTGCATGCTGCAAGGAAGACAGAAGATCCTGTGTGCTGCAACTAAGACCCGGCACAGCCAAATAAATAAATATTTAGAAAAAAACGGTTCATGTATCTCCATAATGTCTAATATACGGATCTGCTCAGAGTGAGAGAGAATTTTTTCTTTTTAACTAAAAAGTTCTTGTTTTGGCCATGCCATTCAGCATGCGGGATCTTAGTTCCCTGATCAGGACAAACCCGCATCATCCCAGTGGAAGCTCAGAATCCTAACCACTGGACTGCCAGGAAGTGCCCAGAAATTCTTTTTATTGGTGGACCGACACTATCTATATTAGTGTTTCTGAATATTTAGAAAACATTTTTCAAAGTATAAACATTCACGAACAAAATCAGAGTGGTTTCCTGTATTGCTAATGAAATTGATTACATTATGATGAAACTAACTATGATTAACACTTCTAGACTGACAACATATCTCTCTGTCTATATCTATCTGTGTATATATCTATCTACTTACCTATCTATCTATTTACCAACATCTAATTTTTGGTATATATTTATGTTAAGGTGAGGTTGGCATAATCATTGGCCAACTGCTGGGAACACTTCCTACCCTTAATCAGCAACTTTCAACTAAGCTTCTAGGTTATCGAGCCTGTTTGTGGAAAAGCGTGTCTAGAACTCACATGGAACTCACATTCAACACCTGAATAAACATGTACCTTGGGTATGTTTCTTCATTTATAAAGTAGAAATAATAAAACCTATCTTCCTAGAATTGTTATGGAGACTGAGTGTCTACCTGAAGCAGACAGAAATACTCATATTCCCATTTTAGCACAAACAAATCCATATTCTCTGAAATGCTCATATTCCCCCCAGCCCCCATGCTTCTGACACTCCAAATTCCAGGGAAGACTGCAATGAGGAAAGAGAATTTATAATATTACCTAATGGAATTGGAAGAATGTGCTTTTCAAGGAGGCTTCCCTTACGATCACTTTTTTCATATCAGGTACCTCCCAGGTGAAGAGACCCAAGTAAGAGGAATGTCCACCTGCATGTATCTAACAAGGCTGCAGGGCTCTTACTGTCCCACCTAAATCAGGACATTGTTGTTGCTCACTTCTATCCTGCTCACGTGGTGCGAGTTATCAAGCTGAGGCAAATGAGAGAAATCACCAGTGTTACTGAGTAAATGAAGCCCTTGGGGTACTGGGGGCTTCCCTGATAGCTCAGTTGGTAAAGAATCTGTCTGCAATGCAGGAGACCCCAGTTCAATTCCTGGGTCTGGAAGATCTGTTGGAGAAGGGATAGGTTACCCACTCCAGTATTCTTGGCTTCCCTTGTGGCTCAACTAATAGACTCTGCAGACTCTGCCTGCCATGGGGGAGACTTGGGTTCGATCCCTAAGTTGGGAAGATTCCCTGGAGAAGGGAAAGGTTACCCACTCCAGTATTCTGGCCTGGAGAATTCCATGGACTTAGATAGAGTCAGACACAATTGAGCGACTTTCACTTTGGGGTACTAAGAGACAAGCAGATTGTGTGAAGTCTATACAAAGAAGAAGCTGAGATTAAATTCCTTGAGATGGGATT
The DNA here is from genome assembly GCF_033118175.1 of Dama dama. Lineage (NCBI taxonomy): Eukaryota > Metazoa > Chordata > Mammalia > Artiodactyla > Cervidae > Dama > Dama dama. Next base: position 19,282,102 of record NC_083702.1, read on the forward strand.
TGCAGATACTTATCCAGTAGAATGGAAACATATATGGAAAATTGTGACTATCAATACATCCAAAGCAAGACTGAGTCTTTATGACTCAGGAATAGATATCCTTGGCTTTGGTTTGAAGGTAAGGGACAAGTATTCTCAAATTGGATAGCTGTTCATCTGAGATTATTTATGAAGGTGTCTTTTTCTTTCTAAAGTTGCAACTAATAATAATAGTTTACATTTATTCAAACACAGCTCTGAGCATTCATCGTGGCTTTATCTTGTTCAGTTCTCCTCACAACTCTATGAGACAGACATTGTTATCCTCATTTTACAGAAGAAAAGACTGAGGCATAGCAAAGTGAAGTGTCTTACCTGAAGTCACACAGTAAATAATCAAGCCAGGACTTGAGCCCAGGAAGTCTGGCCCCAGAGCTTGTGTTCTTAGCTGCTAGGGTGCTCTGCTCTCTGCATGAAAAATTTACTCCTGGGTGTGAAGCTGAAGGTACCTTTATTTATTCTAACACTGATCTCAGATTTTTCTGAATTCCCACAGTATTTAAAAACTATACCAATCATTTGGTACTTAATTACATCTTGCCCTGAAATATTGATGGTTCCAGTTACCCATTTCTAAATATTCTTAAGTAGAATGTAGGCCCAATTAATTCAGACATCTTTCATATATTTCTTGTGTTGGTACCAAACTAATTCAATGTGTTTAATTAGGACAAATGCTGCTTTGATACATACAGGGCAACATTATGAGGATGCTGTTGCTGTGATCCTAAGCTGGCAATATAGAAATTTCAAATACCTAGCATCTGCTTACCTTTTTCACTATTGGATTCAGGGGAATGAAACCAGGTATCACCTTTACATCTACAATTACCATGTTGGAGACTGGACAGCTCCCTGTGTGGCTACAGACGTCAGAAAGGGAAGAAACAGGCCTCATTATATTTGAATCTTGTCCTTCTTCAAGGTACAACATAAGCCCTGGCATCTTTTTGTTTTTTAAATTTATTTATTTTTGGCTGTACTGGGTCTTCTTTGCTGCTCAGGCTTTTTTTCTAGTTGTGGCGAGCAGGGACTGCTATCTAGTTGTGGTACATGAGCTTCTCATTGTTGGGGAGCACAGGCCCTATGGCCCATGTGCTTAGCAGTTGTGGCTCCTTGGTTCTACAGCACAGGCTTCAATAGTTGCAGTGCATGGGCTTAGTGGAATATGGGATCTTCCTGGATCAGGGATCGAACCCATGTCTCCTGCATTGGCAGATGGATTTGTTACCACTGAGCCACCAGAGAAGACCAAGCCCTGGCATCTTTAAGCAGTTTTTCTAATGATTGCCTTGTCCTCTCAGTGATCTTTCCATATAGAAATATATAGACTTCATTGTCAATATGGAGGAGGGCATGGCAACCCGCTCCAGTATTCTTGCCTGGAGAATCCCACGGACAGAGGAGCCTGGCGGGCTACAGTCCATGGCGTAGCAAAGAGTTGGGCATGACTGAAGTGACTGAGAAGCATGCACATGGTCAATATGAGTAGTTCTGAAAGGTGACCACATCAGCAGCAGAGTTCATCAAAAAAGTAGAGGGCAAGCACAACTCCAAAAATACTGAGTTAAATTCTGGAGGGTAGGACCAATATGTATTTTTAAACAAATTCTACAAAGGAAAATAACCAGGTTTAGAATCTCTAGTATAGGCTACTTCTTTGTAACTTACACTTTTAGGATTAATATCCTCTTTTCTTTATGTAAAGTTATTTCACAACTAGATTATAACATTCCTTTAGGTCAGAGACCCAGTTTGTATTTATATTCACTGTAGTTACTTGAGTGTGTTTTTTATTTTCGCTAAATTAACATATCTTGCTTTCATGAAATACATTTAACTTGCCTATTGATGATAAACCAAATTGCAAATATTATTTTTTCTTTTCATCTGAGACCCACAAGATTTGTCATTATAATCAGTCATTTGTTCTATTCCAAATAAAGCTTTTGAAGAGTGTTCTTGAATCGTGAATTCTTTCTTTCTAGAAATATGAAATTTTAAAAGACTAGAAAGTCTTCCCTTTAGAGATAAAGAAGAAAGATCCCATGTTAAAGTATTATTAGAAGGAATTATTTATTCTTCAATAATAGTGGTGGGTAGGGAAAGAATCCTGGAGGCAGACAAATTGAACTCATGATGCTACAAATTCTTCATTTTCCATGTTGCTTAAGACATTATTATTTATTTCATTGCCAAGACAAAAATTCAGTAAAGAGGATAACTTTAGTTCTTCTTGACTGTACATACTCAAAAGTCCTGTGCTTTGAGAAAGTTATTTCCATACAATATGACATATATGAATAAAGCAGCTAAATATCTAGTTTTTCTGCTAAAATTAAAATGCTAAAACAGTTGCACTGGAAACTGTGTTCAGCCACTCATTTTCTGAATGGATAGAATCTTTGTCAAAAATAGAAATGACTGGACTTCTCTGGTGGCACAGTGGATAGGAATCTGCCTGCCAGTGCAGGGGACATGGGTTCTGAGGTCCCTGGTTTGGGAAGATTCCACATGCCGAGGGGCAACTAAGCCTGTGGACCACAACTCCTGAGCCCGAGTACTGTAACTACTGAAGCCCATGTGCCAAGAACCTGTGGCCTGCAATGAGAGAAGCTACCACAATGAAAAGTAGCCCCCACCCACTGCAATCCAGTTCAGCCAAAAACTTTTTTAAAAAGTAGAAATGACAAAATCCGGGAGAAAGTATAACCTAGTGTAGGAGAGACTGGAAAGAAAGTGAAAGTCACTCAGTCATTTGGGACCCCATGGGCTGTCCGGTCCATGGAATTCTCCAGGCCAGGATACTGGAGTGAGTAGCCATTCCCTTCTCCAGGGGATCTTAACAACCCATGGATCAAACCCAGGTCTCTTGCACTGCAGGTGGATTCTTTACTGGCTGAGCCACCAGAGAATGCTGTATATTTTGGGGGTGAGGGTAGCTGGGTAGGGCCTCCAAAAACAGGAGAACTTTCACATTAGACAGAAGCAGGAAACCTAAGCTGCCCTTTAGGCAAGATATCTCCAGCTGTAAGAAGAGTCATCTCAGTAATGAATGGCAAGAGCTGAACAATGCCAGCGTTATTAGTAGAGAGATTCTTGCAGTGTTTTTCTTTCTATAGATCCATGAAAGCAAACTTAATGTTTTGACTTACCTGTTTTTAATTTGTGAAAAAAGGCAAGAAATGGAACAGTATAAACTTCTAAACTAAAAATGGATGAAAGGGAACATTCTCTATCCAGTATGTGTATGTATATTTTTGATGGGGCAAAGGAAAATCAGGACACAAGAATCATAGCATTTGCTTGGAGTTGAAGTGGCAGGAGCTAAAAATCTTACAACTAGTAGCAGAGGTTCTTTGGTCTGCATTTTCTTTGAACAGGAATACAAACAGATTCAGAATTAAGGCTTGTAACAAAGTGTTCCCTTCTTAGGTGGACTTATTTTCTGTCAAAGAACTGATAAATGAGGAGACTGTATAGGAATTGTTAATCCTTCCCTCGTGGATTTTTTTTCTGCATTTATACAGTTTTATTTTCTGGGTTTTTCTCTGCCATGGCCACTGACTTCTTAACTTGGCCTCTGACTTTCTTTCCTCATTCCTCAGAGTTTTCTAGGGTTTCAGTTCTCTATTCAGGATCTGCCAGTCTGTATGACCAGTTTATCTAGCAGGTACAGTAGGGCTTCCCTGGTGACTAAATGGTAAAGAATCTGCCTGCCAATGCAGGAGACTCGGGTTCGATCCCTGGGTTGCAAACAAGTTGGATGCAACTTAATGACTAAACAACAACAGCAAATAGGAAATAGAGTGATCATACTTCATTTATAGTGTTGTTTATTTGCTAAGTTGCCTCCGACTCTTTACAACCCCATGGACTGCAGCACCCCAAGCTTCCCTGTCCTTCACCATTTCCCGAGGTTTGCTCAAAGTCATGTCTGATTGAGTCAGTGATGCCTTCCAACCATCATTTAATTTAAAAATTATTTCTCTTTCTTTGATAGTATTCCATTTGCTTAAAGGGTCTTTTTTCTTTTGTTCTATCTCTCATACACTTGCTAAAATGCTCTTCATTCCATATGATATATCTTCTATATGAAAAAGCATCCAGACTTCTCAAAATTATTCTCTTCTGATGTGCACTTCATCCACCTGCTATAGGAATAATATATTTTATCTTACTGTTTATTTTTTTGCTTATTGAATGACAGCATAATGTCCAATGCAATCCAAAGAAGTGGCTCCTGCCATGGCTGTTTTTATTTTACCTGGATGATAGAAACTTATAGGATCAGGACAGAATTTGGGATGTTTGAGCTTCAAGTTGGTGAATACCTTTAAGTCTATGTCCTGGAAAGAAAATAATTACCAAATCAAACACAAATATTTAAATATTATATAAAAACCCCACTTTGTGTTAAAAATCATAATACCTAATTACTGGTGAATTACATAATTGTTTTACATAACCAAGAAGAGTTCAAAATACTCAGTGTAGCAGTGGAATAATAAAATTTTTCCAAATTTTTTCCCTTGAATTTTTTTGTATAGTAAAGCTGAGTATTGTAAAGGTAAAGTTATAAAGCCACAGAGCATGTTAAAAGGAACACAGCCGTGTGAATACACATTCATAATCAGCCGTGTGTCCTGCCTTGGCTCTGTTACAATGAGCTGTGTTCCTTAAGCAAGTCCCTTAACCTCTTTATGTCCCTGTTTCCTCTGGAGAAAAGCAACGATCCAGACTGGGTACTTTCTAGTATTTTTTGTTCATATAGTGTTCTGTTAATCCTAAATAATTCATAAGGCAGAGTATTAATGGATATATGGGCTATACAGTTAGGGTTAGGTTATCATCATGAAGCTATAAACATCCTCTGCTTGGCTGTGTGATACTGGAGAGCCCATGAGTTCATCAGTAGGGGTATTATGAAGATCAGGCCTGATACAGTGTTCTCAGTCTTCTTCCCACTGAGTGAAGCTCTGAACGAAGTCTGTCATGTCCCTCCCAGGTAGCAGATTATATATCTATAAAAAAGGGGGAAAAAAGGAGAAAAACTTATTCTTTCTTGAGTGATACCTGTCAAAAAGAAAAGAACCATTGTGATCACTACCAATCATTTCTTGAGTGTCCATGATCTATAAAAGAGATCTTGTAGACATTTTGTTTTGAATAGTGTTTTGCTCTAAAGCTGTATATTCAAGAAAAGACTAAAAATATTCCAAGTACCTAAGACTAACAGGAGCATTAAGAGAGCACTCAGGACTTCCTGGATGGCACAGTGGATAAAACTCCACCTGCCAATGTAGGAGACATAGGTTGGATCACTGGTCTGGGAAGATTCCACATGATGAGAAGTAGCTAAGCCTGTGCCCCACAACTACTGAGTCCACGTGCTGCAACTCCTGAAGGCTGCATGCCTGGAGCCTGTGTTCCACAATGAGAAGCCACCACAGTTAGAAACCCACGTTCTGCAACCAAGAGTAGCCCCTGCCCATCACAACTAGAGAAAGCATGTGCAAAGCAACAAAGACCCAGTGCAGCCAAAAATAAATAAAATTGAAAAAAATGGAGAGAGCTCAAAGACAAATTCTAGACCTTATGTTTGAGAGAATATTTATAATTTGATATAAAATATATATTAAATAAACTTAATATATGCTTATGATAGAGTAGCAATATCAATAATAAAACTTTACTACATGAAAGAATAAAATTAGTTTTGTAGGTCTCACTCTCAAGGTGCAGATCAGTTCATTTGTGTTTGTAATCTAAATAGGCAGTGGGTACTCTTGCCACTGGGCTTTCATGGTAGCTCAGACGGTAAAGCATCTGCCTACCATGCAGGAGACCTGGGTTCAATCCCTGGGTCGGGAAGATCCCCTGGAGAAGGAAATGGCAACCCACTCCAGTATCCTTGCCTGGAAAATCCCATGGACTGAGGAGCCTGGTAGCTCACCTACTTTTTTTTTTTTTTTTTTTTAAATTAATTAATTAATTTATTTTTATTAGTTGGAGGCTAATTACTTCACAACATTTCAGTGGGTTTTGTCATACATTGACATGAATCAGCCATGGAGTTACATGTATTCCCCATCCCGATCCCCCCTCCCACCTCCCTCTCCACCCGATTCCTCTGGGTCTTCCCTACTTTTACCTTTCATGTAAAGCAGTAATTTTCTCAAGGTCCCTTCAAACGTGTAGCTATTTGTTGAATAACTTTTGAGTTATGCAAACCAAACCAACCAACCAAAAATTTTCTTGCTTTTCACATATTTCACTAAACTGTCTAGTTTGTGATCCATTAGTGTTATATAAACTTCCCAAGTGCAAAGAATAGTTGAAATTGTTCGCATTTCTACTTTTGAAAGCTGCAATGTTTACAAGTTTCTCTTTATATGATCTTTTTATTAGAAAATAGACATTTAAGATTCAAAGTATTTTATTCTTGTGAGGTGTAAGAAATTAGACTGTTAAAATAAAAATGAAAATCTCAAGAAACAAAACATTTGAAATAGACTACCTCCCATGCCTTTTTTTCTCAGAAAGTTACTAAACAGGAGGAAGGAAACTAAGAAACAAATCATGAGATCCAGGACACAGTGAATCAAACCAGGAGAGTTTTGAGCAACTGGCCTGGAGAACGGACAGTCCGGTAGAGAGCAAGAAGATGGAGGGCTCCAAAGAGAAAAGGAAAGTGGAGTTAATAGAACTGAGTTGAACACTCTTTACAGAATCATTAGAGGTGTAAAGACAGACAGAAAATGGGAGAACAAAATCCCTAAGCAAATTTGAAAATAAGGCAATGATTAAACTCCAGGAAAAATAAAAACAAGCAAGAGGGGAAATATAATAATAATACACAATTTGGTTTAGTGATGAACTACATATGTATGTATGTATATATATAGTTACAATAAGGAAAATTGACAAAGGATTTAAGCTAAATTATCATGTAACTTTATTGGTAAGATGAGGTGAGGAGAAGAAATGAATAATAAGAGATAAATGCTACTTTATTATAGTAAGAATCAACCCATGCATGCTCAGTCCTGTCCAACTCTGTGACACTGTGGACTGTAGCCCGCCAGGCTCCTCTGCTCATGGGATTTCCCAAGCAAGAATACTGGAGCGGGTTGCCATCTCTCCTCCACAGGATTTTCCTGACCCAGGGATTAAGCTCGAGTCTCTTGCGTCACCTGCACTGGCAGGAGGATTCGCTAACACTGTGCCACCTGGGAAGCCATGTTGTTCAGTTGCTCAGTCGAGTCTGACTCTTTTCGACCCATGGACTGCAGCACACCAGGCTTCGCTGTCCTACACTGTCTCCTGGAGTTATAGATATCAATAGAAAATGTTAGAAAAAGGCGAAGGATGAACAATGGTTGGAAAATTTTCTTATTTGGAAATATGGAAGTAAATATTAGAGGAAAAAACCAGAATGGTTGACTGTATGTGCCTCCAAGGAATGTAATGAAGAAAGGTGATGGGGAGACAGAAAACTGTTATTGTTGTAACTCTTCTAACACTAACTACACTTTTAAACTAAGTGCTTATATGTATGTCTCAGATAAAAATAATTGCTTAAGAGATATCTTGTTATACAGATATTTTGATGAAGTGAAAATATAATGGCAAAACTTTTTTTAGTAATATTTTTTCAAAGAATTTGCTACATATGAAACATTCTCATTGTTTAAACTATAGTTTAAGTTAAGCACTAATTTAATTTAAACATCATTTAAATTAAACAGTGATAAGTTCCTAGCCTTATCCTGGCTAAATAATTCTGTAAATAATTAAATAGCTTTTAATAAGTAAAAAAATTAAATGAAATGCAATAAAGTTAAAAATTTATGTACAAACTCTGTTTTAAATCATGCTGCCAAATAATAATAATTCTTAAATTTGTTTTAAAATTACAGCTGTCATACAACTGGGCTTCTCTGGTGGCTCAGTGGTAAAGAATTCACCTGCCAATGCAGGAGACTCAAGAGACTTGGGTTTGTTCCCTGGGTCAGGAAGATCCCCTGGAGAAGGAAATGGCAACCTACACAAGTATTCTTGTCTGGAAAATCCCACAGACAGAGAAGCCTGGTGGGCTATAGTTCATGGGGTCACAAAGAGTCAGATGTGACTGAGCACACATATATAGCTATTCTTCATAAATGTTGTTTTAACCCAATATGTAAAGTAAATATAAAAACCAAGAGGGTTTACATTTTTGTTTGTTTGATTTTGGCTATGCCTCATGGCTTGTGGGATCTTAATTCTTCCTCCAGGGATTAAATTCAGGCCATGACAGTGAAAGCGCTGAGTTCTGACTACTGGACTTCCAGGGAATTCTCCAGACTTTATGTTTTAATTAGCCTAAGTAAATAAGTGTTAGTTGCTCAGTCATGTCCGACTCTTTGCAACCCCATGGACTGTAGACTGCTGGGTTCCTCTGTCCATGAGATTCTCCACACAAGAATACTGGAGTGGGTTGCCATTCCCTTCTCCAGGAGATCTTCCAAACCCAGGGATTGAACTCAGGTCTCCTGCATTGCAGGCAGGCTCTTTACCATCTCAGTCACCTGGGAAGCCCTTTAATTAGCCTAGGTAAGACTACTGCAGTTAGTTCATGACTTCATTTGTGCTTTGAGAATTTTGAAAAGAATTTGAGAACCTCCTTTATTTTTATTTATTTATTTTTAATTTCATTTTCTCCCTAGTTTAGGAGCTCTTGAAATTTAGAAGGATCTGTTTTTATAAAAAGTTAACTTTGGTACCCAAAGACTAATGTTAACTCTGATAGGCTCTATGCTGAGTATCTTAAGGGCAAAAGTAATTAAAATATACATTTGAGTCATGATGAACATAACAGTGATATAATAGAGGATCTTCCCTACCCAGGAATCAAACCAGGGTCTCCTGCATTGCAGGCAGATTCTTTACCAGCTGAGCTACAAGGGAAGCCCAGATGGCAGGTATATAGACAAATGGCTTCTCTTGGAGCATGGGCTCTAAGGCATGCAGGCTTCAGTAGTTGCAGCTCTCAGGCTCTAGAGCACAGTCTCAATAGTTGTGGTGCACAGGCTTAGTTGCTCTATGGCATGTGGGATCTTCCTGGATCAGGGGTTGAACCCATGTCTTCTGCATTGGCAGATGAATTCTTAACCACTGAACCACTAGGGAAGTCCTAAAGATTACTTTGGCGTGAAAAAATTACATAGAGTTATATAATATTAAAGTTGAAAGGAGTTGAGATTTTAGGCGAAAAATGGTAATGGAGAAATATGAGAGAGAGAAAGATGGAAAAAAGAAATGATGAAATAGGGCCTTGGGTGGTACTCACAGTTTCCCCTAGACAGAGACAGTGGCAGGCAGGAGAGCAGCAAGGATTAGAGCAAGACCCGGTGGGGCAGGTCTGCCATCCCCATGGTGTCAGGAGAAAGAGCAGGAGACCAGGGAATATGGTGTCCTCCTCCTTGCACTCTGCCTGGCCTCAGAAACTCCCCGATCCCCAGGAGTTTATTTATGACCGTGCTCTGTGCGCACAGCAAGCCCCACTCCAAGGCTTCCTAACACTGTTTAGAATTTGGCAAGAATTCCTCAAAGGGGTCATTGCTCTCATGTCACTTAAAGGATCAATCTCAGTAGGCTCAGAAACGGTGTCAGCAGCATGGGGAGGAAAGGGTGGGATGAATTGCGAGAGGAGTGTTGGCATATATCCACTACCACGCGTAAAACAGATAGCTAGAGGGAAGCTGTTGTATAACACAGGGAGCTCAGCTTGGTGCTCTGTGATGACCTAGAGGAGTGGACTGGGTGGTGGGGGGAGGGAGGCTCAAGACAGAGGAGATATATGTATGTTTATAGCTGATTCACCTTGTTGTACACCAGGAACCAACACATTGTAAAGCAAATATCTCCCAAATTAAGAAATGATGACTCTTAAAGCAAAATGATAATGCAATAAATCATAAGCTCTCCCTTCCCCCCCAGAAAAGAAGGGATGTCAGAGTAGGTGTTGGTGGTAAAGAACACGACCACCAACACGTGAGTGGAAGCCCACATTATAGTTAGAATCTGCTTCCTTTGCCTGGGAACAGAGGCTCTGAACCTCAAAACCATTGCCAGTGTGGAGCGAGGAAATTTGTATTGTGGAGGTTTTGTCTTGTGATGGTGGGCTTCCCAGGTGGCTCAGTGAGAAAGATTCCTACTGTATTGCAGGAGTCACAGGAGATATGGGTTTGATCCCTGGGTTGGGAAAATCACCTGGAGGAGGGCATGGCAACCCGCGCCAGTATTCTTGCCTAGAGAATCCTATGGACAGAGGAGTCTGGCGGGCTACACTCCATAAGGTCACAAAGAGTAGGACATGACTGAAAGCGACTTAGCATGCAACATTCTTGCTTATACCCACTGATGCCAATGGCATTTTCTCAGTTGTAACAACTGAAAATGTCTCCTCTTTCCTGGTTGAGAACCACTGGCTTATAAAGTTCTGGTAAGAGGTTTTCAGCTTTCCTGCACAGACTCCAAAACTGTTACTAGCCACATGGCACTGCTTTCAACTTCCTCGTTAGAACAGTAAACCTCAAACTTTTTCACATTGTGGCACATATGGAAAATAATATTTGCACAGTATGCTGGGAAGTCAAAGAGATTTCTTGCAGCTAAAGGTGACCTCTTGAGGGCTGAGAGGATTAATATTTGGGACATACCTTAATTCTCTCTGTACCACATTACTGTACTGGCTGGGAAGTGCCTCAGTGTTTTACTTGTAAATAATGTGGGCTCTTCATTTTTGCAGAGAATCTATGAAAATACTCCTGGGAGAGAAGAAATAACATAAGCTAATATCAACTATAATCTCGAGGTATTAATCAAGCAATACTGGTAAAAGAAAGACAATGCTGGGGGAGTCTATGGTGGGAGTCAAGAGGATGGAAGAGTAAATAAAACTTTCTGTTGTTCAGGTTTTGCCTCTAAAAGCTCCAATCTCTCATTGGTAAGGAATGTCTTACCAACTCCTGGACTTGCCATTTGTCTCCAACTTGGGCTTCCCTGATAGCTCAGTTGGTAAAGAATCGGCCTGCAATGCAAGAGACCCGAGTTTGATTCCTGGGTTGGGAAGATCCGCTGGAGAAGGGATAGGCTGTTCACTCCAGTATTCTTGGTCTTCCCTTGTGGCTTAGCTGGTAAAGAATCCACCTGCAGTGTAGGAGACCTGGGTTCGATCCCTGGGTTGGGAAGATCCCCAAAACAAGGGAAAGGGTACCCACTCCAGTATTCTGGCCTAGAGAATTCCATGGACTGAGTTGGACAGGACTGAGTGACTTTCACTTTCAGCTCTTACGATAATTATATTTGTTCACCCATTCATTCAACAAATACTTATTGGGGGGGGGGGTGGTCCTAAGATAGCAGAGGAATAGGATGGGAAGACCACTTTTTTCCACACAACTCATTGAAAGAACATTTGAACGCTGAACAGATTCCACAAAACAACTTCTGAATGCAGGCAGAGGACATCAGGCACCCAGAAAGGCAGTCCATTGTCTTCGAAAGGAGGTAGGACAAAATATAAAAGATAAAAAGAGAGACAAAAGAGGTAGGGACAGAGATCCGTCCTGGGAAGGGAGTCTTAAAAAAGAGAAGTTTCCAAACACCAGGAAACACTCTCTCCAGCGGTCTCCAGTGGTTCTGTGGTGAGCTGGAGAATCTCAGAGGGCAAAATAACTGGGAGGAAAAATAAATAAATAATTAAACCCCACCGATTATGTGCCTAACAGCAACTCCCAGCGGAGCAGGAGCCCAGATGCTCACATCCCCCACTTGCAAGCGGGGGCTGGACAGGGAGGCGTGGGCTGCATTGCTTTGGGTAAGGACCGGGCCTGAATGCCCTGAGGGCAATCTGAGGGAACTAGCTTGAGACAGCAACCCAGACTGTGGGATAGCTATCCCGCAAAAAGCCTTAACCTAAGACACTGCCAGGCCTATTCACAGAACAAAGGACTGAGCAGAGCTAGCTGGCTGTGGACCAGCCCATCCCCCACTGGAGACAGGCAGGCGAGGGCAGCCAGAGCCGGAAGGGGGCAATCACGGCCCCAGAGAGGCATCCTATACCATCACACTCCAGGTAGGCTTCGTTGCTAACCAAGACTTCTTGGGATTCTGGACGGTCGACATTCGCTGGGACGGTTGCAGCCAGAGATCAGCTCCCCAGAAGAGACACATAGCACACCTGAGAAGGTGCGCCCATTGTACACCTAGAAAACCCAGTGGCTGGAACTGGGGAGGAGATAAGTCACAGCCTTCAACTGGGGGCGACTGCACTCGCCAAGCACCTGGTCACCTGAGCTGCTCGGACCTGAGACAGGCACAAAACGCAGTCCCAACCAAGTCTGTGCCTTTGTGGAGTACCCAAGAACCTGAACCTGAGTGTCTTAGACCTGGTAAAGGCATGCAACCCAGGGCCCGCCTCAGAAAGTTCCCTGCAGAGCAACCTAGAGCCTGAGCAGTGTAGACCAGGAAAGCACACACGCCGTGAGCAGGGGCAAACCCAGTGTGGCTGAGTCACTGTCAGCACACTCCAGTGACATTTGTTTGCAGTGTTCCTCCCTCCCCACAGCACAACTGAACAAGCCTAAAAAAAGTGACCACCACCACCCCCTTTGTGTCAGGGTGGAAATTAGACTCTGAAGAGACCAGCAAACAGAAGAAGCTAAAATAAACAGAGAGAACTGCTTTGGAAGTGACAGTTGCAATAAATTAAAACCCTGTAGTTGGCACTGAATACATATGAAAGGGCTTATAGACCTTGAGAAGTACAAGCCAGACCAAGGAACTATCTGAAAATGAACTGACCCCACACTGTCCACAACAGCTCCAGAGAAAGTCCTAGATATACTTTTACAATTGTCATTTTTTAAATTATAAAAAATTAAAAAAAAATTTAAGTCCCCTATTACTCCTTTAATTTTCATTTTTATAACCTACTATTAACTTGCAAAAAAAAGAAAGACCCTATTTTTAAAGCAAACTTCAAATATATATATCTACATATATATATATGTACATGTATATATATGTATATGTATATATATATTACAATTCTTGAGACTGTGTGTGTGTTCGTATTTTTAAGACTCTAACCTCTACTCTATTTTTTTTTTTTCTTTTTTTTTTTTTTTTATTATTATTATTATTTTTTTTTTCCCAGTGGGTTTTGTCATACATTGATATGAATCAGCCATGGATTTACATGTATTCCCAATCCCGATCCCCCCTCCCACCTCCCTCTCCACCCGATTCCTCTGGGTCTTCCCAGTGCACCAGGCCGGAGCACTTGTCTCGTGCATCCCACCTGGGCTGGTGATCTGTTTCACCATAGATAGTATACATGCTGTTCTTTTGAAATATCCCACCCTCACATTCTCCCACAAAGTTCAAAAGTCTGTTCTGTATTTCTGTGTCTCTTTTTCTGTTCTGCATATAGGGTTATCGTTATCACCTTTCTAAATTCCATATACATGTGTCAGTATGCTGTAATGTTCTTTATCTTTCTGGCTTACTTCACTCTGTATAAGGGGCTCCAGCTTCATCCATCTCATTAGGACTGGTTCAAATGAATTCTTTTTAATGGCTGAGTAATATTCCATGGTGTATATGTACCATAGCTTCCTTATCCATTCTTCTGCTGATGGGCATCTAGGTTGCTTCCATGTCCTGGCTATTATAAACAGTGCTGCGATGAACATTGGGGTGCAAGTGTCTCTTTCAGATCTGGTTTCCTCAGTGTGTATGCCCAGAAGTGGGATTGCTGGGTCATATGGCAGTTCTATGTTCAGTTTTTTAAGAAATCTCCACACTGTTTTCCAAAGCGGCTGTACTAGTTTGCATTCCCACCAACAGTGTAAGAGGGTTCCCTTTTCTCCACACCCTCTCCAGCATTTATTGCTTGTAGACTTTTGGATAGCAGCCATCCTGACTGGCGTGTAATGGTACCTCATTGTGGTTTTGATTTGCATTTCTCTAATAATGAGTGATGTTGAGCATCTTTTCATGTGTTTGTTAGCCATCTGTATGTCTTCTTTGGAGAAATGTCTGTTTAGTTCTTTGGCCCATTTTTTGATTGGGTCATTTATTTTTCTGGAATTGAGCTTCAGGAGTTGCTTGTATATTTTTGAGATTAATCCTTTGTCTGTTTCTTCATTTGCTATTATTTTCTCCCAATCTGAGGGCTGTCTTTTCACCTTACTTATAGTTTCCTTTGTAGTGCAAAAGCTTTTAAGTTTCATTAGGTCCCATTTGTTTAGTTTTGCTTTTATTTCCAATATTCTGGGAGGTGGGTCATAGAGGATCTTGCTTTGATTTATGTCGGAGAGTGTTTTGCCTATGTTCTCCTCTAGGAGTTTTATAGTTTCTGGTCTTACATTTAGATCTTTAATCCATTTTGAGTTTATTTTTGTGTATGGTGTTAGAAAGTGTTCTAATTTCATTCTTTTACAAGTGGTTGACCAGTTTTCCCAGCACCACTTGTTAAAGAGGTTGTCTTTTTTCCATTGTATATCCTTGCCTCCTTTGTCAAAGATAAGGTGTCCATAGGTTCGTGGATTTATCTCTGGGCTTTCTATTCTGTTCCATTGATCTATATTTCTGTCTTTGTGCCAGTACCATACTGTCTTGATGACTGTGGCTTTGTAGTAGAGTCTGAAGTCAGGCAGGTTTATTCCTCCAGTTCCATTCTTCTTTCTCAAGATTACTTTGGCTATTCGAGGTTTTTTGTATTTCCATACAAATTGTGAAATTCTTTGGTCTAGTTCTGTGAAAAATACCGTTGGTAGCTTGATAGGGATTGCATTGAATCTATAGATTGCTTTGGGTAGAATAGCCATTTTGACAATATTAATTCTTCCAATCCATGAACACGGTATGTTTCTCCATCTGTTTGTGTCCTCTTTGATTTCTTTCATCAGTGTTTTATAGTTTTCTATGTATAGGTCCTTTGTTTCTTTAGGTAGATATACTCCTAAGTATTTTATTCTTTTTGTTGCAATGGTGAATGGTATTGTTTCCTTAATTTCTCTGTCTGTTTTTTCATTGTTAGTATATAGGAATGCAAGGGATTTCTGTGTGTTAATTTTATATCCTGCAACTTTACTATATTCATTGATTAGCTCTAGTAATTTTCTGGTAGAATCTTTAGGGTTTTCTATGTAGAGGATCATGTCATTTGCAAACAGTGAGAGTTTTACTTCTTCTTTTCCTATCTGGATTCCTTTTACTTCTTTTTCTGCTCTGATTGCTGTGGCCAGCACTTCCAACACTATGTTGAATAGTAGTGGTGAGAGTGGGCACCCTTGTCTTGTTCCTGATTTCAGGGGAAATGCCTTCAATTTTTCACCATTGAGGGTGATGCTTGCTGTGGGTTTGTCATATATAGCTTTTATTATGTTGAGGTATGTTCCTTCTATTCCTGCTTTTTGGAGAGTTTTAATCATAAATGAGTGTTGAATTTTGTCAAAGGCTTTCTCTGCATCTATTGAGATAATCATATGGTTTTTATCTTTCAATTTGTTAATGTGGTGTATTACATTGATTGATTTGCGGATATTAAAGAATCCTTGCATTCCTGGGATAAAGCCCACTTGGTCATGGTGTATGATTTTTTTAATATGTTGTTGGATTCTGTTTGCTAACCTCTACTCTAGATTTTTAATCTTTGCTTTTTGGTATTTGTTATCAGCTTTGTACCTTTAAGAACCCAATCTTCAGTACCCATTTTTACTAGGGAATGAGATCACTGGCCTGATTGCTGTCTCCCCCTTATGACTCTCCTTTTTCTGAACCAGGTCGCCTCTATCTCTCCCCTTATCCTTTTTTTCTCTACCCAACTCTGTGAATCTTTGTGTGTTCTAGGCTGTGGAGAACACTTAGGCAACGGATTATTGGCTGGATCTGTCTCTCTCCTTTTGATTCCCCCTTTTATCCTCCTGGCCACCTCTGTCTCCTTCCTCTCTCTTCTCTTCTCTGTGTAACTCTGTGGGATCCAGACTGTGGAGAGCACATAGGGAAGTGATAACTGGCTAGCTTGCTCTCTCCCCTTTTGATTCTCCCTCTTCTCCTCCTGTTCACCTCTATCTCCCTCCTCCCTCTTCTCTTCTCCATGTAACTCTGTGCACCTCTCCAGGTGTCCCTCACTGTGGGGAAACTTTTCACCATTAACCTAGATATTTTATCATTGGTGCTGTATAGATGGAGAAGTCTTGAGGCTGCTGTAAGAATAAGACTGAAAACTGGAGGCAGGAGGCTTAAGTCCAAATCCTGAGAACACCAGAGAACTCCTGAATCCAGGGAGCATTAATTGATAGGAGCTCATCAAACACCTCCATACCTGCACTGAAACCAAGCACCACCCAAGGGCCAACAAGCTCCAGAGCAAGACATACCACGCAAATTCTCCAGCAACACAGGAACGTAGCCCTGAAATTCAATATACAGACTGCCCAAAGTCACACCAAACCCTATGACATCTCAAAACTCATTACTGGACACTTCATTACACTCCAGAGAGAAGAAATCCAGCTCCATCCACCAGAACACCGACACAAGCTTCCCTAACCAGGAAACCTTGAAAAGCCAACTGTAAAACCCCACCCACAGTGAGGAACCTCCACAATAAAGAGGAACCTCAAATTGCTAGAATACAGAAAGGCCACCCCAAACATAGCAATATAAACATGATGAAAAGACAGAGAAATACCCAGCAGGGAAAGGAACAGGATAAATGCCCACCAAACCAAACAAAAGAGGAAGAGATAGGGAATCTACCTGATAAAGAATTCTGAATAATGATAGTGAAATTGATCCAAAACTTGAAAACAAATTGGGGCTACAGATAAATAGCCTGGAGACAAGGATCAGGAAGATGCAAGAAAGCTTTAACAAGGACATGGAAGAAATAAAAAAGAGTCAATATATAATGATTAATGCAATAAATGAGATCAAAAACACTCTGGAGGGAACCAACAGTAGAATAACAGAGGCAGAAGATAGGATAAGTGAGGTAGAAGATAGAAAGGTAGAAATAAGTGAAACAGAGGGGAAAGAAGAAAAAAGAATTAAAAGAAATGAGGACAAGCTCAGAGACCTCTGGGACAATGTTAAACACCCCAACATCCAAATCATAGGAGTCCCAGAAGAAGACAAAAAGAAAGACCATGAGAAAATACTTGAGATAATAGTTGAAAACTTTCCTAAAATGGGGAAGGAAATAATCACCCAAGTCCAAGAAACCCAGAGAGTCCCAAACAGGATGAACCCAAGGTGAAACACCCCGAGACACATATTAATCAAACTAACAAAGATCAAATACAAAGAACAAATATTAAAAGCAGGTAGGGAAAAACAACAAATAACACACAAGGGGATTCCCATTAGGATAATAGCTGATCTTTCAATAGAAACTCTTCAGGCCAGAAGGGAATGGCAGGACTTACTTAAAGTGATGAAAGAAAATAACCTACAGCCCAGATTACTGTACCCAGCAAGGATCTCATTCAAATATGAAGGAGAAATCAAAAGCTTTACAGACAAGCCAAAGCTGAGAGAATTCAGCACCACCAAATCAGCTCTCCAACAAATGCTAAAGGATCTTCTCTAGACAGGAAACACAGAAAGGGTTATAAACTCGAACCCAAAACAACAATGTAAATGGCAACGGGATCATACTTATCAATAATTACCTTAAATGTAAATGGGTTGAATGCCCCAACCAAAAGGCAAAGACTGGTTGAATGGATACAAAAACAAGACCCCTATATATGTTGTCTACAACAGACCCACCTTGAAACAAGGGACACATACTGACTGAAAGTGAAGGGCTGGAAAAAGATATTCCATGCAAATAGAGACCAAAAGAAAGCAGGAGTTGCAATACTCATATCAGATAAAATAGACTTTAAAACAAAGGCTGTGAAAAGAGACAAGGATGGACACTACATAATGATCAAAGGATCATTCCAAGAAGAAGATTTAACAATTGTAACTATATATGCACCCAACATAGGAGCACCACAATATGTATGACAAATGCTAACAAGTATGAAAGGGGAAACTAACAATAACACAATAATAGTGGGAGACTTTAATACTCCTCTCACATCTATGGATAGATCAACTAAACAGAAAATTAACAAGGAAACACAAACTTTAAATGATACATTAGACCAGTTAGACCTAATTGATATCTATAGGACATTTCACCCCCAAACAATCAATTTCACCTTTTTCTCAAGTGCACACAGAACCTTCTCCAGGATAAATCACATTTGGGCCATAAATCTAGCCTTGGTAAATTAAAAAAAAATTGAAATCATTCCAAGCCTCTTTTCTGACCTCAATGCAGTAAGATTAGATGTCAATTACAGGAGAAAAACTGTAAAAAATTCCAACATATGGAGGCTGAACAATACGTTGCTGAATAACGAACAAATTACAGAAGAAATCAAAATATGCATAGAAACCAATGAAAATGAAAACACAACAATCCAAAACCTATGGGACACTGTAAAAGCAGTGTTAAGGGGCAGATTCATAGCAATACAGGCTTACTTCAAGAAACAAGAAAAAAGTGAAATAAATAACCTAACTCTACACCTGAAGCAACTAGAAAAGGAAGAAATGAAGAACCCCAGGGTTAGTAGAAGGAAAGAAATCTTAAAAATTAGGGCAGAAATAAATGCAAAAGAAACAAAAGAGACCACAGCAAAAATCAACAAAGCCAAAAACCTTGTTCTTTGAGAAGATAAGTAAAATTGACAAACCATTAGCCAGACTCATCAAGAAACAAAGGGAGAAAAACCATATCAACAAAATTAGAAATGAAAATGGAGAGATCACAACAGACAACACAGAAATACAAAGGATAATAAGAGACTATTATCAGCAACTATAAGCAAATAAAATGGACAACTTGGAAGAAATGGAAAAATTCTTAGAGAAGTGCAACTTTCCAAAACTGAACCAAGAAGAAATAGAAAATCTTAACAGACCCATCACAAACACAGAAATTGAAACTGTAATCAGAAATCTTCCAACAAACAAAAGCCCAGGACCAGACGGCTTCACAGCTGAATTCTACTAAAAATTTAAAGAAGAGCTAACACCTATCTTACTCAAACTTTTCCAGGAAATTGCAGAAGGTAAACTTCCAGACTCATACTATGAGGCCACCATCATCCTAATACCAAAACCAGACAAAGATGCCACAAAAAAAGAAAACTACAGGCCAATATCACTGATGAACTTAGATGCAAAAATCCTTAACAAAATTCTAGCAAACAGAATCCAACAACATATTAAAAAGATCATACATCATGACCAAGTGAACTTTATCCCAGGGATGCAAAGATTCTTCAATATCCACAAATCAATCAATGTAATACACCACATTAACAATTAAAAAAAACAACCTTATGATTATCTCAATAGATGCAGAGAAAGCCTTTGACAAAATTCAACATCTATTTATGATAAAAACCCTTCAGAAAGCAGGAATAGAAGGAACATAACTCAACACAATAAAAGCTATATATGACAAACCTACAGCAAACATTATCCTCAATGGTGAAAATTGAAAGCATTTCTCCTAAAGCCAGGAACAAGACCAGGGTGCCCACTCTCACCTCTACTCTTCAACATAGTTTTGGAAGTTTTGGCCACAGCAATCAGAGCAGAAAGAGAAATAAAATAAATCCAGATTGGAAAAGAAGAAGTAAAACTCTCACTGTTTGCCGATGACATGATCCTCTACATAGAAAACCCTAAAGACTCCGCCAGAAAATTACTAGAGCTAATCAATGAATATAGTAAAGTTGCAGGATATAAAATCAACACACAGAAATCCCTTGCATTCCTATACACTAACAATGAGAAAACAAAGAGAAATTAAGGGGAAAATTCCATTCATCATTGCAATGAAAAGAATAAAATATTTAGGAATGTATCTACCTAAAGAAACAAAAGACCTATATATAGAAAACTATAAAACACTGATGAAAGAAATCAAAGAGGGCACAAACAGATGGAGAAATATATCGTGTTCATGGATTGGAAGAATCAATATAGTGAAAATGAGTATACTACGCAAAGCAATCTATTGATTCAATGCAATCCCTATCAAGCTACCAACGGTATTTTTCACAGAACTAGAACAAATAATTTCACAATTTGTATGGAAATACAAAAAACCTCGAATAGCCAAAGCAATTTTGAGAAAGAAGAATGGAACTGGAGGAATCAACCTGCCTCACTTCAGGCTCTACTACAAAGCCACAGTCATTAAGACAGTATGGTACTGGCACAAAGACAGAAATATAGATCAATGGAACAAAATAGAAAGCCCAGAGATAAATCCACGTACCTATGGACACCTTATCTTCGACAAAGGTGGCAAGAATATACAATGGAGAAAAGACAATCTCTTTAACAAGTGGTGCTGGGAAAACTGGTCAACCACCAGTTCTAGTTTCTAACTAGAACACTTTCTAACACCATACACAAAAATAAACTCAAAATGGATTAAAGATCTAAACGTAAGACCAGAAACTATAAAACTCCTAGAGAAAACCATAGGCAAAACACTCTCCGACATAAATCACAGCAGGATCCTCTATGACCCACCTCCCAGAATATTGGAAGTAAAAGCAAAAATAAACAAATGGGACCTAATTAAACTTAAAAGCTTCTGCACAACAAAGGAAACTATAAGCAAGGTGAAAAGACAGCCTTCAGGATGGGAGAAAATAGCAGCAAATGAAGCAACGGACAAATAATTAATCTCAAAAATATACAAGCAACTCCTGCAGTTCAATTCCAGAAAAACAAATGACCCAATCAAAGAGTGGGCCAAAGAATTAAACAGACATTTCTCCAAAGAAGGCATACAGATGGCTAACAAACACACAAAAAGGTGCTTAACATCACTCATTATTAGGGAAATGCAAAGCAAAACCACAATGATGTACCATTTCATGCCAGTCAGAATGGCTGCTATTCAACAGTCTACAAGCAATAAATGCTGGAGAGGGTGTGGAGAAAAGGGAACCCTCTTACATTGTTGGTGGTAACGCAAACTAGTACAGCCGCTATGGAGAACAGTGTGGAGATTCCTTAAAAAACTGGAAATAGAACTGGAATATGACCCAGCAATCCCACTTCTGGGCATACACACTGAGGAAACCAGAAATGAAAGAGACACATGTACCCCAGTGTTTATTGCAGCACTGTTTATAATAGCCAGGACATGGAAGCAACCTAGATGTCTATCAGCAGACAAATGGATAAGAAAGCTGTGGTACATACACACAGTAGAATATTATTCGGCCATTAAAAAAAAAAACACATTTGAATCAGTTCTAATGAGGTGGATGAAACTGAACCTATTATACAGAGTGAAATAAGCCAGAGAGAAAAACCCCAATACAGTATACTAACACATGTATATGGAATTTAGAAAGATGGTAATGATAACCCTGTATGCGAGACAGCAAAAGAGACACAGATGTATAGAACAGTCTTTTGGGCTCTGTGGGAGAGGGCGAGGGTGGGATGATATGGGAGAATGGCATTGAAACATGTAAATTATCATATGTGAAACAAATCACCAGTCCAGGTCCGATGCCTGATACAGGGTGCTTGGGGCTGGTGCACTCAGGTGACCCAGAGGGATGGGATGGGGAGGGAGGTGGGACGGGGGTTCAGGATGAGGAACACATGTACACCCCTGTTGGATTCATGTCAATGTATGGCAAAACCAACATAATATTGTAAAGTAAAACAAAATAAATAAAACTGAAACAACAACAACAACAACAACAAATACTTATTGGACATTACTAAGATCAAATACACTGCACTGGCCATTGAGAATACATCAATGAACAATATGGACATTGTTTGAGTCTAAGTGGGGGTCCTCAACTTCTGGGATCTAATGCCTGGGATCTGAGGTGGAGCTTATTATAGTTCTAATAATAATAGAACTAAAGTGGACAATAAATGTAATGCCCTTGAATAATCCCCAAATGACCCTCCCACCCTGGTCCATGGAAAAATTGTCTTCCACAAAACCAGTCCCTAGTGCCAAAAACTTTGGGGACCGCTTTGTTGGGAGTGATGGATACCAAGCCTTGAACAAGACAGCATAGTGAATAAAAACAGAGGAGATGTAGAGCTTCCTAAAAAGCACTGAGGTGGGTGTGTAATCCAGGCTTCAAAACTCAGGGAAGACTTCTTTTAGGATGCTAGAAAAAACTGGGCTGTAATGAATGACTTAAAATTCATCAGCTGGGTGGGCTGCAGTTCTTGGCTTAGGAAACACACAACAACAACAGGCTTAAAGATAAGAGAAAGCTTGGTATAGTCTGAGAATGAGAAGTATTTCATGAAAATAAGGATGTGGAGTGAAGTTAGAACTTGAACATAAAGAGGCTTGTGGGAAGGAGTTTAGATCATATCCCAGGAGAAATGAGGAGCCCTGAGGAAATTTAAGCAACACAGTAGTATAATCAGGTTTGCATTTAGAAGGGCTACTCGTATGATGATTTGGAAGAAGGCTGATGTGGTTATGTAGCTATGTTGTGATGGTGTCCTGAACTAAGTAAGAGAGGGGTCATAAGAACAGAGAAGATGAAGGATTTATGAGATAGTTAGAAGAAAAAAAATCAATGTTGCCTGGTGATTGACTGCATGTTTAGGATGGAAAGGGAGAAGTTAAGGGTGAGATCCAGGTGTCTGCTTTAGTTAGTTGGGTGAAATATTAAACTTTTTGCTAAGAGGCACAGCA
Organism: Dama dama; assembly: GCF_033118175.1. Lineage (NCBI taxonomy): Eukaryota > Metazoa > Chordata > Mammalia > Artiodactyla > Cervidae > Dama > Dama dama. The sequence goes on from NC_083702.1 coordinate 19,304,975, forward strand.
AGGAGATAGTGTGTGTGTGTGTGTGATTATGAATGTGGCTTAGACATGATGTGCCTATAGGTATCTACTATTGAGTTGGACATGAAACTCTAAGTCACAGATACACATTTTGGAATTTTCATGATATTTTGAGGATTTTTAGCAGTGGGAATAGATGAAAGCCCCCATGTAGAGAACATAGAACAAGAAGAGGTGTAAAAAGGGGTTCTGAGAAGCAAGTACATTTAAGGAGACCCAGAGGAAGGAGCCAGAGTGGTAGGAGAAAAATCAGGATAATGTAGTATCATGAAAAAGGAAAAACAAGGCATGAAAATTTAAGAGGTGTAAAAATATATAAAGATCTTTACAACATGGGGCAATTGTAAAATTTGTTTTATTTTGTTTGGGTCAGATGTAATGAAGGGTTATTTACATATAGAAACTTAGTCCTTTAGCATATAGTTCTCTGTCACTCAGTTGTGTCTCTCATGCAACCCCATGGACTGTAGCTTGCCAGGCTCTGCTGTCCATGGGATTCTCTGGGCTAGAATACTGGAGTGGGTAGCATTCCCTTCTCCAGGGGAGCTTCCTGACCCAGGGAGCAAATCCAGGTCCCCTTCATTGCAGGAGGATTCTTTACCATCTGAGCCACCATAGGTCTTTTAATTTTTAATTCTTCTAGTGTTTATTATTATTATTACTTATTATTTTGGTAAAATACCAGAAACTTTCTTGAAACAGGAAATTTCCTTGCCTGGAATATTGCTCTACCAAGTCAGATCCTTCTCCTCCTCGGGGTGGAATACACACTGCTCTGAGTACCACACTGAACTGCAAGTCCAAATGGAGTTCTAGTCCTGTTTTTGCACTGGATAGCTAATGTTTATTGAGCCCTTATGGTATGTTAAGCTGGTGTTACCTAATTTAACCCTTCCAGTTACTTCACCAAGTGGGTCTTATTATTGCCCCCACTTTAGAGACGGAGTACCCAGAGATTAGGTCACCCACTAGGGATTCACAGCTACTAAGCGCAGTGAGAAAATTTGAACTCAGGTGTTGTCTGGGCCCAGGGCCCCAGCTCTGCCTCACCATGACGTGGCATTGCCTCTTTCATGTGCTTCTGATGAAGTCACCTTTGCTTCTCACCTAAGCTACAGCTTTCTGAGCACTAACACTGGGATAAGGAGATTTTCATGAGAAGAAGCCTAAGAAAGAACACTGAAGAGTTCAAGACTCACATGATGATTGAGAATGTCTGGAGTTAGAAAGCCAGGGTTCAAATCCTGAGTTCTCTGGTTTACTTAAGATCTCAAAGCCCCACTTTTACAACCTCAAAATGTGGATACTAATAGTATCTGTTCATAGGATTACTGTGAGAGTGCAGAAAGAAAGCCGTGTAATATGTTCATGACAGGGCAGGATGCAAGGTGAGCAGGGTAAGTGTTAGGACACCTCCCTTTCCACACCCTTAATAATAATAATAATAATAATAATAATAATAATACCAATAACAATGATAATAATTACTATTCCCAAGATGTGTTAAGGGAAACAGTTATAAGTCTGCTACTTATGTGAATGATATAGGGAAGAAATTTACTAATCTTTAGACAATACAGCTATTAGCTTATCTTTGTAAAGATTCTGTGAGGAACAGAGCTGCTATGACTTTAATACAGATTCTACAGCTTTTCAATACTTATTTCATCATGTAGTTTCTGTAGATCAAAGACAAGGCAGGGAAGCCAGAGACAGGAAAATGCACACTATTTTTTCACCTTTTACAAGTTGCTGTGTAAAAGTGAACCTTTCCTGGAGGCTTACCTGTTTAGAGCTGTAATCACTTTCCACTCATACTCACACCTTTTCCCCCGCTTTGTTTCCCATAGTGGGAAACGTTTCTTATATGCAATTTGGCTTCCTCATTTGTCTTGCTTTTTATCTTTCTCCTCACTCTAGAGCATACACTCTCTGTTGTTCAGTTGCTTAGTCTGTCTGACTCTTTGTGACATCAGGCTTCCCTGTCCTTCACTCTCTCTTGGAGTTTGCTCAGATTCACATCCATTGAGTCAGTGATCTTATCTAACCATCTCATCCTCTGTCATCTCCTTCTCCTGCCCTCAATCTTTCCCAGCATCTCTGGGTCCTTTCCAATGAGTCCGCTCTTACATCAGGTGGCCAACGTATTGGAACTTCAGCTTCAACATCAGTCCTTCCAATGAATATTCAGGGTTGATTTCCTTCAGGATTGACTGGTTTGATCTTGCAGTCCAAGGGACTCTTAAGAGTCTTCTCCAGCACTACCATTTGAAAGCATCAATTCTTTAGCGCTCAGCCTTCTTTATGGTCCAACTTTCACATTTGTACATGACTACTGGAAAAACCATAGCTTTGACTGGACAGACCTTTGCTTGCAAAGTGATGCCTTTTCTTTTTAATATGTTGTCTAGGTTTGTCATAGCTTAAGTGCTTTAATTAAGCTTTCTGAAGGTGGGGATTTTTGTCTGTTTTATTTCCTAGTAGGCCAGAGTGTAGTTGCTCAATAAATAATGGTTGAATGATTGATGGACATGAAACAGAAAGCAAAAGAGTATTTGCAATTGGAAACAAAATAGGGATGATGAGCTAGAAGCCATGAACCAGTTATATAAAATGTTAATTTCCCAAAACAGTTACTGTATGTCTGAAGAACTCACCTGTCTTCCCTTTACATCCCACAAGTCTTCTTCTTATATTTGCACTCTATCCAAATAAGTTACACAAGAGTACATTTAGCTGCACTTTGCCCGAGTCCCACACCTGCTGAGGACATTTCTTTTGTTTAAATATTAACCTGCTTCAAGTACAGGAAACCCAATTACTGGATATGACCAATTTTTTCTTCTCAGAATTCTGAGCCCCACTGTTTTGACATAACTCTTTTTACTAGTTTTTAATTAAAAACTATGTGAAAAACATAATAAAACACTTTTAAAACTATCATTAGCCATAAAGTTATAATTTGTTATTTTTAGCTGAACTTGATAATTTAGGTACTTTTTTTCATTTTGAAAAATGACTTGAAGAATAAAATACGTTGATAATTGCATAAACATCTGAAAATTAAAATCTTATTCCTTTAATGTTGTTCTGGAAAGGATTCCAGCTCGTTGTCCAGTGAAAATAATGGCTCATTTGTTTTTCTGCTAAATTTCTTTCTATGGGGATTCTAATATCTCTGCCATCCTGCATTTTTTAAATAGGATACATGAAGGACATCTTGTAAGACAGTCCACAAACAAAGAGCCAGTGTAGAGGAATTAAAGAAAAGAAACTGGAATCCAAATGCAGGCTTTACTATGTTTTAGACTGTTTTTTCTCAGTTGTAAAGCAAATTGACTCATTGAACCTTTTAAATGAAAATCAATTTTTTGTTGCTTAATCACTTCATAGCAAATAGATGGGGAAACAGTGACTGACTTTATTTTTCTGGGCTCCACAATCATTGCAGATGGTGATTGCAGCCATGAAATTAAAAGACGCTTACTCCTTGGAAGGAAAGTTATGACCAACCCAGACAGCATATTAAAAAGCAGAGACATTACGTTGCCAACAAAGGTCTGTCTAGTCAAGGCTATGATTTTTCCAGTGGTCATGTATGGATGTGAGAGTTGGACTATAAAGAAAGCTGAACGTCGAAGAATTGATGCTTTTGAACTGTGGTGTTGGAGAAGACTCTTGAGAGTCCCTTAGACTGCAAGGAGATCCAACCAGTCCGTCCTAAAGGAAATCAGTCCTGAATATTCATTGGAAGGACTGACGCTGAAGCTGAAACTCCAGTAGTTTGGCCACCTGATGCGAAGAGTTGCCTCATTGGAAAAGACCCTGATGCTGGGAAAGATTGAGGGCAGGAGGAGAAGGGGACGACAGAGGATGAGATGGTTGGATGGCATCACCGACTCAATGGACATGGGTTTGGGTGCATTCCGGAAGTTGGTTATGGACAGCGAGGCCTGGCGTGCTGTGGTTCATGGAGTTGCCAAGAGTCGGAGACGACTGAGCAACTGAACTGAACTGAACTGAACTGAAGGGGTTATATGGGCTTCCCTTGTGGCTCAGCTGGTAAAGAATTCACCTGCAACGTGGGAGACCTGGGTTCGATCCCTGGTTTGGGAAGATCCCCTGGAGAAGGGAAAGGCTACTCACTCCAGTATTCTGGCCTGGAGAATTCCACGCACTGTATAGTTCATGGGGGTCGCAAAGAGTCAGACATGACTGAGTGACTTTGACTACTTTCCCTAAGGGGTTATATAAACTTCCATTGATTTTGCTGCAATTTTCTCTTTCCTTGACCCAACTGGGTAAAATCTGCCATTTATCTGTAAAGGATTAAGAATTTTATCTAGTGAAAGAAGAGTTTCTGTATGTTTTAATTTCAGAGCCAATTTATTTATTTTATCTGCTCTCTAGTATTGTATTGCATAATACCACATTTTATCCACCATTTTATTATTCAAACTGTGGTTTCTAGATTTTTCTGGTAACAATGCTGTAATGAATGCTCTTGCATAGGCTCCTTATTTACATGTGGGGTATTTCTTTATGGTAGATACACAGAAGTGGAATTGTTACCAGGGTATTTATATTTTAGAATTCTAACAAATTACCCTTCAAGGTATATAATGCCTTTCTGCAAACTTGCCCAAGTTAATAGTACCAAACTTAAAAATGTTTCCTGATGTGTATAAATAATGTTTTAATTTGCGTGTTTCTGACTACTAAAGAGGCTAGGTAACTCCTGTGTTTACCAACCACTTATATTTCCTTTAGTCTTTTGTCCATTTTTCTATTGATTTGTCTTGTTCCTGATGTTTTATAGCCTTTAAAAGATATATTCTAGACACTAATATTTTAAAAATTGAAGTATAGCTGATTTACAATGTTGTGTTAATTTCTACTGTACAAAGTGATTCAGTTATATAGTTTTTATGTGTGTGTGTGTATATATATATCTGGAGAAAGGCATGGCAACCCACACCAGTATTCTTGCCTGGTGAATCCCATGGACAGAGGAGCCTGGCGGGCTACAGAACATAGGGGTGCAACGAGTCAGACATGACTAAAGTGACTAAGCAGGCAGGCACGCACGTGCACGCGCGCGCGCACACACACACACACACACACACACACACACATATGTGTTCTTTTTCACTATGGTTTTATCCCAAGAGATTGGATATAGTTCCTTGTGCTGTAGAGTAGGACCTTATTGTTTATCCATTCTGTATTTGTTTTTTTTTTTTTTTCATTCTGTATTTGTAATAGCTACATCTAGTAATCCCAAACTCCCACTCCATCCCTCTCCCATCATATCTCCTTTGGCAGCCACAAGTCTGTTCTCTGTTAGAGGCTAATACTTAATTGTTTATTTGAATTAAAAATATCCTCTCCCAGTCTGTCTTTTGTTTACCTAAAATTTTTTTGACCCTTGTTTGTAAGTGATGATTAATCTAGGTATATATTTTTAGATTTGAAGATATTTTCTCACAATATTTTGAGATATTTTGGCATCTTCTGGCTTCAATTATTGTTTTTGAGTAAACTGTTAATTCTAATACATGTTCTTTGTCTTTTTTCACTCTGATGTGCTTAACATTGGATTTTTGTTTGTGTGGTTTTACTATAGTGAAGTATATAAAGTATAAAAAGTCATTTCAACCATTATTTAAATGCATAATTCAGTGGCTTTAAGTATATATGCAATGTTGTATAATCATCACCACTATTTTATCTCCAAAACCTTTTTGTCATTCTTTTTTTTTTCTTTTTGTCATTCTTAAGAGAAGTTTTGTACCCACTAAGCAATAGCTCCCCAGTCTTCCACTTACCCCCTGTCCCTGTTACCCTCTAGTCTACTTTCTGTTTCTAAGCCTACTTCTCTTCTAGATATTTCATATAAGTGGAATCATACAATATTTTCCTTTTGTTTCTGTCTTATTTCACTTAACATAATGTTTTCAAGTTTCATCCATGTTGTAGAAATGTCAGAACTATATCCTTTTCCTATGGCCAAATAATTTTCCACTGAGGGTACATACCACCACTTATATATCCATTCATCATCTGTTGATGGACTTTTGATTACCAACTTATTATGATTAATGATGCTGTGAAAAATGGCATGCAAGTATCTGGTTGAGTTCTCTTTTCCAGTTCTTTGGAGGTATATTCTTAGGAGTGGAAATGTCAAATCATATAGTAATTTTATGTTTAACTTTTTGAGGCTCCACCACACTTTTTCACAGTGGCTGCACCATTTGACATTCCCAGCAACTGTACAAAGGCTATAATTTCTCTACATCCTTGACAACACTTGTTAATTTTTAAAACAATTATAGCCATTTTTGTAGGTATAAAGTGGTATCTCATTATGATCTCAATTTGTGTTTCTCTAATCAGTAATAGTACTGAGGTTCTTTCAGGTCAGTCAGTCAGTTCAGTCACTCAGTCGTGTCTGCTCTTTGCGATCCCATGGATTGCAAAACACCAGGCTTCCCTGTCCATCACCAACTCCCGGAGCTTGCTCAAACTCATGTCCATCGAGTCGGTGATGCCATCCAACCATCTCATCCTCTGTCATCCCCTTCTCCTCCTGCCTTTAAAATCTTTCCCAGCATCAGGGTCTTTCCCAATGAGTCAGTTCTTCACATCAGGTCACCAAAGTATTGGAGTTTCAGCTTCAGCATCAGTCCTTCCAGTGACTATTCAGGACTGATTTCCTTTAGGATGGACTGGTTAGATCTCCTTGCAGTCCAAGGGTCTCTCAAGAGTCTTCTCCACTACAGTTCAAAAGCATCAATTCTTCAGTGCTCAGCTTTTTTTATAATCCAACTCTCACACCCATACATAACGATTGGAAAAACCATAGCTTTGACTAGTTGGACCTTTGTTGGCAAAGTAATGTCTCTGCTTTTTAATATGCTGTCTAGGTTGGTCCTAGCTTTTCTTCCAAGGAGCAAGCATCTTTGAATTTCATGGCTGCAATCACCATCTGCAGTGATTTGGGAGCCCCCAAAGATAGTCTCTCACTGTCTCCACTGTTTCCCCATCTATTTCCCATGAAGTGATGGGACCAGATGCCATGATCTTCGTTTTTTGAATGTTGAGTTTTAAGTCAACTTTTTCATTCTCCTCTTTCACTTTCATCAAGAGGCTCTTTAGTTCTTCTTCCCTTTCTGCCATAAGGGTGGTGTCATCTGCATATCTGAGGATATTGATATTTCTCCTGGAAATCTTGATTCCAGCTTGTGCTTCATCCAGCCTGGCATTTTGCATGATATACTCTGCATGTAAGTTAAATAAGCAGAGTGACAATATACAGCCTTGATGTGCTCCTTTCCCGATTTGGAGCCAGTCTGTTGTTCTATGCTTGGTTCTAACTGTTGCTTCTTGACCAGCATACAGATTTCTCAGGAGACAGGTAAGGTTGTCTTGGTATTCCCATATCTTTAAGAATTTTCCACAGTTTGTTTTCTTTCAGGTACTTATATGTCATTTATATATCTTTGGAGAAATGCCTATTCAAGTGCTTTGACATGTTTTAACAAATCTTCTAGGTGATTCTGATGCACACTAAACTTTTAAAAATCAAGTGACTAGAAACTAATAGACTACTACCACAAATAACATATTAACATAATTGAAATCAACTGGAATAAAGGTGTTAGGTTTTTTTGAAAAAAAAAATTATTTATTTGTGCTGAGTGTTAGTTGTGGCACGTGGGATCTGGTTCCTTGATCAGGGCTTGAACCTGGGCCCCCTGCATTGGAGCTCATAGTCTTACGCACTGGATCACCAGGGAAGTCCCAAGTGTTAGGGTTTTGTTGTAAGATTATTTAATAGATCATGGTGAATATGTGCTATTCAATTTTCAAAAGCTTGTCTCTTGTCTTCTTAAGTAGACAAAGGCTAAGGAGAAATAGATAAACATTTGGGGAAAGGAAGAGGAGAAATCGAAGAAGTGGAGGATAAACAGAAGCAAGAGCAGGAAAATACTTTCCCCAAAACCAGACATGTGGAGTATTTAAGACCAAATGAGGATTATGAGGTAAGATATCTTTAATTGTACTTTATACAGTAAGTATTCTTTTTTCTTGTACAGAAGGGCAGGTACTGAATTCAAGGACTTCCTTGTAGCTCAAATGGTAAAGAATCTGCCTGCGATGCAGGAGACCAGGGTTTGATCCCTGGGCTGGAAGATCCTCTGGAGAGGGGAATGGCACTCCACTCCAGTATTTTTGCCTGGAGAATTCCATGGACAAAGAAGCCTGGCAGGCTACAGTTTGTGGGGTTGCAAAGAGTCAGACACTGCTTATCGACTAACACACACCATAGACTTAAGCTTCTTATTCACCGGATTTTAATTTAATTTTTAGAGTAGTAAATACGCTCATGTGGTTCAATAGTCAAATAATTTTAAATGGTACTCACTAAGTGTCTCTTCCTATCCTTGAGAACCTCTGCTTACTTTTTCCTCTTCCTGTAGGTAGGTGAGTACTTCCCTTTATGACTGTGCTGGGTCTTCATTGTGATGCATTGGCCTCTCTAGTCAGGGCGCTCAGACTTAGTTGCCAGGTGGCATGTGGGATCCTAGTTCTCCGACTAGGGATTGAACTCATTTCCCCTACATTGGAAGGTGGATTCTTAACCACTGGACCATTGGGCAAGTCCCAGGTAAATACTTTTTTAGTAGCTTTTTTTTTTTCTTTCTGGTGGGCATCATTCTAGTCTTAGTTTATGTGAGTGCAAAAAAAGGACACATTATTTCCTTCCCCTCCCCTTATTATTTAAGAGCCTGTATTATGTACCCTGTCCTTTGCTCTATTGTTTTCTCATAACAGTATAATCCTGGAGATATATTTCTGTATTGATGTGTAGAGTGCGCTCTCATTCTGTTTTCAGTCACATATTTTGCCATTGTTTAGATGTTTCCTGATATATTCTGAATTCTTGTGACCTTTTTCATACAGTAAACTGTTATACTCTCACCTCCCAGTATTAACTTTTGATTTACCAGTGGAGTTTACTTGAATATAAAAGACATTTATTCTTGCAAGGTAGATCAAGTATTCTCTTTCTTTCTCTTTGAATTCCTGCCATAACCACCCAAACAGCCTCCAACCTCTCTATCTCATTTACTGTCATGTCTCCAGATACCGTTACAGAAAGAATAAATCTCAGTTGACGAAATTTGATGTCAACATATGTCATTCTTTAAAAGTCTACTGAATTTTAATTCCAAGATTCCCAACCAGTAGGCTGGTGGCAGATCTATTTTCTATCCTTTCTTCAGGATAAAGAACAGGATGTAAAAATTCATGACTCAAGAGTGTCCAGGTCTCTCTGGTTACAAAAATAGTGTTCAAGATTCTCTTACAATGAAAAGAAAAGTGAAACAAATTATAAAATAATTCATAGAGAGTGTCAGGTAATTACCAGAATATCAGAATTTGAACGTAGTATGTCGAAACTTGAGAAGCTCATTGTGTCTGGAGTCCATCCTAGTAATGAATAGTTTGCAATATTTATCATGTAGCATTGCAATAAGACAAATATCAATCTGTTTCTTTTATTCTTCAGTGTAATTTCTCTAAGGAAGGAATCCCAGTGTATTCAATTTTGCATCATAGCATGGAATATAGTGCCTGACACACTGGAATGAATGAATAAATGTTTCTTGAGTAAGTCTTCTTGGTCCAAGGAGATACAGTGATTGATTTGCAACAAGCATACTCTTCAAGTACATTTGCAGTCATGACTTCCATAAGAACAAAGAAAAAAGGACTAGACTAAGTGATAGAATTTATTATAGTCCTGTTAGTTTATTTCCTTTAGTCATACCCCTAGGAGAAGGAAATGGCAACCCACTCCAGTATTCTTGCCTAGAGAATCCTGTGGACAGAGGAGTCTGGTGGGCTGCTGTCCATAGGGTCGCACAGAGTTGGACACAACTGAAGCGACTTAGCATGCATACATACGTTGGAGAAGGAAATGGCAACCCACTCCAGTATTCTTGCCTGGAGAATCCCAGGGACAGAGGAGCCTGGTGGGCTGCTGTCTATGGGGTCGCACAGAGTCGGATATGACTGAAGTGACTTAGCAGCAGCAGTAGTCATACCCCTAATTTCTTTTATATTTCATGCTTTAGATGGATGCTTAATTGATCTAATTATAACATTTATTCAGCTCTGAAGTGGTTTTTTTTTTCTTGGCCTTGTTGTCTGGTGTGTGTTGGAGAAGCAGCATGGTTTGAGGTTATGAGTGTAGACTTGGAAGCCAGACTTCTTGATGTTGAATTCTGGTTTAGCAATTTACTACCTGAGTAACTTGGGGAAATTACACCTCTCTGTGCCTCAGTGTCCTCACTTGTTATGAAAGTGAAAGTGTTAGTCACTCAGTTGTGTCCCTAACTCTTTGCGACCCTGTGGACTGTAGCCCGCCCGGCTCCTCTGTCCATGGGATTCTCCAGGCAAGAATACTTGAGTAGGTTGCCATTTCTTCCTCCAAGGGATTTTCCCAACCCTGGTCTCCTGCATTGCAGGCAGATTTGTTTACTGTCTGAGCCACCAGGGAAGCCTCAATTGTTATAATAATACCTGTTTCATAGGGTTGATATATTAATACCTATGAAGTGCTTAGAGTAGAATCTAGCACAAAGGCGATTAACTTTCTTTCTTAAAAATTTTTTTGATGTGGACCATTTTAAATGTCTTTATTGAATTCGTTATAATATTGCTTCTGTTTTATATTTTTTGGCTATGAGGCACATATGATCTTAGCTCCCTGACCAGGGATTGAACCCACACCCCCTGCATTGGAAGGCAGTGTTAACCACTGGATGGTCAGGGAAGTTCCAGGGTGATAGCTTTTAGCTTTTACTTTTGCCTAGCCTGGAGACAGAGCTAAGGGTGCTTGAACTTCAAAGACCTTCACAGTTCTTAGTTTATAGCATCCAGGCTCTGTCAGAATCAACCAAATGAAGACTAGGACTCCTGGGACTTTCCAGGGATCTTCTCTTCAAACTCTGGAAGCTTCTACTCCTCCATCCATATAATGGATGATTTAATGCATATGAGTACCTCCTTGAGTTTATATTCATCCTTTGGTTCTGGGTCAAAGTTCCAAAAAAAAAAAAAAAAAAAAGATGTTTCAATGTAACACTCTTATTTAGGCTTTGAGTCCTATGTATTCTTTTTTCTAGGAAAACTCACTTTTCTTTGAATCACCTCTTCAGTATTTTCAATCTGTCATCCTTCACTGAATCTGATACCCAAGGTTAACTAACTGATCACATGTATTGGTCAATGGCAGATTTGGTTCTCAGGACACATAACTTCCAATTCAAATCAAGTCCCAATTAATTATGCTGCCTCCCTATGTTGGACAGTCAACTTTCTATTTCATTACTTCCCTTTAATGTGGAAAGTCTTTCTTTCTCCAGGAAGCCATTTGTTCTCTCATAAATCCACTCTTTGGCTTTTTCTTAGGGTATTGCCATAGCCAAACACACTTTTCATACTCCTAGTATATAATCCAATACTTTCTTCTTTTCTCTGGAACCTTTAAATGAAGCCTACTCAGACTACCATCTCTGTAATGTTTCTCAATTTTGAAATCCCTTAGCCCTTGGCTTTTTAAACAGTAATTTTATTTATTTATTTTTGACTTTGCTGGGTCTTTATTGCTGCACAAGGGCTTTCTCTAGTTGTGGTGAGTGGGGGCTACTCTCTAGTTGCAGTGTGTGGGCTTCTCATTGTGGTGGCTTCTCTTGTTGCGGAGCATGGGCTCTAGTGTGCGGAGGCTTCAGTAGTTGCAGCACGTGGGCTTAGTAGTTGCAGCTCCTGAGCGCTAGAGCACAGGCTCAGTAGTTGTTGCACATGGGCTTGGTTGCTCCACAGGATATGGTATCTTTCCTGATCAAACCCATGTCTCCAGCATTGGCAGGTGGATTCTTTAGCCAGTACGGAAACCCCTTGCTGTGAATTTTTATCTCAGGAGTCTATTGGGAATCACATAGAAGTGTAATAAACATTTATTGAGTAAATGAGGAAACAGTGATAGAGATGGACCAGAAAAAAAAAAAGTTTATTCAACAAGCCTTCAGAGATGTTAAAAATTATCTTTCTTCCATGGAGATCTGAGTCTGTGGAACAGGGACTCCAGCATAGCAGTTTTCATCGACATGGTCTTTAAGCATTTCCAGTATCTGTGATAGTGGAAAGGATAGAAAGTTAAGATGGACATGGGTTTCTGAAGCAGTGAAAATTCCTTCCCTGAGATCTGGGTAGTATATTATCTGAGGAAATCCAATTAGTATAGTGGAAATGAGATTCATTACTTAAAATGATCCAACTTGCAGTTCTACGAACTGAGATTTGACTATCAGGGGCTCCTTTTCAATAAAGGTATTTTTCTACAATAAGTTGCACTTTGAGCAGTATGATATCCATGAAAAATATTTAGCCAGAATTTTATGGAGGAGATTTGAGAGGAGACAAAGGGGTTCTCACTCCATCTGGAAGGAGTTTTGCTTACCTTTGCTGCAAGGAGCACTGTACTCAGCAACTGCAAACTCATCTGAATAAAAACAAAAACAGTCAAGCAAAGTGAGAGGGAAAGCAAACATCAATGGGATACAGGTTAGTGAAATAATCTTTATTGTGGGAAGAATTGTATTAGAAACACCAGCATTATTCACTTGATGTGTTCTTACTGCCTTCTGTCTTCAAATACTGTAGATTATGCTTTCCTTTACCCTAAACTCTTGAAGGGCATCAGTTTAGATATTATACTTATTTAAATTTCATATTGTCTTATAGTCGATTTTATCTGAAGAAAAGAGAACTAGATATCCTACAGGTGCTTTGTATTAGGAATAGTACATTTACACAATAGGTAATTTCTACAATGTTTGTGTAGAAGACAAAGACAGGAGAAGCAGACTTGGTGGAGACAAAATGAACTGATGAAAGCAGTTAGTTTAATGAACTGGCCCAACATATCTCTCACAAATAAATCTCTGTGATCAAGATTTTAATTTCTGTGTGAACATTGCTCTCACTCACCTGTCTCATAATAGTCATAGACTTTCACTATGGCTGGTTTCAGATCCCTTACTGGGATGTCTTGTAGAACTGTGAAGGTCAAGGTCAGGGTCTCATTTGTCACCTATAAAGCAAAAGGGAATGAAATGATACTCCAGGGAGCTTCTGTCTCTCTTCTTTGAGTGAGTTTAAGTATTCATCTATTTTGGGGAAAAACTTTTGTCAACTAAGAGGGTCCTTAAATTGGGTTAAAAGCTCTCAAAGTAGATGAAAACTTCCCCAAACTGTTTCTTAAATAACTAAACCTATTCATACACTCCCATTAATGTGAGTTCATGGCTCTGTTCATAGGGATGAATGATGTATGCCTTTTATTGTTTGAATACTTATGTATATTTTTAAGTATCAGAATTCAATATTTTCACTTCTCTATCTTGCAGAAATACTTGTTAACTCAAAATACGTGTATATATATATGGCTGAGTACTTTCGCTCTTTACCTGAAACTGACATAGCATTGTTATTCGGTTAATATGTGCAAGCTAAGTTGCTTCAGTTGTGTCTGACTCTTTGCGACCCTATGGATGATAGTTCACCAGGCTTCTCTGTCCATGGGATTTCCCAGGCAAGAATACTGGAGTGGGTTGCCATGCTCTCCTCCAGGGGATCTTCCTGAATGAGGGATTGAACCCTTGTTTGTTATGTCTCCTGCATTGGAAGGTAGGTTTTTTACCACTGGGCCACCTGGGAAGCCCAATTGTCTATACCCCTGTACAAAACAAAAAGTTAAAAAAAAAAAAGGAATATAAAAGGCAGATTGCTGCAGACTTAAGTTTCATAAAATTGTGAGCTATAATATCCATCAATATGGGAACGAATAAACTATGCAACAACACACAACTATAACATCAGATTGGTTTATTGGTGGACTGATCTTATATTTTATGGTCTAAGTCCTTTCTGAGATTGATAGTATATTACCCTTTTGTTTTACTGATGTGAGGCTGAAATGTGTGTGTGCTCAGTCATGTCCAACCCTTAGCGACGCCAAGGACTGTAGCCCACCAGGCTCCTCTGTTCATGGGATTTCCCAGGCAAGAATACTGGAGTGGGTTGCCATTTCCACCTCTAGGGTATATTCCTGACCTGGGGATCAAACCCTTGTCTCTTGAGTCTCCTGCATTGGCAGGTGGATTCTTTACCATTGATGTCACCTGGGATGTTGATATAATAATTGACTAACCCCAATGGTTGCTTCCTTCTATTATGCAGTATTTGCAAAATAACTTGTGCACACAAATCAGCACCTTTTATGAAGAATTTATTGCTTTTGGGGGGTTCCTAGAAATATTCATATCCCAATATTATATATAACAAGCCATTTCTTCTCATAGTCCCAGATGAAATTATAAATAGAGGAGAGGAGAATATTCATTGGAACTAATGCTAGAATGCTCAAATTTTTAGTATGGAGGTGATGTCTCCAAAAATGTCTTAATTCATTTCCTAAGTAGCTCACTATCTGTATTTTTTTGCAGCTAGATTGGTAGGGTGCTCACCTTATCCAGATAAATCAAAACATGGTTGTTGCTAACTTCTGTTCGGCTCACATCAGATCTTTCAAGCTGAAGAAAATCAAGACATTGTAAATGTTAATAAACAAGATGAAAACCCTGGGGAACCAGAGAAAAGAATGTTTATTACCAAACTAAGCCTGAGGGTGAAATTTCTTGAAATGCTTCTTATAAGCAAAGACAATAATGTGGCAAAATTAAAAAGGAAAGGTAATTGGGATTCAGGGTTTAATATTAGTATGATATAGGACCTATGAATAAAGTTGATTTATTTGAGGAACAGGGAACAAAAAGACTTAGAAATTACCCACATTTCAAGGTTCAATTCACATTCCATTCCTTTATGGAGGCTTTTTTTTTTTTTTTTCACTTTTTCTTATTCTCAGTTTTCCCTGTCCTTCTGTAATAGTTCTAGTTTATGTCAACCTTTTTCATATTTTTTCATTAGTTCATGTGCTTATGCTTTGTTTTCTGAAGATTATAAGCTCCATTAAAGTAGGAGCTTGCCAACACTTTTTTTCCTAGTAGATGTGGCTCCTAGCATAGTGCTGTTCATGACAGGAGACAGACTGTTGCTGTGTCACTAAAGCAGTGGACAGTAAGGATGCTGGAGCTGGCAAGGTCACCAGATCTGCCCAGGAAGTTCAGAAGACTAAATTAATATGATCTCTAATACCTGCCACCCCAGTATGATCCATGGTGAAAGAACAGTCTCAAAATTGTCTGAATTGACCACTGAAGTTAGTAGTGAAAGACTAGTTAATGATAACAATGCTTCATTAAACTAGAAGAAAATGAGAATGTTTTATGGACCATTTGTTTTTCATGGGTGGCAGTTTAAAATTAATATTTCAAATTAATATCTTAATGGAAACATGACCATCACAAAATTTTGAGACCCATTAAAGCAAAGTTTAATGAGAAAACAAACAAGCAACTCCCCACACAAACATGCTAAATTATATTTCTGCATTTGGTGAAAGTAATGTCTTTGTAAGAGTTGATTTAATAGTATTTTATATTGATGTCTTAATCTAGAGATATATAAAACATTACATAAAATAGAGTCTCCTGGGCTTATTGTAAACCTACCATTTTCACTGTTGGTTTCAAGGGAATGAAGCCAGATACCATCTTCACGTCAACAATTGCCATGTTGGAGGCTGGACGGCTTCCGATATAACTATAGATCCAGGGAAGAAAGGAGTTAGGATTTTCTGTGTCATTAAATATTTTTTTTCTATGTCCAGTAAGCACATAAGAGCCCTGAAAGGTGCCAGAAATCTTTCTAAATTTCTTATCAAGTAGCTCAAAAAACTGGCTGTGCATTAGAATCTTCAGGGGAGCCTGTTGAAGCCACAGAGACCAGGCCTTACTCCAGACCACATGAATCAGAATTTCATGGGTGTGACCTCTGAGCATCTGCCTTTTAAGAAAGCTCTATAAGTGATGCATAGTTGGGCAGTTCAGTTCAGTCGCTCAGTCATGTCCTACTCTTTGCAACTCCATGAACTGCAGCATGGCAGGCCTTCCTGTCCATCACCAACTCCCGGAGTTTGCTCAAACTCATGTCCATCGAGTTGGTGATGCCATCCAACCATCTCATCCTCTGTCATCCCCTTCTCCTTGTGCCTTCAGTCTTTCCCAGCATCAGGGTCTTTTCATATGAGTCAGTTCTTCACATCAGGTGGCCAAAGTATTGGAGTTTCAGCTTCAGCATCAGTCCTTCCAATGAATATTCAGGACTGATTTCCTTTAGGATGGACTGGTTGGATCTCCTTGCAGTCCAAGGGACTAAGTCTTCTCCAACACCACAGTTCAAAAGCATAGATGGGCATGAGACTGCTAACCTATCCAGTTATTTGTTACATGTCCTTTGTCTTTTTTTCCTGAATAATATCCCCAACCAGGTTATAATATTCTTCTTGTTGTTGTTCAGTCGCTAAGTCAGGTCTGACTCTTTGCGACCCCATAGACTACAGAATGCCAGGTTCCCTTGTCCTTCACTCTCTGCCAGAGTTTGCTCATAATATTCTTGTGGACAGATACAAATAGGCCCGTAGTTATTTGAAACTGGCTGCATACGTATGTATTTCCCCCAGATTGATTATTTTATATATAATCTGAGATTTAATTATCACCAGTAGGAATTCTAACTAGAGAGTCACTACTCCCTTCTACTCATACTTTTCAAGAGGTCTCCACTTTTGTCCTGGATAAAGCAAGAATAATATCAGATTTCATGACAATAGAATGAAATCAGGATGAATCATTACATTAGAATAAAGTCAGGAATTCAAGTTAGAGGCAAGGGGTCAGGTTAGAGCAAGGGGTCAGGTTAGAGGCAAGGGGTAATGTTCTTTATGTAATTATTATTGAGGGGGATTAATAAGCTGTAAATAAGGAGATTAGACACTAACAGATCCTGCAGTGGGTGATATACAATGTAAATGCCATCACTGAGAAATTCTGTGTCAACATGGGAACAGGTTGCTTTTTCAATAAATGCAGAACAGACATTCACCATCACGCTGCTCTGCTTAATGCGGAGTTCTAGTGAGAAGATTGACTGTTATACCCAGAACTACATGATGCAGTCAGAGGTCTTACCTGACACTCAGTGAGATCTGGAAGCTGGTGTGGGCTTTGGGTCCATCACAAGTTTGGGGCAGAGTCTGTACCTCCAAAGCAAATGGGAACTCATCTTTTTTCGGGAGAACATTGTATTTCAAAGATGTCTGTGGAACAGATAAAAATCTGTGATTTTCCCTTCTCCAGGACTCCTCCCAGCTTCCCCAACTCTTTCATTTGCCCCATCATTTGCCGAGTTAGGACTTTTCAGTGACCATGGTGACTCTGGACCTTCTGTCCGCAGAATCTCACCTGGAGGTAAACACATCCTTCTCCTGTGACTGATATGCTGTACTCTCCAGGCACCTCTGGCAATGAAACCTGCTGTAGTAACAGGCGGTTGCTGTTTTCCACTTGGAATTTTGTGGAAAATGTCCCTGAAGACTGGATGGTCACCTGTGCAGCCTTCCCGGTCCTGGTAAAAGTGGCTGCTCCGTATCTGGACAAGGCGTGGAGAGCTACCACTGTGTCCTGGAAGAGACAGGTGAGAGGACCCACTTAGGCATGACAACCCTTGGAAGACCCAAAAGCCCATGTTAGTGAATAGTGAAAGTCGCTCAGTCGTGTCTGACTCTGTGACCCCATGGACTGTAGCCCGCCAGGCTCCTCTGTCCGTGGAATTCTCCAGGCAAGAATACTGGAATGGGTAGCTGTTCCCTTCTCCAGGGTATCTTCCCAACCCAGGGACTGAATCCAGATCTCCTGCATTGCAGGCAGATTCTTTACTGTCTGAGCCACCAACGGAGCCCAAGAATACTAGAGTGGGTAGCCTATCCCTTCTCCTGGGGAACTTCCCAACCCAGGGATAGAACTAGGGTCTCCTGCATTGCAGGAGGATTCTTTACCAGCTGAGTTACCAGGGAAACCCACAATCTATGTTGTCACAAAAGGAGCTTTGGTTTCCTATTTCCTGTTCCCCTCACTATTTCAGTAGTAGAATCCTCATTTTAATATTGATTTTACTCCTTAGATAGATGACAGAACCATATCCTTTGCATATCTGCCTTGGAATGTATGGTTCTGTCATATATCTATCCTTATTTTTCACCATTCTCAAATACTAACATTTTTCCTCATTTCAAGTTATTCTTATCTTCATTTTTTTCTTCTCATACGTGTTTGTATCTTGTTCAAACATTTTGCTATCTGAAGGCAAAGTGAAAGGTTCTGGCTAAGCACGGACCTGGGTGGAGGAGAAGCCCCCCTGGGAATTCTGCTGCTTTGAGATCCACTTCACGATGCTTGTGGCATGGGTGAGGTCCTCCAAGGTCAGGGCAGGCTGGGCTGTGAGGTAAGTGAGGAGCACGTAGGCTGTCATCTCCACCTCTGCAGACGGAGCCCTGGGTTGGTAAACATCCTCTGTGAGCACCCTGGGTTTCTGAGGTCGTGTCCAGTGGATGGAATTATCTGGAGGTATGAAAAAGATTTGTAAGTGACCACATACTCATATTCAACTTCAAGTAAAAGTACAGGAGCCAGACCTGAAGTGAGGGCTGCCTTCCAACGATAGTCTGTTAAACCTTATCTAGATGCTTTTCCTTCTATGAAAAGCTGAACTTGACTTCTCATAGAACTTGGGCTAAGGTGGTCATGTTGCTGGAGTCCAAAGCCTACAGCCACCCAAGTTGTCAAATGGTTGCTGCAGTTGTGTTTGTGGAAGAAATAGCTGAGCAAGTTCTCTGATTGGTTGTAGTAATTTCCTGTATCTAATGTTATTCTGAACTTGTCTAGGGTTTGTTCAATTTTCTATAAAGCCTGTCTTTGGAGATTTCTTATGAGGATCACAAATCACATGAGATAATGGAGTTTTCATTCATTAGATTAAAAAAAATAGAGTAATTCTCAAAATACCAAAGGCTGACAGGGTATGAAATAACAGGAGCTGATTTATACTTCTGTGGGAAGTAAATAACTCTTTGGAGAGTAATTTTGCAGTAATCCGGCAAGGAGGAAAATGTACTGAGCTCATGAATCCAGCAGTTATGCTTTCCAAGTTCAAATTAGACAAACTCAGGTACTACACCCTCAAGGAGAATATGAGTATTCATTGCAGCATGGTTTGCAATAGAAGTAAATAAAAAATAAAAGATCCATGAGAAGAGACACTCTAAGTTATGACCTTTTAGTATATTGTAATGTATTATGCAGTAGTGAAAATTAACACACCCATACAAGGGACTCCTTTCAGCCTAATGTTGAACTTAAAATACAAAAGGCAAGTAGACAGACAAGAATCAAGTAGAAATATTTAAAAGGATGATAGTTCTTATCTAAAGATGAAAAATGTAAGCATTCTGAATATTATTTAGGATTACACATGCAATAAAATGATAAATCCATGGAGATTTTAATGACAAATTCTGGATCAACTACTTTTTAGAGTAGAAATGGCACCCCAGGGGTTCTTCCAGCATTGGTAATATTTTGTTTCTTAAGCTGAAAGGGAGGTATTAAAGGTATTTTCTAATTATTCTGTATGCATTTTTGTATATCTGAAATATTTCTCAGTGCATTATAAGAATAAACAACTAATAGCACTGTCAAGGGAGAAAGGCAGGATATGTTTTATTGTATATCTTATTATTTGCATCTTATTTATATTTCTTCTACCTCTCATACAGGCCATTATATACATAGAAATATTGTGTGGATAATGAATAGACTTGTCCAACATCATCAGTCTTGTGAACTGAGCATAAAATACTAGAATTTGTTCGTGGGATTACTTCCTTCAGTCTTATGTTTAAAATGATATGATACAGCCGCCCGGCTAGCTCAGTCGGTAGAGCATGAGACTCTTAAAATGATATGATACACTGGTTGAGGGTGGGGCATATATTGAGAACTGATATCTTAATCAATAGCTAATACTTGTATAGCACTTGCTCTGGGCCATATACTTTTTTAGCACTAGTCTTCAGAGGCCAAGCTTCTTACTATTATATATACTGCCTTTTATCTTTGGATGTCTAACTTGAGTAAGAAACTTCAAGTCTATAATGACACAGAGGGACTTCTTTGGTGGCCCAGTGGTTAAGACTCAGCCTTCCAATGCAAGTGGTGTGGGTTTGATCTCTGGTCGGGGAACTAAGATACCACATGCTGCGTAGTGTGGCCAAAAATTAAAAAATAAACAAAATGTAAATATAATGATATAGTTAAAAGAAGAGAGGGAAAGGGATCCTGAGAGGGAGTCATGGGAGACTTTTGGTGTGGAATTCTTGATCCCGAGAACGTGGGATGGGATAAAGTTCCCAGGTGTGCTCTCACCTTCCTTCACGGCTTCCTTATCCAGTGACATGAGTACCTCTGTCCTCCTTTCCTGGTTACCCGCCAGGGCAAAGGCGTAGGCCAACAGTGCCTTGGTGTAGACGTGGCTGCCTTGGGATCCTTCCTTGGCTGACTTCCACGCTGAGTCCAGGCAGAACAGGGCATTGCGGATGACAGGGTGCTGGTGAGGGAGAGCAGGAACTAAGTGAGCTGTGTGAACAGGGAGGCTGGGGCCCCCAGGTAAACACAGACCACAGTAGAGAGGTCAAGAAGTTGTTCAGAAGCATTTGTCCCTCTAGCCTTGTTCTTATGGATGGAGAGAATAGTATTTTTTTTAAAGTAATTAATTAATTAATTTTACTTATCAATATTGTATTGGTTTTGCCATACATTGACTAGTATTTTTTAATCTGTTAGTCTACATTCATAATACAAGAATATAATCCATATCTTTAGAATTCATTCTATGTGTGTGTGGTGCTGGTAGTGAGGTTGCTAGGGAAGAAATAGACTAGGGCCATCACTGGGAAAGTGTAAATGCTTCTTAGTGGTTTGATCAAATTCTCTATTGATCTTTGAAGCACTGGCATTGCATAGAGGGGAAGCTGAGTAAGGTGACATTTCAGACAACATGTCAGCAGTTTCATTGCATCCAGAGCAATGCTTTAGCCAGGACACTTACTGTGACAGGGAGAGGCATCTCTAGAAGGGCGATGGTGATGTAGGCAGAGAGGGTCACTTCATCGTCCACCCCACCCTGAAAACATGAGACAGAGAGAGATTTGAGAAAGAAGGACATTAATAGTCATACAGCTTACCTTAGGAAACAAGAAAAATCTCAAATAAACAATTTAATCTTATGCCTGAAGCAATTAGAGCAAGAAGAACAAACAAAACCCAAAGTGTGTAGAAGGAAAGAAATCATAAAGATCAGAGCAGAAATAAATGAAATAGAAACTAAAAATTAAAAAACGGTCAATGAAACTAAAAGCTGGTTCTTTGAAAAGATAGACAAAGTTGATAAACCTTTCACTGGACTTGTCATGAAAAAAAAAAAGGCAGCAGGCAGGCCCAAATCAATGAAATCAGAAGTGAAAAAAGGAGAAGTTACAACCGACACCACAGACATACAGAGGAGTATAAGAGAGACTACCAGCAACGATATGTCAGTAAAATGGACATTCTAGAAGTGGACAAATTCCTAGAAGGTGCCATCTCCCAAGATTGAACCAGGAAGGAATAGAACGTTTGAACAGACCAATTACCAGTACTGAACTTGACTCAGTAATTTAAAAACTCCCAGTAACTTCTGAGAATGCTCTTCATCAGCTCCTTGTATTCTGCTGTCATGGGATTTGTCCTAATCCACATTCGTCACCGTGGGGCAAAGTATCATAGTCACCCTAAGTTCCATCCCAGCTTTCTGATGTTGCTATCCAGGTTTTATTTTCATCTGGTACCTTCCTTAAGGAATCCCTAGGTTATCACTTCCTTTCCTTATCCTTGTGGACAGTATAATGGACAAACAGAAAACCAGCTCTGGGAACACTTCACCTTGATGGCATTGTTAAGCAGAGAACCAGAACTTCTGAAACAGCCATTGCTCTTCTGCTTTTGGGCCAACCAGGTGAGAGCTTCGGTAATATGTGCTTCATCAATGAAGATATAGCCTCGAGCCTGGGCAAAACTCTTCAGTACAAAGGCCGTGAGCCTGCAGGGGAGAGGAAGTGAAGATCACATCTATGTTGGTACAGTGATTTCATAACCACTTCTCAGCAGCAGCCTGAATAGGACACGTCTCATGCTGATGTGAGTCATCTAACAGACATACTTGTGTACTTAGAGCTTCCATTGTCTTTACTTGATGAGTCTGCTGGATTTAGTACAGTTGACTCTTGAACAGCATGGTTTGAACTGCACTAGTCCACTTACTCAATGGATTTTTTTTTTTTTAACAAATATATACTAGAGTACTACATGATCCCCAGTTGGTTGAATCTGTCGATGGACAAATAGTGTAGAATTTTCCACTGCTGAAGGTCAGCACCCATAACCTGCATGTTTTTCAAGGGTCAGCTGTACTCCTAATGTTACTTTTTTTTCTATTTATTTGATTAAGGCTTTAAATCTTTAGTGATTTTCTTTTGCAGATGGTAGCATCTTCTCATACATAGGTCTTACATGTGGTACCTTCTGACACTGTTTTGCCTAAGGTATTTCTTTTTTGATTTTTTCTGATGTGGGCCATTTTAAAGGTCTTTATTGAATTTGTTACAATACTGCTTCTGTTTTATAAAGCTTGTGGGATCTTAGCTCCCCAACCAGAGATCGAACCTGCACTGCCTGTGTTAGAAGGCAGTCTTCACTTCTGCACTGCTGGGGAAGTTCCTACCTTAGAGATTTTAAAATAATGTTTGATATCACTGGGACCATCTCTTTTCTTTCCTCCTATTGGTGAGTTTATTGGTGAGTTTATTAGTGATCAAAGTGAATCTGATCTAAAAAACATAAACTGAAGTTAACACAATTTATCTGGAAGTTATGTGATATGGTCACTGGCTATCTCATTAAAAAAGTCATGGTTATGGAAGCAGTTTTAAAAAAAATAGCTATTTCAGAAAGAATACCTTGGTGTATTATGAACAGGATGAATTCTGGGGACAAGTCTAACATATGTGTATTCAAATCTCAGTTTTTTTTTCTTGTTACCTTGCTAGTCTTGTATATTTATCCAGTATAACCAACTATAGGCTTGATGATAATATCTGATAGGGTTACTGGGAATATAATTTTGACTATATATGTGAGAGAGCTGACACAAAAATAGAAGCTCAGAAAAGCTGTCTTTCCCTTACCAGGTATTGCCCTCACTGTTGCTATGATGGTCCCCAAAGGTGCTGTAGGAGCCGTCGAAGTGCTTGTAGAGCAGCTGTCTCTGGTAACCTGGAGTGGAAGGTTAACGAAGCAACATGACAGATTGTACATTGCATGGCCAGATAAATCATCAAATAGCACCACCCTGGCATCTGGTGCTATTCCCTAAATTTTGCTGCAATGTGTGGATGGTTTTGAGTCCTAAACATTTTATTGGAGGTTGGACACTTGATAGGTCTCATGAAATTAACTATCATAGTATTCTTATTATTGTAAATATCCTAAAATGATATATTTTATCACAAAATGGATAAGTAACTCAAGCCTACTGGAGAATCCAATCTGTTGTTAAAAATTTAACACTGCAAAGTTTTCATGCACTGAAATGTCATGAGTGTCACATGAGTGACACTGGTCACTCACCAGTGTTGAGGTAGAGGATAGCCTTGGACTTGAGCTCTGCAGTCAGCTGCTGTGTTTCATTTAGATAATCCAGAACATAGATGTTAGGGGCAAAGAGGGCCATATTCTGTTCTCCACAACCATAGGGCATTTGGAGGAGATTTTGTGTGTTTCGCATGGCAGAGCCTAATATGTCTCCTAGGAAATGGGAGAGATGGGAAGTCATAAAACTTATAGATTATAGTGTATCAGAATCATTAGGAAGAAATGAATAATCAGTTAAGGTAAAGAAAGAAGCATTTTTAGGAAGGGTGAGTCTTTCAAGAACAGAGGTATGATTAAAAGCAATAAATAAGTCCAAAGGAGAAGAGAACAAAGAAATTAAAATTAGAGCTGTTATTTTGAGAAAATATTTATGGAAAAAATAGTAGATATTGTCTAATACAGTACATCAGTCCCCTATAGTCCCCTAGGGCTGGAGACTCACCCAAAACTGAGAAGGAGGCTCGGGCAGATTCTTCTACCACATTTGGTGGCAGCTTCAGAGATAATGGTTCAGACACCTTGGCACCTAGAGAAAGAAACAAATCCGCCATAATGAAAACGACTTCTACTGTATATCTTCCTAAAGAGCTCCAAGACCCAGAAGCCAGAACTATGTCTTGAATCTAAACTTCTTCTGAAAAGTCATCCCTCTTTTAATATTCCAATTTTTTAATATCTTCAACATATATGAATGGGATTCTGAGATTTCTAGAACCTTTCCTTTCCCAGCCTCCTTGTGTGTGGAATTGTAGCCAAAAGAAAGCTACACATTGACTAGTGCCTGTTACGTCGTGATTCTGTGTAATTCCCCACAAGGGAAGCCCAAAATCCAGTTTTTTGGGGGCTTTCCTGATAGCTCAGTTGGTAAAGAATCCGCCTGCAATGCCTGAGACCTTGGTTTGACTCCTGGGTTGGAAAGATCCACTGCAGGAGGGATAAGCTACCCACTCCAGTATTCTTGGGCTTCTCTAGTGACTCAGCTGATCAAGAATCTGCCTGCAGTGCAGGAGACCTGGGTTCAATCCCTGGGTTGGGAAGATACCCTGGAGAAGGGAGAGGTTACCCACTCAAGTATTCTGGCCTGGAGAATTCCATGGACTGTGTAGTCCATTGGGTTGCAAAGAGTCGAACATGACTCAGTGAGTTTCATTAAGACCAAACTATGGTCGGAATATCTTGGTGGTGGTTTCAGCTGTCACTGAAAAGTTCCTGAATTCTACCTTAATGCTCAGTCTTTACTTCCATCAAATTTCACCAGATATGAAGATGGTATTTTTATGGAAACCCTAGACAGGGGGAAAGGGGTGAAGATGAGCAGTATTTGACTCACTGAAAAGAAATTAATAGTTGCTGATAAGCATACATTTGCTGGCATTTTAATACTGGTGAATGACATGAAGAAGAAAAGAAAAAAATGTAGTATTTATCATCATACTGCATACCATCTTTATAGACTAATAATGAAACTTTTGTCAAAGGGCACAAAGTATCAGTTATACAAGATGAATAAATTCAAGAGGTCTATTGTAAAGCATAGTGCCTAGAGTTAATAATACTGTTACAAATTAATAATAACAAGTTAATAATACTGATACAAATTTATCAATGTATTACTTAAAAATGTACATGGATAATCATTAAAGTATTAAAAAAGATTGCAAGGTGGTGACAATAGCCTTTAAAATGAGGTTTTGGTTTTCTTAAGGCAAATGTATTTTTGTATACCTAAATATTTGCTAATAGGATATATCTTTATATATAATATATTATATTACAAAAACATAATAAGAGAGTGAGAGGAAACTGTTGGAAGTGATGGATAAGTTTATGGTATAGATTGTGGTGACAGTTTCACAAGTGTATACTTCCTCCAAACTCATTAAGTAGGATACATCAATTATGTATGTACTATCAATTATATTAATTACATAGTCATGTAGTTAAATTTAATCCTGTAGTTAAATATATAATTGTGTGCTAAATATACAGTTATATTAATTATATATTACTTGTATGTCAAAAAATTCTCTTACATTCAAAAAACTTTTTGTAAGAAAACAGATGACATAAGCAAAACAAAAAGACAAATTACCAAATGAAAGGAAATATTTACTACAAATTACTCAATAGATAAAGAATCAATGTATACAACCGAATCCAAAAAAACCCAGACTACTCCAACATATTGAAAATGGT
The DNA here is from genome assembly GCF_033118175.1 of Dama dama. NCBI lineage: Eukaryota > Metazoa > Chordata > Mammalia > Artiodactyla > Cervidae > Dama > Dama dama. The sequence continues at coordinate 19,331,029 of NC_083702.1, forward strand.
CAAAGGATATGAAAGCAATTCATAAGTGTGCAAAAATAAAATCATCCTAATTTTCAACTAGAGAAATGTAAATTAAAGCAACAATACTTTTTCTTCATCCAGATTTTTGGTTAAAATTTAAAAACTTTGATGATGACAAATGCTGGTGATCATGCAGGAAAATATAAACTGGTGGAAATAGAAGCATATTTAGGTAATAGACTTTGTTCAGTTCTGTTAAGACTAAGAATATACATTACTGGCTCTTAATTAGGGGTTTCAGGTTTTGGTATCTACCTTAGATATACTTGCATACATAAACAAGGAGGCATCTATCTATCTATCTAGTCCAGCAAACAGTTGGAAAAACCAATTCGGGAAATGCTATAAAACCAAGCAGAACTGTGATAGTTTGAAGTTAAAAGGAATTATCTAAATCTATAATTTAACATGGAGAGATTTCTAAGATAAGTCCTTGAGTGAAAAAGAAAGCAAGTTATATGATTAAACTTATCCATTTATGTAAATCACTGTACAGAAACAAATTTATCAATGTATTATTTAAAAATGTACATGGATAATCATTAAAGTATTAAAAAAGACTGCAAGGTAGTGACAATAGCCTTTAAAATGAGGTTTTGGTTTTTTTAAGGAGAAAGTATTTTTGTATTATGTGAGTGATTAAAATTAATTTCAATAAAACTCTGATGATTAGCTCTAGACACATGAGAGAGAGGTCAAAATGAAAAACTCAGAAATGGAGGAAAATCCATGTTGGATTTGGTAGTAAGCAGTAAGTTCACTTAAATGTAGAAACAAGGCTAAATAATAAGGCGATTATGCTTTTTAGAGTACATTTCATATACTAATTTTTAAGTCCTGACATGACAAAAATATAATAAAGAGAAGTGAGTATGAAGAGAAAGGCAAGAAATGGTGTTTTTCTTTCTGGCTTACTTCACTCTCTATAATAGACTCAAGTTTCATCCACCTCATTAGAACTGATTCAAATGTATTCTTTTTAATGGCTGAGTAATATTCCATCATGTATATGTACCACAGCTTCCTTATCCATTCGTCTGCTGATGGACATATAGGCTGCTTCCATGTCCTGGCTATTATAAACAGTGCTGTGATGAACACTGGGGATATACACCATGGAATATTACTCAGCCATTAAAAATAATTCATTTGAATCAGTTCTAATGAGATGGATGAAACTGGAGCCCATTATACAGAGTGAAGTAAGCCAGAAAGATAAAGACCAATACAGTATACTAACGCATATATATGGAATTTAGAAAGATGGTAACGATAACCCTATGTGCAAAACAGAAAAAGAGACACAGATGTACAGAACAGACTTTTGGACTCTGTGGGAGAAGGCAAGGGTGGGATGTTTCGAGAGAACAGCATCGAAATATGTATATTATCAAGGGTGAAACAGATCACCAGCCCAGTTTGGATGCATGAGACAAGTGTTCGGGGCTGGTGCGCTGGGAAGACCCAGAGGGATCGGGTGGAGAGGGAGGTGGGAGGGGGGATCAGGATGGGGAACACATGTAAGTCCGTGGCTGATTCATGTCAATGTATGGCAAAAACCACTACAATATTGTAAAGTAATTAGCCTCCAACTAATAAAAATAAATGGAAAAAAAAGAACACATTGTATTGATAAATTTCTTAGTGTACTGTTTCTATAAATATTTTTGTCTAGATGAGAAAATTCTCCACAAAGATAAAGCTATATCTTTTACTGTAAGCTTCTTTAGTTCCTTCTTGAATGACTGATAGGATGTTAGAACCGACACCAAACAAATAGTGACAGGACAAATGGTACAGACTGTGGCAACCTTTTCTCAGGAAGTACCATGGCCTCATTCTCTAATGTGGTTAGCTGTGCAAAACTCGGTGTTGCAGTGGCTTGAATTCAGCAGTTCAGCTACTCGTTCTGTATTGTATATTATAATTACACATATGCTACCTATGTTGTATTACTAAATATCCAAGAAAATATCCTCTTTGGCAATTTTCTTTTTGAATCTACCCACTTTCTATTAATACTTATAACCACATCATACGCTAGTCAGAAGGTCATTTTGATAGTTGGACAGGTGCTTAAGAAATAAAGACTCAGAATTCATGGGATGAGGATAGTCTCCTGATCAAATTACTTGGCTTCTTTAAGAACCAGTTTCCTCACTTACAAATGGGTTGATGGTTCTTCGGATCTTACCTCATAGGGAAAGTGTAGGAAGGGTATATATAAAATACCTTGAACTTCATACATTATACTCTGGTCAATGTCATTTTAACTATGATGGCTGAGTCTTACCTGATGAACAAATCAGGGAGTTGAATGTTACTTCCTTCTCTAGTCCTTCAGGCTTTAGGAGGAAAGAAAAAAGTTAGAAATGAGAGACTTTCAGGACATAGGGGAACTACAGGTTTCTTGATGAAGAAAAGTATTGGAATGATTTTCAAATGTATTATATAAACAAATTGTTTAAGTGTAAGCAATATATGGAGACAAGTTGATAGATGGGAAAGGGAGGGGAATTATAAAATTAAATCAAGAGAGACAGAGATGAGAGAGAGAGAGAGAGAGAATAATATTGTGAAATATCACATGATCATATATTATTTAGTTCTTCTTACCCAAAAGCTGGAACTCCAACTGGGTTCACCACTGTTTTTCTTGACTCATTGTGAGCCATCAAAAAAAAAAAAAAAAAAAAAAAAAAAGCGGGCTTACTTACCTCAACCAGCAGGGGCTTGATGATAGTGTCTTTCCTTCCATGCTCAGGGACCACAGGCACCTCATTTCCACACAGCTCTTGAGACTCCACTGCCTCTGCGCTCACTGTGAAATTCACATTCCCTAGAAAATGGGGACCAGTAGAGATGAGCGCCATCTCTGTCTTCTTCAGTGACTCCAAACCCCAAGGTTTATACATGTTTAATGCTCTGTGACTTTTTATTTTGGTCTATAAAAATATAGGAGCAGGTATAGAAGTAGCATAGACTAGAGGCTAATGATACTGAGAATCCAAGGTGGAGATGGAGGTGAGGGAAAGGGGGTATCCTTTTAGACATCCTAGAATTAAAGAAAGAAAAATATTCTACCTTCTGGTGGAGTGGGGGGCACATTCTTTGCCTGGATATAAGGATCCCATAGATATATACAATTTTTAGGTAGAGAACTGCCTATAAGAGACTGTCTCTCACCTAAGGACTTTGGGGTCACCGCCCAGGACACGGTCTGCCGGCCATTCCCACAGATGCAGTGAGTCTCTTGTTCCTCGTCTTCTGGAATAGCTAGGAATGCAGGAGAGGCTTCTAGGTGCACACTGACCTGAAACCATGGGTGAGACAAAGAGACAAATGAACCAGAGGAAAAGGGAACCAAAGAGGGAATGGCTTAAAGTAAAGCACATTGGGGGATTAAGTAGATTTCAGGTTGCCTAACACTGAAGATAATTTAAATGAAGACTGAGCATCTTATGGGTGGATCTGACACCTAAATCTTGGTATGTGGGGGCAATCTGCTCTTTCACGTGGTAGGAGCAGAGGTGAAGAAAAGTCATGACAGTAGGTTTGTTGCCTGTGGAAGCTCTACTCCTTTGGCTTAGGTTTTTTTTTTTTTTAATTTATTTTTAATTGGAGGATAATTGCATTACAGTGTTGTGTTGCTTTCTGCCATACAGCAGTACGAATGAGCCATAATTGTACACATATCCTCTTCCTCCTGAACCTCCTTCCCACTCTCTTGGCTTAGGATATCAACCACACCTTCAGGTCTCCCAGCAGAGTATATAAGATTTATAAACAGTTATGGTGAGATGTAAAAATTAAGTTTAATATAATTAATCATATATGAAAAGTTAAATATTATGGGAATTCAGAGGTTGAAATCTTGGAGAACAGAAGACATGAGGATTATGATAAGGTCAGAACCTTGTTTTACATTGTCATTTGGTATTTGGAGATATCAGAAACTGTGGTCATATAATATCTGAATATTTCTGACGGTATTCTCTCCTGATGGGCCCACCTTATACATAGGAAGTTTGTCAGTATTCCCAGGAATGCAGTTTTTAATTTACTGGATGGTTACTTGTGTTCAATTTAAGAAAGAGAGGTCATTACCCGGATGCATTTGGGAAGGTAGTTCAACACTGTGGCCTTGAGTGTGAAGGCCTCTCCACGGATCACAGAGTAGGGCATCGTAAGCTCCACAAAGAAGGGCTGGAAGACTCGGAGAGAGGCAGTCGGAGAGAGACCAAGTCCAGTGTCACTGGACAGGCAGAGGGCCCCTGCCTTCCACTCAGTGATGGTATCAGGGACTGTTACTTCTACTTCATGCACACCTGAGGAGCTGGGGAGGATGGCCATGTGAAGAACAAAAAGCAAGCAGTTAAAATACAGGCCTTGTTGTTGTTTAGTTGCTAAGTTGTGTCCAACTCTTTGAGACTGTATGGACTAGAGCCCACCAGGGTCCTCTGTCCATGGGATTCTCGAGGCAAAAACACTGGCGTGGGTTGCCATTCCCTTCCTCAGGGGATCTTCCTGACTCAGGGATTGAACCCATGTCTCCTGTATTGGCAGGCAGATTCTTTACACTGAGCCACCAGGGAAGCCCAAATACAGGCATAGTTTGTTTTATTGTGCTTTACAGTTCTGTGTTTTTTAACAAATTGTTTGTGGCAATCCTGTGTCAAATGAGTCTGTTTGTGTCATTTTTCTACCAGCATTTGCTCACTTCAGGTCTCTGTGTCACATTTTGGTAATTCTCTCAATATTTCAAACTTTTACATTATTATTATATTTGTTGTGGTGATCTGTGATCAGTAATTTTTGGTGTTACTACTTTAATTGTTTTGGGGTGCCATGAACTGCACTCATGTAAGACAGCAAACTTGATAGATAAATGCTGTGTGTGTCTGACTGCTCCACTGACCAGCCATTCATTCCCCTAACTCTCTTCCTCTTCTCAGGCTTCCCTTTCCCTGAGACACAACAATACTGAAATTAGGCCAATTAATAATCCTAGGATTATTATTATTATTATTATTCATCCTAGGATGAATCCTAGTGTTCAATGAAAGGAAGAATTGCACCCCTCTCAATTTAATAAACCAAAAGCTAGAAATAAGGTTTTCCCTGTTGTTTCAGTGGTGAAGAATTCACCTGCCAATGCAGGGGACATGGGTTTGATCCTGGTCTGGGAAGATCCCACATGCCCCAGGGCAACTAAGCCAGTGCACAACTACTTGAGCCCATGCTCTAGAGCCCATGTTCCACAATAAGAGTAGCCATTGCAATAAGAAGCCCACATACCACAACAAAGAGTAGACTCCACTCTCTGCAACTAGAGAAAACCTTCATGAAGCAACAAAGACCCAGTACAGCCAAAAATAAATAAATGCAATTTTTAAAAAAGCTAGAAATGATTAAGCTTTGTGGGGAACTCAAGTTGGAAGCTAGGCCTCTTGTACCAGTTAGCCAAGTTATGAATGCTCAGGAAAGTTCTTAAAGGAAATTAAAAGTACTACTTGGGTAAACACTTAGATGATAAGATAGAAAATCAGCCTTACTGCTTGACATAGAGAAAATTTGAGTGATTTGGAGAGAAGACCAAACCAGCCACAACATTTCCTGAAGCCAAAGCCTGATCCAGAGCAAGGCCCCAACTCTCTTTGGTTCAACTCTCTTCAATTCTTTGTGGGGTGAGAGAATAAGGGAGCTGCAGAAGAGGTTGAAGCTGCCAGAGAATGGTTCATGAGGCTTAAGGGAAGAAGTCAACGCTATAACATAAAAGCTCAAGGTGATGTAGCAAGTGCTCATATAGAAGCTGCTGCAAGTTATCCAGAGGATAATTAGTGAAGGTGATTACACTAAATTACAGATTTTTAAATGTAGATGAGACAGCCTTATATTGAAAGAACATGCCAACCAGGACTTTCATAGCTGGAGAGGAAAAGTCAATGTCTGACTTCCAATCTTCAAAGAACAGGCAGACTCCCTAGTTAGGGGCTAATGCAGCTAGTGACTTGAAGTTGAAACCAGTGCTCATTTATTATTCTGAATATTGTGGGGCCCTTCAGAATTATGCTAAATCTACTCTGCCTGTGCTCTATAAATGGAACTACAGAGCCTGTATGATAGAACATCTGTTTACAACATGGTTTACTAAATATTTTAAGCCCACTGTTGAAACCTACTGCTTAGAAAGAAAAGATCCCTTTCAAAATACTATTGCTCATTGACAATGTACCTGGTTTCCCAAGAGCTCTGATGGAGATGCTCAATGAGATTAATGTTGTCATCATGCCTGCTAACACAATAATCATTGAAGTCCCTGGATCAAGAAATAGTTTTGACTTCCAAGTCTCATTCTTTAAGGAATGTATGTTGTAAGGCTTTAGCTGCCATATATGGTTGAGTCCTCTATGGATCTGGGCAAAATCAATTGAAAACCTTTTGGAAAGGATTCACCATTCTAGGTGCCATTGAGAACATTCATGATTCAAAGGAAGAGGTCAGACTGTTAACACTAACAAGAGTGTGAAAAAAGTGGATTCCAACTCTCATGGATGACTTGGAGGGGTTAAGACTTCAGTGGAGGAAGTAACTGCAGATGTGGTGTAAATAGCGAGAGAACCAGAATTAGAAGTGCAGCCTGACGATGTGACCAAATTGCTGCAATCTCCTGTTCAAACTTGAATGGATAAGGAGTTGCTTTTTGTGGATGAGCAAAGAAAGTGGTTTCCTGAGATGGAGACTACTCCTGTGGAAGATACTGTAAATTGTTGAAATGACAACAGAAGAGTTAGAATATTACATAAACTTAGTTGCCAAAGCCATGGCAGAGTTTGAGAGGACTGACTCCAATTTTGAAAGACATTCTACAATGGGTACGTGCTATCAGACAGCAGAGGAATTGCTCATGCACAGCAAGGAAGACCCAGCGGAGTCAATAATAAATAATAATTGAAAAGTGAAAATAAAATAAATAGAAAATAAATAAGTAATTTTAAAGAAGTTGCTTACCTTACAACCACCAAGTCCCAGATCCATGTCTCAGGGAAGTACTTTCGCACAGTCTCTGTGGGAGGCTCCGCAGTATCCTCAAGATGCATAAAATCACCATGTCTTCCCATTTCAGCTACGACTGTGGAGCAAACAGTAACAATAACTATAAAGAAAAAGCTTATGAAAGATTGTAATAAGTGCTACAAAAGAAATAGGGTGATGAAAAAGATAGGAACTGGGAAAGGACACTTGGGTTAAAGGAAAGCTTCTTGGAGGAGGTGATATTTTTAGGTGAATTCTGAAGTATTACAGTAAGCTATAAGTGAGCTGGGGGAAGTGAGCCCCAGTCAGAGAACAGTGAGACCCAGAGGCAGAAAGAATCTTGGATAAACATTGGGGTACATGTGCCTCTTTCAATTCTGGTTTCCTTGGTGTGTATGCCCAACAGTGGGATTGTCATCACAGCACTGTTTATAATAGCCAGGACATGGAAGCAACCTAGATGTCCATCAGCAGACGAATGGATAAGAAAGCTGTGGTACATATACACCATGGACTATTACTCAGCCATTCAAAAGAATTCATTTGAATCAGTTCTAATGGGGTGGATGAAACTTGAGTCTATTATACAGAGTGAAGTAAGCCAGAAAGAAAAACACCAATACAGTATACTAACACATATATATGGAATTTAGAAACATGGTAATGATAACCCTGTATGCGAGACAGCAAAAGAGACACAGATGTATAGAGGAGTCTTTTGGATTCTGTGGGAGAGGGCGAGGGTGGGATGATTTGGGGGAATGGCATTGAAACATGTATAATATCATATGTGAAACGAATCACCAGTCCAGGTTCTATGCATGATAAAGGGTACTCAGGGCTGGTGCACTGGGATGACCCAGAGGGATGGGATGGGGAGGGAGGTGGGAGGGGAGTTCAGGATGGGGAACATATGTACACACCTGGTGGATTCATGTCAATGTATGGCAAAACCACTACAATATTGTTAAGTAATTAGCCTCCAATTAAAATAAATAAATTTATATTAAAAAAAAAGAACCTTGGAGAGTCTGTGAAAGGAGACCTAGAGGCAGAAAGGAGGCTCTGCAGTACTGCATGTTGTACTAAGTGGTAAGGGTTATGACTTGAGGTCTGGATTTGGTCTGCTACTCTGCAGGAGCAAAGAAAAACCATACTCAGACATTATGACAGTGGCTTTGAGAAATAGTTTATAGGAGTGACAGGATCAAGAATTTAAAAAGCTCTTTATTCCCCAATTTTTATCCATCCTATATATAATAGTTTGCATCTACTGACCCTAAACTGCCAGTTCACCCCTCTCCAACCCTTCCTTCCTTCTTGGCAACCCAAGTCTGCTGTCCATGTCTTGAATCACAAGTTCTTTTTGGTTAATTTCATCACATTTTATCTTTTTTAAAGAATTATTTTATTTGGTTCAATATATTAGGCAATTAATTAATTTTTACCTGGAGAAGCTAATAGTCTTTGAGGCTGTATTCTATATTGTTCAGGCTGTGGACATATCTTGGGTTTATGAATCTTTGAGTTGGTGAATGCCTTCAAGCCCATATCCTGTAAAGGAAATCATAACCGAATCAGTACATCAATATTTTAAAACATGTATATACCCATTCTTCTTTTCATAGAATTTAACAATCTAACTAGGTTAATATTAAACTTTTAATGTTCACATGAGTAAAAAGGGAATTGATAAAGAGATAATTTTATTCTGGCTTTAAACCTCTTTCAAAGGTAATTATTTTACATGTGTGATATTTATAAATATCACAAGGCAATGAATTTCAGTAAAAAGACAAAACAAAATTCGCTTAATAGTCCCAGAAGTTCCAGTCTTAGTTATGTTGCTCTCGCAGATCTGCTACTATTAGTAGACGTTGGAGAAGTTACTTGACCTCTCCATGTTCCATTGCCCTCAACTATGATACGGAAGCATTAAAATAAATATTCTTTCCATGGATAATATTTTGTGAACCTTAAGAAGTGACCATCAGCAGTATAAGGGACTTACCTGTAGGAAGCTATACATATCTTTTTCATTTGTATTTGCTACTGGGGAATACATGATTCCGTTGATATAGACATTGTCACGACTGATGCAGTCTTCATTGTCTTCCTCCTGTTTATTTACACTTGAGGGGAAACTGCTGAGGTCCTTGACTGGTAGCAGGTTGTAAACCTGTACAAATGCAAAGGACAAAAGGACAAAATTAAAGACTTCCGTGGAGGCCCAGTGGTTAAGAGTCCACGCTTCCAAAGCAGGGGGCTCGAGTTTGACCCCTGGTTGGGGAGCTAAGAACCCACAGTGTAGGGGGCACCATCCCCTCAAAAAGGGTTAAACAATTAAAAAAGCCAAAATTATTTGTGGCTTACTTTTCTTAAGTTCAAGGAGAAAAGAAAAGACTAATCACTGTCAGACTTTCTTTGGGTGGCTCTGTTGCTTAGATAATTTATAGAGAAGATGATTTTGAAGATGTTTAACAGTTGTTAGGGGAAAAAAAACATTCCTATCCAAGTCCCCAAAGATCATAATCCTTTGTTACAAAATTCAGAGACAAACCCTAGACTCTATGTTGGAATGGAATAAAATTTAATTAAGAGAAACTGAGGTTTGCTGTACTTGGGAGATTGTGTAACACTTTGGGATAAGAGAATTAAGTAATAGTTTTGTCTCTACCTGGTGGTTAGCAACAGACTCAGTGTATAACAAAGTAAATGGATGCATGTTCTAAAGAGGCACATGGATAAGCCTGTATCCTCTCTATAGGTCAGGATGGTATTTTCTTAGTATTAATGATGGCAACAAAATGCTCCATATCTTTATAAAATACATAAACTTGATTGTAGAATACTGAAAATGATACTTGCAAACTCACTTCAACAGGAAAAATAAAACAAACATAAAAATCCTGTCAAAATTGTTTGACAAGATTAGATGAGCCCAATGAAAGTGAGTAGCACAATGAAATGAAACACTTTCTCAAAGGCAGCTCCCTCTTAGCATCTCTGTCTCCTTGCTCTGCTTTATTTTTCTTGAAAGCATATAATGTAATTATTGTCTGTCTCACCTACAAAAATGTAAGATCCATGAGTGCATAGATTTTTTTCTTTCTAGTAGTTCACTATTGAGATCCCCAGAATTTAGGCATACAGTAGGCATACCCAGAACACAGTAGGCACTAAATAAGTTTGTGTGGACTGAATGACTTATGCTACTAGCTGCTCGCATTTCATTACTGAAACATTATCACAGATTGAGAGGAACTCTTGTTCTAACCCAGGTCTGCTCCTAAATACCTGAAAGTGTCTTGTTTTGTTATTAACAAACTAGTAGAATCTTCTGCCTTATCTATCCACTAAGGTTGTTATAATTAAAAAAAATTTTTGAGAACTATGAAATTATGTTATATAAGCATAAAACATTAATTTAATTTGCCCACATATTTCTTGCCTCCACTATGCATTTAAAATTTCCTTTAGAAGTACCTTAAGATTTTTAATTAAATACCATTGGAAGGACCAAAAAGTCCTTTACTTATAAGTTTCTCTTGTAGGGAAGAAAACACATAACTTTCCCTTTAAAAAATTTTAATAGTAAAAAAATTCTTCATAAGAGGTATTCCAATTGGCCTCACTGAAAATTTGAAGAAATGGGTAAATTACTATTAGGACACATTAAGTAGTTTCTTGTTGTTACATTCAGCATGTTCTTCTGTTATTTTTCCTATTAGCCCAATATTTTATTTCATTTAACTTATTTATCTATGTATTATTATTATTTTTTAGGATTTATTTATTTGGCTGCGTTGGGTCTCAGTTGCGCATGAGGGAATCTAGTTTCTGACCAGGGATCAAACCCCTGCTTTGGGAGGTCAGAGTTTTAGCCACTGGACCACCAGGGAAATCCCCTAACCCAATATTTTAAAAGGTTTCATTTAATAATGTCATTTGTCACACAGCAATTAATTTTTCCTAATTTTTATTCATCAGAGACAATATAGATCTTCCTTCAGAAACTGTGTTCATCAGGGGAAATGCAATGTTACAACTGATACAATCTTATAAAAATTTGATATTTCATTTAGCCTGTGCAGTCTTAGTACAGGTATATGTACCACTTCTGTTAGACTTTTTGAAATATTGAAACTAGTTTGAAAACTCTTATTACTGGGTTCATAAAGCTCTTCGATGTCAGGGATTTTGGATGGTGCATCATTTATACCCATATATTCATATGTAATATCTTCCTTACCAAAAAAAAGTGCACATGAAAGAGCTCAAAATGATTAACTCCTAGATAAATATAACTTTAATAGAACCACCCCACTGTCCTTGCTCTGAGTCCCCTTGGGGCCCTTCCTGGCCCCTGGGGCTCACAGAACTCACCGTGGCTGCTGAGAGCTCAGCTTCAGGCCTCATGAGCAGCACACTTTGGTCCACGGCACGGAGGGCACAGAGGGACTGAGGGGAAGCGGTGACTCGAAGGTGGGCCTGGGAAGCCGGGAAACTTTGTCTGGGGCTGAAGTTCAAACCCACCTGTGGAATTGGGGACAAGGTCAGAAGAACAAATTTCCTGATTGATCCATGGATTCACCAGCCTTTCCTGGGTGTTCCTCAAATTTGGTGCAAAATCACTCTGACTTTGTTGATGTTTGACACCATGTGAGTCTTGAGGCTTTTGATTCCCTATTTGTCATTCTGATATTCATCAGTTGAGCTATTATAATGATATCTATTTTTATAAGTTATTAAATTTGAGACTCCACTTTCCACCTTTGATCCATAATGAGGTGTTCTTTAACTGTGGCTAGAATACAAATGGTTCTAGATACTCTTGCATTTTTCTTTGGTGCTTTCGTAGTTTTATCAACTTGGTTACATATGTCCCAACACTTCACCGTAAAAGAAGGGAACAAGGTTCTGTGAACTGTATCACATGGTAAGAGGTAATGCATGGGAATTTTGTCCTAGGAGTCAAGTGACATGGCTTCTTTCTTTTCTTTTTTTTCTTTAATTGCGTATAGTTCCTTTACAATGTTGTGTTAGAGTCTGTTGTGCAATGAAGGGACTCAGTGATATGTATACATATATCCCCTCCCTCGTGGGCCTCCCTCCCACCCCCTGCCCCCAACACCCATCCTGGTCATCACAGAGCACCAAGCTGAGCGCCCTGTACCTTACAGCAGCTTCCCACTAGCTGTTTTACACATGCTGGTGCATATACATCAATCCTAATCTCCCAATTTATCCCACCCTCCTTACCCACTCCTTGTTCACACATCTGTTCTCTACATCTGCGTCTCTATTCCTGCCCTACAAATAGTTCATCTGTACCATTTTCCTAGATTTCAAAAATATGTGTTAACATATGATATTTGTTTTTCTCTTGGCTTCTTAGTGTGATCTGCCGTTACCTTGCTGAAAATTTCTGGAGGATTCATTTAACCCCTTTGGCCCCAATGCTCAAGTGTAGAAAAGAATTGATAGTGACAGTAACTTCTAGTTTTAAATGTTGAAAATTTTACCATATAAAGCACTCACCTTGTTGGTCAGACAGTGTTCAACCTCATATCTTGCAGAATCCCCTACCACTTCCCCGTCAGGTAAAATGGCATAGATGAGCAGCCTAGCGACAGGAGCGATGTCTGACTCCACAGGGACTGACATGGAAAAATGGCCTTGCACTGGAGCACAGAGACAATAAGGAAGTGATCATGGGTTAGAGTTCAAGGTTAAAATAATGCTTTTCTGTTGTATCAGTATAAAGTCATTTCAGGAGCCTGGTTTGTCTGATGACTCTATTAGTAATGTGATGTTGTTTAGTCGCTAAGTCCTCTCTGACTCACTGCAACCCCATGAACTGTAGCCCACCAGGCTTCTCTGTCCATGGGATTTCCCAGGCAAGAATACTGGAGCGGGTTGCCATTTCCTTCTCCAGGGAATCTTCCTGACCCAGGGATCGAACCCGAGTCTCCTGTTTGGCAGGTGGATTCTTTACCACAGAGCCACCAGGGAAGCCCAGTAAGCGTAGCAGATATAAGAAATAGATGCAATAAATGTATGACCACCTTTAAGAACCCTGGCTTAAAAAGAACTTTATCAAAGTCTTCTCGTCTCTGAAAATGATCCTCCGCAGTTTTAAGCTTGAGTTCATCTGTATAAAATTTTGATGCCATCTAAAGATGTGGCTTGGCTTCCATTTGATTTAGACTTCACAGTGGAGAAAGGAAATAGAACTTGCAGTTGTGAGATATAATAGTAAGAGTTTAATGCATTGTATTTACCCTCATATCCTCTGTAACTTTCTATGAACCAAATATTCTATTTTTTATTCTTAAGAGGAGTACTGAGCTCCTTTGAAAGTTGTTTTTTGACACATACATAGATTTGTTAGAATCAAGCTTCTCCAAGTCTACTGTAGCACTTCTGCATTGCTACAAAGAAGCAACAAAAAGTAGTTCATGGTAGTTCACCTATAATTTTCTAGTAAGGGATCTTTTAGATTCCCTTAGGATAAGCAAAAAGTTCAGAGATTATATTGTTTCACATTTGTTTCTGTGGAAAGTCTGATTCAATGTTGGAAAAACTCAATTTATCTCTTCATAAGTCATAAATATCTTCAAAAGGCAAATATAATGTGAAAATGTAAATGACCCAGCACAGGACCAATATATAAAAGACATTGCAAAAAAATAAAATAAAAAAAATAAAAGACACTGCAAAGTTTTAGCTTCTTTCCATTGTCTAAAACAATTTTGAAATGTCATTTTGAGAAGAAGGTTCATGAGTATTTCTTTTGGAAAATCTGGAGTAAGCATAGATTATGAACCAACTCAATATTTTAAGTCTGAACAGATTAACCTGAAGGAAAAGAAAATAAACATTTGATAAAGGGTTTTTAAATAAAGAAACATTATTGCTTTCCCCTTTCAACTTTTCTTTTTTTCTTTTAAAGATTTTTTTTATGCTTACCATTTTTAATGTCTTTATTGTCTATTACAATATTGCTTCTGTTTTATGCTTTGGTTTTTTTGGCCACGAGGCATGTGGGATCTTTGCTCCCCGATCAGGGATCGAACCTAAACCCTCCACATTGGGAGCATGGAGTCTTAACCACTGGACTGCCAGATAAGTCTCCCTTTTCAACTTTTTTTTTTTGAAGGTGGGATGAACAGTCTCTCTCTATTTGAGACTATTCCTGGTATCTTTGCAGCATAAGGCTGCATGTGACAGAGGAGGGCAAATATGAGAAATTATAGAAATACTCACTGTCTCCCTGCTCCACGGGCAGTGTGTGAGTCCCAGATCGGACAATGCCTCCTTTTGCCATTATCTGCAAACAAGGACATGAAAAGGGATTTAATTTGCCTGAAAGAGATCTTAGCCCAAGTTCTTGCCCTCCATGTAATATGCCTGTTTCTTTAAGCCCCTACTGGCAATAATTAGCCTGAAGAGAAGTCAAACTTTCAAAAGGAACATGGGTAAGAGATCAAAGAAGTGATGTGTGAAAGTGGAAGTTGCTCAGTTGTGTCCGACTCTATCCGACCCCATGGACTGTAGCCTGCCAGGCTCCTCTGTCCGTGGAATTCTCCAGGCAAGAATACTGGAGTGGGTTGCCATGCCCTCCTCCAGGGGATCTTCCTGACCCAGGGATCAAACCTGGGTCTCCCTCATTGCAGACAGATTCTTTACTGTCTGAGCCTTCAGGGAAAGAATGTAAAGAGCTTCATAAATGCTTGCCCATGCTTGCCCACACAGTGCTTTTATCTACAGACAGTGAAGGTGGCCCTCCTTCTCACCAGGTAATAGAACACGAGCTCCTTTAGCTCCTTTAGGACCTGTCCCTTCAGCACATAATGTGCCTGGACTGTCTGAGTTTGGCCACAGGGCAGTTCACGAGGCAAAGGCTCAAGGTAGACAAAGCTGTTGCTTTGGGAGAACACAAGATTAGCATTGTGATAAGCATCTTCATGTTCTTCTGACAGCCATTGGTAGCCGTAACAGGGGCTGTGATCCTTGTATTTGACCTGATGAATTAGAAAACCAGGATTAGCTTATAGATTAATTATCAGAGAGAATGGCAGTGTGCTCACAGAGTTGTAGTTTAGTATCCTACCTTAACTAGTGTACCTAGAAATCTTTTGTTCCACACTAAGAAGTGAGAGAGAAGTGCCCCTTATTTTGTTCATCTGTATTGCAGACCCTTTACATGGCAGAGGCTTCCTGGGTTGGTATTTATACTTCTGAAGAGCATATGAGGAGACATCCTTGACTCTGATTAGCTCCCTTGCGTTTCTGTAGCCACTTTATGTATTTAGACAGAGACACTGGAGCTATGAAACCTTACTGGGGAGACTAACTGATCCTCAGAAACTGAAGAATTGCATTTCGGAGAGGAGATGCCTCATTTAGGATGGGTTTCAAATGGATATTATGAATAAATGTAATATTGCAAACTTAGAGGTCTGAGAACACTTTCTGTAACTAGCATTTGTTCAAGAGTTGAGTTTATGTTTGTATGTGTTCAGTCACTCAGTCATGTCCAACTCTTTGCGACCCCATGGACTGCAGCACGCCAGGCCTCCCTGTCCTTCACCATCTCCCAGAGCTTGCTCAAACTCATGTCTATTGAGTCAGTGATGCCATCCAACCATCTCATCCTCTGTTGTCCCCTTCTCCTCCTGCCTTCGATCTTTCCCAGCATCAGGATCTTTTCCAGTGAGTCGCCTCTGCATATCAGGTGGCCACAGTACTGGAGCTTCAGCTTCAGCATCAGTCCTTCCAATGAATATTCAGGGTTGATTTCCTTTAGGATTGACTGGTTTGATTTCCTTGCTGTCCAAGGGACTCTCAAGAGTCTTCTATAGCACCACAATTTGAAAGCATCTATTCTTCGAGTGAAGTAATTGATGCCTGCCTCTCCCAGGCTGTCTTAGGCTGCATGTGTAGAACCCCCCCCACTTTAACCACAACTCTGTGCTGCCTCCTTTTTAATCAACTCTTTCAAAATTGACCTTAAATTAGTTTCTAATTTCTCATTTTTTCCCCTGTCTTCTTTAAGACTACACACAACTTGGAAATGCCATCACTTTTCGGTTGCAACCTTTTTTTCTAAGACTTCTTCATGTCATTGGTAACTTCCTTACAAACTTACCCTGATACTGAGGGAGGTGCCCTTGATGTTGGTGGTGGTGATGGAGAACTCTGCCAGGCCGTGCTCATCAGTGGTGGCATTAGATTTGTGGTTGGCTTCATTTGCTGTGATGAAGATGACTTTATTTGGCATGGGGACACCTTTCCCGTCCACTAGGAGCACCTGAAGATTAAAAGCTGCAGATCAGTTATGTGGCTAATATCCAACAGGCAGCAAACATTCATTTTAGCACAGATATTTATTGTGTCCAATATGTTGAACATGGTTCCAGGCATTGAGGCTACAGCAGTGAACAAAACAACGTTCCTTCTGTCTTCGAGCACCCAGTCCAGGAAAAGAGATAACTGCTAAATAAATGCGTAAGTAATGGGTTTCCCTGGTAGCTAGGCTTCCCTGGTGGTTCAGTGGTAAACAGCCTGCCTGCTAATGAAGACGTGGGTTCAATTCCTGGGTCAGGAAGATCCCCTGGAGAAGGAAATGGCAACCCACTCCAGTATTCTCACCTGGAGAATTCCATGGACAAAGGAGCCTGGTGCGCTATAGTCCATGGGGTCACAAAGAGTCATACACAACTGAGAAACTAACACTTTCAATTTCCGCAAAATCTGACTTTGCCAGTGAAATGTCAGTTGCACGTATGAAGACCAGAACACCAAAATTCTTTCTCTTTTGATTAGAAATGGGACTAAGGGGATAGTTATTTAGCAGGAATAAAATCTCAAAAAGTACAATATATCTCTGAGAAATCTGAAAGAGTGAACTTTCATTTTAGGAAGTGACCAAAGTTTCTGAACATGTGTGCTGTCATAACATAATCAAAACATCCTAAATATCCACTATCTAAACAATCAAAACATCCACCACTCCTCTATAGCCTGATCCTTCTGTCTTTTACACGCTTCACAGCTGACACAGTGTTTCTGTTGAAGACGAGATGCATGGTGATTATACTTGGAGGTACATATGACTGTTATCTTAGACTTCTGGAGTCTGGAAACTCCATTAGCACTTTTGCATATAATAGAAAAATAACAGGAGAAGACTTTTTTGTGTGTGTAGATTTGAGAGAAAAAATTTGTATCTTTAAAATCTTGTGAAAGTGAAAGCATTTGTCACTCAGTCGTGTCTGACTCTTTGCAACCCCATGGATTGTAGCCCCCGCCAGGCTCCTCTGTCCATGGAATTCTCTAGGCAAGAATACTGGAGTGGGCTGCCATTCTCTTCTCCAGAGTATATTCCTGATCCAGAGATTGAACCTGGTTCTCTTGCATTGAAGGCAGATGCTTTATCTTCTGAGCCACCTAAGCAAATATTTTATAATATTTCATAAGTCCAGGGGATCTTCCCAACCCAGGGATTGAACCTGGGTCTCTTGCATCTCCTGCATTGGCAGGCAGATTCTTTACCACTGGCACCACCTGGGAAGGGTAAACCTTAATAGCAGTATTTTATCCCTCTATGTACTGTTTTTAAAATATACTTGTTATTAAAGAAAAAATAACATAAATACAAAATCCATGAAAGAAACAACAGGTACAGTGATTGCCATGTGCTCAGTCATGTCCAACTCTTTGCAACTCCATGCATGGACTGTAGGCTCCATGCATGTAGGAGACTGGCAGGCTCCTCTGTCCATGGGATTCTCTAGGCAAGAATACTGGAGTGGGTTGTCATTTCCTCCTCCAGGGAATCTTCCTGATTCAGAAATCTAACCCCGATCTCCTCCTGCATTGCAGGTGGACTCTCTACTTGCTGAGCCATCTACTGTTTTAGTAGAACCTCTTATATTTCAAAATAAAAACAAAAGCCACCTACCCATCATTTCCATACAAAATTAATGTAGGAAAGATAATGTAATTGGCCAGCATGAATTTTGAGATGCTTATGGAAAAAATATAAAAATCTGAGACTGCATGGTAAGCCATGGGAAAGAGTTTGAATGATAACACACAGGGCTGTTTTAAAAACCTTCTAATTGTAGCGTGGTTTTTATGTATTTGATATACAAATTTACCGAGGAACAAATCTATTTTATGCAGTTTTACACCTTTGACTGGGGGCTTCCCAGGTGGTGCTAGTAAAGAACCCACCTGCCAATGCAGGAGACATACAAGATGCAGGTTCGATCCCTGGGTTGGGAAGATCCCATGGAGGAGGGGATGACTACCACTCCAGTATTCTTACCTGGAGAATCCCCATGGACAGAGGAGCCTGACAGGCTACAGTCCACAGGGTCGCAAAGAGTTGGACACAACTGAAGTGACTGAGCACAAACGCACACATGTTTTTGATTATATTAATCAACAGAAAATACCAGCCAAATGTGGTTTTAGCAAAATATGTTGTGCATATTAGGGGAGAGTATGTTTTGACATGTGAATTGAAAAATACTTCACCTGCCCAGTGAAAGGAATCCCTCGTCTAAGGTTTGAGTCCACTGTGACAAATGAGAGTTTGGTGATGGTTGTTGTTATTTCAGTGGCCCCCTTTCCAGTTAATTCCACCTCTGAAAAAGAAGGAAAAAATAAGTTCTCATTTGGAAGGATTCTCTCCCTGAACTTACACCGCCACCTCCCTCTCATAATTTGGCAAAGGAGCTAAATCAGTGTCTGTTGTTCTTTTCCCATACCCGGGAGGTATACACACCTGTTCCTTTTTCTTGAATCTTGGCTTCCACTTCGATTTTCATTTCAAACTCTTGTCTCTTCATCTGGAAGATCTTGGTGTTTACTTGCTGAGAGAAGCAGCCGTCAGTGTTCAGCTAGGAGAGGATGAAATAAAACACACAAACATAAGACTGGACAAATGGGTGGTCAGGCAGTCTGGTGGGATTTTTTTTTTTTTTGAGGCAACAAGACTTAGGAATTTTGCACGATAACACAATAAATATTCTCTAGGAATTAGTTATTATTATATCTCACAACAGTCTCTGGCTTATAACTGACAGGTGTATTCCTTAGTAGCTGATAATCCCTAGAGTGAATAAGGTATAGAAATTTAAACTGTTAAAATGGGAGTTTGATCCCTGGGTCAGGAAGATCCCCTGGAGAAGGAAATGGCAACTCAGTTCAGGATTCTTGCCAGGAAATCCCATGGACAGAGAAGCCTGGTGGGCTACAGTCCATGGGGTTGCGAGAGTTAGACTCGGCTTAGAAACTAAACATAACAACAGTCTTAGTGTAGGAGGCAGCTAGCTCTTCACTGAAATCTGGCTTCCCTTAGTTTACAGCTGTGGCTGGAAAGTAGCTGCCCATGTGGGGACTGTGTTTCTTCAGGTGGGGCCATGTGACAAACTCTTGCTCATAGAAAGGGGGAAGAACTGAAGCCCTTCCCAGCCAAGGTGGTTAACATGGGTATATTTTGTCTCCTTCCTTCCTGTAGATACTCAAAGGGGCTTTAGATATCAGGTTCTGGGTCCTTGGTGCACAAAGAATACCTACAATTGACAAGAAATAATTCCTATTAGGCTAAGTCACTGATTTTTATCAATAAAAATATTATAGCTAGCGTAGAACTCTTTTATAGATTGGCCTGTTCTTGAATTATCACCATGTTATAACTCACCGCTTGTCAGTGGTGCCTAGGCTGTTAGTCCCTAGGAGTGGCTTCCCACGTACCTGCCCACTGAACTTCTCACAGACAGCATTGGATTCTTCACCATAACAGTTAGAAGGGTTTCTGTACTTTCTGCACACGTTCATAGTCACATGTCCTGGGACAGGCTTCCCATAAGTGTATCTGTTATAAGAGCATTGCCACATGGATCAAATCAGACATTGAACACCCTCATTTTCAACCTGTTTATATTTCCCCTTGAGCTATAGCATATTTTTACTCTCTGTATTTCCTTCTAACTTCTGCAGGGCTCATGCAGTGTTGAGGGCAAGTAAACTAACTGGTATGAGCCCCCTAACATACATAACAGCAAATTCCCACTGGCTATCTATTTCATATATGGTAATGTAATTGTTTCCATGCTACTGTCTCAATTTGTCCAAGTCTGTTAAAACCTTCTCCTTTAGAAATTTACAGTGCAGCATGCTGAAATTTACTACCGTCTTCTTTTACTATGTCTTTTCCCCCCTGATATCTAATTTTCAGTTTCACCTTTTAAAAAATATTTTTCTTATTGTCAAACCTACACCAGATCTTAAGAGAAACAACCATACCAACAAAACAAAACAAGAAACGAGTGCTTCAATTCTACATAGGAATATAAACCATCAGTATGATGGTGTCTTTCCTTCCGCCATCCTCTTCCTATGGGGAGCTATCTCTGTTTATGTCGAATTTTACTTGTTTACTTTTTACAAAAACTGGTGTTTAAACTGTGGTGTTGGAGAAGACTCTTGAGAGTCCCTTGGACTACAAGGAGATCCAACAAGTCCATCCTAAAGGAAATCAGTCCTGAATATTCATTGGAAGGACTGATGTTGAAGCTGAAACTCCAATACTTTGGCCACCTGATGCAAAGAGTTGACTCATTTGAAAAGACCCTGATGCTGGGAAAAATTGAAGGCAGGAGGAGAAGGGGACAACAGAGGATGAAATGGTTGGATGGCATCACCGACTCAATGGACATGAGTTTGAGTAAACTCTAGGAGTTGGTGACGGACAGGGAGGCCTGGTGTGCTGCAGTCCATGGGGTTGCAAAGAGTCAGACACGACTGAGCGACTGAACTGAACTGAACTGAGCTTTTTACAAAAATGGGATTGTGCCATAAATATGTCATTGGTAATTGCTGTGGTTTTGAGAGTGTTTTCTTCCTAATTTAAATATCCTCAGTACTTCCCAGGTGGTATAGTGGTTAAGAATCCACCTTCTAGACATAAAGATGGCTAACAAATACATGAAAATATGCTCAACATTGCTTATTATTAGAGAAATGCAAGTCAGAACTGCAGTTGAGTATCACCTCACTTTGGTCAGAATGGCCATCATCAAAAAATCTACAAACAATAAAAGCTGGACAGGGTGTGGGGAAAAGGGAACCCTCTTCCACTGTTGGTAGAAATGCAAATTGATACAGCCACTATGGAGAACATTATGTAGATTCCTCAAAAAACTAGGAATAAAACTATCACATGACCCAACAATCCCACTACAGGGCATATAACCTGAGGAAACCATAACTGAAAAAGACACATATACCCAGCGTGCATTGCAGTGCTATTTACAATAGCCAGGACATGGAAGCAACCTAGATGTCCCTCGACACATGAATGGGTAAAAAAATCTGTGGTGCATATATACAATTGAATATTATTCAGCCATAAAAAGGAACACATTTGAGTTTTATATATATTCTTTTCCTATTATACAGAGTGAAGTAAGTCAGGAAGAGAAAAATAAATATCACATATTCACGCATATATATGAAATCTGGAAAGGTGGTACTGATGACCCTATTTGCACGGCAACAAAGGAGATGCAGGCACAGAGAACAGATTTGTGGACCTAGTTGTGGAAGGAGAGTGTGGGACAAATTGGGAGAGCAGCATGGAAACAATTACATTATGATATATAAAATAGATAGCCAGTGGGAATTTGCTGCATGGCTTAGAGAGCTCAAACCAGTACTCTGACAACCTAAAGGGGTGGGATGGGGTGGGAGGTGGAAGGGAGATTCAAGAGGGAGGAGACACATGTAAACTGATGGCTGATTCATGCTGATGTATGGCAAAAACCAACACAATATTGTATAGCAATTATCCTCCAGTTAAAAATAAGTAAATTAAAAAAATAGGCTGATTCATATCAATGTATGACAAAAAAAATAATAATAATAAAAAAAAATAAATTAAAAAAAATAAGTAAATTAAAAAAATAGATTCTGCCTTCTAATGCAGGGGATGTCAGTTTGATCCCTGGTCAGGGAACTAAAATCCCACATGCCTCAGGGCAGCTAAACCTGTATGCCACAATTACAGAAACCTGGAAGGAAGGCCCAGTGTAGCCAAAAAAAAAAAAAAAAAAAAAAATCCTCTATCTCTGTATTTGTAAGAGTGTTGGTTCATTAGCTCTGTGGATCAGGAGCTTGGTGGCCTTCCTCTGAGACAGTGCTGGGCAGGGACCCAGCTGAACAGTTAGTATATTACAAGTGTGGTCTTTAGGCAGGACTTGTTGCTTCACTCTGCCTGTTCTTTCTGTTACTGCTGCTGCTGGGCTACTGAAGATGGGAGCACAAGATCCTAGTAACATTAGTTCTGAAGGTTGGAAAAGCCTGACTGAGAGATCATTTCCAGTCTCATCAGTGACAATGGCAGTGCCAAGAAGTATGTGAATTGCCTTAGGGATGGATGAGTTAGATGAGATTTCTGTAACATGCCTATCTCTATAAATTCCAAATCTAAGTTATTTTTCCACTATGTCTGCAAGGTCAGGTAAATGATCTGTTGATGACTGAATTTCCTTTACAACCTGATAAAGGGAAAGTCATTACCCTTCAACACTCTCTTATTTGTGTGCCTATGTGTGCGTGAGTAGCTTTATTACTTTCAGAATCAACCCTACTAACATAGCTTCTCTAGAAACAGTTGCCTATCCTGTGATAGTTACAATAATTTTAGTAAGGACAGGAAAGAAATTAAGAAGGAAAATAGAAAAGCAACAGGAAAGTTTTAGAGATGGGAATGTTCCCATGTATTTAAGGGGTTTGTGCAGCACTCCTCATAGACAAGCTAGCTAGATATCCCAAAGGGTGAGTCTCTTTTAAATAATACACCCAGCCCCAAAAGAAGATTTTTGGAGAGTATAAACTCACAGGCCGCACACTGACACGTTCATCTCTTCTTCCAAAATGGTGATTATCTTTGGCATTCTTACTTGCACTTCAAACTTAGGAAGCACTGTTGATTGGAGAAAAGGAAGTTGATGATTGGTTTTCAACTTTTGGGGAATTGGCATTTCCAGATTCTCAATAACAATTTCCTAATAATATTTTAGGGCTCTGAAAAGGTAGCCCTCTTCTCCAGTGTATCCACCTTCCTCTCAAATGGAAATCTTGGTTGAAGGACTATGATGGATCAGTGTAATCCTGGTGAATTATGGGAGACCCCACTAGACTATGATTGTTTTACATTTTTTAAGTTTAAAATTGTTACGAAAAAGGCTATATCCTATTCACAAACCACTGATGGTCCTCATTGGATTTAGGTATAATTTGCTCCACTCCAAGTCTAATCTCACCCATGGCAAATAGAGGGATTCCAGAGAAACTTGAATTCTAGGCCCTAGAAGTTCAAATATGAAAAAAAGAACTGGTTGGTGATTTTTCTTAATGGCGTACCGAATTCCTCCACGGTGAAGGGGTGCTCTGCAGTTCCACCTGATCCCTTCTGTACCACCACCTTATAAGAACCCTGAAAGGGCTCTGACGAGAGGGGAAAGGTCAACTGCTGGAGGCCATTCTCTACCTCGAGGTTCTGCCACTGTGCGATGCGGTTTCCTTTGGGGTCCTACAGACACGATAATCGTAATTTACAAAAGAGCCTAGAGCATTAGATACAGTACAGGAAATCTATGGGGACTCCGATGTTATCCACAAAGAGGGATTCCAATGTTATCCACAAAGACGGGTGGGAGGAGATGACTTGGAACAAACTAGTGTTACATGAGTTTGAAGGCTTCTCCCGTAATGATGAATTTCTGAAATATTGTAAGAACATTTCCCCTATGTTTATTATAATTATGGAATGTTTCACATTGCTTACCTCTATATATACTAGTGGAACCTGAAAGACAAAAGGATAGTAAGCAGTT